>NW_020664393.1:43012887-43039823 GCF_002925995.2 Terrapene triunguis | reverse complement strand
AGGAGCATGAGCTTTCGTGGGTGAATACCCACTTCTTTGGATGCATGGGTATTCACCCACGAAAGCTCAGGCTCCTATACGTCTGTTAGTCTATAAGGTGCCACAGGACTCTTTGCTGCTTTTACAGATCCAGACTAACACGGCTACCCCTTTGATACTTAACATTTTTACTGTATCTGGCAGGGGGGAAACAATGTAGTTGCAGATCATCTCAGCAAAGACAGCTTTCAGATGCACAAATGGTACGTAACAGATCTGTCAATTATCATATTTTCTAGCTGGAATTGACCAGGTGTGAAGCTGTTTGCAACATGGTCCAACAAAAAGTGTGACCTCATCTGTTCCAGAGTGGGTAGTGACTATCTTGGTCAGATGCTTTCCTGCTGCACTGGGGAAAAGGCCTGATGTATATTCTCCCCCCCCCCCCCGCCCCCGTGATTCAGAAGGTGGTTAGATACATCAGGACAGGGCAAAGATGATTATCATTGCCCTGCCTTGGCTATGTCAACAGTGGTTTATTGATCTCCTTCAATTCTCTGGTGGAGTCTTAATGTGTCTGACAATGCCTCCAGACCTGCTGTTTCAGCAGGAGGGCAGGAATCTTTCACACAGATCCATAGTTTCTTCACCTGTCGGCACTGGCAATTGGACTTTGACTCTGTCTGCTCTTGAGCAGTCATGTTCTTTGTCTTTGCAGGACATGCTAATTAATTCTAGAAAACAGTCTACTAGAAGCTGTTACTTCTTAAAGTAGACCCAGATTTCAGGCACCGATGAGGGAAAATCTGATTCCCTTGTGTCTGCTTCTGTTCCTTGTGTTCTGAATACTTAATGTACTTAAAATCTCAGGAATTATCTAACTCATTGTTAAAAGTTCATTTGGCAGCCATCTCTGCATATCACACGTTAGTAGTTGATGTTTTTTCATAGTTCAGTTAGCCATGCTGGTGAAGTAGCCCTTTCAAACCTTGGCTCAGTGTTCTTTCTATTATTTATTGAACAACATGGCTTTCATTATTGCCATCACATTGGCTTGGGGCAGCAGTGAATTGAATGCTCTTAGGGCTTATACACCTTTTACTTCTCTTGATAAGGACAAAGGTAGTTCTCAGACCTGATCTCAAGTTCTTACTTAAAGTGGTGGTTGATTTTTTTTCACATCAGACAGTTAATTTGCCACCCTCCCCCTCCCCCAAGCCGCACTCTAATAAGGAGAAATTGGTCCTGCTACACACTTTGGAAGCCAGAAGGTCCCTTGCTTGTTATTTAGATAAGAGTAAAGTCTTCATATATTTTCTAGATTGTTAGTGTCTTATGCTAAAAACTACATGGGTTATACAGTTTTTTCTTCTCTTGATGGATAAAATGTATTGCTGAATGTTACACACTAGCAAAAGTTCCTATATTTGCTTCAATTCAACCACATTCCACTACCTGTGGTTACTTCCTTTGCTTGTCTTAAGCAGGTGCCAGTTGCTGAAATTTGCAGAGCTGGAACCTGGACTTCAGTGCACACTTTTAGGAAGCATTATATTTTGTATTTGGCCTATAGGGCAGATGTTGGATTTGGTAAAGTGGTGCTTCAGACTCTATTCAGTTAGGACTTTGTTCCTGCCTCCAAGTTAGTTTTCACCACTGCTCAATTTGTTCCATAATTGGGAATATGCAGAGCCACTCAAAGAAGAAATGAAGGTTACTTGCTCATGTTTGGAGTTCTTTGAGAGGGCTCTGCATATTCACACTTTCCACCACCTTCCCCTCTCTGTCAGAGTCCTTGTTTGTTCTGTGTCTCTGGCTTTGAGGTGGATGCAACTAAGGTGGTGAGGGTGCTCCGCCTCTTACATAGCCTTGCCCTCAGAACATCAGTGACACTGAGGGGAGGGGTGGGAGTATGAGAGAGCTCTGACACTGCTACAGGAGGTTCTACCACAAAGCACCACAAGGTGGCGCAGTACACTGTAATCTTGACTATGCAGAGCCATCTAGAATAACTCCAGTTGCAGGTGAGAAACTTTCAGTTTGGGACTGCTTTGTATGTGGGGGTTGAGGTGAAGTCAAAGTATATTTCAGTTAACCTTTGGTAATCTCCTGATGGCGAAAGTCTTCTATTCTAATTTTATTTTCCTTGATGAAAAAAATGTAATGTTTAAGAGCTCATGTTTTTAACATGATACTTGACACCATGTTTTTAATGGCTTCTGAACTCCTTGGATACAATTCAGTTTTTGGGTGCAAAATTGTATTTTATAAAGGTTTTCATTTAGAAATCTATGAATTTGGGTATCATGGAAGGTGTCAGATTGACCTTCCTTGTAGTCTTCTAACTTGTCTACTGGACAAAGCTTGGACAGCAGTACTATAAGCCTCCTCATGCTATTCCATCCAGTGGTTCTCAAAGAAATGTAAGCCTCCTCATACTACTCCCTCCAATGGATCTCAACTCTTTTCTAGATAGTTCACCTAAAGCAATCTTTCCCAAAGTGAAAGGCTCCTTATCACATTACCAATCCCTTCTATCATCCAGCCCCCAGGACCTTATTTATCCATAGGAATCATGGTTTCAGTGACTCCTTTCTTCCTTTTTTTTTTTTTTTTTTTTTTAAGTAGTTCCTGACCTTAGTCTGGTAACTTCTTTTGCCCTAAAGACAAGACCACTTAATTCCATTCATGAATAGAATATTAAAGATCCCCCTGAAGACTTTCCTTTTTAACATATGGGTAACTGTAACTGTGGACGGAATATATACAGGCTAAAGTTACAAGAACACACTGCTAGGCATAAAGTTTTATTAAAATAAGAGGAACAATGAAACTAGAAATTAAACCCTGGCCATTGGGATAAACCGAGGACCCACCATTCAGCTTGAGTAACTCAACTGGGAGCTGCATTGATTCTCAAAAATAAGAGAACAAATCAACCCTACTTTGGCCGACTGTGCAGCTGCATCTGCAACCTTGTGGTTGCTGTGTGCATGTCCATGGGTGTAGATCAGGAAGTGGGGGGACTGTCACTAGATGTAATTCCTGATCTGCCTGCTTCTGCCTCTTCATCTCCTCAAGAGAACACATGCACGCAGGAGGCCACTCCTTCACGGCCCCCGAGAGCTATGTGCCAACACCCAATTCTGGCCTTGTTGGGTTCTCCCCCTACACACAACTATATCAGATATATTGCATGTTGGGCTGTCTATAAGGGGAAGGAGGGGCCTGAAGGTATTACTTACCTACTGTATACTGGTGAAAAGGTACATACTGTTCTATTTTTTTAAAAATCTACTAAGATTATGTAAGGTATAGATGAAAATTAGTAGCAAAGACATACTTTAAATGCATTCAGAGCAACTGCTTTGTAATTAATATAAAAAGAAAGTTATGTAGCTGAACAATTTACAGGAATTAATAGCTGACTGATGCTTTTTTCAACTCAGTGCTGTGTTTGCTTACCTGTACTTTAGTTCTTCACTTGCTAGATAGAAATGTTCATACAATGAATATGCCTCATTTCCTTCCCAGTCTTTCAGGTGTATTTTAAGAACATAGCGTTTCTGATTAGTCAGTTGAGAAACTAACTCATTTCCCAGCCAGTACTCCCCAGCAGGATCACCAAATCCCTGTAATTCAAGTTGTATATTTAAATAACTTTAATTTGTTTTTCTTTGATTTTGAAATAATCAGTTCATCAATTTTTAAATGTAATTGCTTTGTCAACACAAAAAGTGCACTACAAATATGAGGATCCTAGGTCTTTGGTATTTCAAATTTTGGATTTCAACAGGGACCAATTTAGGAACTTTAAACAAAATGTATCAGTATTAGACTTATTAGATCTGGCGAACATTTGCCAATAGAAACACAAATATAAATAACTTAATGAAAATTAAAGATGTGGACGCAACATTAGAAAAAAAAATGCTACATTTCTTTGTAAAAACAAACATCACACTTGCAAGTCTCTGCTTAGGCAAACAGTTCATATTACTCTGGCATTTCCCAAATGAAAGCACAATTTTTCATCTAAGTACTAAAATGCAACTTTAGAACCTGTTTAGGCAATACAACTTTAAGTAAGTGATTAATATTCTTTTGTGATTAAGTCAGTGTAGATTTCAGAGATTATCAGAAAAATAATAAATTAGATTTAAAGCTTCAAAAGAGTGTGGCTCTTACCATCTTGTACTCTTTCCATGTCCGGTGAAAGTCCACACTGCCATCTTTACGTCGCTGAATAACTGTCCACCCCCCTCCACTGCTTTCCATATCACAATATGTCTGTCAATAAGAAGAGTGTGTAATTGCATAAATGCAGGTACTCACATGCCAATTGACACATATTGCACAATATACACTAAAACTACTGTTGGCTTTTGTTTGCCTAGCAGAGCATTCCAGGTTTGCTAACACCTGTGAAGCTGAGCTGTTTTGAATAGCTTGCAGTCTAAATAAGATTGTAATTAATGATGATATTGAAACGGTATTGAATGTTTTTGAAATACTGTACTTACTGTATATTGGTTTTATGTTGTATTACAGGGGTCGGCAACCTTTGAGAAGTGGTGTGCCAAGTCTTCATTTATTTACTGTAATTTAAGGTTTTGCATGCCAGTAATACATTTTACATTTACAGGGGCCTGCGGACGGAACCCCAGACTGGCAGCGGGCTGAGTGGGGCCAGCGGCCAGGACCCAGGCTGGCAAGGGGTCGGCGGCCGGAACCCCAGACCAGCAGTGGGCTGAGCAGCTCAGCCCGCTGCCGGCCTGGGGTCCCGACCGCCAGCTCCTGCCAGCCAGGGTCCCAGCTGCTGGCCCCGCTCTTGTGCAAAAATAGTTTAAGCAACTCTCAAACAAAATATTTGTTTTATTTTTATGGTTTCTCAGAAAAAATATATGTTTTAGTTAAAAGAACACATTGATTTTAAAACAATTTAGATTTTTTAAATGCCTTGCACAATGCAGAACATAATGAATTACATCAGTTTCTGCACTAATATGATGAAAGGCTGACTTCAAAAGCTGCAGCTAAACTAGTGCTTTAATAATATTGCTCTAAGCTACGTTTTATATTAAAAACATAAAACAAAGTTAAGCCAGTATTTCTGACATTTCCCAAAAGTTATCACAAAGCCTTGAGAATCTCTAAAGATGTCCACTTGAGTTAACCTTCACTTTAATATAGTTTTTAGATATTGGATTAGAAATTTGGATGGGTCTGTGCCATGCTCTGAACTATTCAAGAGTGGGTTAATTTTTTCATTTGTTACATAAGAATGAGCTATGTGATAGAGTAATTTGTCTGAGTGATATTCCTGGCTCTGTCACTGACCTGCTGGGTGACTCGCCTTCTCTGTGCTTCAATTTCCCCATCTGTAAAATGGAGATGATAATCCCCTCCTTTGTAAAGCACTTTGCCATCTGCTGATGAAAAGCGCTATATCAGATCTAATTGTTACTATTATATGTACAGTATTATATGTAATATTACAGTACATTATATTATCTCCTAATGCTTAGGAAACTTACTGTGACCTGGTCATTAAAGTATTACATGCAAAGAACTGCCAGTTACAATTTAAGGTTCTCTGTGAACTACCTTTTAGTATTCTGTCCTTTCCTGTTTCTTGTTATAGAAAATTATTGGAGCAGCTTTACCAGTGTGAAAACACTGAAAGAAACTAATTCATGTAACATACATCCTGGTTTAAAGAAGTGATAAAAATTAGATCACTTCAGTTTTAGAAATGTTAGGCCATATTTAATTTGGTGGAGTTAGATTCACATTTGCCAGTGGCAAATTTGGTCCATTAACTACAGTAGTGTTTTATTTTTCAGACCTTTTAATCTAATTTACCTTATAATGCAGACTGAGGCTTCATACTTTCTTGGATATACCATTTATACTACTATAGCTTAAACATGGAATAATTGTTCCATGTTAGTTTTAATGTGAACATAAATTGATGCTGTGTGTTGTAGGCTTAATTGCAACTCTTTAAATGTGAACAATGTATATATTAAATTAGACCTAAGCTTCCTAGTTCTGTGGGAAGGTGAACTGCTTTTCCACTGGATAAAGTAGCCACACTTCATGAAAAATGCCTGCAGTCATTCCTCTTTGGGCTGAGATTTCATCAGCTAAGCAGTGTTAGGACTAGTTAATACTTAGATGGGAGCCCTCTAAGGAAAATCTGAACTACAGGAAGTGGTTTGGTGAGTCAATTTGTAATCTTACAAAGAGATGCTAGAAAAACATTCTGCTGGAGATGTAAAACAGAGGTTTGGACTACCTACCATCATTAAAGAACCCTTTTCTTATTCTGCCTGTATTAAAATTACACTTGTTAATTAAAAATAAGGTGTTGCTGTGTGACATGTGACTCAAGGATATTCAGCCACTAGTTTACGTTTTGCATAATGTAAGCTAATGGCTAGTTCATTGAGAACCTTTCCTTTAATTTTGCAGAATGTAAATGAAGTCCTAAAGACAACTAATATAAAGTATTAAAAGGACACTGTCGACTTCAAATGTAGTTTGCAATGTTATTGTAGTCGTGTTGATCCCAGGATATTAGAGAGGCAAGGTGGGTGAGGTAATATCTTTTATTGGATCAACCTCTGTTGGTGGAAGAGACAAGCTTTTGAGCTACACAGAGCTCTTCTTCAGGTCTGGGAAATATATTCAGAGCATCACAGCTAAATACAAGGTGGGGCAGACTGTTTAGCATAAGAATTGACACACATTGTAAGAGAGCATTCAAGATAAAGTGACTGGTTAAGACTTCTGCAGTCAGAGGACAAAAAAAAAGGGGGGGGGGTGAGGTTAATGGATTAGATTGTTATAATAAACCATAAATCCAGTGATTTCTAAATCCATGATTTTTAGTGTCTAACAAAGCTATGAATTTAAGCTCCCAGGCTTGTCTTTTGAAAAGGTTGTGCAGGTTTTCTTTGAGGATTCAGAGGTCAGATATGGAGTGATTGCATTATGAGAAGTGTTCACTCACAGGTGATATGGTGTTTTTGTCTTTTATTGTTTTTTCTGTGCAAGTTCATTTGAGAGTGTAGTGATTGTCTCATTTCACCCACATAGTTGTAATTGGGGCCTTTAGTGCACTGGATGGTATGATAGGCATGTGTAGGACCCATGGGTCTTGAAAGATGTGTTGTGTGGCAGGTATTGGTCATCTTAGAAGGGGAGATATGTCTGCAGGTTTTGCATCTGTTCTGGCAGGATCTGGCACTGCTTTGAGTTGGTGTGTTCTGGTCTGTGGGGAGTTTACTTCTGATGATGATCTTGGTGAGGTTGGGGTGTGTTTTAAAAGCCAGAAGAGGGGGTTCAGGAAAGATTTCTTTTAGGATGTGGTCCCCATCCAGTATGGGTTGTAATTGTTTGTTTGATTCCCCCCTATGATCATCTACCACCCAATGCTGAAATCCATATGGGCTAGCAGTAAGGTTCCAGCCTGTTTCATTTGGTATTGTTAAAGACTGTATTCCTTGCTATGTAGTGAAGGTATGAATCTTTACAATATGCTTCCAACTGTGGAGGGGTAAAAATATTTGGATATTTTAAACACTTGTTTGAAAAGGTTTAAATATATTTGTATTAATGTTAAGATAAGCTAAGTTAATCAGTATCAAAATAATTGAAGCATTTCTGTTGGACCCAACTTAGTTGGCAAGGAAGCATCATCACAAATGTTTTGTTGATTTACCCTCTTTCTCCCATTTAACTCCAACTGTCATATGGTCTAACTTCAAATAAAGTTGTTCATTCCCACTTAAAGCAATGGATCAATCATCATACCCATACGTCAAAACAATATACTTCAATGGAATATATTTTTTATGTACTGCCCCAGACTGGATTTAAAAAAACAAAACCGTTGACCACTGAATATCATCTACCACCTGATAACAAGGATTTTCCTTCATAGTTAAACTCTCACTCATCTCCCCCGCCCTCCCCCCCCTTTTTTTTCACAAAAAAAAGCACCTCTTGTATATTCTCCCTCCTAAAGTTATCACTAACTGTTAGAAGGTACACTTACATCCCCAAAATCATGACTACGCATGACCTTTAAGCTGCCTACTTATTTCATGTTGTCCTCTAGCTCAATTTCTAGGTCCTCCTATCAAAGCTGTGACTAATTGAAGTTAGTGGCAAAATGCCCATTAACATCAGTGGAGCCATGATTTCATCCTTGAGTTCTCTTGCAGCCTTTGTATGTGGCAATAATGTGTAGGTCATCTTGGGATGAAAAGTGTGTCCCCTTAAGTATACGAGCACAGCAAGTGTGTATTACTATGGCTAATTATAAAGTAACCAAGGTAATGCGTACTGGTTCATTGTACCACCTTCCAAGGAGGAAGCTCTAAGAGTGCTAATACGAAGTACAGGAAAGAGGTTTTATCAATTGATCTTCGGATGTAGGATATCCAAAGCGGAGAAGAGACTAGTGATAGGTTCAAAAACAACAAGGAGTCTGGTGGCACCTTAAAGACTAACACATTTATTTGGGCATAAGCTTTCGTGGGTAAAAACCTCACTTCTTCGGATGCATAGAGTGAAAGTTACAGATGCAGGCATTATATACATAATATATAATGCCTGCATCTGTAACTTTCACTCTATGCATCCGAAGAAGTGAGGTTTTTACCCACGAAAGCTTATGCCCAAATAAATGTGTTAGTCTTTAAGGTGCCACCAGACTCCTTGTTGTTTTTGTAGATACAAACTAACACGGCTACCCCGTGATAGTGATAGGTTGTACTTGCGGTGTATGTTTAAGATAGGATAGTTTTATGTCATGCTATTGAAACTTGTTGGGAAGGCTAAAGAGAGGAAGAAAATGAGTTGGACTAGGGACAACTTTGAGCTATTTAGAGTATATCATATGAGTAGGATTAAATTGAAGGCAGCAACCTTACTATTTAACATTATTGGTAAATAAGAGCTACATTCAGTTGAGCGGTTCTATTATACCCCAAGCCTGTTGTTTTTGATTTACCTCTATTTTATAGTTAATGATTTGATACAGCATGCATATGAGATGTAGTAAAGACTAGGATTATTTTTTTTTAAAAGGAAAAGTTGGAGCATTAAAAATTATAAAAGGTATGGTAAAAACTGAGCAGTCAAATTTAAAATCAGTAAAAGTTGATTTATGTAACCTATAATGCATAGGTAAAATTCATTACCATGAGAGGCAATTGAGACAAATACCATAGCTGGATTTTAAAATGGGTGTAAATACGTTTATTAAGCAGCTACTCAAGTTAAGATGTTGATATGGCAGAGGCATCAAGGCTTATTCATCAGATTGAGTTAATCATTGAAGGGGTCAGGAAAGAATTTGTACGTGTATGTAAAGCATTGCATAATTTACCTGGTACATTATAAAGAGTTTGTTCACCTTCCTCTGAACCATCAGGTATAGCCAATGATAGAGGCAGGATATTAATTTAGATGGACCTAATTTTAACAATTTCCTTATGGCCTGAGAGCTTGGGCTAAACTTCAGTTCCACTGGAGTTTGTTTTAAAGTTATAAACTCCTTAAAATAGGATTAAACAAATAGTTCTAACAAGATTAAAATATTCTCAAACAGTGGGATTTTACATCACATAAAATAGAATAATTTACTTAAATTCTGCAGATGTCTCATATAAAATATTTCTCTGTTCTAGCAAATATTCATCTACGCCCCCAAGCAGTAAGAGTATCTGCTTCTCTTTTAGACTTTACAATCTTAGGGCTAAAGACTGAGGGCTGGTCTATACTTACCGGTTAGTTCGACGGCTGGAAATCGAACTTCCGGGTTCGATTTATCGCGTCTGGTCTTGACGCGATCAATCGATCCCGGAAGTGCTCGCCGTCGACTGCGGTACTCCAGTTCGGCGAGAGGAGTACCGCGGAGTCGACGGGGAGCCTGCCTGCCGCGTGTGGACCGCGTCTGAACCGCGGTAAGTTCGAACTAAGGTATGTCGACTTCAGCTACGTTATTCACGTAGCTGAAGTTGCGTACCTTAGTTCGACTTGGGGGGTTAGTGTAGACCAGGCCTGAGTTTTCACTTTTATTTGGAAAGTACCTTGCATGCTATAGTGGCTACAGAAATACAAAAAATAAAATTTGCAAGACTAATAGGAATGAACAGAAGAAGTGGTTCCAGGAAAAAAAAAAAAGTTAGTCTTATTTAATGGATTTTCTTAACATTACTGATTTGATAAATATAATCTTAAAACAGAGGCAGGATGCATATTTCCACACCAAAGATTTCTGAATCAATTGGGTTTTTAATATGTATTATGTTCTTTTGAAAGGTGCCACTTTTTTAGCCATGGAGATGAAAATCAATTTTATTGGCAGAAAAGGTATTGCAAGGTAATGTGAATGTGCCAGTGTATCTCACCTACTATTCTGAAGATACCAGTTTTAAGGGGTGAGAAGGTAGCTATCTACCTGAGATTTCAGCATATGGACTCTGACCGTGCCATTTTGCATGTTGTTATTTTACAGACCTCTCCACAGGGAAATGGACTGAGAGCAGAAACTAATCACACGCAGAGTACTAAATTGCCTTCAAACAGTGATAAACTTTCTTTACTTATCAGGGGGTAGCCGTGTTAGTCTGTATCCACAAAATCAACAAGGAGTCCGGTGGCACCTTAAAGACTAACAGATTTATTTGGGCATAAGCTTTTGTGGGTAAATAACCACTTCTTCATCTAAAAACCACTTCTTCAGATGAAGAAGTGGTTTTTTACCCACGAAAGCTTATGCTCAAATAAATCTGTTAGTCTTTAAGGTGCCACCGGACTCCTTGTTGTTTTTCATAGATTCTAGGACTGGAAGGGGCCTCGAGAGGTCATCAAGTCCAGTACCCTGCCCTCATACTTACAATCTTGATTGGCAACCTAGGCCCCCAACTTGTAAACACTCATGTACTCAACTTTACTCATGTGAGTAAACCCCTTTGACTTCAGGATCAGTGCCTTTGAGGTGAAATTTAGTATCCTGTTACTAACTACTTGACTGATGCAGGTTCCTATCTATATCTGCTAAATGTAATATTTATTATAAAGATAGTAATTTAAATATATATTTCAATAATTTTGTGGTTTAAAGATCAGCCCTTTGGGCTGGAGAATAACAAAGTAAAAGAATAAAGATGAAGAGTAAAGGGAAGGAAAGGTTAAGTTAAAGAAACTAAATTGAGGGGAATAAGATACTTTAGAAGGATTTATCAGAATTTTTAGAGATTACAGACAAAGATAGCTTGATTTAAAAAAAAAAAAAAAAATCTTAAAAGCCTTAAGAAAGAGGTGGGCCATGTGAGTAAGGGGAAGACACAGGGACAACTGCTTAGTTTAAAAGAAACACAGTAGATTTACTGTGTAAAAGTTTGCTTCCAAGGACAGGGATTTCTTTTCATTTAGTAACTTATGTGAAAATTGAAAAATGAGGGATGGCTAATTGGTGGTGTATATAATTGGATCAGAATTCCTTTAAAAGAATTACATTAAAATGAAAACAGGACTTTCTCTAGCACTCTTTACTCAGGTATAACTCCCCTGGACTTTAAAACCTCAAAGATACGAACACCAGAGTTACGGACTTACCAGTCAACCGGACACCCTCTGGAACTGGAAGTAGTGGAGACAAAAAAAAAAAAAACCGCCTCGGGGCTTTAGGCCTCAGGGCTTCAGCCGGGGGAGGGGAGGTTAGGGCTGCAGCCACAGGGTGAAGGGGGGATCAGGTCTCCAGGCGGGTGTGTGTGTCATGGCTTCTGATCCTTGGGGGCATGGGGCTTCAGCCCCATGGCTCCTTTCCCAGCTTCAGCCCCACGAGGGCACAGGGGCTCAGGGCTTTAGATAGGAGGGAAGCACTGATTTCAGCCCCAGAGCTTCCCCCATAGCTAAAGCACCTGAGCCCTGGCACTCCCCTCCCCCCCTCCCACCGAACCCAGGAGCAGAGCCGTGGCGCACCCCAACCCCTGGCGCCCCCCTCCCCCCACAGGGCAGAGACAGGAATGGAGATTCAGGGCTGAAGCCCTGAGTCCCGGCACCCCTTGCAAGGCTGAAACTGGGAGCGGAGCCATGGGGCTGAAGCCCCGAGCCCCAGTGCTCCCCCTGCCCCCGATCTAAAGCCCTGAGCCCTGCTGCTCCAGAGGGTCAGATGCCCTAACACCCACCCCCCACTCATGGCTGCAGCCCCAAACCCCCTCCCCCCCCAGTGGCTGAAGTCCGTAACGTCTTGTTCAGAGTTACCTCCATTCCCAGGATGTCCGTAACTCTGAGGTTCCACTGTAATGTTGGTTGGAAACAGGAAAAACCGATTCAGGTTTAGACAGGCAGCAGGCATCTTCAGACAGATGCAAAACACAAATAAAGATATTAGCCTCTCGAATTACAGCAAACTGGGCCTGTGTGCAGGGCCGGCTCTGGCTTTTTTGCCGCCCTAGGCAAAAAAGCCACCGGCCGCCCCTTCCCCCCCCCCCATTGCGGCAGGGGAGGGCGCCGAGCCCGGGAGCGCCGGGAGCAGGGCGGAGCGGAGAGCCCGACCAGGCTCTCTGCTCCCCCCGGCGGCCAGAGCGCCGGGGGGAGGGCGGAGAGCCCGGCCGGGGCCCCGCTCTCCCTGGCGGCCGGAGCGCCGGGGGGAGGGCGGCGAGCCCGGCCGGGCCCCCCCTCTTGGGCCGGAGCACCCCACCGCGCCGCCCCCCTCCAGGCGCCGCCCCAAGCACACGCTTGGTGGGCTGGTGCCTGGAGCCGGCCCTGCCTGTGTGCACATGCACGTGTGCACATATTTGATGTATTTTGTGAACAAACTGCTAGATGGCTCAGGGGCCTAGCAGCTGTGGCACTATGTGGAAACAAAACTTGATTATTATTAGTTATTTGTATTATGGTGACATTAGAGGACAGAGGATCAGGGCCATATTGTATGAGGTGCTGTATGAAGGTCCTTGTACCAAAGAGCCTAACTTCACGCACTGTGAGAAGTCAGTGGGACTACTCAATGTGTAAAGTTGAACATGTGTGTAAATCTTTTTAAGGATCCAGCCCTAAAAGTTGATACTATGGATATTATGCAATTTGAGTTAAACTCTATACCTTGCCTAACAGATTATGATGAAATGATAAACTAAACAGCAACCATTTACATGTTTCCTACATATACAAAACACTAACATATGTCCAATACTGAACAAAGTTTCCCATTCAAGGAAAAGGAGAGATTCTGGATATACTAGCCACAGCACCAAAACATGAAAACAAGGACTATTTAAATTCATAAATTGTAAGTGACATGACTTTTGAAATCATATAATGTTGCCATTCTCACAACTTCATTGCACAATATTTGATTGCTTTCAGATACATTGATGCATGCAATTTGTTGAGAATCTCAGGTTTCCTTTTCTTAAAAAAAAAAAAAAAAAAAGTTTCCAGTCTTCATGGCTGTGGGGAAAAACTTGAAAATGTGACTTCTAAAGGCTCAGACACCAGAAGGCAAATGAAAGGATACCATTTTTTTTTAGTCTCATGATTTTTGTCAGTCATTGTTTTGGGGGATTTGACTCTCAATTTTTGGATGTTTGGCAACACTGAGTATAAAATGGAGTAATCTAAAACTTCAACAGGTCCCAGTTTCATCCCAATGAAGAATGGGAACATTTTCAAAACCTCAAAAAAATTCCTGTCAGGAAAACCATTTCCCACCTAGCTCTATACTACACTTATTTAATTCTGTATTATGGTTAAATCTACCAATAATACAGTAACATAGGTTTACACAAAAATTGTTTATAACCAATGGGAGGTCAGAAGGTATATTATAAGAGGAACAGATGAAAACATAAACAGTAGTGCAGCACTTTGGCAAATAAAAAAATTCATTTTGTTTCCTGGTCTGTATGGCAATCCACATCATAAACCATAGAAAATTGTGTTACCATGTTGATTATCTAGAATAGATATATATATATATAGATATTGATATATATCATATATATTTACACACCGATTCTCTTGACACTTCATTTTATGCATTGTCAATACAAAACTGCCTCAGACTTGAAAATGTAGGGGTAGTGTAAAATAAAATTTGAATTTGATACCCTAAGAAATAACAAAAATATATTTTCTATTCTCTTAATGTCTTCTTTTTCCTCATCTGCAGTACACAAGGTGAATCTATTTTTCATTTTTAACATAGCTAATTACCCCGTTCTCAAAATCTTCAAAGTATCTTAGGTCTTTCTGTTCAAATATTTATTGCAAAACTAAATATTAAAATATGAGCCCTGCAAATATTTTACAGTCAAGTACATTTTGCATTCTAAAGAGTTTGATTGTAATTAATCACAAGGATGGTATATTTTGACTATTTTTACACACAATTTCAGAAGGTTTTTTTTTTTTTTTTTTTTTTTTTTAAAAGAAACAGGTGAATCATGCTATATGAATACTTACACTGGAAACAATGCACAAGTTACTTAAAATGTTTTTGAATTTAAGCCATATTATTAAACTCTCTGATAGTCATAAATCAGTTCTCTCTTGTACTGTTAACAGGCACATGTTTTTACAAGCTACATAGTCATGATCCCATATATTATATTTGAAGGTGGAGTCAAGACCAAAGGCAAAAAAATGGGACCACAACAGCTGTTCATAGTCTCCTTAATTTTACTTTTACTGTAATGTCTGACTGCTGTAGTCCAGTACTTACATATTCAGTGGTTTGCATCTCTTTTAACATTTGAAGTTGTGAATGTAAACTTCCTTTGCTTTTAGGCATCTTAAACACGCCAACCCTACCCCTCATTTCATTACAGCAGTGGAATCTCATGTTACTTAATTTTCCTTGTAAGATATATATATATATCAATTCACATATTCGTGTCTCCAAACATCCCCTTTTTTAATCTTTCATTTTGTACACTTTCTGATAATATTTTTGTAAATTCCATATGCATTATACAAAAAAGCTATGAGAATTCATTAGATATTTTTTCCCTTTATAAATATATGGCAGCAAGATTAAATCCTAAAGCACTCATTGTGCTGTTGCAGCAAGTCTGAAAATTAAACTTGTGCTTTCAGTCACGTGCTTTCAAATTGTCAACTTATCCACCAGTTGACTGTGATGGTTTTCTTCCAAGACACTATTAAATTGTGGTGTATAAAAATCAGATGAGGATATAAAATATGTAAAGCTGCCAAGTTCCATCCAGCGGCTGAAGGGAGATTTGAGAGATATTGGAAGGAGTGTTGAAGTAATTAGTGCAATCATATAACACACAATCAATTGCCATTGTCTAAATATTTGCCAAAAAAGAACTTAAGAGCACACCACAATAACTCCTAATGTTGCCTTGGAAACTCAAAACACAAAAATATGCATTAATCCAGCATCACTCCTGTGGATGCTCATTGAATTTTTATTTTGTTTTGTTTTGCAGGTTTTCTTTGGCTCTGCATCCAGGCATTATCTGTCTTCCTAATTCTGTTGTCCTTATAAGAACATAAGAATGGCCCTACTGGGTCAGACCAAAGATCCATCTAGCCCAGTATCCTGTCTTCAGACAGTGGCCTTAACTGACTCTGGTACCTCTCTCAAGTGTCCCACGTTTCACACAGTTGCATTTTGATTGGGTTTTGTAGGGTTTTTCCACCATACTGCCACATCCCTAGACCTGCTTGTACTTGTGGTTCTTGCCAGAACTGTCTGCAAGCTGCAGAGCCGACACAGCTGCTTCTCTGCCAGTCCTGCCAGCTATCCTTAGAGCCATTTTAGAACCCCTCCCTCAGGCCTTGTCTGGATGAGGAAGTTGTACTGATTTAAAATTGATTTTGGAAACTGATTTAAATTAAACTGGTGCAAAACCCCAGATTCCTAATCTATTTAAAATAAACTGAAATAAACCTGGTTTAAACCAAAATAAATGTATCCACGCAGGGGTTTGCACCAATTTAACTAACAGTATGTCTACACTACAAAAAGGTGTGTTCTTAACTTGCATTAGCTAATCTGGGTTAGACATGGCAACTCAGCTTTTAACTCAGGTTAGCAGCTCAAATTTAAGGGGTTTGGCGATGTCTTCACTGCTATTTTAACCCAAATTAGCTCATATGAGTTAGCTAATCTGAATTAAGAAAACACCTTTTTGTATTGTAGACATAGCCTCAGTTTAAAGTCATATCTTTTAGTTAAACTAGTGCAATTTTCTTAGGTAGACAAGGCCTCACTGACTGCACAGCTGGACTGGCTGAGCCCCAATGAGTGTGTTCACCCATGTTGGGCAGCTTCTGCCTGCCTACAGCCGCCACTTACATTTACTCTCCCACATCCAGTTTCTTAGAGTAAGGTAGACTGCCAAAGAGGCTTAACTGCTAGGCCTTTCTCCATCTGAGAGGGCTGGGCTGGAGGGAACTGTGGTCTGTATAAAGGGAAAAAGACTGCAAGGCCTGCCTTCCCTCCCTTCCCATGCCTCACTCCACCCTCAACCACTGACAAGTGTCAATGGTTTATTGGGCTTTCCTTTATTGGAAAAGGATTTATGGTCCTAAGATTGTGTTGGAGAGTCCTGTTGGTGAACTGGCAGGTGCTGCTAAATTGAGGAAGTATTTACAGCAAGAATGCTCCAGTTGCCTACAGTGTTCCCTCTAATTTTTCCCTCACATCACCTTCATATTGGTGCACATAACAAAATTCATGGGTGGGGCCGAGGGGTTTGGAGTGGGAGAGGGGGCTCAGGGCTGGGGCAGAGGGTTGGGGTGCAGGAGTGTGAGGGCTCTGGCTGGGGGTGTGGGTCTGGGGTGGGGCCTGGAATGAAGGGCTCAGGGCTGGGACAGAGGGTTGGGTGCAGGGTGTATGGGCTCTGGGGTGGGGCCGGAGATGATGGGTTTGGGGTGCAGGAGGGTGTTCTGGGGCTACGGCGGGGAGAGAGGTCTCCCCTCAGCAGGACCTGGGCTTGGGGGGGAAGAGGTGCCTCTCTCCACCGCGGGAGCTCTGGGGGTGGGACTGCAGGATAGGCGCTCCTCCCCCAGCCCCAGCAGGTTCGGGCCAGGGGAGGGCCGCCCTGGCTGCGCCTGGGTCTGAGCCGCTCCAGCCACGGCTGGATTCGGGCCGCTCCAGGGTCGGGCCGCGGCAAGTCCAGGCCGCAGGCTGAGTTGGGGCCGGGGTAGGGGTGCTTCTCCGGCAGCAGGTTGGGGGCTGGGCTAGGTGGGGACTGGGGGAGGGGCACCCCAGCTGCGGCAGGTCCCTGGGCCTGAATGGCGCTAAATAGGCGGCTGCGCAGCTTACAGGGAACTTAGGTTGCTTATACTGTCCTGCTGTCTCTGTTCGATATGGGTACATTTGAAGAGACAGCTAGCCCTGTAATGTGCTATACAGCTGTGTGCTGATACATACAGTGATTTTAACTGTTGCATCACAGTTACTGGAAGTTATGGTAGTAAAACATCAGTACAGTAGAACCTCAAAGATACGAACATCAGAGTTCACACCAGTGTCTACCAGACACCCTGTGAAACCAAAAGTCCTCAATCAGGCCTCAGTGCGCGCGCACACACACAGCAAATACTGTACTGCCTTGGGGCTGCAGCTGCAGGCGGGTGGGAGTCAGGGCTCTGGGCAGATGTGGGGGCTCGGGGCTTCTGACCCTTGGGAGCATTGGCGCCCAGGGCTTTAAACCGGGCGGAGCGCTGGGGCTCGTGGCTTCAGCCCTGTGGATCTGTTCCCAGTTTCAGTGTGGGAGGGGGAGCGCATCGGGGATCAGGGCTTCAGCACCGCGGCTCCACTCCCAGTTTCAGCCCCACGGTAGGTTCGGGGGCTCGAGCTTTAGCTACACGTGGAGTGCTGGTTTCAGCCCCAGCGTTCCCCCCCGTAACTAAAGCCCCGATATGCAGCACCCCCACTACCCAGCTGAAGCCAGGAATGGAGCTGCGGGGCTGAAGCCCCAATCCCTGGTGCCCCCTGTGGGGCTGAAGCCAGAACAGAGCTGCAGGGCTGAAGCCCTGAGCCCTGATGCTCCCAGGGGGCAGAAGCCCTGAGCCCCCCACCAGGAGCCCTGGTGGGCCCCTAGGGTCAGAAGCCCCAACTGCGCCCTGTGCCCTGCCCCCCCCCCCCCGAACCCTGCGGCTGCAGCCCCAACTCCCCCTTGGTTCCCCCTGGCTGAAGTCCGTAACCTCTTGTTCAGAGTTATGGACCATTTCGGAGTTACGGGCAACCTCCATTCCCGAGGCGTCCATAACTCTGAGATTTTACTGTAGTTTGTCTACACTAGCATTTCTTTACCTACTGGGTAGCCCCACCAGTGTTATTAAGGGTACGGTTTTTTGGGTGGGTTTTGTTTGTTTTTGTTTCCAGAGAATAAGGGTTAGTGTAAACCAGACCTTTTACTTTTTCCCAGGCAGTTATGCTGTGGCATGTGAGCTGTCTGTTTGCACATATACAGAGGTGTTTTGTTGTGTATGTAACAGAGATATGTTGAGGCAGAACCTTACAGTATCAGTAGCATTAGTTTAGTTCTGTACTGTTCATGTGGAAATGAGGGGTGAAATCCTGGCCTCTCTGAAGTCAATGGTAAAACTCCCATTGGTTTCAGTGTAGCCAAGATTTCACTTGAAGTGCTTTTTTTCCCCAGAGTTCAAACGAAGTACACCTCTACCCCGATATAACGCGACCCGATATAACACGAATTCGGATATAATGCGGTAAAGCAGTGCTCCGGGGCGGCGGGGCTGCACACTCTGGTGGATCAAAGCAAGTTCGATATAACGCGGTAAGATTTTTTGACTCCCGAGGACAGCGTTATATAGGGGTAGAGGTGTACCGTAATTCAGCTGAAGTAATTTCCATATGGAGGAGTGATAAGCTGCCATTAGCAAACGTGAAGAAAATATTAGTTTAAAAGACTGGTTACCCAATTTGGATTTAAAATATCTTATTTGCTAGATACATTTATCTCCTTAACAGTTAATTTGGTACTGCACAATTAGAGTTACAGGCTTTGGGGAACACACTACCTTTTTTTCTTCTGCACTATTAGGAACTGTTAAGGTGTAGATTCCACTGGTTGTAAGTCCTGATTTGAATGCTTCGGCACAGTCTTTGAAACGGATTTGTTCTTCTTTAGCCACAAAGTTGTTCTTGGCTGCTAAAAATGCAATAAACACATTGAAGGGATATAAGAATAGATAAATAGCTCAAATAGCTCTGAGCTCAAGTTCTTTTCTGAGAGAAAGTTACCATGATGTAATAGTAATTAACGATGTAATGAAATAACAGTATATTGACTTTGCAGTCCTGAAGTAGGTTTTTGCCCTGCCCCTGCTGGTGGAAAGCACCAGAGGAAATTAGCTTAACACGCTAGTGATATTTTGCTTCTTCATATTCAGATACAAACATAACTGCTTGATAAGTATCAATTCCTTTATACCTATTTGCATGCTTGAATAGAATAACATAGGCATATTTTTTCCTTCAGTTTAGCAGTTTCAACTATCATTAGAGAATTTGATGCTATCTGTATTACAAATTGATTACTAACATGTACAAAGAGCAGGGCCGGCTCCAGGCACCCAAGCTGGTGCTTGGGGCGGCACCTGGAGGGGGGCGGCGGCGCGGCGCTCTGGCCGCCGCGGGGGGGAGAGCCGAGCCCCAGCCGGGGCTCGCCGCCCTCTCCCCAGGGCTCCGGCCGCCCTCCCCCCCGGCGCCCTGCCCCCGGCGCTCTGGCCGCCGGCGGGGGGGAGGGGGGGAGAGCCGAGCCCAGCCCCAGCCGGGGCTCGCTGCCCTGCCCCCGGCGCTCTGGCCGCCGCGGGGGAGAGCCGAGTCCCCCCTGGCGCTCTGGCCGCCCTCCCCCCGGCGCCCCGGCCGCCCCCCCCCCGCGGGGGGGGGGGGGGCGGCCGGAGGCTTTTTCGCCTGGGGCGGCGAAAAAGCCAGAGCCGGCCCTGACAAAGAGATCTGTACAACTATATGTACATCCTTTCATATTATTCCTTATGTAAATACAAAGATGCCTTTGTGGTGATCTTATAAGTGAGTCAGTGTCTTCAGGTCAGCAAGATGTCTGAATCATAAACGAGCTTTCTCTTAAACTGAAATCAGTTAGTACAGTATCTTTTGCTGGGGGCAAATGGAGCTGGTCTACACCAGAAACTATGTTCTTTTTGATGAATTAGAGTTCAAAAACATAGCCTCTTAGCCAGTACAGCAGTATGTCCTTTGCTTGCAGAGATGGATCTCTCCATAGTATACATATATCTGGGGTTATCCATAACTGCCAGTCAGAAGTTTCAGCTAGAGTGCAACATACAGTAAAAAAAAAAAAAAAAATTACATCTGTGCCTATGCCTGGCCATGTTTTAAAGCGCAATCTAAAATGTATCTTCTTGTTTGTTGATAGAGGGTTTGGAATTTCCTGGCATTTAGTCAACTAGCTGATATCTATATTTGACCGTTTTGGGGTGGATACTGTGTTGGGGCAGTAGAGTATATGTTCCCTATTTTTGATTCAAAGAGAGGAACGTGGCCACACACTACAATGATAAGCCACCTGTAAATGTGTGTAAATAATACTAGCATTATTTTTATTCTTTTCAGCTTGTTTATCAGTTTACCTGCTTACATAGTTCGTTTACCTCAAATATAAAAAGAACACATTCAACTTTATAATTGCTTTTCCACACTCTATTGTTTGTAAGCTAGCTTAGAAGCTTTCCCTGTTGATTTTGTCTTGTTGGCAGTCATTATTTTTTCCGCTCCAGGTTTCATGGTTCTGTAGCCAACATGACTTTGACTTGTTTACTTATTTGTTCACTAGCATAATAGATAACATCAGCAGGAATGTGCACAGCTTCAGGAATGGTATTCAGTGAGATACTATCAGGTGCTATAGGGCTAAAGTTTGGGGTTTGGTTTCTTTAAAAAATTGACAATTGTAGATATGTCTTCAAGATTGTTTTTTGAAAAATGTTTTTCTTCTTTAAAAATTAATTGCTTGTATTTGCAATCAGACTTTGAAGCATTGTGCCTAGTGCTTGAGAAATGCAGAGAAATTACTACAAATCAACTAAACTAGACTGTTTTCATTACTTTCTGTATTGCAGTCAGCTTAGATAGAGAAACACAGTGTAAAATGTGAAAAATAAGGTTAGATTTTTTAACTCTTTTGCTTTCAATAATAAAAGAAAAATACTCTTAAACAGTTTAATTTAAATTTAACAATAAATATTTAGAGTGCACTGGAAATTCTTTTTGAGCCGCAACTTTTTACATAGGTAAAAGTGTAGGCCCAAACTATTTATGGAAGCTAATAGTTATAAGCAAATTTGGGTTCTGTGGAGATTGCTGAATTGAGAATACTGAAGTCATCCACACTGTACTTTCAATTGTACTGAAAACACTTGTTTTAAACTATGTGTGTGGTAATTTCAGACATCATAAATTTAGAGGCTATGCATGCTGCACTGTATTCCCAGCCCCTGTCAACCTAAAGAACAAAGATTCTATAGTCTTACTTGGAAATAATTTGCATATAGCCATAAATTTCAGCATCTGGTCAATGCACCCTTCCCCAAGTACCTGTAGGGTTGGACATGGAGCGCACAGATCTTGCCAGCTATGGTTAGCATAGGTGAGTGGGTTCTAGGGTATACGGGGAGGGGTCGGGAAGTCTGGGTGGAGTTGTCATGGGTGTAGATGCATGCTGTCTGTGGGTTGGGGGTCTTGCTTGAGGGAGCCTTGGGCTAATATTGAGCCCCTCATCTTCAGCTGCCTATCCTGGCTGTTCCTTCCTTGCTCAAACCTGGGGAACTGAAAGGAGGAGATAGAGAGGTTGCCGGTGCCAACAAAGCCTGTGCCCACAATTGCCCTTAGGAAGAGAAACTACAAACCCTGCTGGCAGCCCAGCTGGATGTGCAAGGATCCAGCTTGGCGAGGGTTGTTTGACAAGGCTGCCAGATGTGTTTGTGCCATGTTGAGACTATGTGACATTTGTCAAACTCAACAGGGATGCCTACTAGGAACTGGTCTGGCAAAGCAAAGCAATATAACTCTCAGAAGCTAAACAAAATATTGTTGAAAACAAATGTATGGGATATTTGTTTTGGTTTAGGGGTTTTTTTGAGGGGGGAGGGAGGGAAAGGTTGTGTCTCTAATGGGCTTACCTCTTCAGGATAAGTCTTAAATTGTAGAGCAAGTCAAACAATTCACCGATGCAGGACTTTAAGACAGTACAATACATACATGCATTTTTGAAATGCTAAGGTGGGGAGAAGATAGAACATGTAAGGATACACAAAGTTAGTGAGTGCTATTCAGCTGATATAATAGTGTTTATATTTCACTTACAGTTTGGTGTAGCTATCATAGTAAGCAAGTTGTGAACAGTCTCCATCAGATCATGTTGCTGTTTTTGCATAACTGAATTGTTTACCGTAGCAGTGACTAACTGTTTCTCTAGTTCTTCTATTATAGAATTTTGTCTGGATACTAGTACTTGAAGTTGATCTTTTTCATCTTTGATTGATTGTAGCTGAAGTGTGTGCTTGTCTTCCATATCAAGGACTTTTTTTTCTAGAAAGCTAATAAAAAGAATATTATTAGGGTCAATTCAGCATTTCTGTGTTTTTAGCTGAAGACTATTAAGCCTGTTATAGTTATTTTCCATCTTAACATATTTTTACTCTGATTTTTCTAACTGGATTCTGGAGAGAATATTATACACGTAGTGTCATGCAGAATACCGTGAACTGTATTTATTTGACATATGCTTTGTCTGATGGATTACATAACTATAATCTGTTCTATTAGTCAAATAAATGAACGACTTTTCGGCCATTGTATAGTATGCCAGTTCATACACCATAACAACTCTTATGTGTTCCACAATACTTCGGTAGTATGAAGGGAAAAATATAATTTTCCTTTCTGGACTTGAAAGGAAAACAATCTCTCTTGAGGGTAATAGGAGAATCAGACATGAAACTGATTTAAACCTAGAGTAACTATTATTTATGGTTATTCAAGTGCCTTGAATAATACTACTTTTCTCTTCAGTAATTTAAGGAAAAGCTAGCCTCAGAGACCTTTATCATTAGAATTAAGTGACCCATTTAAAGATCAAACCTATTCAACTTTCTATTTTCTCTCCAGTTTTTTAATTAAATACTTCTTTGGCCTCAACAAATAGAAATTAGTTCTGACTGTTATATTTGGAAAAGCTATGAATATATAATTACTGAAAGTGTGCTTGTTACCTTTTCCAGAATTGGAGAGGGAGCAGGTTAAAAGGATGTAACTTGCTCTGATGTTGGTCAAATCTTTCATAGTGTTTATTTAAAACATAAGAGTTTTGGGTTTTGTTTTGTGTTATTTATTTATTTTATTTATTTATTTATTTATTTATTTTTGAAGGGATAAACTGAATGCTGGAAAGTTAAGAAATAATACCTACAGTATTCAGATCATTCTTACATGTTTCAGTAATGATGTGGTGATCTCAGGTCTGGTAACTGTAGTCAGAAACTATAGTGACTTTTAAAATTGAATATTTACTTCGCTCCCATTGGATAAAGATTCTTGTTTGTAGATAGCTGGTATATAAAGTCTTCAGGGAGCATACACAAATATAACAGGGCAGCAAACACAAATGTCAAAACATGTCTGTCCAACTTTTTTTCTCATTGAAAAATATGGTTTTGATGTAGACTAAAGTATTCTGCTATTGCTACTTTTAGATTCATCT
This sequence comes from Terrapene triunguis, assembly GCF_002925995.2. Lineage (NCBI taxonomy): Eukaryota > Metazoa > Chordata > Testudines > Emydidae > Terrapene > Terrapene triunguis. The sequence goes on along the minus strand of NW_020664393.1, from coordinate 43,016,073 downwards.
CCAAATTGTTTACTATTTGAAACTAAAATAAACTTGTGAGGTTTGACAGTTATGCGTTGTTCATATTAGAAATTAGTTTTGTCCCCCTCATAACATCCTTCAGAGACGATTAATATGACAATGTGGTGAATGAAGCTGGTTAAGCAAAAGCTATGGTATCTTTGCTGGGCAACCATTGGATATGGAAGAGGGCAGGGATAATGGCTGGATTTTAATCCTAGCTTTCAGCAAATGGAATGGTTGGGAGCCTGGGGCCTGAATAGGATCATCTCCTCCCCAATATAATGGATTAGAAATGGTAGCAGTAATCTTTGGCAGTGATTTGACTGTGCAGCTGGATAGCCCTGTGCTAACAGACAATAACGCAACTTTTCTTTAAGCTGAGATGAGACAAGGTTTGATTGGGTTAGGCTGGATAGTAAGTAGCTGCAAGCCCCATTCCAGAGCCTGGCAGCTGTGACACAACGCCATCCAAGATCGCCTGATCAGAGCCAACCCACCACCTGTAGGGAAGGTTGCCGTGAACTCCTCCATCCCTGGAACCAACAGCCAACTACGACCAGACATCGTCATCACTAACGAGGACCGGAAGAAGATCATCATGGTGGATGTCACAGTGCCCTTCGAGAACAGGACCCCGGCCTTCAAAGCAGAGTTAGCATGCAGGTTTTCTGTCAGACCCATAGTGCATATTCGCCTCTCCCTGTCTCTCATGTAAATTAAGCATGGTAAACAAAACATGGTATGTCTACACTTAAACTGCTACAGCAGCACTAGTGCTGTCTATATCAAGGTTTAGTCTGGCATAGCTGCATCTCTCAGGTGTGTGGATTTTTCAGACCCCTGAGAGATACAGCTATGTTGCTGTAAATTCCCAGTGTAGACCATCCCTATATCTCACTGCAAGTCAGTGGGACTTAGGCTGCTAAATGTCTAGTCATTTTTGATGATGAGACTTAGGAGTTTAAGTCACTTAGGCACTTTTGAAAAATTTACCTTAAGTCAACAAGAACAACCTCTTTTCACATGAAGATATCACCTGTGACTTCCCAAAGACTGTTTAACCAAGATGTGGTTTCCTGTCTGACATAGGTTAAGTTCTTTTAAACCTAGACATCTTTACTTGGCTGTGCCCTTTATATTTAGGCTGGCTGGTGGGGAGAAGGTGCAGCCAAGCTTGTGTGTCCTGGCCCTGCAGTGTGCTCAGAGCTGATGCTTTAGGGCCCTGCTGGGCCAATAGGCTCCGCAGGCCACGCAGAAAACAAGGCTGATAAGATGGCCCTCTGCCTGTCTTATTATATGTATTGGATTGAATAAAGCTGTGGCCTTTTTATCCAAACAAGTGTGCCAGTCCATTCATTAGTTGTTGGCTACCGTGTCTTTAAAGTAATATATCATTCTAACAAAGGATCCTGTGTATTCATTATGAGAACTGTCATGACATGATAGTTGTTTGGTTTCCTCTTTAAATGCAACATTTCTCTTGCAAAACAATGGCATTAAAATGCATTGCTGAGCCCATTTCAACTCCTTTCTAAATAACTTTCAGAGAGGCAGAGAGAGAGGTATGACAGAAAGTGAGCAGGCAATAGATTGGGTATGTGTGACAATGTTTTTATATGCAGTGTTGTAGTGTTGTCAGTCCCAGGATATTAGGGAGACCAGGTGGGTGAGGTAATATCTTTTATTAGACCAACTTCTGTTGGTAAGAGAGACAAGGTTTTGAGCTACACAGAGCTCTTCCTGAGGTCTGGGAAAGATACTCAGTGTCATAGCTAAATAGAAGGTCGAACATATAGTTTAGCATGAGTAGTTAGCACGTATTCTAAGGGACCATTGAAGGTGAAGTGTCCATTTACACCACTGTAATTATAGGACAAAAAGTGGGTTACAGATTGTTGTAATAGGCCATAAATCCAGTGTCTTTATTAAGACCATGATTTTTGGTAACTAGCAAAGTTATGAATTTAAGCTCCCTGGCTCGTCTTGTGAAGGTGTTGTACAGGGTTCCTTTGAGGATGAGGACTGAGAGGTCAGATATAGAGTGATTGCTTTGTGAAAATGTTCACCAGTAGGTGATATGGTGCTTTTGTCTTTTATCTATGTGAGTTCATTCGAGGGCTTAGCGATTATCTGGTTTCACCCATAGTCGCTGGGGCATTTAGTGCACTGGATGAGGTATACCTAGGGTGACCAGATGTCCCGATTTTATCGGGACTGTCCCGATATTTGCTTCTTTGTCCCGCGTCCCGACCAATATTTGGTCGGGACGCTGGACAAACAAGAAATTTTGCCCTCCGCTCTGGCGCTCGTGCCCCTCCCCCCGGCTCTACCCCCTCCTTCCCCCATTGGCTCCCTCCCCAAATCCCCGCCCTGGCCCCGCCTCTTCCCCAACCATGCAGCATTCCTCCTCCCTCCCAGGCTTGCAGCTGCATGGCAGCACAAGCCTGGAGGGAGGGGTGGCGGTGGTGCCTGGATCCTGGTGCTGATGAGTCAGCTCCGGCACCCAGGCACCGGGCGGGCGGGCAAAGGGAGGCTGGCAAGGGAAGGAGGGAGATGGGGGAGCTCAGCTCTGAGCTCCCCGCCGTTCCAGGGGCTCCTGCCCGGGCCGCTGCACACCGGGGCCGGGAGCGCAACCTGGAGGCTGCTCCAGCCCTACAGCCCGCAGGGCAGCTCGGTGGGTCCGGGCGGGGGCAGTGCGGAGTGGGCAGGGGCCGGGTGGGCGGCGCAGGGGCATGGGCCGAATCCCCGCTGCTGCCGGGGAGCCCTGCGTCTCTCCCTCCCGCTCGCGGCTGTGGCTCCTTCCCGGCGGGACGCGCCTCCCGGCCTGCCCCGGGCACATGCGGCGCGCGTCCAGCGGCTCCTTCCCGGTGGGAGGGAGACTAGGCGCGGGGGACGCGCGCCGCATGTGGCCGGGGCGGCGGGAGGCGTATCCCGCCGGGAAGGAGCTGCAGCCGCGAGCGGGAGGGAGAGGCGCAGGGCTCCCCGGCAGCAGCGGGGATTCGGCCCGCGCCACCCACCCGGCCCCTACCCGCTCCGCGCTGCCCCCTCCCGGACCCACCGCGTGCCGCATATGCCCGTGGCGGGCCAGGGGGCGGGAGGCTCCGCGAGGAGGGCAGCGCGTGTGGCCAGGGCCTGCTAATGCCCCCGGCCCCTTTGAAACGCCTTTTTTTTTTTTTTTTTTTT
>NW_020664393.1:42995926-43012787 GCF_002925995.2 Terrapene triunguis | reverse complement strand
TTTTTTTGTTCCCCCCTCCTCCCCCGCGTCCCGATATTTTATAGCGCTGATCTGGTCACCCTAGGTATACCACATATAATAGGCATGCGTACGACCCCTGGATTGTGAAAGGCTGTGTTGTGGGGGTATTGATCATTGTAGCAGTTGGGGTGTGGAGGTGCAGGGCAGAAGGCTGGGGTGCTCGGCTCGTGGGGGTGCTCCCAGCCCCCTGCCCTGAGCGGCTCAGGGCAGGGGGCTGGGAGGGATATGCCCTGTTCCACCCCCTTCCCCCAGGCCCGTCCCTACCTCTCTCTGCCTGCTCTACGGAGCAGCCAGCATGCTGCGCTCGGCTCTGCTCCTCTGGGAGGGGGAGGAGGAGGGGCCGGAATGCACCACGTTGTGCGAAGAAGCGGGGGAGGAGGGAAGCTTGGCTGCCGCAGGACCAAGCTTCTGCCCCCGCAGGGGAGAGCGGTGGGCGGGGGGGCTGAGTGGGGCGGGGGGCCGGGAGCCCCTCCCCACCGCTCTCCCCTGCGGGGGCAGGAGGCAGAAGCTTGATCCTGCGGCAGCCAAGCTTCCCCCTCCCCCGTTTCTTCCCACAGCGTGGTGCATTCCGGCCCCTCCTCTTCCTCATCCTCTCAGTGGGCAGCAGCGTGCCACTCAGAATCGGCTCGCGTGCCGTAGGTTGCCGACCCCTGCAGTAGAGGTATAGCTGCAGATTTTGCATCTGTTGTTCTGGCAGGGTCAAGTGCCACTTTCAGTTGGTGTGTCCTGGTCTGTTTTTATGTTAGTTCTGGTAGTGCTTTTATTTTAGTCCTAAAGAAGATGTCTGAGCTTCTGCACATTTATGGCTTCATTGCACACAATGGTATTTTCTTTATTGATCACGGGAAAACATAACCATCAAACTAAAAATGTTATATTTAAGAACACTTTTGTAGTGCACAGAGCGGAAATCACTGCTGAAACAAATCAGTTATCCAACATTAATTTTTAACATTGCATAATAGAATGTGTAGCTAATACTAATAGTTGTAGACAAGGCAATGCAAAAGTGAGGGTTTGTATTTACAATAATACATTTACGCTTTGAGGAGCAAGAATTCACGAACAAAGCGAATCATTTATAAAATTAGAGGGTTCTGGAAATTTCAGTTTTTACATCATTTTTCTTTTGAGAATGTTTTAGTAGATGTTTTCTAAAAATTACTATTTCAGTAGAAAAGTGGTAGAATAGTTAGCTTGAGACTTAATTTAGGCAATAATACCACCAATAACAATTTGTATAAATTAGAGAATACAGAGGTTCCAGTGGGTTTTTTTTCTCTGCTCATCTCATTCCAGCTTTATTATTTTATGCTTACCAAAACAAAGGATTTCCTCTTATTATTTCTTAATTGAGTAAAGGTTCTCTAAGTTGGGCACGACCACTGAGGTATCATTTTGGAAGAGAAATGTTTTCATGCAGAAAAATAATATTAAAAGGACAATTTAGTGCGCTGGAGAGGAAAAGCTATCTTACCTGTTTTTTTCTTGCAACTTAGTTATTTCATTGGTTTGATCTGAAATCTGCCTTTCTAATTTGTTGGTTGAAAGAGAATGTTCCAGAAGCTGAAGTTCAAGTCTTGTTGTCTGATTTAATACCTAAATTAAATAAATAAATAAAACAACTTTGAAAACCCAAGCTAAGTTTTTTTTTTTTGTCTAGTTATAATTTAATCCTATTCTAGGGTCAGTAGTTATCACATGTAGAAACTAAAATAAAAATATGTATTTTTGTCATATAATCTGAAAGATGTACCCGTGCATGCATATATATACTGATTTGGGCATAAATACATTAATTAGGATTATAATGGAAAATGCTCAGAATTACTGTAGTTTTTTGTTCGACCATTAAACAAATGCATCATAATTTATATTTCCACTTATCTTTATCCTGAGGAATGTTTCAGTGGTGGTTTAATAAACCACATTTGTGATTCAGTGTTTCAAAATTACTTTGTCCATTAGCTTTCTAATGAGGTAGATGTGAATCAGTATTTGAAATGTATTTACCCTTGGGAGGATTCTGAGTGACTGCATGCCTGCAGAAAACGCACCTCTCCCCCACAGATTTCCTGTGTTTCCCTGAAGAAAGCAGCTTGCGTGGGGGGGAGGGCGGGAGGCGACCATGGGCGCACTTGGGGGGGGGGGTTGCCCCCCTCCAAACAGAGGCGAGGCATGGGGGGGCACAGGGGCTACATGCGCCTACTCCCCCCCACCCCCCATTCTGCCGCTGGCTCTGCAGCTGAACGCCGCCTCCTTGGTCCTAGTACCGGCCGTGCTCCCCCGCTAAACAGGCCCATCAAACCCTCACCCTGACAAACCCTACCCTGCTACACCTGGACCCCTCCGAGCCCCCCACCCCACTGATCCCCAACCAGCTGCACCTGGACCTCCACCCCATCAAGCCCCACTCCTCCAGCACTTGGACCCCACACCCAGACCCCCCCGCGGAGCCCCAACTACCTTCACCTAGATCCCCTGAAGAATTTTTAGGTGCAGAATTTTAAATTTGGGGGGGGCAGAATTCCCTCAGGAGTATTTATTGTATTTGTTCTTTAAAGAATAATTTCCTATGTAAGATTTTTCCCATTCTGGTGTGAATATATAAAGCATTTTCTTTTAATATGGGTGGCCATATCCTGGCCATGCTGAAGTCCTTGGGAATATTGCCTTTGACTTCAGTGGGACCAGAATGTCACAGGTGTCTAGAAGTGAAAAACATCATTTGGATTGAACTGTTTACCATGTGACCAAATTTTTAATAGACTCATTCCATGGTTTCAGTTTTAGTAAACCATTTTCTTATCCAAGTTCCTTTTTATTCAGAATTACATCTACCACTGAAAAAAACAATAGTATTGTGATGTGGCGTGGAAGATCAGTTTTGCTTTGTTGCGTTACATTCTTATGTGTGTTCTATAGACAATGTCAGTTTTCTGTTTTAGAATAGCTTTTTTTAGTTCATCAGAATTTGGCTTTAGTTGACAGGAAGAATTGATTACTCACATCCTTCATGTTAAATAGTCATTCAGGACATGATTTCACACTTAAGTGTAATTGAGAATTATTGCCAAAAAATGAGTGTCCTTGAGAGAGCAATTGTTTGGTTAATCTCCTTCTGTTATTAATTACGCATTTAACCTACTCAAGAGTAATTTCAGAGAAAGAAAGTTGCAGTGACAGTCTTTTTCCTAGTTGGGTAATTTCTGTAAAGACTGTATTGTGAGTGGACACAAATATTTTCTCAGCAAGTGAAAAAACATGGGGATCCTTGAAAAATGGTGGGCCTTAGTGATAAAGCCATTAAGATGTATTTAACTTGCTTCTGACCGGAGCCATCAGTTTACCATACAGACTCAAACAAATATATATTGTAGCTGACAAATTACCTCTTCCAAATAACCAGATAATATCTATAAATAGCAGTATGTGCTGTAAATATTTATTAGTTAATATTTGTACAGTACTTTGAACATATGAAGTATAATATAAATGCTAAATATTTTAAATATCTGCTATAGAAATACATATCTGAATTTGCCTACCATGTTAACAGAAGTTACAAAATACACAATGCCATTTTACTTCAATCCAGGATTTATCCTTATATATCTTACTCTACAATTTAGAACTGTTTGCTGAGACGTTTAGAAAAAAATCAGTTTTTGATGATTTGTCTGCTAGCAGAACAAATGCTTTTCAATTAGAGCAATAATTAATGATACACCTTTAAATTCATTCACTTTGAAAAATGTGCTTCACTTATTGTGTGGTAATAATTGTTAAATTGTTTTTTTTTAACTATAGCAATAAGATAAAAGAAGGTATGTGGTTATTCAGTAGTGACCATACTTGTGGATACAATTGTCTTGAGCTTTAAACCAGTGCTGGAATTCTGAAAAGTTTTTCCACTTACAGTATGGGAACTTCTCAGTTTCTTTTAAAGACCTACACTTGAAGTGGGACTTTTACACTGAAGTCAACTAGAAAAAAAATTGCCATTTACTTTTTCCAGTAGCTTCCTCTAATTCCTCAGCCTTTCTTCCACTCATTTAATCTTCTTATGATTCATCCAACAGTGAAATCATAAATATGTACTTATGACATTAGTGTCTTATAGTGGAGATGACTGTGATTATCCTAGATTCATTATGATCTCACAGCAGTATTCACAAGGAGAATAAGCTATCATGGAGAACACTTATTGATTAGGAAAAGATAAAATAAAGTACAGAAATAAGAATCATTTTTATTTTTACAGTACTCTGAAGCATACAAAGTCATTTAACAGATCAGAAGCATGGTCCCTGTCCCAAAGAGATAAAACCCAGTTTAGCTGTGACCTGACAAATGGGAGGTGAATAATCAGGAAGGGGAAGTAGTATGGGTTACAGCAGATCATATGATTACTCAGTTTAGGCTGGGGCATATCTTGGAGGTTTTAAGTGTATTATTTATTAAAGAAATATGTAGCTAACATTTTAAAATTTCCCTATTATGACAATCCCTTGTATGGGTTGCTCCAAAGCCCACTAAAGTAAATGAGAATCTGAAATTTATTACTTACTTGAGCTTCAACATCTGTCAACTTGCGGGTCTGTTCAGCTGTTTGATTCAGTAGGTTTGTGCCTATTTCAATCATTACTGCAGTCTGATTCTGCACTGCATTTTGCTGGATCTCTACCATTTCTTTCTTCATATTGTCTTGGATGTAATTCTCAAGCTATATGGGGAAAAGAAAGAAGATAATTGCTTTCTTTATATTTTTGTTTAAGAGTACAGTCAACATGCAGACTAGGTTGCTAAATCAATCTCCTCTTAGGCCTTGTCTATCAGTCTTTTTTGTGAAAAATTTCCCTTAGGGTATGTCTATACTACCCGCCAGATCGGCGGGTAGTGTTGGATGTATCAGGGATTGATTTATCGCGTCTCATCTAGACGCGATAAATCGATCCCTGAATCGACGCCCGTACTCCACCTCGGGAGGAGTAAGCGGAGTTGACGGGGGAGCCGCGGAAGTTGACTCGCCATCGTGAGGATGGCCAGGTAAGTCGAGGTGAAGTTGCGTATCTTAGTTCGAACCCCCCCCTCCCCCTCCGCTAGTGTAGCCCAGGCTTTAGTTGCTAACATGGATTTAGCTCCACCACAGGGAGCAATGGCAGGAGTGCATGCTGAGTTAAGAATCTTGTGGCCACCAGAGTTAACCACTATTGTGTAGACCTATTCTGAGTAGGTTTAGAAATAACAGAGGTTAAAATGCTGGCAGCCACTTTGAACCTTGTCTATACTAGCACTCCCACCATTGTTACCACCAGAGGAGCTGCACCAGTGTTAGTAATCTTGGAAAATTTTAGAAGACAAAGGCCTAAGAGTTTAGTCACCTTCCTGTTTCAAGATTTCAGAAATATTTTGAAGAGCATTTTTTAGCTGCATGATTAAATGTTAAAGATCAGAGATGAAGTCTGATTATTTATTTATTTGTGTGTGTGTGTGTGTGTGTGTGTGTATTATTCAAGAGCCTTTCAAACAGATGAAACCTAGGGTGAGCCATTTTGGTTACTATAAACACCACATGTCTAGGGATGCAAAAATAAAAGCTGCTGAAATTATTTAATTCTAAAATCACTCCAGTGACCAAATAGACATTTATTTATTTTTTGTAGTCCTTATACCAAATAGAGCATGCAGATGCTCGCAAAGAACTAGTTAGAGGACAGGTAAGGTTTCAAATAATTTGATAGCGTCTTTCAGTCTCTCTGAATTGTCTGACAGCAGTTTGATTTTTCTCAAATGTATTCAGAATTATTCTCTGCATAATTTTTGCAAATAATTCCTGGTTTGTAGTTTGCTCATAATTGGTTTGCTCTTTTGACTGGAGATATAGGTCACATGGCATATTTATTTCCTGAATGGGGATGAGTCATTTAGATCAGCTTTCTAGTAAAAACATCAATGAAGGCGCATTCAAAATCCACTTTCTTTGACTGTTTTCTATAATCATTAGAAGTTGTTCTTTTGGCAAAAATTTCTGTTGGTAAATTGGAACCTGATTTGGCAAGATGCTTAAACGTGTGGGTAGTCTCATTGATGTCAATGGAATTATTCACGTGTTCAAAGTTAGGCACATGCTAAAACAGGGCCTTAGTTCCAGGGTGGATAAAAATCAATGATTTTTTTCAAGAAAATCAAAAAAATCAGATGTTTTTTTATTTAAATCGGATTTTTTGATAATGCTTTTTGAGGGAAAAACCTATCTAAAGATCGTTTTAATTAAGATACATTATAACTCAAAGATATTTCATCATGGAATGGGGATTATAAATTCAAATTCTATAGTATGAGACAATATATTCATGTAATGTTCAAGAAAAGTTTTGTAAATGAGTTCCAATAGTTCATGGATTAGGGACCCAATTTTATGGGGTTCCAGGGGCTTCTGTATAGATTACATAGGTTAATCTTTCTATCTACCCAATGGGACTCAGTGCTCAGTCTAGAAGATACCATCAGAGATGCTTAGTATTGCAGTTCTCAAACTGTGGATTTGTCTCTCCAGAGATAAAATGCTTGTTAACAGTAAAAAGTGTTTTTAAATAAATAAATATATAGAGGTGAGAAATAACAGACCTCAACCCTATTGTCCCTCTGCACATTTGTGTACACAGAGTCAATCCCTTACCTCTCTCTAAAGGGGCAAAGTTTCAAAAAGTTCAATGAATAGAAGATTGGTGTGGGCGGAATAGATCTGGACAAGGAGAAGAAGTCTGGAAATAAATGTGAGAAGGGAGGGACAGGCTGTAGAAACAAAAGTGAAACTGCTTGAGCAGCATATTCCAGAATGCACTTTTATGTAGAAATCCATGATTAAATCGAGTCTTCCTGACTAGTGATTTAAATCATGATTTAAATCAATTTGATTTAAATCAAATCCACCCTGCTTAGTTCACTAGAATATTCACAGAAAGGGGCATGAACACAAGTGAAACAAACTATTCTTTTTCTCTGAGCAAGTATTTGTTGAATTTTTAAGTATCCATTTCTAGGGCTGAAAGTCTGTTCAATGATTTGGATGTAAAGAAAACATTTGGAACTTTGATAATGTAAGCTATTAATGAACTATTATTTAAGGCAACATGCATCACCGGGGCGGGGGGAGGAGGAGAAGGGGGGAGTTCAAACCCTATGGTATTCAAGTGAACTTCAAGGGTGAAAATCTGCATTTAAAAGAGAACCTGGGATACCAAGTTCCAGGAATATGAAATATTAAGACATTTTCCTTTGGTCCAGCCCCTTGTTCATCTTAACATTGTAAGTTTAGAGTTGCTGGGTTAAAAGTACAACTATATTTGTCACCCTAAGGAATCAATGAGATTCCTTTTAGAATCCAACACATTTTGAAAGGTTCATTCTTAATAGTCTGAAGCTGCCAGGCTTTGCCTATATCTTGTTTAATTCAAAACCATTCACAAAACCAAATCCACAGAGTCTGAGATGAAGGGTTAAAATGGACTCTTTAAAATCATTTTATGGATTTCAGTACTATGTGAGTTTAAAAAAAAAAAGGTATTCTTTCAAAATCTCAGGGTTTTAGAGCTTATATGAGTAAAATAAATAAATAAAAACTTTCTCCCTGAGGATCTGAGAGGTTTTCGTCTCTATGATGAATCCTGTTAAAGAAAGAAAAGGAAGCTGGCATCTCTGAATTGCATTTCAGAATTTCTGAAGCTTCACAGGCTTATAAAGCATAGAGGCCTTTCAGAAGAAGTAAGAAAAAAAGAAAGAAACCCCTGTTTGCTGAAGGGCCACGTGTTTTCCCTGTGCTTTGGAATTAGAATTGAGCATCTCTCTCAAAACCCAACATCTTTATGGGGTTAAATATAGCGCACAAACCCCCTTTTCTCTTTTTACTGCTGCTTGTAAGAGAAAAAGTCTCTAACCATAGTCAATACATGAGACTTCAGTGAGTGTTAACTTTATGAGAATTCCGTGTCTCTGTTATTACATTAAGATTTTTAGGGGGGAAATGGTCAAACTCCAGCTGTGAAATTTTTTAAATGACCTGTTTTTTATATTTATTTTTATCCAGAAACTGATTTACCTGTAAATTCCCAGAAAATCTGTGTACTCGAAAGTGCTGTAATTTTTGAGAGATTACACAGTATTTGTCATACATAATAAAGTGGTTACATTCCTGTTTTTTAAATGCAAAATTCAATTCAACCTTAAAAAGAAGCACAACTCACAGAACCACATAATAAATAGACTTCTAAGGTTTTGTTTTGAAGGATTGGGGAAAGGTGGTAGATTTCTGATAGAATTTGAAAGAAGGCACAATATGACAGTATTCTAACTGCACTATGTAGTGATATTTTCCAAGGTTTTTTTTTATCATGGAAGTTGGTACTGGATGAAATTTTTGTGTAAAGAACATATGTTAAATACATGTTAATGACACCTAATTAAAGAAAGTAACCCTGAGTGAATTCACAGAAAAGTAACCCTTTTAACACAGGTTTCGATCCCAAAGCTTTTAGAAAGAGTTCAAAAAATACTTTAAAAATTAATTTATTTCATAGTTAAGGCTTTTAGTACAACCAGAATAAAACATTTGTAGACACACACATAAAGCACTTTATTTAGATGTAAAATCTGGACTGTCATCCCTTATTACTTCAGATCATATTAAATTATAAAATTTGACAGAAATATTTAACTTAAGTTGCCAAAAGAATGAGGGCAGATCAGTCATATTGGAACACATTCTAAAACATCATTATTGTAGCCAAGATTTTTTTTAAACAAACAGCAAGCTTGAAATTGGTGAGGGAAAGAAAAACATGTAGTATCTGTTAATAGAAAATTATCTTTCAGCTGCTGGTTTCAGTATATTATTAATCACTTGCAGAAAGAATTGACTTGCCAATTCCAATTCTTAGCTAAATGAAGAATCTTTGTGATCCATATTGTTTAGTTTGTGTTCATCTTACAGAACAACTTTGCTAATAGACTAACAAATGATTTGCGCTTTCTGGAGACATTTTAATTTGTACTTAATCCATTTAAAATTATAAATGAGATTTTGGTTTTGTTTTCTTGAATGCTAAATGGTTTATCTAAACTACTAAACATTCATGTCCTTGGCAGCAATTATTGTTTTAATAATACACACATTAAAATCCCTACTTTGCCAAGTGCCAACCCCCATGAATGGCACAAATAAGCATATAGTACATGATGCAGATCTCGGTCTCAAAGATCCCTGGCTGGAGCGAACAATCAAACTTTTTAATCAAAGTAGGCTCATCCTGCTAACAGCCACGTCTGTGCCCTAGAAATGAGAGACATGTGCCATGAACCATGAGTCACTAACCCACCCTTGTAATCCAACTAATGAAGCCTTGCCATAATAGGAGGACTTGATGATGAAATTGACTAAAAACTAAAACAAAAGGGAAACAGATTAGCTCATTTATTGTGGAACCTAAGAAAGATGGATGTAAAGTATCATCAGAATACAATTAGTGAATGTAAATTAAGCTTCTCATTTTTATTAATATAACATTATTAATTACGGGTATTAATCTAATTTATAACACAGTTAACAACATTTGTATTTTAACATCTAGTTTTAAGATGTTAGTACCTCTAAGGAGGGAGTGAAAATAATAGTAGGTGGAAATAAGTTATTATGGTAACTATGATTAAAGCATGATGTTAACAAATTGGTTGAAGTAACTGATATCTGCTATTGAAATGAGCATGATCTTTTATTTAGTTTTCAGTCCAGAAAACACAAATCTAATACAAATTACCTCTCAGCAGGATGAGATGGGAGGAGAGAAGAGAACCCACAGCAATTACTATTAACTGCTTGCTTATTTCCTTATAGCATTCTGAAACTACTGTGCATGCAGTGTGATTATAATCCCTGACTACACTGAGGATTTTAGGGAAATCTCCCACAGATACTTTAGCACTGGCACAGCTCCTCTGGTACTAGCAACGATGGTAAAAATGCCTGCAGCTGAACTACACTCGTGCCTCTACCACTGTTAACCTTGTTGGAGCTGCATTTCTATTGGTGAAATGGTACACAATTTCTGTAAAATCCTCAGTGTAGCCTTAGGCCTGGTCTACACTGGGTGGAGGATCAATCTAAATTACGCAACTTCAGCTACGTGAATAACGTAGCTGAAGTGGACATACTTAGATCGACTTACCGTGGCGTCTTCACCGCTGTGAGTTGACTGCTGCTGCTCCCCTGTCGACTCCGCCTGCACCTCTCACGGCCTTGGAGTACAGGATTCGATGGGAGAGCGCTCAGGGATCGATTTATCGCATCTAGACTAGACGTGATAAATCGACCCCCGCTGGTCGATCACTGCCTGCCGATCCAGCGGGTAGTGTAGACATACCTTTAGGCTTTGTCTATACTACTACTTTTGTCAGTAAAATGTTTGCCAGTCAGGGGTGTGAAAAAACATACTCCTGACCGACATAAGTTTCACCGACAAAAATGCTGGCATGGAGAGGCTCTCCTGCCGACATAGCTAATGCCGCTCATTGGGGTGGTTTAATTATGCTGGCAGGAGAGCTCTCTCCTGCCAGCAAAGAGCGGCTACTGGTGAGAACTTACAGTGGCACAGCTGTAGCAGTATAGCTGTACCGCTGTAAGGTCCGTAGTGTAGACATAGCCTTAGCCATCAATAGAATATGAGACTATCTGAGGTTGGGTCGTCTGCACTAAAAGGACCATTCAGGCTCTCAAAGAGATCTCCCAGATTCTGCAATAAAGGGGATGCAGTTAAGAAGAGAAAGCTGTAGCAAGTAGGTCATTGAGAGATTTCAGCCGTCTGGGGAAGTGCATACCCAACAGACAGAAGGAAAAGTTGACAATAAAGAGCTAAAGAGAGGAGAAATGTACTGCACCCAGCCTCCTAAGAGAAAAATAGAGCCGAAGAATTCATTAAGTTTGGTACTTTGATTGGATGGCAGAAGAGGAAAGCCTGAACTGCTGACTCACATATGAAGAAATATCTGAGGAGTAAACTCAGAGAAGAGAGGTCTGAGGGGAAAAAAAACAAGAAAAGGCGCCTAAGCCGCTTACCTCAGTTTGTTGCAGGGATGTAGAGAGGAGAATTTTTTGAGCATAGCAGAGGTTTTCCGAGAAACTAAAAACCGTTTCATGCCCATAAGGTGACAATAGGAAACCTAACAGAATAGACTTAGGACTAGTCCGTAGCACAGTAGGTTTTGCCAGTACAGCTATACCAGCAAACTCTCCCAATATAGCTTATACTGGATCCCCAAAGGAAATAAACTATACCATCAAAAGCACTTTTTGGGTGGTATAACTGCATCTAGAATAGGGCTTTTGCCATTATAGAAATATTGTGTAAAAAAAAAAATCACTCCTCTAACTACTATACCAGCAAAAATTTTAAGTGTAGATTTGGCTTAACACTTAGCGGTCCATTGTAAGGATAGCAGTAAGAGGAGGTGTCCTCACAAAGTCGTCCTATCCCTGTGGTCAAGAGGCCTGCAATGTCAGTTGATCATTTTCCTATTGTTTGTTTAAAGCCCTGCTCTCTCCCCTCTTTTTCTTTTCTCTGACAAACACTGAGAAATATGGTGAGACATGAAAGTAGGAGACATAGCAAACCTCCATATTTTCAGCAGAGGAGGTAAGAGTTTGAGGCGGCCATTTCTGACCTTCTTTTTATGTTAATCCTGTTTTTCAGCATGCCTATTAATCCCTTCCCCCAGAAATAGCTATAGTGGTTGTGACACATTCTATATGATTTTATGAAAATATGCTAATGAGTGTGAATATAAATATGCTTCATGCAAAAGGTCTCTTGTAAGGTATCATTACAAAGCTTATAATCTACTGAGTGCGGTCATCCTATTTGTATAAATGTACCACTCTTGTATCAGATACAAGAGAAATATGAAATATAACTCTGAGGGCCTATTGTAATTATGCAAAGTGTGGGCCATTAATGTTGGTTTGGAATCTTGCTGACTCCCATCAACCAGGACAGTTGACTGCAGATGGCTCTATTTTACAGTATTTGCAAGTCTTCCTGTATACGTGTGTGCTGGCTTGTGGGTAATGAAGTCTTACAGTGACATGTGATCATGTCACCTGAACTGGAATCCATCTTTAACCTGATGCCTTTCCATTGCGAGGGAGGGGGTGGGAACCCAGAGAGGGACAAAGGATTCCCGCCTGATGCAAAAACTATATAAATGGGTGCAACAGAACAAAGTGAGGCAACCATCATGAGGAATCCCTAGCTACCACCTGAGCTGGAACAAGGGCTGTACCAGGGGAAAGGATTTTGCCCTGATTAGGAAGGAATCCAGTCTGTGAAAGAGACTTACGAAAACATCTTTCAGGGTGAGATTTTATCTGTACTCAGTTGTATTACTGTATTAGGCTTAGATTTGCGTGTTTTATTTTATTTTGCTTGGTAATTCACTTTGTTCTGTCTGTTACTACTTGGAACCATTTGAATCCTACTTTCTGTATTTAATAAAATCACTTTTTACTTAATTGACCCAGAGTATGTATTAATACCGGGGGGGGGGGGGGGGGCAAACAGCTGTGCATATCTCTCTATCAGTGTATAGAGGGCAAACAATTTGAGTTTACCCTGTATAAGCTTTATACAGGGTAAAACCGATTTATTTGGGGTTTGGACCCCACTGGGAGTTGGACGTCTGAGTGTTAAAGACAAGAACACTTCTGTAAGCTACTTTCAGTTAAGTCTTCAGCTTTGGGGCAAGTAATTCAGACTCTGGGTCTGTGTTGGAGCAGACTGGCGTGTCTGGCAGGGAAAGCAGGGGCAGAAGTAGTCTTGGCACATCAGTCTGGCAGTTCCCAAGGGGGTTTCTGTGATTCAACCCGTCACAGTTGTCTTCGCATATAGTGCTATAGTAGCACAGCTGTTGTGCGTTAGTGAAGACACTACTCTGCCAACAGGAGAGCATCTCCCCTTGGCGTAGTTAATCCACATTCCCAAGGAGCACTCCCATCAACATAGTGCTGTCTACATAGAGGGTTAGATCGGTATAACTGTCTCTCAGGGATGTGGATTTTTCACACCCGTGAGTGACGTAGTTATACCAATATAGATCTGTAGTGTAGACCTGGCCATAGTTGTCCTCAGACTTTGATTATATTCATCAGTGTGCTCTACAAATTATGTATTTTAAACTTTTGTAATGTACTGAATATTACTTAGCATTATGGAACACGAGTGAGTTAATATTCGAACTTACAAAGAGCTCTTCTTCAGGTCTGGGAAACATACTCAGAGTGTCACAGCTATATACAAGGTGGAACAGATTGTTTAGCATAAACAGTTGACATATTTCAAGGGACCATTCATGGTAAAGTGGCCCATTAATTGCTCTCCAGTCATAGATGGGGAAGGGGGGGGAAGCTGGGGGTGAATTAAGTGGGTTATAGATTGTTGTAATAAGACATAAATCCAGTTTCTCTATTCAGTCCATGATTTTTAGTATCTAGCAAAGTTATGAATTAAAGCTCAAGGCTTGTCTTTTGAGGGTGTTGTGCAGGTTTCCTTTGAGAACGAGGATTGAGTGGTCAGATATAGAATGATTGCTTTGTGAAAGGTGTTCACCCACAGGTATATTTGTTTTTCTGTGCGAGTTCATTCAAGAGCTTAGTGATTGTCTGGTTTCATTCACATAGTTGTTATTGGGGCATTTAGTGCACTGGATGAGGTACAGCACATGTTGTGATAGGCATGTGTAGGTCCCATGGACTGTGAAAGGTGTGTTGTGGGGAGCGTTGATCATAGTAGCAGTGGAAATGGTGTCTACAGGGTTTGCATATTTTATGATCGGGTCAGTACTGCTTTGATGGGGTTCAGGAAAGATTTCTTTCAGGATGTGTTCCCCATGTGTATGGGTTGTAATTGTTTGATACCCCATATCCCAGTGCGGGGTGGTAGGTGACAACTAGTGGTGTGTGCTCAGAGGGGGCTATATTTTTGTATTGAAGCAGGCTCTTTCAGGGTGTTTGGGATGACCTGTTTCATGATGCAGTCTGTTTCTCTGGAGTGTCCTTATTTCGTGAAAGTGGTTTTAAGTGTGTAAGGTATATATCCTGGACTTCCTGTGGTACCTTAGTTTCTGGCTGTAGATAACAGATTTCTTGGTGTTTGACATGGTCACTGGATCTGTGAAGATACATCCATGGGTTTCTTGTATATAGTTGTCTGTAGGGTTCCATTGTTGAAGCTGATTGTGGTGCCCAAGAAGTGGATGTTAGTATGGGCGTGTTCTACAGAGAGTTTGATGGATGGGTGGCAGGGTTGTTGAAGTTGTGGTGGAAATCCTGTGAGGGAGTTTAGGTTATCCCTCCAGAGAATGAAATATCATCGATGTAGTTCAAGTATATTATTGGTTTCATGGTGCATTCAACCAGAAATTCTTCTTCAAGGTGGCCCATGAAGTGGTTGCCATACTGGGTAGCCAACCTTGTATCCATGGCTGTACTCATAGTTTGGACAAAGTGTTTTGTTCTTGAATGTAAAATTATGTGTGAGGATGAAATGGATGAGTTTGACCATGTGATTGGGCTAGATATCTCAGGGTTGTCCATTATCTGGTAAACATATGACGCAGGCAGCGATGCCATCATTGAGTGATGTTGGTGTATGACATCCATGGTGGTAAGTTGGTATCTCTTTCACCAACAGAAGTTGGTCCAGTAAAAGATTTTACCTCAACCACCTTGTCTCAATAATATCCTGAGACCAACATGGCTACAACAACACTGCATACATTATGGAACATAGCAATTATTTTGTGCAATTAGTCTCCTAAATTGATTTAGAAAAAATCTGAGGGGAAAAAATTAAAGTAAAACAAGGTCTGCATAATTTTTAGTTAGGAAAATATGTATAATTGCTTTGTTTCTCTATACTGTATTCACTACATTGTCTAAGCTTCCTGTTGTTTCTAATTCTTTAGACTTTATTGGACAAAATGAAAGAGATTGAAAGAGTCACAGTACTCTCTTAAAAAAATAAAATAACAAAAATAAGTATACCTCTAGCACAATTGGGCCTTGGTCTCACTTTCTTGCCTGTTTCAGAGTGTCTGCTGTATGGCCCCATTCAGTTTCTCACTGGCTGACTGAGTCACATGAGGTAGCATCTGGCCCACAACCTGGAACGTCTTTTAAAGCACTTCCCCCAAATGTATAGATGCGGCAGTGGGAATTAGTTCAGGTGGCCCTGGTGGAACTCCTGGGAGTGCTAACCCACAGGTGCATTCTTGCTCAGCCTGGAGATCATAGTGTACATAGACTTAAAATACAAGTCTCTGAAATCTACATAATTTAAATGACTATGTTTTTAAATTTAAAGCTAAGAGATTAAATATTACATTTTATGTTTTTATTCGAAATTAAAAGCTACACTAAGTGTTGCTGAAGGTGAGATTTCCTGTATGTCATTGAACATGTATAACAGTGAAATATATTCCAGTCTTTATACAAAGGAAAAAGTATAGTTTGGTTAAACATATGAGCATCCAAGTTTTCATCATTCTTACAGGTACAGAAACATTTTTCCTGAATTATCAAATTTGAGAAATCTTAAGCCAGTCTTTGACAGTGGGATTCCTGAACTCAGATTTAGCTATCATGTATACTGTAATATAGAAGGAATGAAAAATGATACTAATTGGTCTCACCATACTCTGCATTCATTTGCTCACATTTGTCTCTGCATGGCTGTAACTTCTCAGTAATATGAAGGCTAAACACTGTTAAGATTTCTATTTTTCAAACATTCTAGTTTTCTTTACCTCCATATCTGTTTTCACTTTCTGTCAATGTTACTATTAACTAAAATGGAAGCATAAATTGAAAATATTGCTAGCACTTTCATGTTCCATTTATATTACTGGACCTAAGGAAACAAATGTTAAAGTATTATCTTCATGCTTAAAAAGAAAAAAGTTAGCTTCATTTGCCTGTTTGTGATCCAAGTTCTCTTTGTATAAAAATTCCCAATTAAAAGTATGTAACATGAGGTTTTGTTGCAACAGTATCAGAAAAATAAAATAAATCTTGTTCCATTTTACTAAAAGCCAAAACGGAAACAGGAATTTAGTGTCCTGTAATTTGAAGAAAAATGAATAGACTATAAAACAAGCACGTGATTTCAGGCTGGAAGAAAGTCAGTTTAAAATTGTTTGCAGTGTTGTCAATTTAAAACTGGTTTGTTGCTGTTGATGCTTCGGGCAGGAAGTCCCTTTAGACTTCTGTTTCACAAGGGAAAAATAATCCTCTTGAGAATGCATGTGGAAATGCTTGAGAAGCCTACAGTATTCGTTCTTTACATGCCCTACTGAGTGTATTTGTGCCAGGCCAAGCCTCCTGCTAAGCTTTTCTCTCATCTCTCTTTTCTGTTGTCCAAAAAAAAAAAAGTGAAAGTAAAAACATAAATTAATAATATCTGGACGTGCATTGGGACATATTGGAAAATGTTCACAATACAATTTTATAATAAAATGCTAAGGGTTTAAGTGATAGTGTTTAGAATAGTAAATAAGCATATAAAAGCAAATGATATCCCTGATGTCCCTTCAGGGAAATAAACTGTTCAGATAAAGATGAAAATCAAATCTCCCATTAATGACATGAAACCTAATGAATGTAAATACCTCCATTGTCTTCACAAGCATTTATAAAGAATGACCATCTCTAGGGTTACCATACGTCCGGATTTTCCCGGACATGTCCGGCTTTTGGGGATTTCCCCCCGGACGGGGATTTGAATCCCCAAAAGCC
>NW_020664393.1:42912149-42995526 GCF_002925995.2 Terrapene triunguis | reverse complement strand
GGGCGGGGCGGGGGGCGGGGCCGGGGCCCCGTGGAGTGTCCTCTTTTGGGACACTCCACATATGGTAACCCTAACCATCTCAAGAGATATAGTTTCATCTGAAAGCACAGTGGTTTATGTGGAACTTCTCAATACTAATAGATTTTGCAGCATGATATGAATATTTTCCCTTACATATTTTGAGCTAACTGCAAATATTATGACCCAAATGACTATTGTGAAAAAGCACAAGAGTACACATTAGGTAGAGAGGGATTTTCAGGTCTCAAGATATCCAAAATCTCTTCACAATTCCAAATATTGCAATTTGTAATCTCACATATGCAAATCATATTTTTTTCCTAAATAGTTTGCCATTTAAAAGAGAATGAAGGTATTCTATATCCTTGAAGATACTTAACATTGGGGTGGATGTATATTTTTTCTTTAGTATGTGCTAGACTGTAAATGAAAATAGACTCATATCTATTTTAATTTCTATGCTTGGGATTTCTTTAAATATTCTTGGCAAATACGTGCATGCTAGAAAACATTGTAATAGTTTAAATCACTTTCTGTATAAAACCCAATATGTAAATATATGAATAAAAGCAAAAAAACCCCACAACCTATTATATAATCAGAAATAGATGAAATTACCTGAGCTTTTATTCTAAAACACTGTTTTTCAGGATCAAAGCTAAGTGGCATTTGCTCTTAGAAGGCAGGGAAGGAATTCATAAAGTTCCCATTAGTCTAAAAATAAAGGACAAATAAATAAATAAATGTCTGAGTCATTAATGGCATTTTGCCGAAGTTCAGTAGCAATGAAGCCAGGAAGACAGTGAGTTAGTGGTGCTCCTGCTATTCACTGGAATGTGTATAAAAAGTCTTGTGTGAACATAATGAATGGGTTCATCCACACCACTTTAAGCTATTTAGAGTTAGGACTCCTCGTTTACAAAGTATATAAGTAACTTTGCCACACATTACTTAATTTTTTATTCAAGATTTGTGTCAGGCCAAACGTTCATTAAATATTCTAACTTTTCAGGAGAGGATGTGGGGTATCTAACACCTTTGCCTTGTCAGTATTAGTAATATTTGTACAGCACCAACAATGAGCTTGGACCTTTTGCAGACAGGTATAAGGATGTGTTCCTGCCCTGAAGAGCATACGGTCTGAATAAACTGCCAGTATTCAAGATGTGAAGTAATCCTTTGCTACTTGCTTAGTCTGTTTTCAGCAGGATAGTGAACTGGATAGAACAAATAGACTATAGGTGGCTTGCTTCATTAGTGGTACTTATCACCAGGGATGCTCAGGCATTGTCCAACTAATTTACTAAAATCATGAAGTTTTTAGGAAGTTAGTGGAGCTACTTGGGATTAAGCTCTCTCATTACCTTTTTATTGTACTTTAGTTCCCACATCCACGTCTGTTATAAACTTCTCCTTTGAGAAGATACCCTGTTTTACAAATGTCTCATGACATGGGTTGACCTATTATAACTGAATTATTTTAGGAGGTAAAAAGTAAAAACCTTCTTTCAAAATGTGCTAGTAGTGGAAATGCTAGGCATTCACAATTTCCTCTAATATTCTACAGTACAGCTTTTCAGGGAAGCAGTAATCTTACTTTGCACCCACACCAGAAGAAAGAATGATTTGGAGTTCAGAGATCAAATGAGTTAGGAAGCTGGAGAACACAATTAGTCCCTCTTGTTGGTTATAAAATTTGGGTGTGTCTCATTTCAAGAGTGTGTTCTTAGCGTACCTTTTAGTGTGAACCCGTTAGATGCAGAATTATTGGCATTTTCCAGACTTACAGAGAGGAAGCACTGAAAACATTCACAATATTCATTAAACTCTGGAACACCTTTGACTCCAAGTCAATAACATTTTATAAAATAAACCTCCTCTTTCTGAAGAAACTTCCTGTGAAAATCAGCCACTTACTTTTTTTAAGATGAAGACAGGCATGGTTTTGAACGTGTAGTATTTTGAACCAGTGCATACACTGTCGTTTGCTGATGTTGACTTTTAGTGGATTACATTTTATTGCTAACAATATACATTGTAATGTTCCTCCCAGTGTCAAATTTTTTTTTCAAGTTATTAATTGCAGAGATTTTTCTTTACAGATTGTAGTAACTCCCTCTAGGTTGTTTCCCTTGTTGATGTTTTTTAGCGGGTCCTGGGAGCCTCTTGTTAAAATTTCACCACCAAACAGAAGGAAAGGTGGGAAGGATTTACCTGCCCCATATGGAGTTAACCTCTCTGGATAGTACTAAAACAAACCTGTCAGAGATGACATCCCTGAGGCTCCTAACAGTACTTCTGAAGAGAAAATGTTTGACCTTTAAGTGGACCAGATTGCACTAAATAGTAGGTCTTTCAGAAAAATTTATCGGGGAAGGACCTTGTAAGACCACCCTACTACAAAGTACACAAGCTGAATACTTTGCAACTTAATATGTTTGTTTGCCAAGTGGTGGGTTTTTTTTACTCCTTTCCTTTTATTGTTCCCTCTGCACAGTAGGAGCTTTCAAAGTATTCCAACCTGAAAAACAGCTAGAATGCTATCTGCCTAAGAACTAAGAAATTCAAATATCTGGAAGAAGATTAAAGTCCTCCTATAGGTGACATGTAATACCTCTTAAAACACGACACTGCAAATGCTAATGATGGGAGTACTGCCTAGTTCTGTGTTTAACATTGACGCTCGATGGAAATTATTTATAAATGTTATCACTTTAATTAAAAAGACTTCCCACCTCAATAGGCTGCTGCTTTCGAGTTGATTGTCCTTATTTATTTTGTTAAAAAGGCACCCACACAAAACCCCTGCATTTGTCATCTTCAGTGTCTTCCTTCCAAACTTTGATCTCTGGATCACTGATGGTCCACAGAAAGCAGGGCGGTCATATAATAGTGTTGCCTCTTGTGTACAACTCCAGCGAGGACTCCTGAAAGCCAGGAGCCAGATCTGCCACTACTCTGTAAATGAAGCTGCCTCCTCCACACTTCCCAGAATCAAGAGCAGCCACTCTCTGGATAAAGTGGAAGCCATTGCCACTGGCAGCAGGCCAAGGGAAGCTCCCACCACATATACTGAGAAATGAAGAGGCAACTATCAGGACAGGAGCTACCATGGGATGAAGCTGCCGCCACCTGCAGGAGCTGCTGCCAAGATCTGGGGCCCTGGGGGAGTCATTGGGAACAATCTTCACTGAGGAGAGAGACTGCAGGAAGTAGTGTTCCCTCAAAAAACATCCTCGGGTGGGGGACACTGCCAAAGAGAGTGCCATTGCTGGAGGAGGTCACCGGAGGACCCAGGTCATCAATTCTTTAGGGCAGCATTTCTCAAATGTGACCATCATGGCCGCATGCAGCCACCAGGGGATTTTTCTGTGGCAAAGACAGCCTCCTGGGCAGAGATATGTGGGGAGGGAAAGAAAGTAGTGGCCCCTCCCTCTCTGCAATGCCCAGTTGTTGCTCCTGGCTACCTTGGTGTTTGCTGGCACCATCAGCAGATCAGCGCCTTGCACCACACAGCCTCCTAGGGGCTCTGAGCGGTGCCTCTGCAGACACATGGGGTCAGTGTGTGTGCTCAGTGGGCTTCAGTCCTGGGCTCCAGCTCTGGGCTTCAGTCTGGGGTGGCAGGGTTTGGGCTTGGAAAAATTGTCAGAGCGGCCACCAGCAGGGGTTGGTGGCTGCACTCTGAGGCCACCAAAAAATTGTTATGAGAACCCTTGCTTTAGGGTAAATTGGCCTGGAGAGGAAAGAAGGGACTAGGCTGAGGACCCAGAAGAAGAGGGATGGAGAGGTAAGGGAGTTTAAATAGTAGGGACTGAGGAGAAAGGAGCCTGGGTTGGGAGTCCTGAATAACAGGGGAAGTGGGGAAGAGGGAGGCTGGGCTGGGAAGCTGGACCCAGAAAGAGTTAGAGGAGGAAATAAAGGGGCCCAAGCACTAGAAAAGAACGGGACATGAACAGGCCATGTAAGTTTTTTTATTTGCTTGAGGCTGGTGAGAATTGATTGCAAAGTTGGTGGGGAAATTCATTTGGAAAAATTATTGTTAAGTGAAAGGAGGATGGAGAATTAATTTTATATGAAAGGAAATGGATTGGATGGGGAACTGAGAAAGAGTGCTCTCTCGTGTGCTGGAGGAAGGTGGAGTGGCCTTTGTGATTTGTGCATATCAGAGTGATTGGATGGATGAAAATGGAGGTGCTTCATGAGATGGCCTCACTATTAACAGTTGCTCTACAATATGACAGTGCTTGGGACCCACTGTTCTAATGTACTATTCTATTGTCTTCCTGGGATATTAATTTTTTTTAAAAAGCTTCAAAAGAAAAATGCAGCAATCTAGTAACAAGACCCTTGTTGAAGCACAGTCTTAAGCTTTGTCCCCTTGTTCGGCAACCAGTAGTATTTTTACATCTTTTGCTGTTTAATGGTCTCATAATCCTTATATGTGCAATGGTTAGTACTTTCAAATGAGGCCACATTGTTTATATTGTGTTGTGGATGACATGCCCTTCTAAGTATCTCATTATTAACCTTAGATGTCCTTTTGGAATTTGTACCATGTTTCATTTTGTGTAGAGAATCTTTCAAAAAGCTTGGTTGTTAAAGGCTCAAGAGAGAGTCATGATGATATCCTTTTATTTGTATCTGATTATAAAATAAAAGTTGAGGATGGACAGGATGGAGGCTGAGGAGGTGTGTGAAACAGAAGTGAAAATGCAGGGATAGATACCGTGGGCCAA
This sequence comes from Terrapene triunguis, assembly GCF_002925995.2. Taxonomy (NCBI): domain Eukaryota; kingdom Metazoa; phylum Chordata; order Testudines; family Emydidae; genus Terrapene; species Terrapene triunguis. The sequence continues at coordinate 42,990,769 of NW_020664393.1, read as the reverse complement.
AGTCAGCCCTCATGCAAGCAAGCTCCATTGAAGTCATCTGTGTCACTTTCATTCAGATATATATGTCTTAAGTTTGGGTATATTGTCATTGACTGTTCATCTAAAACTCTGTGACCTTTTGCCTGCTTTATCCAGCTGTGCAAATTGGGTCTAAGGAGGCGAGTCTGGGGTTTACCTAGAGCTGAGTTTGACTTGCTCTATTTTAGGAAATGCCTTGTAGATGTATTTAATTAGCTTACATTTCTGAAGGGATCAAGCAGAAACCAACAAGGGAATTGTTTCTTTAAACTCATGAAGCTGCATTGGGGAAGTTTTCTTGCACATTAAACTGAGACTGATTGCACAGGTTACCCACTGATACAATGTAGGAAAATGTAAAAAATGTACTGCACAGCTATGCCAATGCATCTCAGTCTTGACCTGTGCATTCTTGGCATTCTAGCACTGATTTCTTCCAGGACAGATATTGCCAATTATGCCACATTGTGTGTTGGTTTATATTTTAAAAATGCAAGAAATAGAGGTTACTGTTACTTGACTGATTAGTGCCACTTAAGAGGATGCTTTATACTGTATTTGATTACAAAACTGAACAAATTTGAACTAAGTGTCCAGAAGATGACCAGTCTTTGTTGTGACTGAAATGAAGTGGGAGAAAAAATGGTTCTTTACCAAACAATTGATCTCAATTAACAGAATGTTGCTGTTGAAAGTAAAACATCTATGGGGAATATGTTCCCCCATTATTCTTTAGCCTGAGCACAATATATCAGTAAACTCTCTCAAGCAACTGATTCCTGAGGAATTGTAACCTCAACCACTAACCTGGATGGTTCTTGAGATGGAAGATAAAACTCTGGAAATTATTTAAGTGATGGCTTTCACATCTCTGTTTTGGGCTGGTTTGTTTTTGTTTTCAGCCATTTTAAGCTAGGGATTTGAAGGTACTAATCCTCATTATAAAAAGCAACACTTTTTCCTACTCCAAAGAATTGACATTTTCATCTTCTCCTAAAAGTTCTAGCATATAGTCCTAAAAAGCCAAATAAATTTACAAATTACAGAAAATACATATAAAATTGTTTATTCTGGTATTGGTAAGTGGACAATGAAGATGATTGGGACATCATGTTTTATATGCTAACTTTGGGCTCAAATTTAATTATCCAGGTCATGAAAGTTTCATTTTGTGCTTTTTTAGTATACTTGTCAGTTTTCATTATCCCAATGAGTGGGCTAACATTAGATGCTTCAAAGTCTAAAAATATAAATAATAAATAAATAGATACGCCTGTTCAAGAATTCCTGTTGTTGCACTAGAGACAGCTGTTGCAATGTGTTCTACAGGCTTTCCTTTCTAGGAAATTTCAGATGAATAAGGCTGCCTTTGCTGTTCAGCAGGACATTGTAAAATTTCATTTGTGTTATAAAGTCAACAATACATAGTTGAGATGATGTGAGTGAAGGGTACTCTATAATCTCTAATTCTGTTCAGTACTCAAGCTGCACATGATATGAAACCTACAACTGTAAGGTATGATTTTCACTAGGGTATCAAGGGATGGTGTCACAGTAGGATATTTCACATTACTTGGTTTCAGCAGGAATCTCTGAAGTCCATTGGTCTGGAAAGAAGTAGGCCAACTGCTGAATCACCAGCACCTTTTAGATATTCTTCAACTGTCACCCATCTAGGGGAGGGATATCTCATTTCCAGGCCTCTTGTAAAGGAGAGCGCAAGTAAGAGAAAGTCAAGGTCTTTGGGGAAAAGGAAGATGACTGAGGATAGGGAGTCTTGGTTATAGCCCCAGTAGGGCTGGAAGTCCTTGGAATAAGCTAACAAACATTTGGAGGCTTTTTGGAGCAGTGTCGAGACAGAGCTCCTGTAGCCTCATAGACTTCCCAAATCAATACATAATAATTCCTAAGTAGTATACTAGAATCAACATTCTATAAATTCTAGGGGGGCGGGGGAGTCTATTCACTGTCAGAGAACTCTAGACTAATTCCTGTCCATGCTAGTTGCTGGATGCAGTTTGACTCAAATCTGTTGTCAGTATCCTAATTTGGAGCTTAGCCATGCTATACAGGCAGATGAAGACAAAAAGCATTTGGAGTAATATGTTTATGGTTTGATGTGGTGAAAATGCAGAAAGCAAGCTGTTAAAGAAGGGAGTCAATGGCATATGACATGTTTTCTTGGGCAATTTGAATACTGACACTGTGAGTGTTTGCAGAACCATTTAGGTGTGGAATCTCGATACAAAATATGGATCTGGATTTTGTAATCTGAAGTGCTCTTGAACACTGTGTGGTTTATTTGGAGTGTAAGGCACTTGAGATGCACCAAATAGAGCATTCCATCCTGTCTTAAAGAGCACATGTGATTATTTTCTCTTGTACTCTGGAAATACCTTCACAGGGTGAGATAAGTCTATTAAAATGAAAGCCAAGTTGATCAATAATTTTCCAAATTGACAAGCAATTTGGCAGGAAGGAGCATCAGCTTAAATCATTCTACTGTAAAATTTAACAGTATAGTTTCCATACTGCTAAAGCAGATGGTTTTAGGGATTAAAACAGACTTTTAAAAAGCAAAATTTCATTTGACATGATTACACTTTGTAGCTTTTTTGTGACATTTTCTGTCAAATTCTCTGGTGCTGCTTTTATTCACTTTTTATTTCCGGTATTAATTAATTATCATGAGGGACTTACAGGTGTCATCTGATGCATTTGTATTGCAAAGTCACCTAGGAATCCCTAGTCACCAGGTATCCCACCAGGCACCTAACACAAGCATAGGACACACTCCATTCCCCATTTTGTCGATCTTCTTTCCCTTCCCTCAAACCTATGGTTTTGGAATTGTTCTGCTGCTCTAGCATGCCAGGCCAGGGTGAAGCAGCAATGCCAGCCACAATAATTTAATTAGCAATGTTGACAAATTAGCACCTCCTGTGAAGGGTTTTCTCTCTTTCCCTCAATTCTTTTTTTTTTTCCCCCGCTCAGCCAGAAGGGGCTGATCTGACAGCTTTGGTGCTGATTCAGATTTTATTTGAGCTGATGGGGCTATGCGGTGTTTTACTCTCATGATCCCTTCTCTAGAGGTTAAGTTATTCACCAATGTTGCAGACCCTGACACTAATCCAGAGACTGTATCTTCTAAATCACATTATCTCCTTGTATATGTCCAATTCTATAATGTGGCTATGATGCAGAAAGTAGCATTTCATTGCACCCTATACTGGCTTTCAGCCAAAGCTATTAAAAAATAAAGCAATAAATGTGGCATGAGGCTGTTGTATAAAAGGTGTGGCAAAACTTGTCAAATAAAATGCATGTATTCTGCGCTCTTCACTGAGCAGTGATGATTTACTGTGAGGAGTGGTTGTGAATCAAATAAGGAAAAATGCAGTGAACTTTTCAAAACCCCAAATACTGTAATACTAAATAATATATAATATGTATAGCTCTTGAGAGTATTAATGTTTAGAATTGTGGATTGTGAATGGACCCCGTTGTCTGTCTTATACAGAGCTCAATGCTGACAAAGTACTTGTTTATAGTTGGGGCAAAGGAGTTTTCAGTAAGTAGTAATCACATGAGTGCTGCTGATTATTTTGCTCTGTAAGTTTTATAAAGAAATAGATACTAATGCGTCTGTTGCATAGTTGCATACATGTTTAAAAAAAAAATGCAAAAGGAGGACCAGTGGTAAGATAATTGTACTTTTGAAAAAGAAACCCAGTTTTTAAAGGTCTCTGCATGTAAGGCTATGGGAACTTTATGGAGATTATGCGCTCAGACTCCAAGGGCAGGCTCGGGATGGAATGTGTGAAGTGGGTATGCAAGCAGGCATCTTAGTGAGACATTAGTCCTGGAAACTGTCTGCTCAGTCATCTCCAGGGTTGGCTACTACATGTGCACTTGAAAGAAGAAGGGCAGTTTAACCGAAAAAATCTCAGTTGGGAATGAATTGGGAAAGCCCCCACCTGCTGCTCCAACTATCCATATGCCTAAATTGCGATACTAGTTGATGCACAACATGAGCCAGATGGTAAATCCTCAGTCTCATTTTTGAATTGTAGAATTGCACAAGAAACATTCTGCTACTGTTTGGCTGGTTTCATCTTGCCGTACAGTTTCATTCTTGTTTCATCTTGAAAATTGGAATTTTGCAATTGTAGAATAATGACATTAGCCTTTGCTTTAAGCTTGTGGGGGAATGCAAATTAAAAACATTTTTCTGGGATTTATCTACATGACTTACATTAATAAATTGCATCGTTGCTTGGAAAATTTGCCCCAAAACATACACTGCTGATGTCTCAAACTGGGGGAAAAAAGGTATTTTCTTTTTGTGTCCTGCCAGTACTCTTCTACTTAACAAATATGTAACTGGTAGATGGAAACGTGTAAGTGAAAACAGATGCGTTACTTAGGAAAGGAATGTAGTCCTTAGATTTGAGAGTCAGAATCATCTGTTGGATACTGCAAAATACAAAACATTAACTGACTAATTCCATAATAGGAATAGTAACTACTGCATAAGCCTGGACATTTAAAACTTTAGTGGTGTATCTTAATTGTCCCCACCTTCTTCCCCTGAACTGGTTTAAAGTTGAAATGTACACATGGTTATTTGGCTCCCCATGCACCCATTTCAAAACAAATAGGATAAACAAATGCCATATTATAATAGGTAAACTGATCCTTTGGGATGGGGGATGTCCAGAAGGATCGCTCCCTTTGGGTATGTCTATACAGCAAAGAAAAACCTGTGACTGGCCCTTGCCAGCCAGCTCTGGCTCACAGGGCTCAGGCTGTGGGGCTGTTTCATTGCTCTAGGACCCTACAGGGTCCTAGAGTCGAGGCTCCAGCCTGAGCCCAGAAGTCTACACAGTAATGAAACAGCCTTGCAGCCCGAACCCTGTGAACCCAAGTCAGCTAGCACGGGCCAGTTGCTGGTTTTTCTTTGCTGTGTAGACATACCATTAATGTGTAGTATTGCATAGTTGTGTTAGGTGCATTATGGCTTTTTTGCCTTCCACTGTAGAACTAGTTTTTGGCTATTGCTAGATGCTTGATGGTATCTGATTCTTTATTCACAGTTTCATTCTAATTTAATGATCAACATCAGTTATCAGAAAGGTATCTCTGTTTATAAATCACTTAAAATGGTTAAGATGTATTTACAGTGATAACATAAGTTATTAGCATGGTTCTCACCAAAGAATATGGTATCATGAAATAAGACACAATGTGTGGCAATTATAGGCCAAATTCTCCTCTTATTTACACAAAACAAAAACAGTCCTGTGCAACTAATTGTCTTCCCATTGTGTTTGTCTGTTAACCAGATACAGTGTACGTTTCCCAGGCTGTTCCATTCATACAGTCCAGTGTTCATTCAGAAACATAACATTTCCTTTGGTTAATGTATTAAAGGGGAAATGTGAAATTGTTTTAGGATGTGCAATACACTTGGAACAAAGCCTGTAAAGTTAATTTACGTTAGACGCTTGTGAGACAATTTGAGATCATTTTAATTTCACTTCAGAAATGAAAAGATGCCATGTCTCAACTATGCTTTCCTGAATAAATAATTTTTTAGAAGAACAAAAGACTTAATACCTTTCTCAAGTTCAATGTAATTGCTAAAGAAGAAGAAATTGCCGTGAATTTGTTACAATTTTCTGTCCGTGTTCTATTAAACTTTTGATATGATTTAAAATTCTAATTGATCATTAGAGTTTTCATTAATAATCTGAAATATTAATGAAGTAGCATGTAGTATGGTATGTGATAGAATGAAAAAACAGCAAGTAAGGTAGGTTAAGCACTTTAAGGCTTACTGTTTGCTTTTCACATTCCCTTAGACCAGGTGGGACTAGCAAAGTGAGTCTCAACAGAAGTTGACTTTCTGAGGTGCTCTTTGTAGATATAACAGAAAACATAAAGAGCAGGTGTTAAAGCAATGAAAAGGTAAACAGTAAGTCATTCTACAGGATGTTTAGCTGCTAAATGTAGAAAAAACAGTTCTAAATCAGCAGTGTGCTACTATGGAAACATTTGCAGAACTCAAAGAAATACTTCAATTTATGTCCTCTTTTAAAAACAAAAAACAAAACAAACAAAAAAACCTACCTTTTGAATTCTCAGTGTTGGATTTGCTTACCTATTCTTTTTTAGAGATTGACAGGAAAAAGAGTAGTTTGACTAAGAGTGATAGAATTATCTTACAGGTTTTTGCTTTACCTGATGTCACTTAATTAAGCAAATGCAATATTGTAATAACTGGCATTTAGCACAGAATTCTTCTGTGCGCCTTTAATATTTATTTTATGAAATGGCTTATCAACTGAATAGATTAGACTGTTTTACTTTGTATATTTTTATCTTGCATTGCACATCTGTTACTTTTGGTGTTTAACACTGCAATGGGAAATATTGCTAAATTAATAAATATGAATGTACGGAGGGAAATATTTTTTCTTATGAAATAGGAAGTTAAAGCAAAAGAGTAGTTAATGGCTAGATATTTAAGATGTAATTTGCAAACTCGGATGCCTAAAATATTAAGCACCTTAAACCCCTAAAAGAAGGCTTGTGATTTAGGGGCCTGCATAGAATCATCCAAGTTTCCAAATTATGGACAGAGTCCAAGGCCAACTTTCATATATGAAAGTACACATTGCTTTATATCTTGAAAATATGGCTGTTGTGTTTTACATATGCAAATACACTTAGCTGGTTTCACAGGATACATCATACTGTGTAACTGTGTACCTGCTGGGAGGAAGTGAATCCTAATGAGAAAATAATATTTTATAGTGATAATTCATTACACATGTTAAAATAAAGAAAAAAGTTTGTTTATATTTAAGAAAGTCACTAACATACTGGACTAGTAATGAGCTATTTTATACTTTTGTTTACAATTCAGAACCATTTTTATGCTGTCATTGAAGCATATGAAGAGAAGTATTTGCAGCATTATATTATGGTGATTATGTTAAAGCATCATAATACTTTTTGCTTAGAATATAGGCATACTAGTGTGAAATAGATTAAGGATCAGAGCTATACTGTGCAACTAAACTATTCTTCCTGTACTAAGATTAAAATGTTACGTCTGCTGGTGTAACTCAAGCTTAAGTCAAAATTTAACATACTGTTTAATATTTTGGGAATGTCCGAATTAGTTTCTGTAAAAATGTAACTTGTTTGTGTGGAATTGAATGTAATTGTATCCTCTGTTAACATTAATAATGTTTATCAGTGAATTATTTAATTGCCTTTCCGTTATTCATGTAGAAATATATAAATATTGCCTTGTTTGGGGTATGTGTGTACATGTGCATCTGTGTGTGCACGCACACAATGTATTCCCTCAATTATAACAGGTTGTTTTGTAGGAATTATGAGGACAGAGACTTTCTTTACTAGTAGACAACATTTTGTTTCTGCTTTTTCCTTTGTAAACTCTGTATTTGAGTGGAAGAGTTGCAGGATTCAAAGGACTTTAGTTAGCGGAGCTTTCTTGAAATTGTCATTTCCCTAGGTTAATTTCACTACAAATCAGTCCCTGGAGATATTCAAAGTAGCATTTGTAGATTTAGACACAGAATTCTTGCTAATCTTGAGTCTCATACTTAAATCTCTGTACAATGTGCTGAAAATGATTCCATGTAAATAAACTGTAGGCACTTTTAAATAGAGATGAGATAAGCTAGCCGCTGTCAGTTGTTTGTAAATAACTAGCTGATCAAGTTTTTCCTATTACTGTTACTGTTTCATGTATGACTTTTCACATATATGCCTGAAGCCAGTATATATAACTGCTAGTAACTGTTGTCATTAAATTTGAGTTGCTTGCAAGCTAAACAGCATACGTGTTCTGCAGAATAATGCAGCTCTCTCCTTCTACTTGTGGTATAATGATCCCTGGCTTCAAAATGAGCTTTTGATTGAACCTCTTAATTTGCAAACTTAGCCTAGGAAATACATAGTTTGGTGACAATTTTGTGAAATTAGAGACTTACAGAAGTAGAAAAAGAAGCATTAGTAAAAGTATATAAACATTATTACTGTAAGTCATACCCTGTGTTTAGAATAGAAATAATATTGTCTTACCTTCATTAGCCACTGAGTGTTGTTTTCCATGATGTTTTCAAGTAGTTGCAGTCTTTGTACTGAATCATCATAATCAAGTGGTGCATCCCTCTGCACTGCATTAGACACATAAGAGCTAGAAGAAGAGCGGCAGTTGTCCATCTCAGGCAATAGAAAGGTATAGCTGCATGACCCATGCTGAACCTGATACTGCTTCTTGCCGATAGTCTCCATGCTTTTACGAAAGGAGCTATACCCTGAAGCTAAAACAAGATTACAGCTCAAAATAAAGTAAACAGCCAGCCACATTTTAATTGCTATGATAACCCAGCAAATCTAAAATACTGAAGTATTTTATTTTCAGTATGATTAACAAGAGTCCAGATTATCTAGTTGACCTGCCCTGAAATTCAGTGCTTTACTGGCATGTGTAAAGTACTCTGAATGAGGGCTTTTTTTTTTTTTTTTTTTTTTACTTTCCCGTTGCAAACTTGGTAAAAAAAAAAGTGCTGTCTTCTCTCCGGCTGTGCCCTAAACTGTCAGATGCAAATAGAGAAACAGTCCTGTCTCAGCTGCAAGTTCTGTGTTCGTTTTTTAAAATAAGCTTTAATGTTTTCTTCTGCTTGTCTTTTGGCAAGATTTTACAGCTTCGGTATCTGAATCAATCACTTTCCTTTCCTTATATGATAAGTTGATAAGAGTAGCCAGACATGTGTAGCTAAACTGCTCCTCCCTCCTGGCTTATCCGTTATCTTCCTGTAGGGGGGGTCACTTGCAAGGCAGCAGAAAGATCAGAGCACACTGCTGAATGCTGTATGGTATGCTGCACTAAATCTCTTGAAAAACTGATCCATTACAGGACCCCTGTGAATTTCTTAAGCACAACTCTAATTAAGAATTTCCTAGACATCAGTTCTTTATAGCCTCCAACTATGTTTTCAGTGTGAGCTTGTAAATTTTTTGTTGTGATCATTTTAAAATATTCACACACAATTTCCTTTGTTTGTTTGTTCCTCTTAAAGAAAAATTCTTTTGAAATGTGTCTCAGCCAAGCATTGCTTGGCTTATGTTTAATAGTTTGTATAACTAAGGAGGAAGACACTTTTCTAATCATACAAAAGTAGGCTTCAGCTTACCCTTTCAGAAAGAAATAATGCTCTTTTTTTAAGAATTGAACCTTCAACTGAACATATTGTGCATAAATAAATTATACTGTAATTAGAATAGAATGATTTATGTAAATCATGTAAAAAGTGAATAGCAAAGCTTATAAACAGTTTTTTAAATGTTAGTCATGTATATTAACTGGCTATTTTAAATTATGTTCATTTTAAAAATATTCATAAATCAAAAGTCACCCAGCTGGGCAAAAGGGGATAATGTTTCAAACAGAATAGCAGTAGGAATTCGTCAATAAATGACATGGAAGTATAGAATTTGCTATATTCGATCATACTGGCCTAATATCACACACCTGGTTGTGGTCAATAGTGGTGGTGGAAGGTGAAGAAAAATACATCATGAAGCAATATTTAATAGTGCAGGGCTGTACTTGGGGAGGAGAGGGATTACTCTGTGTCCTGCAATGATCAGCTAACTTCAAAAAGCATGAGACTACTAAACAGCTAAGAAAGACCAGGAAGGAGTTTGATTCCAATAAAATCTTGGAAAAATAAATTGTCTGCTGTAGAAAATATGCTCTGGAAACCATCATGCTGGGGAACTGATTCTTGAGGAGAAATTGCCCTATAATTCCCTGGATCTGGACACAGAGACTGGACTCCTCTTCTTAAATATTGTTTTTAATTTTATGTGAATGTTGTGCTAAAGAAGATTCCAAAATAATACGCACTGGAGACCAAAGTCCCCTATTTATCCATAGGACAAGCAATATATATCATAAGAAGCATCATTACATGTTTCCCTATATATCTTTCTCTGCCAAAGCACATTAACACTGTTTTACTTTCAATGATATGGAAACGGTATAAAGGCTGTGAAAGCCAGTTGTAGGAATTAGGCTCTCTGCTGTGTTGCTCATTGGATGGTTGAGATTTCTTACTCCACCTTATGTTTTTGTGACTGCCTTATCTAAAGACAACCCAAAAAGTTTACTTCTGGAGAACCCCAAAGTGGACAAAATGTGCTTGATTTAAGTTTCAGCTGTATGAGATATAAAACAAATGTGTCAAATTTGCTTTCTGGGGAGTATTTGTTTGCCGGCAACCGTGCTTTGGATTCCAGTTCATTGAGGTGTTTGTCTGAAGCTAAAGACATGGGTGAAGGATATTTGCTGTAAAATAAATCTAGTAGTGAAACATTTGTTTTTGGCAAATAAAGAGAATGCATAGATTATATGTCCAGCTTGGTGTTGCTCTACCAAAACTAATAAATGTGGCAGATACCCTGAAACTTGTTGATGCAGCCACAAAACTCTGAAGAGAAGTTTCTACTTTTCTATCTGTTTCTTTGAACAAAAATATCCTTCTGTTTGTACAATAGTTTATTTTTCAAGGAATCAGACTACTTGGGGGGAGGGATAGCTCAGTGATTTGAGCATTGGCCTGCTAAACCCAGGGTTGTGAGTTCAATCCTTGAGGGGGCCACTTAGGGAGCTGGGGCAAAATCAGTACTTGGTCCTGCTAGTGAAGGCAGGGGGCTGGACTCAATGACTTTTTGGGGTCCCTTCCAGTTCTAGGAGATAGGTATATCTCCATATATTTTTATATTACTCGTGGCAACCTTCAGGGAGTCTGCACAATCACATTTGTTCTCTTAGATTTTTTTTAAATTTCTTGATGTCTAACCAGACAAAATTAGATTAATTGGGTCATTCGCATTATTAAAGTTGAATTAAGTTGGATGCAGATCTTCCTTTACGTTTTTAAGGGATTTTTACTTCACATTTTTACTTAGATTTTTACTTAGACTGGCTTCTCCCCTGGAAGTATTCTCCAAAGCACTTACAACCCTTGATAACTTAGTTTAAAAATACTGAAGAGGAAAATATCTTGCATGAGGTTCTGCCTCTGTTTCATGCTCCAGTGCTGAAAGTTTCCTTTTTCTTAGTGAGGAATACTTGGAAGATTTCTCTTACTTTTCTTACACTTTTTGGTGGGACCTATGTGTGTTTTCATGCTTCAGTTCGACAATGAAGTGGAAGATAACATTGACCAGTGTGATCTGTTAAAGGTTTTCTTCTTGATTGCTAGAGCTGTGCTGCCACCTTTATCTCAAGGAGACTGGGACTTTGAGAAGTTGTCAGACAAGGAGGGGCCAAGAACCCTTTCCTGAGAGGATTTATAAAGTAGCTCTTGATCTGGAAAAACTCTTATGAGATGGCAGCTCTGATTTACTAAGGATGATGCATTCATCCCTCCACACACTGGTCGACTAAGTCACTGAGAACATATTTGCACTTCAGTTCATCTGGGTTTTTGAGAAGGGACTGGATGTGATCAAGCAACCACTCAATGCCAACTGGCAAGAGGGTTACAAGAATATTCGGATTCTGGTTCACCAAAGAATGTCATGTGAGGTCTTAACTGAAAGCCAGCATCACACTGGTCATTAATATTGTTATGAAATGTATGTACAGATACTATCTAGGAGTTATGTATATATATTGAAAATGAAGTTATAAAGTCTGTATTATGGCAGAGATAACAGCTTTTCTGTCAGACAAAAGATGTTTATTCACCTCTCTCTCTGTCAGCATATAAATTAAGCATTACAAAATCAGCAGAGACGTGTAGAGTCACTAGGGAAGAGCACACAGGAAAAACAAACAATGGGGTGATACTGTCTCAGTACAGACTGAACTTTTTGGATGCAAGTATAAAGTAAAGAAAACACCCACTGTTCCTCCACTTAGAAGGTAAACAGGCAGTGCGTTTACATTCATGAAAATGGGATCACAACCAGCCTTGGTTGAAGATGCTGCAAAAGGCTTTGGTGAGATAAACATCTTTAGACATGAGATTAGCCTGTTAAGTTTAGTCTCTAGAAAACGTGCTATGAGTTTGTTTTAAACGGTAACCTTTTTTCCCCCTATTATTCTTACTCACAATATCTTGAATCATGAATCTTTTGGTAATAAATTTTATCCTTGTTTTCGCTATAAATATATCTGTGCTCTGATATTAGGAAAGGTGTTGCTGATTCTGAGTTAAATCATACAAGCTGGTGTGTATATGTTCCCTTGGGGACAGCAGACCTGGTATTTCTGTGAGTGTTCAGGGGATAAAGGGCTAGACACCACAGGGGAATGCTTCAAATGAGCTCAGGGACTGGGGTTACACCTATTTCTTTCAAGGCAAAGTAAGGGCTGGCACAGCCCAGTTGAGAGTGGTTGGGTGGCTAACAGGCTGGTGATGTTAGGGCGCTGACAGTTAAACACAAGCAAATCTCTCTCTCACTGAAGTCAAGGAAGTAACAAGATGAATCACAGTTATGGGTACCCTGAGAACCATCACACTGGAGCCCTGGCTTTTGAGGATTGAGCCTGCTTCTGTGTTGGGAACTGCAGGAGTGTGACTCTGAGAGGCTGTTTGAGGGTAGAGGGGCCAAGAGCAAGATTGGAGTAGAGGACCCTGGCTAATAATGCTTGATATAGCTTGGACCTCCACAGGAAAGAAATCAAGTGGTTTGAATGTTGGAAAGATCAACCAATTTAGCATTTCTGTTGAATGTGTGGCTCCTAATTGCGGCAGTGGCATTCGGGAGTAGTGTGGAGAGTACGGAAATCTTTCTCCAGGAATGCTGGCTGGAACCCATGTGGAAGCAGTGGGCAAGTCAATAGCTTCACAGCAGCCTCTTCTGAGATCTGTGGCTAGGTGCACTGCTGTGACTAACCTTCTGTGTGTGGAGGATTAGTTTAGTGCTCCTGCTCAGGGAGAGACTGCTCTTCTTTACTGTCTGATACACGCTGTCTGGTGGTGAAGTGAGTTGAATGTCCCCCTCAGGTATATCAGTGAGGACTTTGCTGCCTCGACATCTGTCTCAACTTACTCTCTACTTTGCTGCAGGGATCTTAGCTTTTCCCACCATGTGTAGGAAGCTGAAAGTGAGGCACCCTGCCAACAAAATGAGCATAACTGCTCTTTAACCCTGTCAAGGCTGTATCCCCACTTTGAACTTTAGGGTACAAATGTAGGGGCCTGCATGAGGACTCCTAAGCTTAACTACCAGCTTAGTTCTGGTCCGCTGCCACCATCCCAAAGCTAATTCCCTTCCCTGGGTAGCCTTGAGAGACCTTCACCAATTCCCTGGTGAATACAGATCCACACTCCCTGGATCTTAAACAAGGAGAAATTGACCCTTCCCCCCTCCTTCCTTTCACCAACTCCTGGTGAATCAGATCCAAACCCCCTTGGATCTTAAAACAAAGAGAGATCAATCAGGTTCTTAAAAAGAAGGCTTTTAATTAAAGAAAAAGGTAAAAATCATCTCTGTAAAATCAGTATGGAAAATAACTTTACAGGGTAATCAAACTTAAAGAGCTCAGAGGACCCCCCTCTGTCTTAGGTTCAAAGTACAGCAAACAAAGATAAACACTCTGGTAAAAGGTACATTTACAAGTTGAGAAAACAAAGTAAATCTAAGACGCCTTGCCTGGCTTTTTACTTACAAGTTTGAAATAGGAGAGACTTGTTTAGAAAGATGGGGAGAACCTGGATTGATGTCTGGTCCCTCTCAGTCCCAAGAGCAAACAACCCCTTAAACAAAGGGTACACACAAAAGCCTTTCCCCCCCCCAAGATTTGAAAGTATCTTGTCCCCTTATTGGTCCGTTGGGTCAGGTGTCAGCCAGGTTACCCGAGCTTCTTAACCCTTTACAGGTAAAAGGATTTGGAGTCTCTGTACACAGGAGAGCTGCCACCCTTCCCTTTATAGTTATGACAAACCCTATGTTGGAAAAGTTGCTGCATTTGGCGCATCTTTTTGAACATGGTTTGCTCTTGTCATCCATTTGGGAGCAGCTTTCCCAGCAGAGGAGGGAAAGTTGTGCCTCCAAAGTAATTATCTCCTGCAAAGCCAAACTAGCCATAGCTCAAGGGGAATGGAAATGGGAAGAAGCTGAATTTGGAAAATTAGTGTGAAATGTAAGGAAAGTTTAAAGAAATTTTTGTCCTCAAAAGTTCCGGTGAGGAGGAGAAATTCTGAATGCCGCATTCTTACTGTATCTCTGAGGAGTTGGAACATGTCTGGCTTCTCACTTGGAGGGCAGGGCTTATTCCACAACTGCTGAATGACAGGCTGATCTGCATCCTATCAACAGTGAGAGGAAACATCCCATTGTAAGTTTGTCAGACATATTAAAGTAGGAGGATTCTGAATAACTTGGCACAGGGTTTTGTATATTTCAGTACAAAATTCAATAAAAGGTTTATTATAGTTCATATTAGTTGTAGTTGCCTTTCAATACTTTTGTTATGGTCATCTCCCTTTGGTGGTGCTTTATAGATGGAGGGGCCTGTTTGAATGTACAGTGCAATGTATTATCCAAACTGAAATTGTGATGCTTAGTCTGCAATTTCCTGATTGCCTTTTAGTTAAGTGTATATAGTGTTTGACATAAAATAGCAAATACTGCCCAGTATATTTAAAGTAAAAATTAGATATTTCCCCCTTTAAAAAAAAGCCATTCACTTTACAGAACTCACCTTATAAAAAGGAGTGAAATGTATATTTTGCCAAAATTAAGCATTTAAACCTTTTTGCCAGATGTGCTTCAGGCAATTTCCTTTCTTGGGAAACAGTAATTTCCCTTACTCTACCAGTTCTGTTTTTATTTCTTACACTATATGAGTACACTGCATTAAAAGCAAGACCACTAATATTATCTTTCCAATTATCATTTTATATACAGCTGCACAGCTTCTGTTTGACAGGCAAGTAGAGAGGCACTTCTGTGAGATCTTTGATACTAAAGGAAGCTTAAAAGTTTGTGAAGTAATATAAGAAAATGTTGATTCTGTCTTAGTCTATATTTGCAGATTTTTGCCTCCATCTCATTTTAAGGTTGTTAATTTTGTAGGAGAGTGAATTGTCATTTTAATGCTTTTTTTAATTCAAGTTTTTGCCGTGAGACTAAATCTGAGGGACAGAATAAGAAACCAGGCTATGATGATGAGGCACAAGTGCTATTTGATTCACTATTATAGTAATATTTAACATTCCTGAATAATTTAAAGAATTGTTGTAATATGAGAGAATTAAACTTCAGAATAAAGTTCTAGATGCAAATAAGAGATCTGAAATCTTGTAATAAATTTTAAAATCATAAAAACCTTTTTGTAGATTGCTGGTACCTGAATTTTAGCCATTTTGATACTTTTCTGCTAGGACCTCATCTTTGATTCTTGGGTCCTTTTAATATTATTAGTCTATAATAATTTCATTTGATGACTCCAAAATATTTTCTTTCCTTCCTTTTTTTGAATGTTTCTCAGAAACAAATGCAAACAAGGACAATATTAATAAAATCACAAAATTAAAAACAGTAATTGGGTTTTGAATACTAACTAGTCCACTGATAATCATGCCATCTAGTCTGCAGTCTTATTTTTTCCCCCTAAGAGAAAGGAATGCCAAATATTTTGTTGCAATGAGCTGAAATTAATGAATGTATTTTCTTCGTGACCCATAGTTAAATCAAGCCAACTCTAAATCCTTTCTGAAGTAAGCAGTAACTTCCTATCAGTTTGTTTATCTAGGTTTTTATACCATGCCCATCATCTTATTATCCAAGCTTATCAATGTAGGATGTACTTGTATGTGATGTATTTCCTATGAAATTTGCTAAACTTATTGTGCAAAACAATGAGCTTATTTTAAAAAGCCAAGACATTCTGAATAACTTTAAGTTTACTGCAGCCTGCCTCTTTTTGTTAAGCATATAAATAAGAAGTAATTTTTTTCAAATACATTTATTCTGGAAAATTATTTATTTAGAAATGTATATTGTGCCAGTCTCAAATTGGTCATATTGTATTGGTGTAATGCCATGGAGCATTAGTTACAAAAGAGAGTAACAAAATCACTCTTTGGTCTCGATTCATCTGAGTGACTCATGTCCTCAGTACCTGACATTTATTTGTTGCCACATTTTACTCTCCCTCTTCAGACAGAATCCTACTGAGTTTTTCGAAGACCTTCACAGTCTTCTTCCTTCATAAAATCATAGTGCTGGAGGGGACCTCGAGAGGTCATCAATTCCAGCCCTCTGCAATGAGGCAGAACCAAGTAAATTTAGACCATCCCTGAGGGTGTTTGTGCAATTGGTTCTTAAAAACCTCCAATTATGGGGATTCCACAACCTCCCCTGAAAGCCTATTCCAGAATTTAACTACCCTTTATAGTAAAAAGGATTTTCCTAACATCTAACGTAAAATCTCTCTTGCTGCAGATTAAGCCCATTACTACTTGCCCGACTGTGATGGTTCTCAGGGTATCCAGGACTGTGCCTCCAGCACATGAGAGACTTGTTTCTGTTTAACTGGGGGCTGGTCTACACTGGAGGGCGGGGGGGATCGATCCAAGATACGCAACTTCAGCTACGCGAATAGCGTAGCTGAAGTCGAAGTATCTTGGATTGAATTACCTGGGGTCCAGACGGCGCGGGATCGACGGCCGCGGCTCCCCCGTCGACTGCGCTACCGCCACTTGCTCTGGTGGAGTTCCGGAGTCGATGGTGAGCGATATATCGATCCCGGATAAATCGATTGCTACCCGCCGATACGGCGGGTAGTGAAGACGTACCCTGGGTGTCAGACTGCTGACACCACTAGCCAGTTAGCCTTCCAAGCACTCTCTTCTGGGTACTGTCAGCCCTAACTTTGCCGTGCAGGTTAACAATAGGTGCACCCCAATCCCTGAGCCCCTTTGAAGCATTCCTCTGTCATGTCCAGCCCCTTCTCCACTGAACACTCTCATCTGAAATACCGTCTGCTGTCCCCAAGGGAATAGTGTACACACACCAACTTGTGTGATGGCACTGAAGCCATGTACAAATAAGCGGTAATAGGTAGCCAAGCCTGTGAAAGGTTTGCCTTGCTTTTTAGTTTGGGGGAAAGGCCAGTTAACAATAGATTTGTACTTTCAAGGGATCAGGAGAAATTTGGTCACCACCTACCCTACCAAAAAAAGACCTTTTGGCTCCTCCAGGTTTTGACACTTTTACAGTGAGACCCGCATCTCTGAGTCTTGTCAGCACTATTCTCAAGTGGTTTTTATGATCTGACCAAGAATTGCTAAATATTGCAATGTTGTCAATATAAGCCTGTGCAAAGTCTTGTAACTCTTTAACACTTCATTAAAGAGCCTTTGAAAGGTGGCTCCTACATTAATCAAAAGGCAACACATTCAACTCATAAAATCCCAAATCAGTAATGAAAGTGGATTATTTTTCTGTACTTCGCTGTCTAAAGGGATTTGCTAGTATCCCTTCATGAGGTTTAGAGTAATTAGATATTTCCCCTGGCCTAAAGTATCTAACGTGCCATCAATTCTGAGCATGGGATATGCATCAGGTACTGTGACAGTATTAAGTTTTCTGTAATCAACACACAACCTTGTATTCCTATCCTTCTTAGGAACCATAACAACTAGTGAGGCCCAAGGACTGTCTGACTCTTCAATTATCCCCATTTCCAGCATACTTTGTATTTCCTTATTACATTTATTCATATCTTTCCCAAAGTCTGGCACCCAGAATTGGACACAGTATTCCAGCTGCGGTCTCAACAGTGCTGAGGAGAGGTAACTGTCCCACTCTAATGTCTTAAATACAACATTCCTGTTAATATACCCCAGAATGATATTAGCCTTTTGTGCAACTGCATCACATTAACTCATTGTTTGTGATACACTGCAACCCCCAGATCCTTTTCAGCATTACTATCACTTAGCCAATTATTCCTTATTTTGTAACTGTATGTTTGATTTTTCCTCCTTAAAAATAGTACTTTTCACTTGTATTTATTACATTTCATATTGTTTTTAGTCCAATTCTCTAATTTGTCAAGGTCATTTTCAGTTCTAATCCTGTCTTCCAAAGTGCTTGCAACCTCTCCCAGCGTGGTGTCATCTGCAAATTTTACAAGCATACTCTCCAGTCAAGTTGAAATAACATTAAATAAGATAAACAACTCATTAATGAAAATATTGAATAGTACCAGACCCAGGACTGACCCCTGCAGACCTTACTAGATATGCCCTCCAAATTTGACAGCAAACCATTGATAACTACTCTTTGAGTATGGCCTTTCAATCAGTTGTGCATCCACTTTATAGAAATTTCATCTAGACTACCTAAATTGCCTATTAGAGTGTCATGTGTTACCTTCAAATGCCTTACTAAAATCAAAATATATCAGGTCTACTGCTCTCCCCTCCGCCCCATCCACCAGGCCAATAACATTGTCAAAGAAGGAAACTGGATTGCTTTGGCATAGTTTTTTCTTGATAGATCCAGGCTGGCTATTCCTTATAACCCTGGTATCATCTAAGTGCTTAAAAATGTATTGTGTAATAATTTGTTCAGTATCTTTCCAGGTATTGAAGTTAGGCTTACTGGTCTATAATACCACAGGTCCTCTTTGTTCCCTTTTTAATGATAGGTACTATACTTACCCTTCTCCAGTCCTCTGGGACCTCGCCCATCCTCCTTGAGTTCTCGAAGATAATTGCTAATCGTTCCAGGATTGCTTCAGCTAGTTCCTTAGGTTCCCTAGACTGAAGCAGAATAGGCATTAAACACCTCAGCTTCTTCATATCATCAGTTATTAGCTCTCCTTCCCCGCTAAGTAGAGGGCCTCCACGTTCTTTCATCTTTTTCTTGCTTCTAATGTATTTAAAGAATCTCCTCTTATTGCCTTTTATGTCCTTTGCTAGGTGTAACTCATTTTGTGCCTCAGTCTTTCTAATTTTGTCCCTACGTGCTTGTGGTATTCTTTTTTACTCCTCCATTGCAAATCATCCATGTTTCCACTTATCAGAGGCGTGCTTTTTGATTTTCAGGTCATTAACTTGCTCCTGGTGGATATTAGACACTTCCCTCCTTCCTTCTTTGCATTGGGATAGTTTGCAATTGTGCCTTTAATATTGTCTCCTTGAGAAACACTGACTCCTCCTGAATTCCCTTATACCTCAGATTTTCTTCCCATGGGACCTCACCTACCAGTTCTCTCAACTTTCTTCTCTGTGTCCAAAACTGGAGCCTCTCACCTGCTTTTTTCTCTTAATCTCTTCAAATGCCCTGTGACCCCATTCCTTCCTAAATTAACCTTTGACTGGTTGCTTCCTCTCTAAGTAGAATATGCTCTGATCTCCCCTATCCTCAAAGAAAAATGTCCCTTGATTCCCAGTTGCCTGTCCTGTGGGATTTTGTCTTTTTTTTTATTTTTATTGGGGGGGGTGGGCACGGAGGAGGTCAAGTATAAAATCAGTTGAATATGAAAGAGTCCTGAATGCTGTTGGAAAATAGGAAAACAGCTATGCTTAAAGAAAAAAGTTCATTGTGCTTAATAACTTGTTTAAAGCAATGCCTTTTAAAAAAAGTTTTAGGCATTAGACAGTAATCCAGCCTTCCAAACACCCTTAGTCCTCCTGATTTAAGCCTCTCCTCTGCTCCACAGCCATTCATATGTTAGTGATAGACTTGCTTGTCTAATAATGGTATACTTATTAACAGCATGTCTTACTTCCCAAGAACATGTTATTTCAACTTAAGATTCTGAACTCAAAGAAAAATTTATGTCAAAGAGAGAATGAAAAGGAAGTGAGAAATTGTGCAAGAGGAATAAACAAAGGTTTCAGGGAGAGGACATTTATGGCAGCAGTAAGGTACCTAGTTCCTGACATCTGTTTCCCTCAAGAAAAAAGTACAGTACACGTGTTAACCTTTTTTTAAGAGTGCAAGCAGAATATTTGCAGAGAGAGGTTTACTTGTTGCGGTATATTTGGCTACACATTTGTAATGAGTAGAGCCACTGTAAATTAGACTTGTCTTCTCTAAAGATGATTCTTTGTCTTCCTCTCTACTAAAGAACATGGTCAGGTGACTCATTAAAAAAAAAAAACAAAAAAACCTGAGCTCTTGCATGTGCCCTTCTAGCTCTATAGCAGCAGCTAATGATTACTATCATCATCATTATTGGCTTACAAACAAGGAAATAAACAAATATGTATTACAAAGATTTCCAAATAAGGTTAGGGCCAAAATGTAAGATTTTATGCTTATTTTTTTAAAGGTAAGAGCATTAGGAATGAGAGGCCTTCCCAGGTCTAATGTAAATAGAAACATTGACTTTTTTTCAGAATTTCTCTTAAAATTGGCTGTGAGCATTCCCCTGGGGTGTGGTGAACTGAAACAGAATAACAGCAATGTGTTAGTAACTAGGAGGAGAGGAGGTGAAACATTGCATTAAAACTAATCAACCCCTTGCATGTTCCCACCTGGGGAGAAGAAATGCCACTATTACCATTTCTTCTCCATTAATATGTCCTAGTGATTTATCTGTTCCTATAATACAAGTACAAGAAGGCACCGATGACCATAAAATGGAGCACATTATAAATAGTTAAAAGGAAATTCTTTTTTTATGTAAAACAAATTTTAGATGGCCAAAACCACGTTTTTCCATGATCCTTTCAGATCTCTTATCTAAGCAGCATCAGGCGAAGTGCTGGATGAAGTGATAGTGATTTTGGAAACTGGCACTGTTTTCTCGGAAACAGTATTGAAGCAATTCCTCAGCACATGTGTACACACCAACATGGATGGAGTTGAGGTGCCATGTTTCAGATGAGATACAAAACTGAAGGTCTACCATTTCTGGTATTAAAGCTGCCATGACAATTTAATTTAAGAAATTATATTCTGAAGATAGAAAAAACTATATAAAAGCAGCAGTTAAACACACAAATCAGGAAATGTAAAAGTTAAAGTTGAATACACACCCCAACTCTGTTCCATACACACATTTGCAATTCTGTCTTTAGTTATGATAGCATGATAACATGCTACTTCTCAGTTAATATAACTTTTTTCTATAACTTGAGAAACACATTATGGAGCTAATAACCTGTGTAATTATATGGTATTGCAGTGCAAACAGGACAGAGATGTAGTCGTGCATTCCATCATAACTTTTGTCAGTTCCTGAGTTGCATGTGCCATAACTGTGCATCCTTAATATTGCATTAATGTAGGTTTTTGTATCTAATTTTTGGTCATTTTCAGTTTTGTCCTTAATCCACATGAGAAAAAAGAAAAGTTCTCCATCTTTTATAACTAGCAGATACTGTCCCACAAAGGTTAATTCATGTTAATCAGAGTTTCTAGAAAACTACATGTCTGTCAATCATACTGCCAGTCACTCACTACAGATGAGCACCTTGCCTACCTGTGCATAGACAGAGTAATAGATACATCCATTTTTGTTCACTAAAGTGGCTTCCTTTGAATATATCCCATTAAATACTATTTAATAAATTGAATTGGAGGCTCTTGGAAACTTCTTTTACAAACTTCATATTAGAGTTATAATATCTTTTCCAGTAATTTCCAGAAAGAACCAAAGAGAGATTTAAGAAAACAAAACTAAACAAAAAAGTTCTCCAACCTGTATATCAAAAACTCTCATATAATTTTAAAAAGCACCACTGGGTGTTCTAAGTGGCAGTATCCGAGTCTGCTTTCCAGTCTGTTCTTTGATCATCTTGCTGAACAAATCATCTGCTAGAAAGATAATAATCCATCTATAATAGATTGTGTACAGCTAATTGCTGACCAAATCTTTTAGCAGCATCATAATCCATAAAATGGTATCTTTTCTTCTCAACATGAATCACCAGTTTATCAGGCTATAAACCAATCAATCTGCTCATTTGCTTTTTAATTGTATAAATCTGCACCTATCAGTGAAAAGGTAGACCTTGAAACATTACTGTGGTATTCTACTACAAATTAAATGCAGTCTTTTTTTAACTGGAATCCAAAAACACTTTTCATATCTGCCTTAACAGGAGAAGAATCACTAGTCAGCTTAGCCACAGCCAAATCTTGCTTCATATGAACATTAGAAATAGAAATCTTATCTACTGCATCGATCTTAAGTTCCATTTCTGATTATAAAAAACTAATGTAATTATATATTCTCACATGATTTTGAGTCAGTTCCTTCCGTTAAAGGAGGCAATCAGAGAACTGTCAAATATTCTCCCAAGGATTCACCTTTAAAATCAAGTGATACATTATCATTAGTTACTGCATTAACCATATCCTGTAGGATGTTGACTTAATGGTCAGTGACTGGCATTGTTCCTCAACATTAGTAACTTTAGATCTAATTCATCAAATTCCTGATCAGCTGACTCTGTTTTACTAGTTTATGTCCTTCTTTTCCAAATTCCCCACTCAAATATCATTTTTTCTTTATCCATGATTATACTGCTAACAAAATTTCAATATTACTCTTATTAATCTCAGTAAATCGTTTAAACTGATAAGGTGACATGGCGTCTGGAGAAAAAAAGCCTGAAGCAGCATGCTTAGAAAAATTTCCATCTCAAGCAATTTAAATTTCATTTCCTGGAACAAGGCCCTAGTGTTTGGCCCACTAGACCTTACAAATGTCTGTTTGCTGAATCCATTTTAAAATAACATGCTTTCTGTAGTCATGTGGATGAGGTAAAAGCCTTTTAGAAACCAGTTTTCTAGATTAGATGTAGTTCTGTTTATCTATTTTGTCTTCATCATCAAACACATCATGCATTCTGGCACAATACCACTTTCTAGACTGAAAGGTCAGCATGGTCTGGAATTGAGGCTAGGGAAAACATACTGATTACATGTATGCAGACAGCTAAGAATTCAAAGTAGATTCACTGGAAAGAAAACGTGGTTGTCCTAGTTTTCAGCTGAGGTTCATTTTCTCAAATAAATTAAATGAAATACTTTTGATGGTATGGTCCAATAACATTTCTCTGTGTTCTACTTCTGCTTTTTTGGACTGTTGTGCCAGGTTTTCACATTTTATTTTCTTGTTTTTAACCTTTCTGACTCTGATTCTCACTTGGTCTATGAGTTGGTTAGAATTCAGAAGTGAGCAAGACAGATAATTGAGATGGAAGGTATTGATCTATGAGGAAAGATGAAAGGGACTTGTTGCTGCTAAATGATAATTAAGCGAAGATATAACTGGATGTAGGTATTCAAGGGCATAAACATCATAAAGGGAATGGAGTCTTAGCTGAAATTCTCAACCTTGTTCAGGCCCCTTTGTTCCATATAAAAAAACTATAGCGGCATAAAGGGGGCCCTAAATCTCTGTTAGTGGCTGTAGGAGTATTCCCCCAGTGCAGGTACTATGGAAGACAGCCAAGGAGCCCATTGTAAACCCTTGTATTAGAGGGTGGGGCAGGTGTGAGGCCACATTAAGCAGCAATAGAGAAATTACAAGCAGTGCTATGGTACATAGTCTCCCCAGGTTGTCCTGCCATAATTTAGACAGGCCTCAAGGCTATCTAAATTATGTCGGGGACCTTTCCAGCCCCCAGAGTAGCCCAGGATCATAAGGGTGCACAGATGGCTTAAAGCTACCTTGGCTCCCCCACACCCTGAGGAGCAAGATCTGTGCTGTGCCCCTTAGAGGTGTGGCATAGAATCCCCTCCCTTGCGTAGAACAAGGGGAACTAGCTAGGAATCATGGCCTAAATTTTAATTTTCTTAATTTCATGCCAAGTATCAAGAAATAACTCTTAGTCCTGAGATCTATTAGACTGTGGAATGGCCTCTCGTGAGAAGTGGTGGAATCCCTATTGCTTGAATAATTTAAAACTGGATGGACAAAACAGTAGAAAATGTACTGTAAGGAAAAATCCTGAATTGGCAGGGGTATGCATTAGACAATCTAATAGGCAGTTTTCATCTCTGATTAAATCACACCACTTGCCTTTAGAAAAATATTTATCTTGGACCTTCATGTGAAAAGCACTTAAAGCAAAGATTTCTATACCCATAACATATAAATATAATTAATATATTTAGATAAATCATGCATTTTCTCACAGCCATGAAATTAGAACCTTCAATCACAAGTACACTAAAGTGTTAATGACTGTAAACTGCTAAACACAATATCTGAGATTATATTACAATGTTAGCAACAATTTGGCTCTCGACATCAGACGTCCCATCATCATTGAATTACATACCAATAGTGGAGTGACTGTATTATATTCAGACAAATTCCATTGGTGTTATATGTTCAGTAACATTCTAAGAGCTACAATATCACCTTGTTACTTTTGGTAACAGGATAAAGACTATTCTTCTATAATTGCCTGTTTTGCTAATCAAGCCCTCACAACCAGACAAGTTATTCTAATTTATTAACACCTCAATTACTTTTTTTGTCCTTAAATAAGAATTTTTAAAATTTTTAACACTTTAACAATATTAAATGAGATACAAAATGCACCACATAATAAGTAATACATATATAACAACCCTTCATAATGGTAATTTATGTAAAATCAGAATGGAACTTGTATCCCCATTTAATTTATCAGGTTAAGGCTGGTTATTTTCTGACTGGCCAAGTAAATCCATTATTTGAAAGCATTTTTTCCTCAAAGAGATGACTTTTTATATTCATATATTTTATGACCTGCACTGGCCAGTGTTTCCTGGAATATGATGGGGAAATTCAGCACTGATTTACACCCCTCTGTACATCTGCTGGGCCAGTATCTCTTCATTGCCAAAGCATAATAATAATATCTAGCTCTTATAAAGTGCTTTTCATAAACTGACAAATAGCTTGGATCATGAAAACTTTACCCTCCATAGCATACAACTACACCTATGAGGCATCCAGCATTGGCCAAAGTCAGAAAGACTGACTCCTGAACTAAATGGAATGGTCTGTTCTTCATTATAACAATTCTCATGTCCCCTGTCTCCACTGCTAACAAGAAGATGGCCCAGTACACCTGTATGATGATGTTAATATGAACAAGGGGAATATATACAATTTAAAAAAAAAAGACAAAAGTAAATTTGAAAAATAATCCTTGAGCTGAATCTGCAACCAGTTGCAGTTTGCATAATGATTGATGAAATTTTAAATGTCTCAACATCTTACCCAATTTTAACTGCACTAATTTAACTATTAAAAAGAAACCAACAATAACACGGTTCTACAAGAGGTGTTACCGTGGACTAAAATGCTGGACTTTCACACCTGGCAGCTTGGATTCAAACATGGACCAGGCTTCAAAGAACCTAATCTTCACACAGTTTGACAAAATTCCAGTCAGTGTCAGTTCTTTCTTAAAAGAAAAAGACATCTATTTTTGGAAAATAAGAGGGCACTAACTTATTCAATTTGGAGGAGGGGCAAAGCTAAGAGATGAATACCAAACTGGAGGAAAGTGAAGCAGGGAGAGAGAACTGGGAAAGAGGTAGGAGAAAAATAAGAAAATGCAGGGGAAAGAATGCCAGGGTGGAAAACAATAGGAATAGGGAACAAAAATGGGGGTGGTCATCTGATCTCTTTTTTTTATTATTATTTTCTTTCACTGAAAGAAAAGGCAAGATACACGAAGAGAGGATAAAATGGGAGAGAAACAAATGAATGTCAAATCCTAATTCAGTCTCTAACGTTTCTTACAAGAGTCAACTGTCAGTTATTCTTCTCTGCTTGTAAACAGTGCCTTTAAGCTAAACATGTGAATTTATACAGCATATCTAGAATAGTAAGGCCTACAATTAAACACAGTGAGGGTAAAAAAATGCAAAAGTGTATAACTCCCCTTTTCAAAAGTGATGTAGGGTCAGGTTTTTAAAGTAAGGTATTTAGGCACCTACTGGGATTTTAAAAAGCACCTAACCTGCTTAGGCACCAAAGTCCCATTGCAATTAAGCATTTAAGCTGCTTCAGTGTTTTCTGAAAATCCTACTAGGCACCAGTTTACCTCTTTAACTGCCCAAATATCTTTGAAAATCTGGTCCTTAAGCACTAAGGGTATGTCAACACTACCCGCCGGATCGGCGGGCAGCGATCGATCCAGCGGGGATCGATTTATCATGTCTAGATAAATCAACCCCCGAGCGCCCTCCCGTCGACTCCTGTACTCCAGCGCCACGCGAGGGGAGCAGAAGCAGTCGACTCACTGAGGTGAAGACACCACGGTAAGTCGATCTAAGTAACTTAGATCAATCCCCCTCTCCTCTCCTCCCCAGTGTAGAGCAGGGCTAAGAGACCTTTCAATGAGAGTTAAGCTCCTAAGCACCTCAGTCTCCAATAAATCTTGGGGAAATTCCTGAAGACTGGAAGAAAGCTAATGGCATGTCAATTTTTAAAAAGGCTTTATAGGGTGATCTGGGTAATTATAGGCCTGTCAGTCTGATAAAGGCAAGATAAAAGAGCGGTTGATACGGGACTTAATGAATAAGAAAGAAGAGTGACGTAATTAAATGAACATGGGTTTATGGAAAATAGATCCTGTCAAACTAACTTGATGTATGCAGTATTGTCGTAGCCATGTCGGTCCGAGGTTGTTAGAGAAACAAGATGGATGAGGTAAAATCTTTTATCGGACCAACTTCTCTTTGTGAGAAAGACAAGCTTTTGAGCTTACACATAGCTGTGACACTCTATATACATTTCCCAGACCTGAAGAAGAGATCTATATAACCTCAAAAGTTTCTCTCTCTCCAACAGAAGTTAATCCAATAAAAGATATTAATTTTACAAACTTGTCTCTCTAAACTAACTTGCTATATTTTCTTATGAAATTACATGTTTGGTTGCTAAAGGTAATAGTATTGACATAATATACTTAGACTTCTATAAAGCGTTTTGGTACCACAGGACATTTTGATAAAAAACTAGAATGATACAAAATTAACATGACACACATTAAATGGAGTAAAAACTTGCTAACTGATAGATCTCAAACTGTAAAAAGGGGATCATCATTAAGTAGGTCTGTTTCCAGTGGAGTCCCACAGGGATCGGTTCTTGATCCTATGCTATGTAATATTTTTATCCATGATCTGCAAGAAAACATAAAATCATCACTGATGAAGTTTTCAGGTGACACAAAAATTGTGGGAGTGGTAAATAATGAAGAGGACAGGTCTTAGATTCAGAGTGATTTGGGCACAAGCAAACAATATGCATTTTAATACAGGTAAATGTATACCTCTAGGAAAAGAATGTATTTTATGCTTACAGGATGGGGGACTCTATTCTGAGAAGCAGTGACTGTGAAAAAGATTTGGGGGTCATGGTGGATAATCAGTTGAACATGAGTTCCCAGTTTTATGCTGTGGCCAAAAGAGCTAATGCAATCCAGGAATGCATAAACCGGGGAATCTCAAGTAGGAGTAGGGAGATTATTTTACTTCTGTATTTGGCATAAATTGGAGAGGGTTCATAGAGGAGTCACAAGAATGCTTAGAGGATTAGAAAGCATGCCTTATAGTGATAGACTCAAGGAGCTCAATCTATTTAGTTTAACAAGGAGAATTATATTGAGGAAATTTTATGGCCTGTGCTATACAGGAGGTCAGAGTGGATGATCAGATTGTTCCCTTCTGACCTTGGAATCTATGCATTTGAGTCACTTTTAAAAATGGGACATATGTTCCTAAATCAGTGGGTGCTTTTGAAAATTTTGCATACAATAATAACAACTTTCCCAGTTCTTTTATGGTGCAAAATGACGTTTTACTAACTCAAAAAGTATATTTCCCACTGCAAACCTGATGACACAAACAGCAAAAAAACTTTTTTTTCAAATTTTCAGATTTGCTGATGTGAAAACAAACAAGGGATCTATGGCAGGGATCAGCAACCTTTGGCACGCGGCTCACCAGGGTAAGCACCCTGGTGGGCCGGGCCAGTTTGTTTACCTGCCGCGTCCGCAGGTTCGGCCGATTGCGGCTCCCACTTGCCGCGGTTCACCGCTGCAGGCCAATGTGGGCGGCGGGAAGCGGTGCAGGCTGAGGGATGTGCTGGTCGCCGCTTCCCGCCGCCCCCATTGGCCCCAGTGGGAGCCGCAATCGGACGAACCTGTGGATGCGGCAGGTAAACAAACTGGCCCGGCCCGCCAGGGGGCTCACCTTGGCTGGCCGCATGCCAAAGTTTGTCGATCCCTGTTCCATGGTTTTGTTGTAAACCACTTGGCAAACAACTGGGTCTATTTCACCAGCTTGGATGGAGACATGACGTGTCTATGTTAGACAAGTTACAAAACAGAAGCATTCATCATCATCAAGTTAAATTCTACACAATGGATACTTGCCCAGGGCAGAGGTAAAAAGCCAGAAATGTATGCAAGAGCGCCCTAATGTCATGAGTATAAAATC
Source organism: Terrapene triunguis (assembly GCF_002925995.2). NCBI lineage: Eukaryota > Metazoa > Chordata > Testudines > Emydidae > Terrapene > Terrapene triunguis. The sequence continues at coordinate 42,962,266 of NW_020664393.1, read as the reverse complement.
TAGACTATTCCTTGTTGAATATAAAACACTAGTTAAATCTGCTCTAAGGCAGGGCTAAATTAAACTCCAGATGTAACCCAAGTTTTCAGTGTAATTGGCAGTATTGCAGGGGTAGTATTTTCTTAGGATTTAACTGTTGAACATGTTAGCCAAATTACTCTTGATGACAGAAGTTTATTTTCCTTAGATATTAGATAAACATCTTATCTTTTTCAATTTTTTTCTGGGGCAAAGGTATTTACTGTAGCTAATGAAAAGCAAGTGCTTCTTGCTAAAAGCTGTATCCAATTGTGATGAGCTATGGAGTTCAGCATCTTCCAAAACTTCAGATAAATTTAGAGTCCTGCTAGCAGGAGTATAGTACAGTGCTATCCCACAATTATGTACACTGCAACTGTCCCACAAGTTTCCTGTTTAAATGGGATCGTTTGGGTGAACACCACAGGGTAGCTGAAACATACTATGGTGGCCACAGCAAGAAATGTCATGGCATGTGACCCGTGCAAATGCAGCTGTTTTTGAGCCTTTCAACTCACGGTCACCCATCCAACAGAAACCCTGGAAAACTTACAGCTCTTCTTCATTTACTGCCTGTTTGAGTAACTGTTAAGCTACCATTAAGTCCAAAGCCTGAGACAGAGATGCCAGGGGCCATATGTCAGCCATTTTCTTAGTCTGTATATTGGGGCAGAGACTGAGCTATAGGATATAACTCTGGCAAATCCTGCAAGCCACATATCATCTTTCCATGCATCATTCCACAGCTTATGCTGATGTCTGTTTTATGTTGGTGCATGGAATAATCCATATTCCAATTCCCACAGACTAGAAAAGATTCTTCAAATAGCCATCACGAGCAATGCAAAAGTTAACTGTACTACTATTTTTTTATTAAATAAAGATACATGGTTGAAAGGCACTAACTTTAAAGTTTATTACCAATTAAGACATGAGAACTTGAAGCCAAGTCATTAAAACAATATATCCGGCCTCCACACTAGGAAAGTTGGCTCAAGGTTGAAAAAGAAAGAAGTATTATAGTTTTTGTCTTTTAAATGTTTTATCCAGAAATCAAGGGCCACTTTCACCATACAGATACTTCTAAATCTTCTTAAGATGGATATAATTTACCCAGACAGCAAAACAACCAGGACAAATCACAATTTTTGAAACCTCAGACTTTATATATGCTTTGTGTTATTCCTCAGAAAGTTTAGTTCGCTGAGGACACCCAAGCTCCTGTATGATTTCCTTCTTTGATGCACTGGATTTGTGTATGAGTAAGTGTGTGATGATGTCCTCTGGTGGCTGGCTTACAGATACATTTGTGATCTCTCACTACTAGTTGCTAAGGGGGACTCCTTTTAGCTTGATTAGAGATTTTGGTGATAAAGGTCCAGGGTTCTAATTCCACTCTGTGTGTTTTGTGTAATTCATATAGTGATTGTTTGCTGCACATGTATTTGTTACAGCTTCCAGTGTCCTCCTTGCTGTTCCTGTCTTTTACCTAATGGACTCCTACTGCCTCAGCAAACCTTGGTCCTCCCTTTCTCACAAACAACCCCTCATCCCAAAGAGTCCCTTTCCTTGCAGGAGTTGCCTTTCTGGTGAGCTTTGACATTTTGCATTTTGTGGGGTCCTCAGCATATACTGTAAGGAGAAGTTAAAGTGAAGTTGTAGTCCCTTTTCTGGCTGAAGCCAGGTCTAGAGGGCATTCTGGAGACGATATCACTATTAGAGCAGAACAACTGCCTGCAGATATAAGAACAGCCACGCTGGGTCAGATCAAAGGGCCATCTAGCTCAGTATCCTGTCTTCCGACAATGGCCAATGCCAGGTGCTTCAGAGGGAATGAACGGAACAGGTAATCATCAAGTGATCCATCCCCGTCACCCATTCCCATCTCCTGGCAAACAGTGTTGCAGCAAACACCTGGAACACTTCTACAGGCAATAACATTCCCTCTACCCCATATCCTTGCTTCTCTAATGATAATACCTCAAGAAGGTTGAGGGAGACAGAGAATTGTCTGATATGGGAGGCATATAGGTCCCAATGGCTGATAGTGGGGGAAGGGTTGAAGGGCAGTTGAAAAGATCCAATCAATCTAGTTCTCTTTGCAGCAGGTGCTCTAGGAGAGTAGAAGAGAAGCACATTTCATTTGCTGGGGTATCACCAAGAACTGGCTCTTTTCCTGCCTGAAGCTTTATCTCACTTCATCAATTTGTCTCATCCTCGAAAAATGCCAGAGAAGAACAACAACAATTATTAAAGGTCTAGAAAACATGACCTATGAGCAAAGATTGAAAAAAAATGGGTTTGTTTAGTCTGGAAAAGAGAAGAGTGAGAGGGGACATAACACTTTTCAAGTACATAAAAGGTTGTTACAAGGAGGAGGGAGAAAAATTATTCCCCTTAATCTCTGAGGATAGAACAAGAAGCAATGGGTTTAAAGTGCAGCAATGGAGGTTTAGGTTGGACATTAGGAAAAACTTCCTGTCAGGTTGGTTAACCACAGGCATAAATTGCCTAAGGAGGTGGTAAGTCAAGTATCAGGGGGTAGCCGTGTTAGTCTGTATCTACAAAAACAACAAGGAGTCTGGTGGCACCTTAAAGACTAACAGATTTATTTGGGCATAAGCTTTCGTGGGTAAAAACCTCACTTCTTCGGATGCATGAATCCGAAGAAGTGAGGTTTTTACCCATGAAAGCTTATGCCCAAATAAATCTGTTAGTCTTTAAGGTGCCACCAGACTCCTTATTATTTTTTAAGGAGGTGGTAGACTCTCCATCACTGGAGTTTTTTAAGAGCATGTTAGACAAATACCTGTCAGGGATGGTCTATATAATATTTAGTCCTGCCATGAGTGCAGGAGACTGGACTAGATGGTTCCTTCCCGTCCTTTGATTCTGACTCTATGAACACAAGACTTAAAATCAGAGGGCCAAATTTTATACTTTCAGTTACCACTAGAGTAAATACACTGAAATAATGGAGTTATTCTAGATTTACAAGTGTTACTGGGACCAGACTGTGGACCGGTATCGCTGCTGTCAATTCCCACCCCCTACCCCCCCACACCCTGAAAAAATTTGAAGTTACACATCATCATGATGGTGATAACTTTTAAAATGTTCTGACCTGCTCTAGTGATAGCACTTTCTACACGTACATTTATCTCTCCGGACTGAAACTGTAACCTTACACTTCCACAGAATCAATCAGGGCTTGGGGAAGTTAAGATTTTCATGTAAAAATACAAGTAAAGTTTTATGTTGGTCTTTGTCCTCCCTAATGAAGGGGCTAGTTGAAGTTATGTGCCTCTGGCTTTTTGCCAACTGTGTAATGATGATACTGATGGTGTTTTGAGTTCCCTCGTGCTTGAACTTGGCTCTGATGCTATGGTTTGCTCTAGGCTTGCCATCACACACAGTGCCTGCAGACAGTCACCTGTATTTTGTGATAATTCCTGGTAACTAGTTAACTTCTAGCTTTATAGAATCCTTTCACCTGGGGTGAATGGATGAGACTTCATTCTTCATTAATATCTGGTAAATCATCCTGAAAGTGTATCTGAAAGTTATCTGCTTCTTACCATCCATTAAACAGGAGTACTGAATACTGATATATCTAGGAGTGACCAGCATGAGCCAGAACCTCTGTGCCAGTTAGTACATCACAGGATGGGATAAGAAATAGACATTTCCTCCAATGGTAATTAGCTGCAAAGATGATGTCTGTCACTTCACATCTAAATACGCTTTTACCCTTTACAGTATAACTGGCTGTTTGCTCTCTGAGCATGCTCAGTGGTTTATAAGTCGTGAATATATTCCATATATGGGTCATGATAAAGCATGAATTCTTGCTCCATCTTACCAGGATGTTGAAGGCTAAATTTTTTATGAGAGCAATATAGGGTAGAAAACGTCTTGGTTCCTGTATACTTTGTGGTAATTAAACCTTTCGAGCCCCATAGAGGCTATAGAGCTAAAACCACAGAAATCCTACTTTGTCTCACTTGATCCCTGCATTTGTTATCGTAGAAGGGCATTGTTTATGTATATTTTATTGCATAATAGTAAATTTGGCTTTTATGCAGCATTTATCTATCTTACTTTAAATATTTGTTGTCCAAAATATGGTCCATACATTTAAATTGCAGAAATGCAGGGGATCTGTATTACAGTAAAATTAGTGCCATCTAGCAACTTAGTTATGAAGGAGAAGAAATGTGTGAAATATGTGATCTTATCACTATAACATGTCAAAGGCAGTCTTCATGGTTCTTTTAATACCCATGGTTATATATATTTAACAGTAGTTTTAGATGGAACAGCTGAAGAAGCAACAATATGGTGAAGCTTTGTGGGGGACTATTTATAGCTATCTTAAATCTCAGAAGGAAAAAATCCTAATTCCACAGTTTTAGTGAAGACAGCTGTTGAGGAGCCTTTGTTGGCTTTTGTTTATCAAGAACGTAGTACACTATATCCAGGCTATAAAAATTAGTTATAAATCTACTGCACTTATAACACTGACACATAGTGGTTCCAAAATAAGTGAATCCATGTATTTTTATTTAAAGCTGTCTTGTTTTTGTTTATTATATAATTCCTGATTCATTTTCCTCTTTCTTTTTAAAATAACATCAAAGGGCTATGTGGTTCAGTGTAGACATACCTATGCTGACGGGAGAAGTTCTCTTATTGGCATATATAATCCACTTCCCTGAGAGGCAGCAGCTAGGTCGATGGAAGAATACACGGAGACCCCTGACCAATGTAGTTAACCAAGCTAATTTTCTAGTGTAGATGAGGCCTCAGTTATATTCTTGCAGCCCCACAACATGTAGACTGCAAAGGTCCATGCTAGGGTGTCCAGTGCAGGATCAGGGTCTATCTTTTTTCATTACAGATTATGTACTTTGGTCCAGTTTCTGTCCTCGGTTCTTCCTGTGCACGAGTCCCCTGGACTTCAGTGGGGCATCACAGGGTACACACTAGCAGACCACAATGCAGGTCCTTTTTTAGGGCTGCTTCAAGACTGTGATTGAGATGAGGTCTTTCCTTGCTGCTCTGATTCTGCTCTTCCAGCGTAGATTTAGAGCCCAGTTCAAAAAGGACACCATGCACTGGTGGACACCGGTATGTCGCATTGAAAAGAGGGGACTCTGCATGGGTGCATGTTAGCTGATCCCAGGATCAGGATCTGTTTTTAAAAATAAAATATAAGCACTTTGGTCCAAATTCTGCCCTGGGAAGGTCCATTTCCTCTGATGTAAAGCAAACGCTGTGAATAGCACCTTGGGTTCCTGACTCCCAAACCCCTGCTCCAACCACTGGAAAACACTCCCTCCCTCGTTTGAAAATGTTTTCATAAGGTAGCTGCAAACCAGAGCTCCAGCTTGAATGTATTTGTTTTGGATTTTATTTGACTTATTGTATATATAAAAGTTTCTATTCTTGTCCATAACACATTTGATTTATTATGTGATGAGGGGATTCTGTTGTAGACCTTTCAGGCTTTTCCAAAAACAAGAACTTGATCAATTATCAAGTTCTTATGATGATTTCTGTGCTGTATACTGAAGTTATTTATCATCAGAACTATTTACCAGAGCATCTAAATTAGCAATGTTTGAAAATATTATTTTTTAATATTTATATTAAAAAAGCTCCCAGAGGCTCTAAGCAAGAGCAAGGCTCCATTGTACTAGTTTATATACAAAAATATTGTCATCATTATATATTTGTATTACTGTATCACTAGTCATCTTAGCATATGCGCAACGTGCCTCAAGTTGCACGTGACCAGTCTCTATTGTGCTGGGCACTGTGCAAACACAGAACAAAGAGACAGTCTGTTTCCCAAGCAGCTTACAAGGTAATGAATATGAAGACATAGTTCCATTTTATTTCTAATAGAGTGCATCTAACCTAAATGTCTTGGTATCTTCTTGCCTGAAGAACCCATTCTTGCCCTCTTCCCTTGTCCTACTGACACAAACGCAATCAGAGGAAACACTCAAACTGGATCCCACTCAGTTTAAAAAGAGAGGGGATTGGCAGTAGAACATTTTCCGTGAAGGACCCTTAACTGTGGAACTAGTTCCTCCCTCCCCACTGGTCAGAAATACACAGTTATATTGACTTTCAGTGCTTCATCCTGCAAGGCATGTTTGTTCTCTCAAGCTATTCCAGAATGAGAAGTTTAGTGGGAGTTATGTTTGCCTGGGGGAGGGGAACTTTGTGGGCAGTCTGAAAGGGATTGAATTATATTGTTTTGTTGTGGGGTTAGCTACTAAGTTCGTTTCTTTTGGTTTTGTAACTTATTTTGGGGCACCTAGGCCTTAGGGTAAATGGCCCTTTTTATTTTTAAATTAGTAAAATCAAAAGGAAGAAGCATTAAAAAATCACCATAGAGATTGAAAATTGAAATGGTGCTGAACTTTTATACTGCAACCCCAAAACAAGCAGTTTCTTTACCAACCTAACATTTGGGATAGCTGTACCAAAAGGTTTTCTTGATTAACCTGGACAAATTTTTTGTGGTGGGGTTGGGATTTCTGGTTTAGAATCAGGTTAAACTCTGCCACTCTTGTTGAGTGTTAGTCTTTGAGATTCTGGGTCTACTCTAACATGAAATTCAAGAGATGAAAACCCATGTGGATAAAAAACCTGCAAAAGTTTGCACAAAACCATGTCAGCTGATGTTCACATAACTCAACTGATAAGCAACTAGACAGTGTTGATAATACAGATCATTTATGTATATATTTATTTAACAAGGGTTACGGTATATGATGAAATACTGTTTATGCACTTCAAAAAAGCAAAATTGTGTTTGAATCTGCATAGCTTTTATAGCTGAGTTAGTTCTAGCTGGTGAGAATCATAAAATAACAAAACTGCACATTACTGATAAGTGGTTTTGTTTGTTTGTTTGTTCTATTGAATTTTCATCACCAAGCAGCAGTCATTAGTAAATAAATGTGACATTGTTATAGTTTCCTGCAGCTGCACCAACATGTGCTGTGATCCTGTCTGATCTCTCTATGTGGATTGGACTGGGTCAGTTGTCAGTCAGTACTTGGATAGGAGACCTTTGAGCAACACCTTTGGAGTCCACAGAGGTGGTACTGGTGGTGTAGAGGCTCTTCTCTCTCTTCTCTCTGAATCGGTCTTCGCTGTTGAGGATGTGAGGGAGATTCCCAAACCTGAGCCATTCTTTTTGGGTGACAGATCTGAGGAACTGTCCCAAATTGAGGTGTCATTAGAGGAGGTTTTGGAACAAATTGATAAATTAAACAGTAATAAGTCTCCAGGACCTGATGGTATTCACCCAAGAGCTCTGAAGGAACTCAACTGTGAAATTGCAAGACTACTAACTGTCATCTGTAACCTATCATTTAAATCAGCTTCTGTACCAAATGACGGGAGGATAGCTAATGTGACACTAATTTTTAAAAAGGGCTCCAGAGGTGACACTGGCAACTACAGGCCAGTAAGCCACACTTCAGTACCGGGCAAATTGGTTAAAACTATGGTAAGGAATAAAATTGTCAGATACATAGATGAACATAATTTGTTGGGGAATAGTCAACATGGTTTTTGTAAAGGGAAATCTTGCCTCACCAATCTACTAGAATTCTTTGAGGGGGTCAACAAGCATGTGGACAAAGGAGATCCAGTGGATATAGTGTATTTAGATTTTCAGAAAGCCTTTGACAAGGTCCCTCACCAAAGGCTCTTAAGCAAAATAAGCAGTCATGAGATAAAAGGGAAGGTTCTCTCATGGATTGGTAACTGGTTAAAAGATAGGAAACAAAGGGTGGGAATAAATTGTCAATTTTCAGAATGGAGAGAGGTAAATAGTGGTGTCCCCCGGGATCTGTACTGGGCCCAGTCCTATTTAACACATTCATAAACAATCTGGAAAAAGGGGTAAACAGTGAGGTGGCAAAACTTGCAGATGATACAAAACTACTCAAGATAGTTAAGTCCCAGGCAGACTGTGAAGAGCTACAAAAGGATCTCACAAAACTAGGTGACAGGGCAACAAAATGGCAGATGAAATTTAATGTTGATAAATGCAAAGTAATGCACATTGGAAAACATCATCCTAACTCTACATGTACAATGATGGGGTCTAAATTAGCTGTTACCACTCAAGAAAGAGATCTTGGAGTCATTGTGGATAGTTTTCTGAAATCATCCACTCAATGTGCAGCGGCAGTCAAAAAAGCAAATAGAATGTTGGGAATCATGAAGAAAGGAATAAATAATAAGACAGAAAATATCATATTGCCTCTATATAAATCCATGATATGCCCACACCTTGAATACTGCGTGCAGAAGTGGTCGCCCTACCCCAAAAAATATATATTGGAATTAGAAAAGGTTCAGAAAAGGGCAACAAAAATTATTAGGGGTATAGAACGGCTTCCATATGTGGAGAGATTAATAAGACTGGGACTTTTCAGCTTGGAAAAGAGGTGACTAAGGTGAGATATGATAGAGGTCTATAAATTCATGAGTGGTATAGAGAAAGTAAGTAAGGAAGTGTTATTTACTCCTTCTCTTAATACAAGAACAAGGGGCCACCAAATGAAATTAATAGGTAGCAGGTTTAAAACAAACACAAGAAAGTATTTTTTTCATGCAACACACTGTCAACCTCTGGAACTCCTTGCCCAGAGGGTGTTGTAAAGGCCAATACTATAACAGGGTTCAAAAGGGAGCTAGATAGATTCATGGAAGATAGGTCAATCAATGGCTATTAGCCAGGATGGGCAGGAATGGTGTCCCTAGCCTCTGTTTGCCAGAAGCTGGGATTGGGCGACAGGGGATGGATCACTTGATGATAACCTGTCTGTTCATTCCCTTTGGGGCACCTGCCATTGGCCTCTGTCAGAGGACAGGATATTGGGCTTGATGGACCTTTGGTCTGACCCTCAGTATGGCCATTCTTATGGTCAGTATTAAATCAGTATCCCAACATATTGCTAGGGGATGTGCCATTATTTGAGGCATGATATCTTAGTCAATTTGCTACCACTTTCTTAACAGTTTGAGACTGAGGAGAAGTGAGATCATTTATGGCAAGTTTTGGATTCTTCATGACTGATCAAACTATCACATGTTTCAAGGTATGACAAATGTCCCCCTAAGAGAGGTAGTGTTGGCTATTTCTCTCAGAATTCTCTATTGGCCTTGACCAGCCAATACTGGCATAGGACTAGCCAACAGTGGCATACCATAGTGGTACAGATCTCTTTGAAGGTATCTAATACTTCCACCTACAGAACTGAACACAATTCTGACAAGGTGGGTAGTGATTCTATCTACATTTGACCGACAAATTATCCCAGATTTTTCAGAAAAATAGGAGCAACGTCTCTCATGATGGTATATAAAATGTAAATAAACACCTTTAACTTAGGCATTCCATTTGGGATAAGTATATTATAATATGTCATTTTTAAGCTTCTGTTATTTAATTTTTGACCTTAGTTTTAGTACTGGTAAATCAGCTATTTAAAAGAGCAAACAATGTAGGTTACTAACACATTTCTAGTTTTATCACTGAGGTAGATTCTGAAACAAGGATGTTTGCACATTTTTCTCAGCTTTGTTTTCAGGCGGCTTCTAAACAGAAGCTAGTTGACAGAAGTGACTATCACTCTGTGCAATGTATTGATTCTAGGAAATAAATGTTGCTCAGACAAAGGGCTTAGTACTGTGCTTGTTATAACTAATTGATACCAATAAAATTAAGGAAAGAAACTAATGCATAGGGCTTGTATTGTACTTAACCAGACCATTATGCTGTAGTGATGCGTTTGCCACTCTATGATTTAACTCTACTTGGGAGGTTGCCTTTCTCATAATAGCTCTAAATCAAGCAGAAAGAGCTTTTTTATCTGGATTCTTAACGTTAATGTAAACTGTTAATATGGAAGAAAGGGTAAGAAAAATAAAAAGATCCTTATTACTTTGATCAACTAGAACATGTTGAGACAAAAACAGTGATCACTTCCCACTAGGATGGGAATTATAATTTTCAAATTGTATTTAATTGTTTTAATTGGGTGAGATATATAAAATTACCTATACAAAACAGTATGGTATTTTAAAGTACAATGCCATCTTCCCAGAAATACCTTTGATCCATTTCACACAGAAAGCATTCTGTTTTGTATGCCATTAGAATTTTAGTAAGAGAATTGTTAATCACTTTCCATTTTTTATTCTAATAGGACCTCATCAAAAGATATTACCTGTGTTTAGTTTAGAACTAGCATATGCCAAAATGAAATCAAGCTCTTTAAAGCCAATTTAAAGTGAATGAAAGAATTAGCCAGCAAAATGATCTTTCAGACATTTGCTCTGTGATGAATGATGCTTGTTTTTCTCCACTCTTTAATTAGAATGTTTCTGCATTTGCCAAAAAAAATGTTGGAATGCAGACAAAAACTGAAATTATAGGAACAGGACTTGATGTAAGAGCATATTTGTAAAGGAAACACAACTTGTTTGGTATTTTATTGAAACAGGAAGTTCAGAACCCCAGTACATACAAGCACAACAAATTCTCAGGTGCTAGTTGAGTCATCTGTTGTTGGAAGTAGTCTCATAGTAGGTTTCCCCTTGATTTGCTTTGAATCTTCAGTTTAAAAGGGGAAGGAAATTACATACAGATTCAATTTTAGATTATGTATAAAATTCTCGTGTCTGCTAGCAAGCCTGATTAAACAACTGAATAAAACAGGTGTCTGTCTATGTCATCCTGATATACATATGTTTGTGAGTATATCATGTTGGCACAAAAGCATTGTTTATGAATGAATATGTTCAGCTTTTAATGGATGTAAATGATCTATTGCATCTACCTTTAAAAGTAATATTTAAAAAGCACAGTTAATAAAAATGTTCTGTTTTTTCTCCCTTTATTCACCCTTTACCTGAATTATAATATAAAGCTGTTCTTAATTTATGTACCAATCAGGCATAATTTTCAGCTCTTGCATGGTAGTAATAGATAATTTAGCCACTTTCATTTAATTTATTTATTTTTAATTTAGAATTATTTGTTCTACAATAGCAGACCTCAGTGGAAGATTTTACTTTTTCCCTTCCCTCAAAGCTCTGTATACAACACTAGTGTTCTGCAAGTAAGAAGGGCTTTATTGAGCTCCCTTTAAATCCCGTCAATACAGCTACTTTGCTTAGCCACAGAGGTATATGCAGAGTGATCTCTCCTTCCCTCAATCCACAGGCTGAGTATGCTGCCTCTGCGGCACTCAGAGCAAATATAAGTCTAGGAGCACAAAAGTGAGCATGGGTGTTGGACAGTGCACAGCAGTGACCAAAGGGCCACCGCTTCCATCAGTAGTTGAGTTTTAAAAAGAACTTCCTTTCATGCTTCTGGAACTATTATCTCAGCGCTATCTAGTTACAAAAGGAAATGCCTTTTTTCAGTCCTCTAACCAGCCTGGACATTTGAATATAGATCCTCTCAGCCTACATATGAAGACACAACAGCTACGTCTTGTAATGATAATTCCCCGACATATACAGAATTCACAATGGCTTCAGGGTTTGTCCTCATGTTAGTAATTCTGAATATCTTCCTATGTAAAGGAGTCAACATTGCCCTCCATATCTCATTTGTCTGTATTATATTGACCCTGAATTCCTGTTGTGTCCACCAAAATTCCCACTGAACTCAATGGGAGTTTTGGGGTGAACAAGGACTGCAGCCATCATTTTAAAATAAATAAATGGAAACTATATGTGGAACATCTTCTAATGAGAAATTAGTTAACTTGTATGTTCTTCAGGTCTATTCTTCTCTGAGTGACCCAGTCTGTTGGCTATGAAAAACATCTCTAATAGGCTTGTGTGAAGCCGCATCTTATTTCTGTGTTTTAAAGTATTTTCTGCCTTTACTTATCCCTCACCTGACTCCAATATCCAGCTGTTCATAATTTATGTACAGTATTTGCTCGGTACCTCTGCAGTCTTTAATCTCCATTTGCTTGTTTATGCTGTTAACAACCTACTGGAAAGGCTTTCTACTCTCACTAAAATACATTAGCTGCAATGGAGATTTAAAAAAAGAACTGTGGATCTCGCTGTCCTGCATAGTCCTTAAAATATGAGAACACCTAGTCCACCTGACTAACAAAATACTCCAAAGGAAAAGTAAGGAAATGAGAAAGGAACCTAGGAAGGAGCACTCCTAGAGGGAAGAGTCAGCAACGGGCACTGCAAGCTTCGTCCAACAACTCTGAAATGCCACCAACACTATCATATAAGGACTACTCAATTCTCCACGTTTAGCCATATCATACCAGCTTACCTTTATTTAAAAAAAAAAGCTTTGCAGCTTTATTTCAAATGTAAAGCAACTTTTCCAATATATCTACAGAAAAATCTTAAATTACATTTACAGTAAATAGAATATCTTGATCTGTGCCTTCTCCGTGTCCTTATATGTTAGAGTCATGCACAATGATAGTCTTATCTAGAAGCCAAGCCTTTTTTTTCCTGCAGCAAATCCTGCAAGGGTGAATATAGACATCATGTAACTTAAAGGAACATTGCTCCACTTTTTGTTTAAAACTACAGGGAAACTCTTAGTTAAGCAGAAAATAAGTAATATCAATAATACTGTCTCAGAATGCACAATATGCTCCAATATCTTTTAAAGGTGAATGAAAACACCTTAAAAAATTAAAAAATGTTTGAGATCCCAAAACAGTAGTTATATTTTAAAATGACAAATATATTTGCAAAGAAAACATTTTGAAAATTGTTTCCTCCTTTTCCTCTAAATACCTGCCAAGACCACTTCAAACTTCTGTTTTCCCTTCAGCATCTGATGTGATCACTGACAGTTAAAGTAGTATGAAGAGTGCAGTTCTCTTGCTTTGCTTCAGGTTCCTGTAAGGTCACCAGCTCTTTAACAGAAAGCACAGGAGTGTGAAGTAATCTTGGCAAACAAAAATGATTTCTGTTAGCTGCTAAAATGATTTCTGTTAACTGCTAACTGTGTACCAAACCACAAGATGGGGGGTGGCAGTTTCTGAAATCAGAGACTTTGAAAATGATTGCTTTGAGAAGAAAATCATTGGCCATAGACCATATCCTTTCTTTTTGGTTTTGTGTTTTGGGGTGGATTTTTTGGGATGTGGTTTTGTTTTGTTAAAACAAATCTTTTAAAGGGACACTGTCAACTTGAAATCTACTAAGTTTAAAAATGGAGTAAAAGTAGTTTCAGGTACTACAATTTGGCCCTAAGCCTCCCTACCAATGTCTGTGGCATTAGAACCACTCTTGTCTATTTTTCCAGGATTTTCTCTCCTTTGCTGAATGAAAGGCCGACCCAAAGTGTGCTCAAAGCACACAGTAAGCAAACTGGAAAATACTACTTCTGTAATTTTTCATTTATAATTACTCTAAGGTTATAACAGTAGTAGATAAACTTCAAACAGAAGAGCATTTTTAAATGCTGCTACAGCAGCTATCATGGAATCCCTACCTTTTTGAAGTGACTGTCATTTAACATGTTAGTTAAAAAGCATATGACTAAATGTTTTTAAAACAGAACCGTGTTTTACTATGGCAGGGTGTGTGCTTGAAGCTGCAACCACTACTATGTCAAGGGCAGGACTGAATGACTCCACATACTCCGTGTGCTATATCTCCTGTGAGATTTCTCTCCCTTAATCAGTTGCAATAGTTTAAGTGGACACACCGGGAGAGATGGCATTACCCACAAATAAAATTTTCTGCCATGAAGTGATGGTCATAAGAACCTTGGACCAGAAATATTCATAGTAGTAGGGCCATCAGGAGCTCCTGGAAGATGGGTAACTTATTGTGTCCTATATTTCTTATGTTACATTGTTGCAGTAAGGATCCATTCCACAGAGGTCACATCCAGTTGAATGATATATCAGCTAATATACTTCAACAATTTTGCACTGTTAGTTTCAGAATGGCTTTAAAGATTTTGCTATTAGTGCACGTTTGCTCCAATTTTAGCTGGCCCCTCTGTTGGTACTTAGGGCAAGGTACACACAATTTTCAAAGTGGTTTCATTTTAGTGCAAGTGAAGAGAGACTTGCATGATTAAAAGCTTTTTTCTTCATAAGCTATTTTACAGAATTGGTGCATGATAATGACTTTTTTAGTATTAATATGAGATCTCTGAGCTTTGCATTACAAAATTGTTTACCGGTACCAATTACTGTTGTTTCATCATAAGATAATGTATTGTGGTATTAAAGTGCATCATTTCTTAGACAGAGGTGTTTTTACAATGTTAAAAAAATATTGAGGGACTATTTTAAGCTGTCGTACTTAAATGGGTACATGTTAATCTCTTTTAATATAACTGAAAAGAACAAAGCTAAACTTTTTAAAGTAATTTTGCTGATGCCTAATTTATTTTTTTTAAAAGCAACGTCCTTTCTATTTGTTTCACTGAAGCATATCAAAAAAGATTGAGAAAAGTCAAGCCTAAGAAATTTGAAGAAAAAAGAACCTACTGTGTTCAAGCTTTGACATATTTCATGAAGCTGTTGAAAACTAAGGCATGAAAGCCAGATTTATGAGCTTTTTTTAAAGTTATTTGTAGATTCCCAAGACGATTGTGTTCCCATCACTTACTGTAGCCTTTAAAACTCAAACGATGCTTAAAAAAATTCAAGTTTGGCACACATTGCGGTACTGTTGGGCGTTCTTAATGGCATTCAGCTTCAATTAAGGCGGGGGAGAGAATGTACTCTTGTCTTTGCTAAATAACTTTGGTTTGTTTTAGATAGAATAGAGAGACTAGAATATGTATATTTTTAGGATAATAAAACTAGGAGTTACTCTCAATGTAAGATTACTTTTATGATGGGCTAATACAACTGTTTGGGGAGAAACTCTTTAGGGAGCATCTGTGTAACCCGTCGCATTTGCCAGGCTTTTCCTTTCAACAAGCTCACTGATTTTGTTATTACTGGAAAAGGAAACCTTTTTCTTTCTCAAAGTATTATTAATCTACACGTTGCCAGGTATAGCAAATCTGATGACAGCACTGGATTTATCATTTACTGTTAAAGGCTGATGGAAGCATTCCCCCTGCCTCAGTCCCCAAAACAAATGTCATTCTTGGAACTTGCTGCAAAATATCCTGTCATTTAAAATAATAATAATAATGTAGGGCTTCCCAAAACAACAAATTAAATAAGAAACCTAAGAATTCAAATGATGCCATAATTTTAATATATTTCTTTTCTGCAAACATTGCTCCCTTTCCTAATAACTTGATCTGTACAATAAATTCCAAGATTGTCACACTGTGTGTCAGCCTGAAGCCTAGAGTGGCTGTTGAGTCAGTGTGAAACAGTTGAAAACAGCTGTAAGCAAGGTTGAGGGCTCTTTTTGTTCAAAATATCACCAGGTGAAATCATCATTGGGTTTCATGGTCTGTTATTGGCCAGGTTTTAAGTTCTCAGTCAATTTGACTTGATGAATTACACCCATGCAGTGGGTAGCTACAGTAGTAAGGCATGTATCCATTCCATGCAGAGTCCTAGACCATTGTGCTATCAAAAGTACCAATCACACCCTTACTGTACAGCTAATTTGCATGCAACAGTTCGACTTGTTGTATGAGGGAGACCGTACACCTGGTGGATTACTTGGCCCATTTCCCACAGTTCTTCTAAACCATCTACACAACAACACAGTCACCATACACAATAACCCCAGACACACACAGCCCTTCACAGCAGCACATACCACTCATTCGATGCCTGCACAAATCTTCCAGGATTGTCCCTCTGTCTGTCTATCACTCTGAAATCTAGAATGTCTGAATCATTATGAAGTGATGGAAACAGGTACATGCCTGGCTCAGAGCTCTGTTTGCTCAGAATGTCGCCTGGTTCAGTCATCACTGGGCCCTGTGAGGACCAGATGGAATGTTGTCGTCCAAAGGAAGTTGGAATGTGATAGCTGATCAGGGAAGGTGGGAGTAACACCAATGTGGGGTAACAAAATGGTGATTGTGCTTCCAGCCAGGGGGCAGTCCTGTGCATTAACTTAGGGGAACATGTACAAACAGCAACATTGCTCATTACAGCACAGCCCATGGAAACACAAGCCCTAAAATACCTACAGGCATGGCATTTTACCGCCACTCTATAGGATTTTCTGTTCAATAATATTCACTGCTTTGTATTGGGTTTGTGTGTTCACCTCTGTGGTGTTTTGTGAGTGTTTCCTGATACAGTGTTCGGTGAAAGGGTATATAGGCATGCTGATGTGAAGACCTGCCACAACTACTGAAATAATCTGATTCCAAGTCATGCAGAATTGAGTACAAGTGAAAACAGTTCCCATACGTCTAGTATGTGGTGGCACCCATACCAGTACCACTCTAAGCTCTGACCCCACACAATGCCAAGAAAGAAAGCTATCCTCACTGGCCGCAGAGGGAATGTCTACGCTGCAGTTAGACACCTGCGGCTGGCCTGTGCCAGATGACTCAGGCCAAGAGGCTGTTTAAATATGGTGTAGACATTTGGGCTGGAGCCTGAATCAACTGTCACAGGCGTCAAATTGCAGTGTAGACATATCCAGAGAGCTAAAACAAGGAGAACCCTAAGGAAAAATGAATCAGATACTGAGCACAAATGGTGGATTACCTGGCCCAACTGCCATGCCCATGCAACAGCACAGGCTTTCATCTACTAGTTCAGTGGTTTTCAAACTTTTTTTCTGGGGACCCAGTTGAAGAAAATTGTTGATGCCCGCGACCCAACAGAGCTGGGGCAGAGGGGTTTAGGGTTTGGGAGAGGCTCAGGGCTGGGGCAGAGGGTTGAGGTGAGGGCTGTGGGATGGGGCCAGGAATGAGGGGTTCAGGGTGTGGGAGTGGGCTCTGGGCTGGGGCAGGGGGTTGGGATGCGGGAGGGGGTCAGGGCTCTGGGTTGGGAGTGCAGGCTCTGGGGTGGTGCGGGGATGAGGGGTGCGGGGTGTGGGGGGGCTCAGGGCTGGGGTAGGGGGCTGGGGTTCAGGAGAGGGTCAGGGCTCTGGGCTGGGGGTGCAGGTTCTGGGGTGGAGCCGGGGGGGTTGGGGTGCAGGAGGGCTCTGGGTTTGGGGGGAACTCAGGGCTGGGGCAGGGGGTTGAGATGCAGGAGGGGCTCTGGGTGCAGGCTCTGGGGTGGAGCTGGGAATGAGGGGTTTGGGGTGCAGGAAGCGGTTCTGGATGTGGGGGGGCTCAGGGCTGGGGGTTGGGGCTTGGACTTACCTCCGGCAGCTCCCAGTCAGCGGCGCAGCTGGGGTGCAGAGGCAGGCTTCCCACCTGTCCTGGCACCACGGACTGTGCTGCGCCTGAAGCAGCCCAACAGCAGGTCCAGCTTCTAGGTGGAGGCTCACAAGCAACGCCCCCCCTCCCCCAGCTCCCATTGGCCGGGAACCAGCAGCCAATGGGAGTGCGGAGCTGGTGCTCGGGGTGGAGGTAGCGTGCGGAGCCCCGTGGGCCCCCGCCTAGAAGCCGGACGCACTGCTGGCCACTTCCGGAGCGCAGTGAGGTGTCGGAACAGGTAGGCACTAGCCTGCCTTAGCTGTGCAGCACCGCTGAGGGGACTTTTAACGACCCGGTTGGCAGTGCTGACCAGATGGACCCAGTGTCTTACATGCCACGATGCAGTACTGAGTCATGACCCGAACTTTGAAAAATGCTATACTAGTTGATATGTAACATTTAGCTCCATGGTACACAGGTTCTTCTTAATAAGCTATGGCTCTATTTTAGCCTGTGGTGCACCTCTCTTAAAGGGCTGCCTCTCTCTTGTCAGACTGTAGTCAGCTTGTTAAATACTCTACATTTCAGTGTCCTGTGATAAGGCACATATTTTTATGGTGTTCCTCAGTTTTGTTTTGGGTCAATACATGTTTGTATCTCTTGGCAATGTCCTTCTTATGTTTTTCTCTAACCAGATTTTGCCACTTGCATTCAGTAGTACCTTACTACTCAAGCTGTTCCATTAAAACCAATGGGACTGCTCATGAAGTATGGGAAAATTCAATAAGGGTATAATAACTGACATTGTATGAGCTGAGAGGGTAGATTGTATGTGAAAGCCACATAGCAAAAATGGAAAATGATCACAAACAGAAGGGGGAATATATCCAATGAAGTAGTGTTCCCTATTGCTGTCATACAGGAGATTGACTGTATGAGAACAACAAGGTTGTTATGCACAAAGGTTAATTAACTAAATTGAATTAAGCCAGCCATATTTCTTATGGGTCAATCCCAGATTGGCTTTCTTTTCTGTACCTGCATCTTTAGCTGTTATGGCTATGGCTGGCTAAACATTCTCTCACATCTGTCAGAGTTAACCTCAGACTCACTGCCATGTGACAGTGCTTGTAAGGATATGTGTAGTAGTAATGAGCCTTTGCATCCTTTGGTAAAAGCACGCTCATTTTTGTATTACATGCCTTTTTCAGTTGTCTATAATGTTCTTAAACAAGTTCTTTGGAAGCTAAAATGTGCAATGCTTTCTTATCTCAACAGTTGTTTGTTTATTTTATTTTTTTTCAGCTACTTTTGTCTTACAGCTTGTGATCTAGGTTGCATGTGGGGAAAAGGGGCTGACAGAATGCCCGATGTGAATTTTATTCTCAACTACTTCTTGAAGTGTCTACATTCTGCTTCCTCAGAAGTAGTCCTTATTGAAACTTAAAATATATGAAACTCTGGAGAAAATATCTTAATTCATTTGTAAATTATTGTCAATTGTGTGAGTCAATCACACATAAGATGAATTTATTTTGTGTTTTTTCTGACCTAGTTGAATGGATGCAAGCAAGCAAGGATGCTCTCACTTAAAGCCATTCATCTTTCTTTTCCTTTTTTGTGGGTAGTTAAGACCTCATTTGTTAATGTAAGTTTGCATATTTAAGTCCCCACGCCTACACAGACTTTCACATGAGTAGATCCACTGAGGTCAACAGCATTTCTCACCTGTGTAAAGTTAAGCAGCTATCCAAGTGATTGCAGGATTGAAGCCTACATTTCGAGGGATTTTCTTAAATTTTCCATAAAAATTAATTTGTGCTGAGACCAAACATGGAAACTTTCAGTTTAGAAAGAACAGGAGTACTTGTGGCACCTTAGAGACTAACAAATTTATTTGAGAATAAGCTTTCGTGGGATACAGCCCACTTCATCAGCTGCATAGAATGGAACATATAGTAAGAAGATATATATACATACAGAGAACATGAAAAGGTGGAAGTTGCCATACCAACTCTAAGAGACTAATTAATTAAGATGAACTATTCTCAGCAGGAGAAAAAAAACTTTTGTAGTGATAATCAAGATGGCCCATTTCAGACAGTTGACAAGAAGGAGTGAGGATACTTAACATGGGGAAATAGATTAAAGTTGTGTAATGACCCAGCCGCTCCCAGTCTCTATTCAAGCCCAGGTTAATGGTACCTAGTTTGCAAATTAATTCCAGTTCAGCAGTTTCTCGTTGGAGTCTGTTTTTTAAGCTTTTCTGTTGCAAAATTACCACCATTAAGTCTGTTACTGGATGACTAGAGAAGTTGAAGTGTCCTCCTACTGGTTTTTGAATGTTATGATTCCTGATGTCAGATTTGTGTCCATTTATTCTTTTGCGTAGAGACTGTCCGATTTGGCCAATGTACATGGCAGAGGGGCATTGCTGGCACATGATGGCATATATCACACTGGTAGATGTGCAGGTGAACGAGCCCCTGATGGCGTGGCTGATCTGATTAGGTCCTATAATAGTGTCACTTGAATAGATATGTGGACAGAGTTGGCATCGGGCTTTGTTGCAAGGATAGGTTTCTGGGTTAGTGTTTTTGTTGTGTGGTGTGTGGTTGCTGGTGAGTATTTGCTTCAGGTTGGGGGGCTGTCTGTAAGCGAGGACTGGTCTGTCTCCCAAGATCTGTGTGAGTGAGGGATCGTCTTTCAGGATAGGTTGTAGATCTTTGATGATGCGCCAGAGAGGTTTTAGTTGGGGGCTGAAGGTGACGGCTAGTGGCGTTCTGTTATTTTCTTTGTTGAGCCTGTCCTGTAATAGGTGACTTCTGCATACTCTTCTGGCTCTGTCAATCTGTTTTTTCAGCAGGTGGGTATTGTAGTTTTAAGAATGCTTGATAGAGATCTTGTAGGTGTTTGTCTCTGTCTGAGGGATTGGAGCAAATGCGGTTGTATCTTAGAGCTTGGCTGTAGACAATGGAGCGTGTGGTGTGTCCTGGATGGAAGCTGGAGGCATGTAGGTAAGTATAGCGGTCAGTAGGTTTCCGGTATAGGGTGGTGTTTATGTGACCATTGCTTATTAGCACAGTAGTGTCCAGGAAATGGACCACTTGTGTGGATTGGTCCAGGCTGAGGTTGATGGTGGGGTGGAAATTGTTGAAATCATGGTGGAATTCCTCAAGGGTTTCTTTTCCATGGGTCCAGATGATGAAGATGTCATCAATGTAGCGCAAGTAGAGTAGGGGCATTAGGGGACGAGAGCTAAGGAAGCGTTGTTCTAAGCCAGCCATAAAAATGTTGGCGTACTGTGGGGCCATGTGGGTACCCATAGCAGTGCCCCTGACTTGAAGGTATATATTGTCCCCAAATGTGAAATAGTTGTGAGTGAGGACAAAGTCACAAAGTTCAGCCACCACGATTGCCATGACATTATCAGGGATACTGTTCCTGATAGCTTGTAGTCCATCTTTGTGTGAAATGTTGGATATAGAGGGCTTCTACATTCACAGTGGCCAGGATGGTGTTTTCTGGAAGATCACCAATGGATTGTAGTTTCCTCAGGAAGTCAGTGGTGTCTCAAAGGTAGCTGGGAGTCAGGACCGGCTTTAGGCACCAGGAAAGCAAGCATGTGCTTGGGGTGGCACAATTCCAGGGGCAGCATTCCGGGCTGTTTCGCTCCCCAAGGGTTTTTTTTTTTTGCTTGGACACTTGCGCTCTCGGAGCTTGGGGCAGCAAAAAACCTAAAGCCGGCCCGGCTGGGAGTGCTGGTAGCATAGGGCCTGAGGAGAGAGTCCACATAGCCAGACAATCCTGCTGATAGGGTGCCAATGCCTGAGATGATGGCGTGTCCAAGATTTCTAGGTTTATGGATCTTGGGTAGCAAATAGAATGCCCCTGGTCGGGGTTCTAGGCATGTGTCTGTATAGATCTGTTCCTGTACTTTTCCAGGGAGTTTCTTGAACAGATGGTGTAGTTTCTTTTGGTAATCCTCAGTGGGATCAGAGGATAATGGCCTGTAGAATGTGGAGTTAGAGAGTTGCCTAGCAGCCTCTTGTTCATACTGATGATGACAGCACCTCCTTTGTCAGCCTTTTTGATTATGATGTCAGAGTTGTTCCTGAGGCTGTTGATGGCGTTGTGTTCAGCACGGCTAAGGTTATGGGGCAAGTGATGCTGCTTTTCCACAATTTCAGACCGTACACGTCAACGGAAGCATTCTATGTAGAAGTCCAGTCTGTTGTTTCGACCTTCAGGAGGAGAATTTTTTGGGAGGTTATGCGCAAGTAAAATGGAATTATAATGAAACTTACTATATCTTGCAACCTTAAAGTTTTTGATGTGATGTATGTGCACTTGAAATGCAAACTTTAGTTTTAAGTCATATTGATCTACACTAGGGAAAAAGCATATGCGTTTGATAAGCCTAATTTCTTTTCTTTTCTTAAAATATATAGCTGTCATATATTTATGTTACGCAGTATTAAAAAAATTGTTCTGGTTCAGTGGGAAAAAAGCAAATCTAAACATAAAGTAAGTAATTTTGTTCTGCTTTTTTCTGCAAAAATTTGCTCTGGAGGAGGAAGTGATCCAAACATCTTCAAGTATGGTTTTGAATATCTGCCAAACAGTAGATATGTTTGCCAAACGTTTTTGTATAGTATTCCCATTAGGACTCTGTCTTTTAGAGAATATATTGTTGAAGTAAGCCTTACTTATCAGTCTATGAGATTTGAGAGAAGTAAGGCTTGTCTGTCAACAGATAGTGTAAAGAAACTTTATTAGTAAAATTGTCTTCATTCTAGGTTTCTTTCACCCTTCACCCTCCTGTTTGCCAGGAAACACTTCTGTAGAAAACTACTGAGGAAAAAAGGGAAGTATTTTGGAGGAATTTCCAGTCTTTGCTGTGTATCAATTGTCTTTATAACACATTTCACATTCCTCTTGATGTTGTCAACAGGAGAAATTGGCAGGTAATTTTTCTGCCTCAGATTTTCAAACAGATGCTCAAACTTTTTCAGACCCCCAAACCTCTTAATGCACACACATGGATTTGCCCACGCACAGTCTCCACTTGTGAATGCATGTTGGGATGTTCACATTCCTTTATCAGTCATACAAAAAGTGTGTTAGCATTTCTGTCATTTGAAATCTTGTGCTTCTGTAGTTTGACAAAATGGGAGCCCGTACTTTAGCTGGACAGTATTGATAGTTTATAGAAAAGTATCAGTTCCTGTTAATATACTAGAATGTGGATATGATATTTTCAATAATTTGCACTAAACGTTACAGATTGAGTTTTCTTCACAGAATGATGAGTACCTGCACCAGTAATAAAATTCCTTGATGCTAATAAAGGAAAAGTTGAGACTTTGTAGCTATTAGGGCAGACAAGCTGACCCAGGTAATTTTTGCTGAGCATACTGCTATGGCTCTGATCATGCCTGCTGGACTATGCACTCATGTGCAACCCCATTAACTTCAATAGAATTCTTCCCAGGCAAAGAACAATGTCTGCATGGAACAGCTGGTAAGCTTAGGGCAAATCCAGTTCTTAACCAGATCATATTAGTTATGAAGCACCTAATTTTAAAAACCCACTATTAAGTGCAGTATTCCAATATAGTTTTAAACTAAAATATTTACTGAATAACATTTTCAACTTTAAAACTGCTTATAATGTTAAATGACCTAATAGCAAATTTCTAAAATAAATAAAGGACAAACAGGATCAAACCAACTTTTTAAGCACTAGGATATAACGAGTTTGCACTTTACTTTGTTACTATCTAAACAGTGTCAATGTTTGGTTTGATCATTTTCATCCTTTTATATTGACATGTAGAAAGATGAAAACCTAGAGCATTTCTCCTTGGGCCTACCCAAGCTAGTGTATAGTAAAGCAGACTTCCTTGATCCCTGTAGGATGCTGCAGATTCTTCAAATCCCTCACTGCAGGATAACCATACTTCTTAGCTGTCTCCACTGCGTTATACTATTCTTTATCAGAAGCAGGCTGATACTTTATTTCACTTTCATGTGTGTGAACTCTTCATCTTCAAATGTGCCTGGGGTTCCACATATGTGTTTTCCTTTCAAATTTTTAGTATGTGACAGACTACCTGAAAATGTAGGACACTGTAAGTGTAATGTTTCCTATGAATGCAATAAATTAGGCCCATACTCTTCTCTAGATGTTTCTGAAGAACTACAGTGTCAGCAAATACAAACGCTAATGGCCCAACCCTCAGAGATACTGAGCACCCTTAACTATATTGAATCCCACTGAAGTTGTAAACTCAGCCTTAAGATTTCACCAGCAATATTACCCAACTCCATTAAATGTGTACCATTTTTAGAACTATCTTTCTTGCTAAATTTGTAGCTTAATGGAGCATATTATTTTTGGTGCCTGATTCACCACTCTGTTACACCATAGTTTTATGCTGCTGTAAATCCATTGACTTCAGTGCCATTAAACCAGCATAAAACTGGTATAACAGAGTGGGGAATCAAACCTTCCCTCTTTAGTGGTCAGAGCCTGTTCTGGTTGAAGGAAATGGTCAATTTCTCATTGACTTCACAAGCAACAAGATTTGGTCCTCAAATGTGTGCCATAAAAATATGTATCTCCCATGAATGACAAGCATTATGGACAAAACTCTGCAGTCATAATTTTGAAAATGTGCACTCTGCCTCTCAGTTATATAGCTATAAATCTGTATTAATGGTGGATTTTATTTGATGTTATACTTCAGAAGCTTGGTAAGTGGACTCAGCCTTTGTGACAGTAGCCTAAATTTAATGTTTCCTTTAGCTGAAGTTATTTAGGACAATATTTTCCCCTTCATCTTTGTGCAGAATTGCATGTTTACTACCACGTTTCAGGCAGGAGAGTACTTCAAATACAACACTGTTGTTCTTATAGGATGTGCATTAGCACTTGTGTAGTTCATAGGAAGGGAGCAGTTTCACTGATAAATAATTTTCCAGTTACATCCAAAAAATGGTAACATTAGGCATGTCCTTATATTTTTATTACCTGAATTTGAGAGGCCACTCTGGAGTATATTGTTGGAAAACCATATGCATAATTCACAAAGACAAAAGGATTAATAACTGTAAAACAAATCATGGTTTTTAAAATATATTTTCTTTAACCTAAATTTGTTTTATCCCAAGTGCATTTTTAGTTAAATTCTGGTATCTACTGTACTGTACCTTAAAAAGACTTAGAATAACTTGGTATTTCATGTAACTTTCAACGGAATGCTAATAAACTGTGAATGTCAGGTGTATGGCTGTTTGCTACTAACACTCCTGTGCCATCTATTCCTTTTCTCATGCTTGACCTTATTCTCCCAAAATCAAAAAGGAGGCTGAGGGGAGATAGAAAAAGATAGAGATGCAGGTTGCTATATACATTTTGAGGGGTCTTATTCCAACCTCACATTGGTGCAAATCAGAAGTAATTCCACTGATGTCAATATTTGCATCAGTGTCAGCAAGATCGGAATCAGCCCTATGACTTTTCTTTTGCAACCCTCACTCATCTCCTCCTTAACCTGATCATTTACCTTCTTTTGCTCTGTTATGACTTGGGCTCCAATCCTAGAAATACAGTAGAACCTCCAAGTTACAAACACCAGAGTTATGAACTGACCGGTCAACCACACACCTCACTTGGAACCAGAAGTATGCATTTTTCTTCTGCATAGTAAAGTTTCAAAGCTGTATTAAGTCAATGTTCAGTTGTAAGCTTTTGAAAGAACAACCATAACGTTTTGTTCAGAGTTACAAACATTCCAGAGTTATGAACAACCTCTATTCCCAAGGTGTTTGTAACTCTGATGTTCAACTGTAGGTGAATCTGGCCTTTTCCTGAGTCTCACTGGTCTTGCATTGGAAGTACTTTTGTCCAGGGACCTGTTTTCATACAGTCTCATAAAGTTTGAGGCACAACTGTAGCACTTGATACTAAAAATGATAGTGTTTATGCGGGTGTCTAGTGTGTGTCTGTTCAGAAAGAGGAAGTTAAATGTAACAGCTGAAGCAAAAATCCCAATCCTGCATATGTGCAATATATTTCAATACATCACGTTACCTATTTGCTGCTATGCAACCCACAATCTGAAGAATTAAAAATGTGAGACATGAAAAATGGAGGAAAGTTGATCAGTTATTATTATTGTAATGAAGAAATGCTGCATTACAACATCATAAATTCTCAATACCTTTAATTTTTTGTCAGTGTAATGATGATCTTTTTGAAACCCTCAGTTCAAAGGGGTTTACAAGTTAATTTCTATTATTCATGATTTATAACAGTGCCAGACAATGTAAGGGAGGTGCTAGTGCCTGTTCATCTGTCTGATGAAAGAACTAAGCTAATATCTAAATCCTGAATAATGACTATAGTCAGTGGAACTCTCTTCTCAGAGCCACCTGATAGGAATATAATTAGACAGGAGAATTAGCTTCAGTGTTTGATATCATAGCAGGTGCTGGTCATGCCTATTATAGTTACAGCTATGAAATAGTTTTCATAGTAACTGTTTGCACAAATGCTATTTGTGGAAATACTCACTTCTTTGGGCTGAATTTTTCCCATGTTTGGTCTCTGATTAGGATTGAAATTATAGAGATTTTGCTCAAATTTAAAAAAAATCAAAGGGTGTGCAGCAGCCCTGGAGTGCTGCAAACTCTTTGATGTTACAAAGGGTAATTCAATTTGAAGAGGTGGATTGTGCCATTCAATCTCTAGTCCAAGTTGGGGGTGGCCAAATGGCTTCCAGAGTGTGTAATATGTTTTCTCTTCCAAGACTGGCTACCTCCACTCCTCTATGCATAGGCTGGCTTTGAAAGCAATGCTAGCCCTGCAGAGTCCTTGTGCTGTCTGAATACAGGGGTTTCAATTATTTCTAGCCTCTGGATGAAGAGAGCAAGGAGTTTCTCTCCTTGTTGTACACCTGAGCAGGATCCGAAGCATAATCTGGCTGGAAAGCTGCATTTAAAATTACAAGCGGCAGGAAAAGCAACATTTAAGGTCTAAACAGAAACTTTATTTTGGTCATATTGCACAATCTACAATATGCTGTTCCTATTATTCCAGTCAATATATATATTAATACATTATTCTGGGATTTTCAAAAGAGGCTAAAGTGGGTAGGTGCTATCTCAAAGGGATTTCAGCATTTTAACTCCTTTAAAAATCCCAACCTTAGCATTTATAACATAAACATATATTCCAAACCACATGAATTGTACAACACAGCTTGACCTAATGTTGCTGTTGGAATCATAACGTTTGCATTCCAGACTCTTTGTGATTAGTTGTGCAAATTTTTAACATAACATTCATGCAATTTTTTGCCTTTAATATTAATTTAATCCAAGTGTATTTCCAGTAGTAGGACCCACTGTACAAATAAAACAACTTTTCATTATGAGTCACCTCAACAATAAATGCATTCCGGGAAAATGTTTGAAGAAGTGGGAATACAGCAGACCTTTTAAAATCATGTCCTGTAAAATGTGTGAAACAGCAGGATTACAATCAAGTTACATTGTATGTCTTCCATCTAAGAAACTCATGTCCTGTTGGGTTTTTAACATAAACAGAGCTTGTCAATCCTAATCAGTTTCATCTTGGAAACCCTAGAGCTCCAGGCTAACAAAAGCAGCATGGCAAGTTGAGCACAAAGGTCCCTTGGAATCAAGTCTGATTGTTAATTTTAGATAAACTAACACTAAATTAATGTCTCTTGGTGATTATTTTTTCTCCTTTCAGATGTAGCTGATTTGTCTAAATAAACAACTCAGGAGATTAGTAGATGTTCTCAATTCTCTCTGATGGAAGAAAAAGGCTATTTGAGCCACCAAAGATAGGATTGTGTTTATCATGAGTCTCTGTTTCTGGGTTGTTTTCATTAGAGTATAGTGTATAATTTGTTGAACTTCTTACCTGTATACTTTTTAACTGAAGCATTTTTATGTTTGCTTGGTGATTTACATATTTTGAAATAACTGGTAATTCATGAAAGTGAGTGAGTGCAATCACAGGAATATCAGAATCCTGCCTTTTATTTGCACATCAGAAATTGCAAAGTGTATTACGGCCTTGAGCATGTACTCATTGAAGTCAGTTGGGAAAGCTCTCTTTGACCTTAGTTATGCATATGTTGTTTGAACACTGTACATTCACATAAGAATAAATAGCTACAACACATTTTTGACCGCATTTTAGCCCTTTTGGCCTGCCTTAACTATATCAGCTTCTGGCTTCTCTAAAATGTCCTGCAAGCCAGCTTACAGAAAATTAACTGTTTGTAGTTTCAGCAGAGCAGCCAAGGATTTCATGAGCATAAAACCTCATGTACCCTCATTTCTGGAGATACCACTTCTCAATAGGACCGACTTCTCTGAAGAATGACATAGATGGAGATTGTGCCACTACTGCCTGTGCTATCTCAGCATGGGCTTTGTTTTTCACTGTTCCTCTGGCACTGATCACCAATACTAAGAAATTCCCTTTTATAAAGATAAAAAACCTGCTTTGTAATTTTATCTGGGGATCTGAAAGCTCTTTACAAACATTAATTAATCTTCACAACCCATTGTAAATTGGGTGAGCATTTTTATCTTGACTCCATAGATTTGTAAACTAAAGCACAACGATCTTAAGTGCCCAAAGTGACACAGTGAGTCAGTGTCAAAGTCAGGAGTCCACTGTTCAGATCATTTCCCTATTTTTCACATTGGTGAAAAATTTCCAGCATCAAACAACATCTCAGCTACTCTTGTGCCCAAACTTTTATTTTTGTCTTCATCTCCTCTTGTACTGGCAATTGTAGCTCATGTTGTTTATTACCTAAGAGCCAGTTCATCAAGCTTCAACAAGGAAAATAGGGACAAAAAATATCAGATAGGTTTGGCATGTCCAGTTATCAGTTTGGGCATTTATTGTATATGTTGTTAAACCTGAACTAGACTGAGGTGGTGCTGCTGGCATGAGGAAAATATTTCAATGAACTAGTCAACAAGGACATCTGCCCTCTCACTGATCAAGTGGTATGTAGCACAGTGTCGTCCTAGAACCTATACTTACACTGGAAACCTAAATAGCAACTGTTGTGGTGGTTTTTTAAAAAAATGCTGCCTTCTTCCTGTGGCTGGCCATGAGACTTTACCTAATCCTGGCAGACAAAGACTTAGATGTGATGTTCCATGTATTTGTGACCTCCAGATTTGATTGCTGTATTGTACTGTACCGGGAAGTGAAATCACAGACACTGAAAAGACTTTAACTGGTGCAACATACATCTGTCATCTTTATGAACATCATTTTGAACACCTGTCCTAATGTTCAAGTCATTATGTACTGCAACTAATTGGCTTATAAAAACCCCTTTTATTATAATGGTTTGATTATTTCAGCTCTAGATAGTTTGGGGTAATGGTTAGTCTTTAGTACTTGCAGTAGCAACCTGACCAGAATAGTTCTGAACTTTATATTTGAGCTAAAGGAAATGGTTTTTCATTCCACAGTACTCTATCTGCCCTTTCTAGAGCAGTGTTTCTCAACCAGGGGGCCGCCACCAGGTTACAGGGGGTCCTCCATGCATGGCCAGCGTTAGACTTGCTGAGGCACCTGGCAGAAAGCTGAAGCCCCACCACGTGGGGCTGAAGCCTGGGAACCTGAGCCCTGCCACCTGGGACTGAAGCCAAAGCCTGAGCAACTTAGCTTTGCAGGGCCCCCTGTGGCATGCGGCCCCAGGCAATTGCCCTGTTTTCTACCCCCTAATGCCGGCCCTGGCTTTTATATGCAGAAAACCTGTTGTTGTGGTACAGGTGGGCCATGGAGTTTTTATAGCATGTTAGGGGGGCCTCAGAAGGAAAAAGGTTCTAGAGTATACCAAACCTACCAGGAGAAGAAATTGCTAGACACTCCTCATGTATATCAATCAGCTTTTTTCTTGTTTAATTTTAAGTACACAACCACATTAATAGTGTTAAGGACTGCACAGTATTTGTAAAGGACTTCCCTTTTCTCTGTCTATGTTATGCATGGAAAAAGTCTTCTAAAGATGGAAAGAGTTTGCATGCAAGAGGTACAGTGTGTAATAGTCCCATTATATATACACATATATCATTAATCTTAAATCTGGATTTGGTTGTTTTAAGTAATCTTCTGTCCATTCATTCTCTGTATTCTTGGCCCAGTCTGATCCTAGACTGAACAGACTTCTCTGGTATTCTTTACCGTAATTCCAGCATTTCTTCTGCTTAATCCTCCACACATGGGGGGGGGGGGAAGGGGGCAGAAAGGGGTCTTTACCCTTACCATGGCATATTTTCCCTGATTCCATGTTCTGGTTGCCTAGGTTTTTTTCACTTCATTATAACTACCAAACCTTCTAAGCAAATATAGACAGTGGCCCTGCAGAGAAAATATTGTTTTTGTTTTTTCCCCGGGTTCAGGACTACATTTCTTTTCCTTGAACTATGTTGGGCTCTTTCAGCTGTGCAGCTGATTCCAGCTTCTTCCAACAATACAAATCTCTGATATTTTGAATATGGCCCTTACACCTAGTCAGCTACCTTTTCTTAACCCAAATTGGATGTGTGTGATTGTGACTAAGGATGCTCAGCATCAAGATTCATTAACGTACCATATCTTACTGTCCCAAGGCCCAGTTTACACTGGCGTTTTTAGCAGTAGTGTAACTACACATATATCGTTTCCACTGGTAAACCTGAGTGTAAGCTGCACCAGCACAAGCTGTGGTTTACAGCAGCATAGTGCATCTCGATACCAGGGGTGAAATCCTGTCCCTTTTTAAGTCAGTGG
The DNA here is from genome assembly GCF_002925995.2 of Terrapene triunguis. Taxonomy (NCBI): domain Eukaryota; kingdom Metazoa; phylum Chordata; order Testudines; family Emydidae; genus Terrapene; species Terrapene triunguis. The sequence continues at coordinate 42,932,111 of NW_020664393.1, read as the reverse complement.
GAGTTTTGCCATTGATTTCAATGGAGCCAAGGTTAGGCATTTACACACATGCATGGTTACATCAGTGCTAAAGCCCCTAGTGCAGACAAGGCCTATTTTTAAAAGTTTCCCTTAATGCCTCTTACAACTGGCTCAAAGTAAAATACAGGATTAAGTTTTTCATGTGTTGGTCTTAATGGTCAAAGCCTTCCAGTGGCTTGGACCTGGGCTGTCTCAAAATACTTCGTGACCATTTACTCTGCTCCCTTGGAACAATGATCTGTCTATAACCAGAAGCAGGAGATAGAGGTTTTTCAGCATCTTGCCCACACTTGTGGAATTACTTCCTAAAAGCCTAAAAGTCTCCACCATTCTCACCGCATTCAAGAAAGGGAGGGAGAGAACCAAAGGTAGAGCTTATCTGTAAACTACCTGCCAGATTTATACACTTGTAAGGTATTCAAATACCATGTTAGAGTGAGCATTGAATAAATACCTGGCTAGATTATGGAAATCAAATAAGTGGCACATGGATATTTTGGCTTTTGTATCAAGCCAAAAAAAGTCATAAATAAAAAAATAAATATCTAGTGATCGTTAGCTAATCATGGTACGACTTACCCAAGAGTTTACTTGGGAATGTAAAGAGTTGTTTTCATATCCTGAAATTCTTTTCCTAAATGCAAAGACTAGCTTCACTTGCTGCTTATAAATGAAATTGAAACATGTTAGTTCTTAATTTCCTTGTTTCCTTAAAAACAGATCTGCAGACTTCAACGCCACCTGTCATCAGGAAGATATCAGCAGGACCTCTTTTCAAGTCAGCCTGTAATGTTTATATCTCTTGCCAGTCAACCGCCATGTGACAAGCTAAGTGAACTTGTACAGTTGTGTGGAGGAAAAATATGTAAAACCCTGCGACAGGCCAAAATCTACATTGGAGAATATTTGGGAAAGAAGCAACCTGAAATAAAATATTTATCAGAAAAATGGATACTAGGTAAGAGATTTAATTTCAGCTCAATATAATATTATGAAATGTGCTTTCAAATGTGCTAAGGGTTTTTCTACCCAGTGTGGTAATATGCCATATGGGGGATGTGATTTCAAAAGCACACTAATGTGTTATACATTAATTGGTCCTTGTAGACTTGCTGCTGTGTACTAAAAGTTCCCTACTGCGCTTTAGTATAATGCACTTGGTCTGTGTAAACCCTGCTGCTGCTCACTAAAGTTCCTATTGGACCTTAACGTAGTGCTGTGCACTACATTCAAGAGCACTAGGGAATTTTTAGTATGTACCAGCAGGGTTTACACAGACCAATTAATGCACAAGTGAATTTTAGAAATTGCATCCTCGTATTGAGCATTGCTGCTCCATATAAACAAGCCCTAAGTATGGGCGGAAGATTACCAGAGGGAGAGTGTGGAGAGAAGAGAATGGACAGACTGTGCTACAGTTGTTACCCTTTAGGAAGACCTGACTACATCCTGTCAGGGACTTTCTGGTAAAATTAGGGCTGGGCTGTGTTGATCTTAGGACCCACCTTTATGAATTGGACCTAGCATAGTGCTGTACAAATTACTTCAAATTGTGCCCTCCATATTTCATGGGAGTTGTTTCATTTAAATGTGATACTTGTCTAATTAAAGTAGGTTATGAGAAAACACTTAGGAACCACTCTCTTGAAATGTCTGGTGAAAAATTTGTCTTTCAAGATTATAAAAATATGTGGGGACTATGCTCAGCTAGTGCAGATTGTCATAGCTCTGTTGACTTCAATAGGCTCTGACATTTTGCACCAGCTGAGGATCTGCCTTATAGTATATAATATGTAATGTAATATGCATGTCTGAAATGTTCTTTGCTACGACTATCACTCTGCTTGAAGAAAAATTCTTGCTAAAATCTGTGGGTGTTGAGTTCCTGGGAGTTGCTTGTCCTGTGGTTTTTCCTAAGACACCATAGAAATTAGTTTTAAGCTTGATGTTCTTGCTGTAAATTGAGTGTACATTTGCAATATCCCCACAGAAGAAAACTTTTGGTGATCTACTTGGGATTCACAGTCCTGAGAGTATTTATCTTTTCGATTAGCTCCATGTCTTCTCCTCCTAAAAAGAATCTTTTTGCATAATACAACACAAGAAAATAAGATATTTATGTTTTGAATAACAGTCTTCTTAATAAGCTAGCTTTACTTTCTGCTTTACAGCAAATACTAAAGCTTTCAGATACTATTTGTTAAATAAATCAGTCTGATCATAATGTTGCAAAGTCTGAGTAAGAACACTGCTGAAGGTTGAAGCAGAAAGAAAACCTGGGTTGTAAGGGAGAAAACACTTGTCAAAACAAAAGTATATTTCATACTTTATAAAAGATAAAATTATTAAAGAGTTGAAAGACAAGTGAGTTCCTATTTAGATTGATCTGCAATGTGAAAGACACTCTCTAAAGTCATAACAGAATTAAAGAACAGCTGTGTCAAAAAAAGGAAAGATAAGACGAGACAGCATTGTATGGTATGTAAGAACTCCAGAGAACCAGAAATAGGGCATGAGGAGAAGACTGGAACTGTGATGTAGTAAAGTAAACAATACACTTGGACATATTAGTATTTCAAGCATAACTTTCAGATGGACAGAAATAATAATCCAGACTGACACTCTAACATCCATTTAACAATGTATGCATAACCAATGGGTGTGGAGAGTAATGTTTGTGTTGTTTTCGCGTTGGTCCATAATTTTAGTCCAGGGATCCACTTTTTCTCCTGTGCCTTTTTCAAGTAGTACAGCCTGCTACTATATTAAATTCTGATGATGAAATTAATACAATAGTCCTTGCTCAAACAATAAAGCCTCATCATGATTTCCTTATAATTGCATTCTTCCATTTTAAACATCTGACTTCTGTTATTTTTTTAATTGTTTCACCTTCCAGACAATTTTTAATAAAAGATCAATATTGGCACAAGAGCCTTAAAATATATAGAGACCAGGGGCTCTGGCGGTGAGATGTGTCCTCTACCTGACTGCCAGAAATGATCATTAAAGTAAAAATATGTACAAGTACTTGAACCATTAGGTACATAATCCATTGGCACCATGGAAGGATGGTGAGCCAGGCCCTCAGCCTTAAAACATCAGCATCTAGAAAGAGTGCAGTGCACTAGCACCTCTCACTGGGTGAATCTATGCCTGTAAGAAGGGTGCTTTGGCACATCAGTGCTTTTGCAGCTTTAGCTCATCTCTAAAAATATTTCATATACATATAATTCTGAATTATATGAATTCCATGGTGCACTGTATAGCCTCTCCTGCCAGATTCTTAAGATCCAAAATTGAGGATCCCAATTCTTCCATAGAACCTAGGGGGACAGTGAAACCAAGCTCAAAGCAGAAACTCTCTCAGGCCAGTTGTCTGTTTACATTGTAAATTCCATGAGGCGTGGACTTATACAGCACCAACCCACGCTGTCAGCGTGTAAAAAATAAATGAGCTAGAAAATATTTTTAGTTCATTTAATTGATCTCCTTCCCAATGCAGAAAGAAAATCAAGCTGTTAAAAGAATGCTTGGTAATTACTGTGTATGAAACAGTTCATTTACGGCCCTCAGTAGGAAAGGGTACGACTACACGGAGATAAAATATCCATGGCACAGCCACGGCTGGTCCAGGTCAGCTAATTTGGGCTCGTGGGGCATGGGCTGTGGGACTAAAAATCGCTGTGTGGACGTTCGGACTCAGGCTGGAGCCTGAGCTCTTAGACCCTCCACCCTCGCAGGGTCCCAGAGATTGGGCTCCAGCACAAGCCCGAATGTCCACACTGCGATTTTTCAGCCCTGGAGCCTGAGCCCAGTGAACCCAAATCAACTGACCTGAGCCAGCTGTGGGTTTTTTATCCCTGTATAGACATGCCCTAAGTGTCCTGCTCTGTATGTTAAGCTGTGAGAGTGTTCTATATAATGCCTTGCTTGCCTTTCATTAGTTACATATTGTCCCTTTGTATCCTGCTGTGAGAGTTGTGTGGGTGGAGCTCTTTGAAAACCAGTCTCAGCTGGAATTAGCTGCCACTTAAAACATTCCCCTTCATCTTGCTAGGGATATTGAATTAATCTGTTATAATTAGGCACGAAGGATTAGATTTTTGTCAGTAAATGTTGGTAAACATAGATTTCACTGTACACACACAAACCAAAGAAAAAATACTGCTAGGCAAAGTAAAAAACTGCTGCTTGAGAACTTAGAGTTTAATTTAAAGATATTTCCTTTATATATTTTGAAAATAGTGTTTTAACATCTATAAAACTTTTAACCTCAACATCTACTGTCATTAGATGATTGTCTGATCCCCCATAATCTCCCACAACTATAAAAAAATTAAATTAAAAAAATAGAATAAAGTTTAAAACCCAAAACTATGGGAATTGTAAAAATTCAAATCAATGATAAAAAAAATGCTTAAAATGAACATTGATATAGTCTGTCAAATTTATAAAAAAAAATTTTTTTTAATTCTGCCATGTCTAGTTGTAATGAAGTAGTTCACCTCTTTGTAGTGCTTTAGAGTTGGGCCTGAACCAGATCTCTGAATCCAAACATTACTGAAGTTTGCAGGAGGGGCTGTCAACATCCAAATTAGGCTCTCAATTTTGCAAAACGGCCATATCTTTATAATGGGCTGACCCAAAATCTCATATCAATTAATCCAATCCTAAATCAATTCCAATAGATGCAAGTTTTTTAGGTATACACTTAGGTTTGTTCATCTACACCTAGAATATTTAAAGTGCGCACACAGGTATGTGTACCTATAAGTTGTGAGTGTACGTACAGACCCAAGAAAAAGTGGAGGCTGAGTACAGACCTGTTTGAAAATGTGTCCCTTCCAATCTATATAATATGGAGATATACCTATCTCATAGAGCTGGAAGGGACCCTGAAAGGTCATTGAGTCAGCCCCCTGCCTTCACTAGCAGGACCAAGTACTGATTTTGCCCCAGCTCCCTAAGTGGCCCCCTCAAGGACTGAACTCTCAACCCTGGGTTTAGCAGACCAATGCTCAAACCACTGAGCTATCCCTCCCCCACCCCATAAAATTATATATTATAATCTAATATTGAAAGTATGTGGGATATCAGATTTGTACAAATACAAATCCAGTCAAATGGCTAGACATATATTACTCAGGGATTTATCCAATTTTGAGGCTCTTATTGTTATCAGAATGTATCCCTAGTTTATGTAATCTAGTTAGTTTCTGGTTATAAACGTTCTGCTTTCCACACCTAATGCCAGCTGTTCGCTACTGCATAAATTAGTCCTACAATCAATCACACATTTGATACCTGAGAGATAGAGAGTGAAATACATTTTTTTAAAAAAAGGAGATTGGAGGTGTGTGCAGTGTACATATTATACCACTAGTATAGATCTTTATGGTCCTTCTCACTCCCTATGTTCTCAGCTCCTCAAAGGTACTTTATACCAAAAATTCAGTCTGCTGAGTTGATTATTTTGTTAGTAGTGTATATTGTGTTATACAAAGCATATAAGAGCACCTTTTTAATAAGAAGCTATTTGCTATGTATTCATCCCAATATGCTAGTATATAACATATTTCTTTTTGATTTCCTGTAGATTCAGTCACTCAGCATAGGATATGTCCTCTGGAAAACTACATGTTCCAGCAATGAGCGAACTCAAGACCCTCCTTATGGTTGTGAGGAAATTAGTAAAGGTGTCCAGTTTTTGATTAAATAAGAAGCTGAACCAACAGTGAATAAAAGATTTTACAAAGAGACAGTAATGGGTTTTTAAATACAGCCAAAAGTTTGGTATAGTGTGGTGAGTCTCATCTAAGTGTCTGTCTAATGAAATCCTTTGATTAGCCTTTTGTAATAAGGTATTTGCCCAATAAAAATCCTTTTGCTTTGTATTTATTTGTACACTATGCAAGTCTTTGGGCCTAATTCTGGTCTCATGTACAAGCATTATACACTGGAGGCAACATTATCAAAAGCACCTAAGTGACTTAGGCTCCCAGGTCCCCTTTTGGACTTAAGAGCCTGTCACTTAGGTGCTTTTGAAAAGATTACCTTGGTATAATAATTCCAAACTTAAATACAAATGAGTCTGAAGACCGTTTTTAAGTGGGCACAGGGTTATGTCTAATTTTCTTTTAGAACTTAGTATGTAGTATATATTTAGATATAATTATACAACCTCATATTTATGGGATGACATATGAGCACCAGTAAAAGTAATGGATAATCAAATAATTTCACTGCAGCATATAACACATGCCTTTCAACCCCATTCCTCCCCTCAGAGAATTGTTAAACTAAGACAATAGAAATTCTGTACTAAAAATAAAAAATTCCAAGCAAAAATCACAGAGCTAACAAGATACATACTTCATAAACATCACCATTTCATCGCACTGCTCTAGTTCTCTCTTGTATTTGTGCACTGAAGCTGAGATTTTCAAGCTACACAGGGATTTGGATGCCCAATTTTCATTAAAATTGATAGTGATCCAAATTGCCTAGGTTGCTTTGAAAATCTCAGCATCGTTATCTAGAGTGGAAGTTTTTTGAGGCCAAGAACTTTGTCTTCGTATCTGCCCTGTAAATATGTAACACACACAATGATAAAAACACTAAGGATATGGTTACGCTATGGCTTACGTGGACATAAGTTGTGTTACCCAGGGATGTGAATTAGCCACCCCCCTGAGCGACATAACTTATACTGACTCAAATGTCAGTGTGGACATAACATAAGAATGCCCATACTGGGTCAGACCAATGGTCCATTTAGCCCAGTATCCTGTCTTCTGACAAAAAGCAACAGAGGGTCCTGTGGCACCTTTAAGACTAACAGAAGTATTGGAGCATAAGCTTTCATGGATGAATGCCCACTTCATCAGATGCAAGTAATGGAAATTTCCAGAGGCAGGTATAAATCAGTATGGAGATAACGAGGTTAGTTCAATCAGGGAGGGTGAGGTGCTCTGCTAGCAGTTGAGGTGTGAATACTAAGGGAGGAGAAACTGCTTCTGTAGTTGGATAGCCATTCACAGTCTTTGTTTAATCCTGATCTGATGGTGTCAAATTTGCAAATGAACTGGAGCTCAGCAGTTTCTCTTTGGAGTCTGGTCCTGAAGTTTTTTTGCTGTAAGATGGCTACCTTTACATCTGCTATTGTGTGGCCACGGAGGTTGAAGTGTTCTCCTACAGGTTTTTGTATATTGCCATTCCTGATATCTGACTTGTGTCCATTTATCCTCTTGCGTAGTGACTGTCCAGTTTGGCCAATGTACATAGCAGAGGGGCATTGCTGGCACATGATGGCATATATAACATTGGTGGACATGCAGTGGTCAATGCCAGGTGCTTCAGAGGAAATGAACAGAACAGGTAATCATAAAGTGATCCATCTTCTATTGCCCATGCCTAACATCTGGCAAACAGAGGCTAGGGACACTTCAGAGCATGGTTTTGCATCCCTGCTCATCCTGGTTAATAGCCATTGATGGACCTATCATCCATGAACTTATCTAGTTCTTTTTTGAACCCTGTTATTGTCTTGGCCTTCACAACATCCTCTGGCAAAGAGTTCCACAGGTTGACTGGTTGTTGTGTAAAGAAATACTTCCTTTTGTTTTATTGCTGCTTATTAATTTTGTTTGCTGACCCCTAGTTCTTGTGTTATGAGAAGGAGTAAATAACTCTTATTTACTTTCTCCACACCAGTCTTGATTTTATCACCCCATCATATCCCTCCTCGGTTGTCTCTTTTTCCAAGCTGAAAAGTCCCAGTCTTATAATCTCTCCTCATATGGAAGCTATTCCATATGCCTAATCATTTTTGTTGCCCTTTTCTGTACCTTTTCCAATTCCAATCTATCTTTTTTGAGATGGGGCGACTAGATCTACACAGAGTATTCAAGGTGAGGGCGTACCATGAATTTATATAGAGGCAATATGATATTTTCTATCTTATCTATTTCTTTCCTAATGATTCCCAACGTTTTGTTAGCTTTTCTGACTTCTGCTGCACATTGAGTGGATGTTTTCAGAGAACTATCCACAGTGACTGCCAGATCTCTTTCTTGAATGGTAACAGCTAATTTAGACCACATCATTTTATATGTCTAGTTGGAATTACGTTTTCCAATGTGCATTATTTTGCATTTATCATCATTGGCCATGGTGCATTATGTGTAATCATTAGCTGAATTCATGTTATAAAATATAGATTCTTATGTTAACAACAACATTGACACTGGATGAGAGGAAAGCAGCTAAAACTGTCTCCACTAGTCTTCAAATACTGTATATGTCTTTTATATTGGAATTAAAACTGAGAAGCGTTATCTTTTTAGACTGAAATGTGAATAAAAGCAACAATAAGACTGCCATTAAGGGAGAATATTAAGACTCCCAGAAGCTACAAGACACACATTAACAAGAAAAAATTACACACTGGTTTCCGTTTGCATGTCCACAAGCCCTTAAGTCAGTCAGTGCTACTGTGCAGTATTGTTCACTATAGCAAATTGCATATTAGGATCGTTGCTGAAATCAAAGAGAAAAGAAATGTCCCTGACTCCAGATCACAATGTCATCCACTCATGAGAGCTTTAACTGAAATTTGACTCCTGTGCTATTCAGTAACTGTTCTCCATGACTGTTCAACGTCAATTGAACATAAGCATGTATTTAAGTGCTTTCCGGAATTGGGTCCCAAACAATCAACTGGCAGATAGTGGCTCACCCCTCCTCGCACCCTGCATCGTTCTAAAAGGGTTTCTTCCAAAACAAAATAGGGCCTAAAACATCATCTTTACAGCCCCAGTGGCTAATAATACAAGATTGACTGAAGAGTGTTTTGATGGCAAGAGTGGAAACTAATGGTAGGTGGGTGGATTGGGCATTTATTTCCTTGCAAGCAGTTTTAGATTATAAATGCCTTTGGGCAGGATATAGAGTGGATAACAAGCCTGTAAATGGCTACATTGTTGCTAATATAGGAGCCATCTGTTGTGGATTTATTAAAGCACAGATTTGTTTAGCTACTTTTATGTTTTTATTTTCCTGACTCATCCAGAGGGGCCACATTTTGGAGGTTATTACTTTTTAAATAAAAATGCTTGTAAAATGTGTTATGTAGCTTAGTGTTCTATTTATGGTTCCCGTATAAGAAACTCCTGTGTCTTAATGAAACAGTACCCAGGATGACTGCATCATCTGGAAAGGTACTATCAACAGATTCTGAGCCAGAAAGCCATTATTAATTCTAAAGCTTGTTTCTCTGTGAAGGCACTTAGGATCTCAGTAGCAAAAGGATTTTTAATTAATATTTCTGAGTAAGAAGAGTGGCAGTCAGTGAAGTTTGGTTTGTATCGTTTCCAAAGCATGATCGGAGGTGTCACAGAAACACTAACTCGGCTGAATAAGCTAGAATCCTGTGGTCAAGAAAAGTTAACAACTCAGAAATAGAAAGAAGTCTGGCTGAAAACTGGAGAATATGGAAGTTTGAGTGTCTGTGGTAACTGGAGTCTGGTTTGTTCATTGAAAGGGCGAATAACAGGTTAACAAATTGCAAGCTGTGTACCACGTGTGTTAAGCAGTGATTTTTTTTCTCTTAGTATTATTCTCCATTTTTAGTTCTTCTTATGGTGAGAGTAACCGGGTGATTCTTCTGGAACGTTATCTGCATAGTACAAACATTCAACCTTATGGTATTTTAAAGCTTTAGGTGGGAACTAGCAGATGGTATTTTAAACTTGTTAGCTATGCTTTCTGTATAGAGCTCTTACTGGGAGCTGGCAAAGCAGAACATAGTTCTGTTGTTGGCCTAGATATGAGACAGTGCTCTGGCCTCTAACTGGCAGCTTAAACTCTTGCTCAAGGCTGCGGAGTTGATGGGGTACCACTAACGGGGTACCAAAGGTTTGTTTGAAGTTTCTGAAGTGGCTTTCCTTTGCAGAGAGGCATTATCTGGTGGTTTGCAGCGTGTTGCTGGAGAGCCAATGCCCCAAAGCACTATCTGATAATTGTTGTGCAGAGGCCTATTCTCTAAATTGTACAAAGTAACAAAAGTCCAACTCTGCCTGTTACATAAAATGGCTTTTAAAAGTCAGCAAAAATTAAATACAGAATGAATTAGTCCAAACAAAGGTCTCATCCAGGACTATGTCAAGATTGTGAGTGGTAAACAAAGGAGAATGGAATGGGAAATTATTGGACCAAAATTGGAGTGTCAGAAATTAGGCCTAATTGGTGGACAAAATAATGAGAGGGTGGCCTATACTACCCACCAGCCCTTTTTGCCATCCTTAAAAAAGAAACTTTGGGAAGGGAGGATCAAAACACCTGGGATAGCTGGACTGAAAGAAGCAAGTTTCACCATCATGGCTGCCACCCCCACAAGTCTCCTCTGTAACTGATTTATGTGTTCCTAATTAGTAGTTTAAAGATAAGGAATAGCACCGAACTGAACTCTTTATGGTTTGATCCTGCAGGGGGGTTAGAGATCATTTAATTTAGTTATTCCTTTTTTTCCCCCCCTTTAATATTTTTTAAAAATATTTTAAATGCTAGGGGGCCAAAGTCTCTGTACTCAAAACTCAAACCATATTTAACTGGTTAGTGTTGGACAGGGACAGGCTCATGTTAACACCTTTGACTCTCTGGGCCCATTTATGCCATCAAATTTAACATGACATAGTTTATGGTACATTGCTAGGAAATCAAAATCTGGGGGTTGTACCAAATAGTTTTATGGTTACTATACAGCTTTCAACTTCAGTCTTCTCAGACTGTGAGGGTGGTTTCTACTGTGTGGATAGCACTTCAAGTATCATTAAGGAGATCTGAGGAGTTTTATTTAAAAAAGATTCATCACTTGCCAAAATGTTAGTATTTCTTTATCCAGTGAAAATAAGAAAATGGTTTCACGTGTGTATTTTCCAGCTCTGTGCTGCTGGTGAAAATATGTTTTCCTCCTCTTCATGGGTGCACTCAGAGGTTGGTGTTGCAGGCCAAGATGAGTTTATGGGTTATTGTTGTTATTGGGTTTTGGGGGGGGGGGGTTTGACAGATTTGTATGAGACCATCTTATTATGGTTCTGAAAAGACACAGAAAGTGAATTGTTGAAGGAAGTGCTTTGCCCTGAGTTGTTCAGGATGAAATGCCCAGAGGGGCCTGATGTCTGCTATAACCCCCCCATTGTGACATGATCTTTTAATAACAGGCAAAACTCCTGAACCTGGAACTTTGAATCTCTCCAGTAAATAACCAGCTTCTGAGGCAGGTGAGACTTCTATAGATGCTACCCTTTAAGTGGTGGCAATCAAAACTTCATCATCTGATATAAAGTGAAATTGTTAAAGAAATATAGTTACTTTAACATTATGACCAGTGGAAATTAAATTTTGTCTCGTGGATAAACCTGAAAAAGCAGCTTTTCAATCTGAGAATTGTGAACTTCAATACATATTAGGTACAATGTGTAGAAAAGGAGACAGTAATAAGCTTACTCCATGCTGTTGCACACTGAGAAATTGTCTACTGATTCCAAAGATGACATCATGTCTAAATTATAATGCAGGATGTTTACATCTAAATATCAAAAGATCACAGACTGAAACACAGGGTAAACAGGGAAGAATTAGCCTTGACAAAGGTGGGAGAACTTCCTTTACATAAGGATGTCGCACAGACCCTGCTAACAGAGAATGAGGACTTGTCGGCAAAAGGGCAGGTTCATTCACATGGGTGCATGTGTATACACATACTCTCTTTTGCTTAAATCAAAAAGAATTATAACCAGTATATCCTATTCTGTCAGGCCCCACCCTCTCTTCATTCAAATTGCTCCAAAACCCCATTTTTTCCTTAATGCCCACAAAATTCCATGATCGTCTGTCACTCAGTCCTATAATCCTGGCTCCATCTTTGACTCATCCCTCTCCTTTGAATCTTACCTCCAGATCATGTCTAAATCTTGTCCCTTCTTGCACAGCATCTGTAAGATCTAATCTTTCCTCTCTGTCAAAACGCTTGTCCAAACCCTGCTCACTGGCCTTGGTATCTGGAATTGCTCCCCACTCAAGTCCAGTTGAAATGATGCTGTTTAAGATCATTTTTCTGGGCTCATTGCTCTGACTTTGCTGTGAGCTCACCCTTTAAAGTCCCTCTTACTGGCTCCCTTTCTTCCAATTTATCAGAGACAAATTTCTTGTCCTTACTTACAAAGCTGTCCACAGTTTAGTCTGACCCTATCTACCTGGCCAGTTTCTTTATCGCAGGTCACCTCCCATTTTTGCTCCACAAGGATGCCAACCTTGATCACCTGATTCTCTGCTTCTCTGACAAGCGCTTTCTTACACACCACTTCTTGTGCCTAGGAGCAGTTCCCTAATCCTTAGAGCCACCACCTCCTTCAAGTCCCTCCTTAAAAATCAGTTCTTCCTTAATGCAGACAGTAAACTGCAACCTGATAATGGCTAGGCAGGTGGAGAGCTGTAATCAGTGCTACTGACTGGCTAAGAATTGTGCACATTCTGTTAGATCAGTTGCCTTGTCTACCCCATTCTCACCCCCCATGACTTGTTTGTATTCTCTGCCTGTTATGTCTTGTCTTTTAGATGGTAAGCTCTTTGGGGCATTATTATTTGTTTTTACAATACCTACTGTGATGGGATCCAACTTGGTTGTTGCCTTTAGCCACAACTGCAATATAAACGTTGAAAAATAATAGAAGACATTTACTATATATTTTCTAAAATAAACTGTTAAATTACCTCCTCTTAATTAGCACTTCTTGTGTCGTCTAGAATGTAAACTCTTTGGGGCAAGACTGTCTTTATGTTTGTACTTTGTACAGTTCTATGCCTGTTTTCAGCACGTAATAAATAATGCTGTAAGACTGTATTCTATCCCAATGAGGCTTTGTGTAGTCTCATGATATATACACCTAGAGATTTCACTTTATATCAGATGATGAAGTTGTGATTGCCACCACTTAGCATCTATAGAAGTCTCACCTATCCCAGGTGCTGCTGACTCACTGGAGAGATCCAAAGTTCCAGGTGTTTTGCCTGTTGTTAAAAGATCATGTCACAATGGGGATGTAGCAGACATCTGGCCCCTCTGCTTAACCTTTAATTGAATTTTCTCCCTGTTTTTTATCTTGCATATGTCTGGTTGTATTGAAGGGAACTTTTTCAAATGTTGACTGCCATTTGGGGTAAGTACTGCAAGACATTTTTTGGTGGGGAGGGTCAGAAGGAAAGCCACCCTTCAGATTTTGATGGCTCAGAGTGGAGACATAGGTATCCTTCTGCTTTAGTCACTCAAAGTCAGGGGCACAGAAAGCTCAATCAGAAGAAGTGCTGTAGAGTGGTCACTTGAGTCCTGGAATAAACCTAAAGACAAAGAATGATGTGCATGGGGGACTGAAAGTGAATTGACCTGTAACACTCTGGATGCTAAATGAAGATGTGTCTGTCCCTACACTGAGTAAACTGAACCAAAGTCTGAAATTCTGCATCTTAACTTTTAGATCGAGAAAATTCAGGGGCATAAGTTATAACAGACAATTCTAGCAGCAACATAGTGCATTTCTTAATGACAGTGGGGCAAATTCAGACCTGCTCTGAATTTAGCCCAGTATGTTACTGCATAGGAAAACCAAGACATTTGAGACCATTACAATAAACTGTAACTTACATGTACTTGACCTTTGTGAAGAGGTTTGAAAGAGTTAATTCTTATGCCACTTTTAATGGACACTTGAAGAAATCTGATACACCCCCATTGATGGTTGAATCTCCCAGAATAACTTTTAAAATTCACACCCATTTGAAACTCTCCTGACTAGAAATATGCTTTTTGGACACTCTCGCCATCATATTTCAGTAATACACAAAGATAGCCATTTCAGAAGTTTGGAGACAGAGCACTTCCTCTTTAAAGAACAGAATTTATATTTTTCCAGACATTGCCCAGGCAACACAGGCTTGAATAAAAAAATTGTCACTAAAAGCAGAGTTCTCTAGTCTGGGAATCAATGCTGTTATTTTGTTCCCAGCTAAGTTCTGTTTCTTGCTTAATAAAAAGAGGAATGTCTCTAATGACTGTAATGATGCTGAACATTTTGATGCCCCACATAAAAGAGATGGGATGCAAATAATGGAGTCTAGACTTTTAGAAAGGTGGAGGTGGGGGGCGATTCTGTTTTCCATGTTTTTTTCATTTCCACATTTGGGTATCTCTTGAAGATAGTTATTCAATTGAATCTACAGGTCCATAATTAAGGAAGTTACTGAAGGATTTTGGGGTGCAAATTTGAATCCAGAAAGACCTCAGACTCTTGAAGATTTCAATGGTAACACTCTGACACAGTTTAACTGACAGCTAGAATCATAGTACCTTATTTATAATAAAAATAAAAAGCAAAATAAAAATGTGGAACTATTAAGACAAATGCTAAACATCACCATTCAATTATGTTACCTTGTCAATTTCCACACCCTCTTCCTTATGTTTGTTCATTGTCTATTTAAGTGGTCTCTCTGGACTGTAAGGACTTTGGGGTCTGGAGGTTGTCTTTATATCCATCTCTAAAGTGCTTGGCACTCTACTTATGCAATACAAATAATGTTAAATCAGACAATTGTACATGTATAAAATTATTATCACTAAACTTTTACATTTATAACTTAATATACATTGTTTGGAATGTGGCAGACTTAACTTGCTATTAGAAGCTTAAGTTTGCATCTCCTGACTTTTGTGTGTGCAAATTTGCAACTTTATTGTAGTTTTTGCAGCAATGTGGTTAGAGCATATGACTGACAGGTGTTCTGTGTCCTATTCCTGATTGTGCCACTGGCTGTCTGTGTGACTTTGAGGAAGTCATATATGTTCTCTGTACCTCAGTTTATCCATCCATACAATGAACTTAATTATCGTGCTTGTAAAGTATTTGGAGATCTTTGGATGAAAAGCATTACTGAAGTGCACTGACCTTACTGTTACATTAACACACGTTTCCTGTAACTGCAGCATGGTGGGGTGTTTCTTTTGGGATTATTTGTCATTAAATGTGTATTTATGATTAAATTAATATTAGGGCTGTTGATTAATCGCAGTTAACTCACGTGATTAACAAAAAAAAAATCACAATTTAAAAAATGTATCACAGTTAATCGCACTGTTAAACAATAGCATACCAATTGCAATTTATTAAATATTTTTGGATTTTTTTTACATTTTCATATATATTGATTTCAATTACAACATAGTATACAAAGTAGACAGTGCTCACTTTATATTGTTATTTTTATTACAAATATTTGCACTGTAAAAATGGCAAACCAAAGAAATAGTATTTTTCAATTCACTTCATACAAGTAGTATAGTGCAATCTCTTTATGGTGAAAGTGCAATTTACAAATGTTGATTTTTTTGTTACATGACTGCACTCAAAAACAAAACAATGTAAAACTTTAGAGCATACAAGTCCACTCAGTCCATTCAGCCAATCGCTCAGACAAACAAGTTTGTTTACATTTATGGGAGATAATGCTGCCCGCGTCTAATTTACAGTGTCACCTGAAAGTGAGAACAGGCGTTCACCTGGCACTTTTGTAGCCGACACTACAAGGTCTTTACGTGCCAGATATGCTAAACATTCGTATGCCCCTTCATGCTTTGGTCACCATTCCAGAGGACATGCTTGCATGCTGCTGACACTCATTAAAATAATAATGCAAGAATTAAATTTCTGGCTGAATTCCTTGGGGAGAATTGTATGTCTCCTACTCTGTTTTACTCACATTCTGGCATATATTTCATGTTATAGCAGTTGTCATAAACATACAGTTAAGGGTTAATTCCTCTTTTACCTGTAAAGGGTTAAGAAGCTCCCATAACCTAGCTGACACCTGACCAGAAGGACCAATAAGGGGACCAGATACTTTAAAATCTGGAAGGGGGAAAAAGTCTTTTGTCTGTGCTGTGTGTGTGCTTTTGCCGGAGACAGGGAAAGAAGGAGCCATCCCACTCCCATAGGGTAGTGAATATTTAGAGAAGGAATGTATTAGATTACTTTTATTTTCTTGTTTGTGAGTACTTTTGCAAATAAGAGGAAGGATAAATTTGGGTTCTTTGTATAACTTTAAAGTTTTGCCCAGAGGGAAACCCTCTGTGTTTTGAGTCTGATTGTCTGTGAGATTATCTTTCATTCTAATCTTACAGAGGTACTCCTCTTACCTTTTTTCTTTAATTAAAATTCTTCTTTTAAGAACTTGATTGGTTTTTCATTGTTTTAAGATCCAAGGGTTTGGATCTGTGTTCACCAGGACTAAGTGGTGAGGGGATATTCTCAAGCCTTCCCAGGGAAAGGGGTGTAAGGGCTTGGGGAGGATTATTCTCAAGCCTGCCCAGGAAAGGGGGGTTAGGGACTTGGGAGATATTTGGGGGAAGGCAGAGTTCCAAGTGGCTCTCCCTAAATATTTGGTTAACGCTTGGTGGTGGCAGTGTATTGTTAACCTAAGCTGGTAAAAATAAGCTTAGGGGGTCTTTCATGCGGGTCCCCACATCTGTACCCTAATGTTCAGAGTGGGGAGGGATCCTTGACAGCAGTCTTGGATGATGACCCAGCACATGTTCATTTTAAGAACACTTTCACTGCAGATCTGACAAAACGCAAAGGTACCAATATGAGATTTCTAAAGATAGCTACATCACTCAACCCAAGGTTTAAGAATCTGAAGTACCTTCCAAAATCTGAGAGGGATCTTGGTCAGATCGAGGAAAACATTAGTGTCTACTTATTTGCACATGAGTTATCACCTTTTCCCTTTAATGATGTCAGCTAAGTGGAGCTAATTTTTGCACCCAAAAGAAAGCTGATGGAATTCCATTTAAATTGGCTTTCCTCTCTCCACTAATTCTTTTTTCATCTGGTGTCTCACTCCCATTGGCTAGATAAAGGAGAATTTCCTTCCACAATAGATGGCCTGTGGTGTCTCATCCCTTCCCAGTACCACTCACCTTGTGGGCTGTCTCCTCATAAAAGAGGAGTCTATAATTGCAAAATGTTCAACACAAACTCCAAGTCCTACCATTCTAACTAATTGCTGGGAGAGTCATACTACTTATTTTCTGCCCTGAATTTTCAGTGACTGGCACTAAAGTTTTACTTTACTATTTTTAATAGGTAGAGTTGATTTTTAGAATGTATGGGGTTAGTTAAAATGGTCCTCTACATCAGTGGTCTCCAAAGTGGGATGCATGCACCCCAGGGGTGCGCAAGAGGATCCTTGGGGATGAGCGGCAAGAGGAGCGCTTTTTTTTTTTTTTTTTTGCTTAGTCTTCAGTTCGGGCAAAAATGGTAGAGCCAGCACGGCAGGGGTACGTGCTCAAAAATTTTTTACTGATAGGGGTGCGTGATCAAAAAAAGTTTGGAGACCACTGCTCTACATAGTAGACAGCTGCACCCACAAGGGGTGGTTTGCTTGCAGTTGGTCCTTGTGAATCACTCAAATCTCACTAGTGGCTCCTAGTAGCTGTATGTTCACTGAGACTTTGAGACCTTGAGACTTTGCTTTGGCTTGCATACTAAACCTAGTGAGGGTAGCTAACGGTAAAAGCAGCCAGTGAAAGGGCATATCTGGCCTTCCGACTGCACGAAGTCTCCTATGGTGAATCTGACCAAAAAACAACTTCTAAAGTATTATAATGACAGAAACAGTGCTGGAACAAACCAGTGGATAGCTTAGAGGAGTGTTGCAGATGGACTATGATACACTGGTCAGCACAACCAAGGAGTGAACACGTGGTGAATACTAGCCCATAGAAACTGAATGAAGAATGGAAAGAGAAACAAAAGCATGTCAGTTCTGTCATCGCCAGACAAACAAGGGAAATTCACCACTCAGAAACTGAGGTGGGATGAAAAGTCTGAGATCAGAACGACCACAGCAACTTGCAGAAACAAACAACTGGATAAGTGAACAGTGTAAAGATGAACAAAGCCATGAAGCTGGTACAAGACAAAGTGGTGGAAAGACTTCATTTGGCCCCATCATTGCTGCTGAACTAATGGACGCAAATAAAAAAAGAACCGTTGATTCTCATGAATATATGGGGGAAAGTGAAGTATATACTGTACCAGTATACTGGGAGAATACCTCTCCTTTGAAAAATACCTAATGTTGTCTCAGATAGTGCCTGGAGCAGTATATATATTGCTGATAATGAGGCAATAAATGGCTGCACTAGTGTCAATTAGGAAGCCCTATGGTAAGTCAGTCTGTTAGAACACAGGACTATCTAACTCCCTTTAAGCCTGTTTTTAGTTTCTTTAGAAGATTGTGGAGCTGTTGGGAGAAATGCAGAGATATTAATAAAATGATTCTATACACTGAGGTACTTTGATAGAGAGAAAAATATATTTTTATTGCAAACATATTTATATAAACATATTTGTGGGTGAACTCCTAACTCTTGCTCTTTTCAAAAGTAGAGGAGACTGAAACTAGAACCATTTACTCACACTAACTTGTGGGGAAATAAGGGGTGAGACAAGAGTTAGATAAAATGGGACATGGACCAGAACCATGTTGACTTTGCAGAACAAAAAACCTAAGCAATGAGGTTTTGCCAAAGGCTAACCCACAGCAAGTAGTAACCAGCTTGCTCTAAAATAGAGATGGACCACACCATCATTTATTCAACTCTCCCACATTTTCCCAGTTTGGATAAAATAGAACCTGAATCCAAGCCAGCACAGGTTTGGGCTTTGATTGTGCAAAACTAAAACTTACCACAACTTGGTTCATCTGTACTTCAGTGTTAATAGTGCAAATATAGCTGTGATGGGCTCATTCTTTCCAAAATGGGAGCCAAATTCTGCTCTGTTACCTCCATTGACTTCCAGACCGGCCTTCAGTGCTTAGTGGTAGCATAGTCAGCTCTGGGATGAGCCTAAGCTAGAAGATAAGAGAGAAATATTATTGCCGCGAGCCATAAGGGTGACCCATCAAGCCAAGCAAGGCTGCTAAGACAATGAAAATGGTCTTAATGTTAAAGATAAAAATCATTTGCATTTTAAAAGAAAACATATAAAAATAGATTTGTTCCAACTTCACTTATCTGCTAACTCCTGAGTTCAGGGTTCTATTTCTCCTCCCTTCCAGTACTTACTGACACCACAGCCATCTCAGACAGCCCAGGGAGCATTCTGGGGCCCCAGCATAAATACAATA
Organism: Terrapene triunguis; assembly: GCF_002925995.2. Taxonomy (NCBI): domain Eukaryota; kingdom Metazoa; phylum Chordata; order Testudines; family Emydidae; genus Terrapene; species Terrapene triunguis. The sequence continues at coordinate 42,912,842 of NW_020664393.1, read as the reverse complement.
ACACAAATTTCAACATTATGACTTCACTGCAGGATCAAGCAGGAAGAGAAGATTGGCCTAGAACAATAATAATCAGATCCATAGCACACTTTTTCATCTATACTCATTGAAATATTTTATAAAAACCCTTTTCTGACACAACCATCAAAAATAGAAAATGACGCACACAAAAGGTGAATGTCTTGTTTTAAGTATAGGTGGGTCCAAATTAGGACCCCAGATCCAATCCACTTCACCCAAACTTTGGGACAGTACAGATCTACATGGGACTTTGCATCTCGCTCTTATCTCTAAAATGGGCCAAACTGAAACTCCCTGATCCAAATGCTACCCTCAAACTTGGGGAAAGTTTGACTCCAAATCCAAACTTCACTGATCACAAAATCTCTAGTTTTAAATTTCAGATATTTGAAATCTACCTCCCAAGAATGAAAGTTCCTGATCTAAGACACCTACTTACTGACACTTGTGTGTCTCATTTTTGGGTACATATAAAGGTTGATTGGTAAATACTAATGTGATAAGTGGGCCTACAAATTTACTCTAATTGTGAGCTCAGCTGTAAAAAGTATGTGAAAATTTATAAAATGTCACAATAACCTATAACAACAAATGTTAATGGGAAAGGGAGAGACAGACTGAATTAGGCTTTTTTTTTTTTTTTTTTTTTTTTTTTTTTTTTTTTTTTTTTTT
>NW_020664393.1:42905448-42912049 GCF_002925995.2 Terrapene triunguis | reverse complement strand
TTTTTTTTTTTTTTTTTTTTTTTTTTTTTTTTTTTTTTTTTTTAAGGACTACTGATATAGTTCAAGGACTGTGTTGAAATCATGTTTAGTAAAAATAGAGGATGTGGAACCAGACATTAATGAACAAAATGAATATGTATTAGGTCTAACTAGTGGACAAATAACAAGGAGATGGGCTATCCACCCATCACTCCCTTTTTGGGTCCTTAAAGAAAGAGACTTGGGGGGGGGGGCAGATGGAAGAACAGACCGAGGCTCCTGAAGCGAGCTTCGCCATCATGCTGCCAGCCCCGCCAGCCCCTAGGACTCCTCTTTATTCTAATCCCGAGGGATGTCCTGACCAGACCAGGCCAAAGAGAGGGATCCAGATGACATTGCCACCCCACCAGCTCCAGCTGAATCCCAGTGAAGATAAAATGGGATCGTACTTTAACAACAGCAGTTCCAGCCTATCTCAACTAACTTATTTTCTTTCCTCCAAAAGGACAGTTATTACCATCTTTAATACCATCTAAAAGACTGTCAAACAAGAGGTTTTTTTCCTTCTAAAAACTCTCTCCAGGGAAAGGAAACAAGAGATATTGTTAAAATAAAAGCCTTACTTAATACTTATATTTCATATCCTTTAACTGTTTTTCCTTCTTTTTTTTTTTATCTTAATAAAAGGTTTAAATGATTTTAATGGTATGTTTGTCATGGTACTAAGCAAGCTGAGGTCTCTGTACACCAAACTCTTGACCTTTGTTGAACACTGTTTAACGTTGGACAGTGACTGGCTTATGTTTACCCTTTGACCCATTTATTACATCTAAATTAATACAACAATACTAATAGAAGGATGTTGTGGAGGTACTTGGTAAAGTGTTCGATTATGAAAGGCGAATCAGGTTGTATTTTTTGTGTATTATATCTCCACAGTGGGGAGTAACTGAAGGCACACATTTGTCATAGTATGATGTAGTTGGCATTTTAGCAACAGAACTGATTTTGAACTGTCACAGTGATGGACAAGTTTGCTTAGTATGCTCACAGGCATTTATTATTAACAGTATTACAATATTATGCATATTATAATGGAGGAAAAATATGCATGAAGATTATCAGAGTAACAATATGCTATATGAGACTGTTCTACTAATAAACTATATTTTGCCTTCTTTCTGTGTGAATACAGCCTTTCACTTAATGCTGAGGTTACACTTTGTGTCTATTGATTATTTACATCACTGTTGTCAATTGTGTACTAGATAAGTCATTGTTCTGTAGTGTACTCTACAGCACTGAATGACTGGAGTTGTTGGAGTTAAAAGATGCCAATTACTTGACTGTGGCAAAATTATCACAAAATTTACATGAAAAAAACTTTTTTAAATTGAGTATCAGCAGCCAATGTGATCTGTGCTGTACAAAAATGTAAGAAGATGAGCACCTTTCTTCAATCTGTGGTCCAATCCTGTAAACCATCTAACTGTGGAATTTATATTCCAGGAGTTGTAGGATTGGACCCTAATTTAAACAAATAAAACAAGATATAATACACATAGTTATGCTGCAAGCACAAATCAGCAGTGATATCTAGGAAAGATCACCAACTAAAAGGCCTCCTCAAAAAAGTTCAAAAGATTTAAACAGAGAGAGGAATTGATGTATAAAAACAAGTAGAGACTAATTTTGTTTTTAATAATTTGGGGGGGCTATTATACTATAGTTCTGCAACTTTACAATAAAATAGTTCATTCAGTCACAGTTGTTTAGGTAATTTCAGCTGGAATAACTCCGTTTACGGCAGGGGTTCTCAAACTGGGGGTCGGGACCCCTCAGGGGTTCGCGAAGTTATTACATGGGGGGTCGTGAGTTGTCAGCCTCCACCCTAAACCCCACTTTGCATCCAGCATTTAAAATGGTGTTAAATATATTAAAAAGTGTTTTTAATTTATAAGGGTCGCACTCAGAGATTTGCTATGTGAAAGGGGTCACCAGTACAAAAGTTTGAGAACTACTGGTTAATGGTAACTCAGCAATAGTGGCAGTTCACCCAATATGTGGATTTTCTGTAGCAGTTGGTATCAAAAATCCTGAAGCAAAAAGCCCCCATCAAACAGACTAATTTGCAGTTATTATGAAAAACTGAAACCACTTGGGCCCTGATCCTTCAAGGAGCTGATCAGCCTCAACTCCTAGTGAAATCAACAGGAGCTCAGCATGATCAGCACCTCAGAGGATGGGACCCTCCAGCAGTATGGAAAAAAAATACTTCTTTCCAAATGTAAAGTGTATGTTTGCTCTGCTGAACACCATGTGCTGTATTCATCTTGTTTCTAGAGTTATTTTTATTAGTTATCACTAATGTTTCAAATGGCTGTTTCCCCCTTCCCTTCCTACCCTCCCCCCCAAAAAAAAACCAACCCCCCAAACAAAACTTATTAGTTTAACTTGGATAAAAATATATGTAGATTTTTTAATAAAATTTCTGGGCTTTACCCTTTTAACCCAAAGAATATCTATAAATAGATGATAATGTCTGGGATTTCCACAGCCTATGAGCTGCTATAAATAGTTCTAAACATTTTCCCACTTCATGCTTTTGAAAAGAACATTCTTTACTTCCTTTCTTGGAGAACCCCTGGGAATAATGCTAGATCACAACTCAGAAAATATGTACATTAGGAGAGTTTAACAAAACAGAGCTAACAAACTTGCTAACAGCAGCTCTCAAATTGATTTCACAGAGGAGAAAGGGTTAAATATATTCTGTTGCAAGTTCACATTCACAATTCACACCGAAATGTCCCAGCTAATCATTTGTTACATGTGTCTATTCACTTAGTCTGCAACTATCTTTTTTTTTCTTTTCTTCATTTTACTAAGGAATTTGGGGTTTTTTCTGGCCTCACAAGCGATAGTAGAATTTATTTGTATTTACTTGATATATGTGCGTGCATTTGACATTCTGTAGATCTAACACTAAAGCAAAACACATCCCTTCATATTTTTTTAAACATAAACTGGATAGCCTTCTAGAGACATCTGTTTGACTTCAACGTTGAAGTCAAACTGTTCAGACTAGATGTAAAGTTTCTATCTAAAATCTCTGTTCTCTAAGTTTTTCCCATAGCAGCAGAATCCCTAGCTGCAGGCTAAGTGCTTTGTGAAACTGCCTAAATCTCTAGAGAAAGGTGCCAACTGCCTGAATTGCAGCACCCCCTGCAGGAGGTAAGCCATGTAGCAAAGAACACTTTGCGTGTAGAAGAAAATAGTTGCAGCTGCCCTTCTAAAGTGTGACAGGGCAATGTAAGGACAGAAAGGTATAAAAGAATTGCTCTGTGACTATTTATAATGATGAAAGCCAGGGCCTTGTCTTAATATAGCATTGGTGTCACAAAATGAAAGAAAATGAACATTCACTTCCTGTGCAAATTAATATAGCTATAAAAAGGGCTTGTAAATCTGAAGCCCAGGAGGAATTAATTCTAAAGAAAAACTGTATAATTGGTGGGTGGTAAATGTGACAAATATAGCTCCCTGCCACTCTGCCCCTCACTCTTTTAGAATATCCTCTTATCTGACCCTTAAACTCTACAGTCCTTTTAATTAGACAAGCTCCAAGTATCTGTGCCAGTCTTGACTTGCAGTTATTTGAAGCAACTACAGTTGGTGACCTGAAAAGACTGAAATTTACTGTTACAGAGGACAGTAAGAAATTATTTGTCTAGGAAAGCAAATCAGGCATCCTCTCCTAATGGACGGTCCCTTGCAACATTCAACTATACAGAATAGCTTCCAGATGAAAAATGTGGCAAGTAGAGCCTGATAGAGCAGTTCAATTTCAGTGACCCTGAATGGCTCAAAAAGTGTACATATGAAAACAAAAACTCCCAATGCTTTTAAACCATTACAAAATATAGAGCTGTTTACTGGAACTGTTTCAAGCATGGCTTACATGTATGCAAAGATCGAGATAAACATTAATGAAAGACCAGATTCAAAACACACATTTTAAAATGGGGTCTAAAAACTGGCAGCAATGTGGAGTTCCTAATGTTAGATGGCAGTAACTTCTGTAAACAAGAAGCATGAAAAGAGAAAGTCCTAACCACACAGGACTTCCAGTAAAACAAGAAAACCTCTGCTCTTTGAGGTGCAAAAAGTATGATCATAGACAGGGCCGGCTCCAGGCACCAGCTTAACAAGCAGGTGCTTGGGGCGGCCAAGGGAGAGGGGCGGCACCTGCGGTAATTCAGAGGCGGCAGGTCCCTCACTCCCTCTAGGAGGGAAGGACCTGCCGCTGAACTGCCGCCGCCGATCGCGGCTTTTTTTTTTTTTTTTTCCCCAATTGCCGATCGCGATCGCGGCTTTTTTTTTATTTTTTTTGCTTGGGGCGGCAGAAATGCTGGAGCCGGCCCTGATCATAGAGATTAGCCAGTCAAAAATATATACTGGATACACCCCCGTGTGAAATGCCTTGCAAGTCATGAGTAAATCAACAAGGGATGCCTCATGAATCCAGGTTTGCTTTGTTTTGTTCTGTGAGTTTTTAAAAAATGTATTGTACTGAGTCAGACTTGGAGTAGTGTTTCTGAAAGTTACATATGTCAGCCAATTTCTCAAGGAATGGCTGATTATCTTTATATTTTTCATACCTCAAGAACCACAGTTCTTTTTCAGATCCTTAGTTAATTCATAATATGGTGTGTGAACACAACACTCACTTAAATAGTGAAGAAGTTAAGGCCTACATATTCCAAAGTGGCTCTATTTTGAGTATTTCTGACTTTGGGTACCCATGTTTAGACACCTTAGGGACTCATTTTTCAGAGCTCCTCCATTGTGATTGATTTGGATTGCGAAGATGGAAAATTCTTAATAACAAAAAAGATTTGACTCTGTATGTGAGCAGAGAAAGCCCTTATTCACTAGACTGGTGACCTCTCAGGACACTGCTCTAGACTTTGCACATGCTGTGGTGAAAGGAAAACTTTCTTAGACTCCACTGCAGCCAGAACACGGGGACATAAAAACTCTCTCTATTACAGCTGATTGGCCACAGAATAGGGCAACTGCTAACTGCACTCTAGTCCCCTTCCAAAATACTTCATCTGTCACAGGTTACCTATACACTAAGGTGCTGTGAGGACGATATAAAGAGAAGAATATCTTAGAACCACAGTATGGCTGGACAATGACAAATGATGATCATAATGTCTTACCAGCTCACTGGGTGAGTAGCCCAAAGGCTGAACATTATTCTCACTCAGTATTTTGCAACAACATTGGGTCTATTGGTCTACACTGGCAGACCAATATTATAGGTCTGCCATTTTGATGGTAGCAAGGTAACCCAGAAATAGAATTGGTGATGTAATCGAGACAATGCTTTGATCATCACTCCCTCTAACTTCCAACCCTACCCTGAAAACAATACAGAATATACCAACCAATGTGTTGCACCAGAAACCACCTGGGATAGTGTTATGTTTGTCCTACAAACTGTGTAGGGTCAAATAAAAACTACAGTAGAACTTCAGAGTTACACACTGACCAGTCAACCACAGACCTGGAACCAGAAGTACACAATCAGGCAGAGACCAAAAAAAAAAGCAAATACAGTACAGTATTGTGTTAAACAAAAACAAAAAAAAAAAAAAAAAAAAAAGGAAAGCAGCATTTTTCTTCTGCATAGTAAAGTTTCAAAGCTGTATTGTCAATGTTCAATTGTAGACTTTCGAAAGAAAAACCATAATGTTTTGTTCAGAGATACGAACACTTCAGAGTTATGAATAACCTCCATTCCCAAGATGTTCATAACTCTGAGGTTCTACTGTATGCCGCAGCTTAGTTTTTATCATCTCTAAGTAAGTTATCTGATTCTCTGCAGGCCCTCATCCCAGTCTTCTGCCTTTTCCCAAATCTTCTGATTTTTTCAGTTAGAATCTTTTACCATCAAACATTGTTTTTAACATTCACAGTATTAATCTATAGCCATCCCTTTTCCAGGAAGTGGCAGTCTCATTCTCTTCTCTCACCCATGCCATATTTGTTTATACAGCCCTCATCACTGTAGTATCTGAGTGCCTCACAATCTTTAATATATTTATCCTCAGAAAGCTACTATAATACCACATGTAGCAAGGACATTTGAACCCCTGAGCCAAACTGATCATTTCAAAACAGGAGTAAGATGCTGAGATGGCTTAGTCCCAGGAGAAGCTTTGTTGCTGTACCCTAGATAAACTATAGTGGGCAGCTGGACTGAACAGTAACTTCAGCAAACAAGGAGTTACAATGATCAAGCTGAATTATTAAAAATCATGAATTAAAAGATCCAGGCCAGCTATAGAGAAGAAAATGGCAGAGTTTGGCAGTATCCCTAAGAAGGTAAATGGAATGTTTAGAGAGAGAGAAATCTATATCTGAATCCAAATAGGAAACTACAATCAACAAAATGGAGCAAGGAAAATAATTTTGGTTTATGAAAAACTACAGAAAAACAGCTAGAAAAAGAATTTTTCTATCTGTATCTCACTCGCCTCCATCCTTCAGGCATCTAGGAACAGCACACACACACACACACACACACACACACACACACACACACACACAC
>NW_020664393.1:42866928-42905438 GCF_002925995.2 Terrapene triunguis | reverse complement strand
CACACACACACACACACACACACACACACACACACACACACACACACCCCCACCACCAACTGCCTAAGAAAATCTTGACTTCAACCAGCATAGATGGAGCAGAATAGGAGCCACCTGTGCCTCTTCCAGAGAAAACTGCCAGCTTGGGAAGAAGCACCTCCAGGAGCCTCAATGTTAGGGCTGAAAGGAAAAAAGGTGAAGAAATCTAGGGAGAGCAAAGGATGCGCGTCACATGTAATCAAACTGGCATATTCAGTGCCAAGTTTCCCTCTCCCCTCTTGCAGAACCATCTGTCTGTCATCTGCCTATACCTAGAGTGGAGTGAAGAAAGGTAATTCCTTTGTGCAGAGGATTTTGATATTTTGTAATCTGGTTTCATTCTGATTAGGAATGAAAACCAAAAATTTAGACATTCTCCCTGAAAAGAAATAGAGCCCTGGCTCCAGAGCAGTCCACGTAACGGGCTGCCCTAGAACTGCAGAGCCTGGAAGTAAGGGCTACCCAGTAGCACTCCACTGGAGCTACCAAGGTGCTTGGCAGGTGAGCTGGTAGGAAACCAGGTAGGTTTCCATCAGAATGTTGGTGAAATCGAACCCATCTCTGAGACTAGTTTAGATTTCACCTCATTGGCAAATTCCAACAAAACAGTGTTTCATCAGAGTTTTTCTGACCAGCTCTACTACCACTTCTAATCTTTCTTTGATGCTGCTGTCAAGAGGGAAGTAATCACTGGACATTAGTAAATTTCACCTACTCCTCCCTTCCACAACCCCAGCCCCCTCAAAGCAGAGGACTGTGTACCCCACATCTAACAGGGGAAAGATGGGACGTTCCTGATCCTACAAAAACATGATGACTCACTGAAAACCAAAAAAGTGTTGTTAAAGAATTCCAATTTACATTAAGAACTAGCTATAAGAACAAACCCCAGAACAATGTAGTGGTCCATTTAGCTCAATATACTGCTGCTAGCAGTGACCAATGCCATATACTTCAGAGAAAAGCATAAAACTCCTTTATATATAAAACTGGGCAAACCAAGTAAAGTGTAAACTTACTGATTCAGCTATAGGCCCAGTAATTTTATCCTAAATAATGTAATTGCAGAGGCTATCTAACAATTTCCTGTGGGAACAGGAATTGCAGGTGAGTTTTCAGAACTTGTAAATTACACAGGCTAAAGTAGAGCTCTTCCAAAGAAGATTTTCCATAAGCTCAAAGATCAAAATAACAAATTAATAGGATACTATTTAAAAATTCATTCACTGAGTAAAATATGGGGATTGTATAATCTACTGGTAATTTGTTATTTTGACCCATTATATTTTTGCAAATTTTAGGAGGCAAAGTTAAGTTTGGGTGTGAGATGTAAGTCAGCTGGGGTATCAGTGAGTGAAGGATGATATGGCAGTGACCGATTATTGAGATTGTTTAACTGTTTATTTCCAGACTTTCTAATTTTGGATTTTTAAACAGGTGTTTAATTTTTAATAAAGAAAGAGTAATATTGTGGGTTTTTTAGATATTAGCTGGAGTCAGAAGCATACTTTCAACCTTAGCAGTTTTTAATGAAGGTTTTTGCTTATGAATCTTGGAGTACTGTTTTGAAGGAATTGGTTATGCGAAATGGGCTACTGCACTTGTCCGGCTGCATGGGAAATGTCTTGCTTTTAATGAGCTGCCAACCTGTGGGATTTCAACCCGTGGGATTCCAATGACCTGTGGGATTTCAAAGTTCCCTTTTTAATTAAAGGAAACGATTAATATATCTGTCTTTAAATATGATGACATTATTGTGAAAAAGGAATTCCATTCATTCATTTTGTTTCTAATTTAAATGGGATATATTGTGGAAGTTAGACTATATTCTCTTAAAGGACTTGCCTTTACTAGTGATACACGGCACTTTTCAAACTGGAGAACAATGAAAATGATGATACAGTTTTGTATTTACTCAAAGTATTTGAATTCTTACTATAAAAATGATGAGCATGTTTAAACAATTGTTTGACTGAATAATGTCCTGAATGTAATTGGATACTAACATTAGTTTCAGGTATCTATTAAAGTAATATTGTCCTTAAAACAAAAACAAAAAATTAACTGTCCAAAAAAGGAAAAAAGTGGTAAAATAGCAATCTTCTCGCTATATTTTTCATTGATAATGTAGCTGGCAATCCTGGTCCACAGAAGAGTATCCTAGGACAAATTTGCATTGGCTGTGATATACAACATATCCAATTAATTCTTTTAGGGCCCACATCCTGTGCACAGCCCAGGTAAATGGGCTATGGTAAGGATTTTCCAATTTTGTAAATACCATCTAGTTTCTATAATACTTTTTGTTAGTAATTAGGAAATTAAGTTTGTCTTCCTGACCTTCTGTAAATGACCTGACTAAAAGATGGAACCATCTTGAGAGTATGGGTGGCCAAAACGCATCACCTGTTTATGCTGCATCAGTTGGACCAGAAAAGCTCCTCCCATTCCAGCTGCTGTACATCAGCCCTGATTTTACGTTGTGGCTCAGATGCAATGGAACCAGGAGTTTTTCCTATCCCACTGCTATCATGCTTCTCTGGAAATAAGCTATTTGATTTGACCAGCCCTTATATCTTCATGCCAAGGCCCTGATCCTACAAAAGAGTTTCACATGGGAGGAGGCCTACTCCTTCACAGGGCCACACTGACCTCAGTACAGTGCTGTGCGGGCCCAGGAGTCTGCCTACAAAGAGTTCATTGCAGGATCAGGGCTCAAAACTGAAATTGCAAAATTAACACATTTTTCAGTTACACAAGCACAGAAAAGTATTTTTTTTTTCTATACTAGGAAAGGGGAACACCAGCTTTATTCCCACAGTTGGATATCTCACATGCCACCTAACAGAATTTTACCAAACACCGCAAAATAATTCCCAGTTCAGTTTTAGGCTGTGAAAGGTATTTATAAGATTAGTGTTTGCCTGGTTTTGTGTGTGTTTAAAGGTACTTGTCTGCCACAGTGATAGGTGGGAAATCCTGGATTCTGCAAATATTTGCATTATGCACAGCAAGGAGCATAAACTTGTTGCTCCAGTGCAAGTACAAGTATTCTTGTATGCACTGTTCCCCCATTACCCACTCAGCTATAACATACCCAGCACCCCATGTGAAACTTTCCCAGAGCCCCATTCTTTGGGGCCATCATTGTGGTCCTATAAATCAGTGTAGCTCTTTTTGGTAATGGAAATGTGTTCTCTGCCTGTGTCCAAAATAGGCCATGAACTATGTTAGAGGAGACAGAGTGGCAGTGCCGCCTATTATTAAGGTTGCCTAACACTTCTCATTATAAGTCCCTGTTTTCAAATGCTTATAACTTTGCCAAATTTTAACTGTTTGGACTGAAGTTTTCCATGCCAGATGCCTGTCTCAGGCTGTTTTTGGAAAGTTTTAGCCAAAAAGGTTCAACCAGTTCCAAGAACGTGGTTAGGGAAAATACATTGTTCTGCCCATGTTCAAAAAATGCTGGCAACCTTTTCTTTGAGCTTTAGCAACCCCATGCTTTGGAGCAAGGATTTGAAATTTGGCAAGGGGGAGGCCTTTGTATCAGAGATGTGCCTGTTGCTGTTACTGTGAAAATCTACCCAAATTTGGCCAATTTATAAGCCTTTGAAAAATCTGTGTGCACAGGCTCAGTAGAAACTTTTCAGAGGTTAGCAGGGCACCAGAACTTAGAAGAAGGAACTTGTGTCTCCTGTACCCCCAATGGCCCCTCTTTTGCGGCCTAAACAGAGAAGGAGGAAGCTGCTTGACTTGAATGATGGAGTCTCCCATCAACTTTGATTGATGAGCTACAGTTACTTATTGTGGCTCCTGAGATGAGATCAAAGACCAACTTGAGACCTGCAGCCCCGTCTGCAAGTGTCAGAGGTGAAGACAACTGTAGGTGAATGTGCTCTGCTTTTAACTTTATGCCTTGCACATCTTTTCTTGATTTCAGCAGTTTGTGAGCTCTCAAAATCTTTCAGTCTGAGCTGGCAGAGCTGCTGCAATGGGATCTTGTCATGGGCTAAGAGCTCCCAAGTGTTGAGGGCAATATTGCAAGATAGGAGGTTGACCTTGAGAGTGTCTTTCTAACATTTTCATGGTCTTCCCCTAAAAAGAAGTTCCTGTCTGTAATTCTCCATAAAAGGCAGCCTTCAGTATTCTTCTGTCAGACCTATAGGCTGCACTATTTCAGCTGTTCTCTCACTACAAAAGCTTCAATGCCTGTGATGTTGCAGAATTCAAGGACATTTTTGGAAACAAATCTTACCATTTAATTCTCATTATTCACCACAGACATAGTAGGTCAAATTGGTCCAAGCATTTTATGAGGCGTTGATAAGTATTGCAGCTGTACAAGCATGGTGATGGCGCGATAAACATCAGTTTTTGTTAGCAGTCTGACACCATGTTCATTCCAGAGATGATGCTGAAGTTTTCGGAAGGCACTGCTGGCTGCACCAATACCCTTTGTAATGTTATCATCAATCCTTGCATCTTGCAAAACTACACTGCCTAGGTAGCAAAATTTGTCAATGACCTTGAGTGGTTCATCATTGATGAAACAACTGGAGTAGTTGCAGTACTTCCCGGTTGAGGCTGGACCATGTCTTCTCTGTCTTCTTTAGGCTGATCATTAAACCAAAACGTTTTGCTGCATGCACAGAGCAGTCAGTGAGCAGCCATGCTCAGCTGATGTGGCAACTCATGGTGTCGGATGCCATTAGATGGTCAAGGGACATTTATCTAGAACACATCACTGGACATTGGCAATACCAGGAGAGATGAGAAACAAAATCTGAAAGTAACTTAAATACTTCTCTGATGGATTATTACTACTAAGGGACAACCTATCCTAAATGTCCAATTACTGATGGACAATCTACATTCATTCCTACATTTGCTTTCTACAACCAACTCTCTGTATAACTTTTCATGAGTAATGTACCAGAATACTTGGATGTTAATATCTAAATTCAAGTATCAGAGGGGTAGCCGTCTGGATCTGTAAAAAGCAACAGAGAGTCCTGTGGCACCTTTAAGACTAACAGATGTATTGGAGCATAAGCTTTCGTGGGTGAATACCCACTTTGTCAGACGCATGAAATTCACCCACGAAAGCTTATGCTTACAATATCTAAATTGTTTCATTAAATTTATTAATCTTATTTGGGTTATTGCTGATTATGTACTATATATATTGTATTAATTTTAAACCAACCTTTGTATGTTGGATAATTTAAGCACTATACCCAGATGTACAGACACTCTTTCCTTAACCTGTGTATTATATAGTTTTAACATTGGCTTTATTTAAAAAATGTATATCAGTACTACTGAAAAAGTGTATGAAGAATTTCATCAAGTTTTTTAACAAGCTTTATACACGTGAGCTCAGATTTTAACGCATGCACATGAGGTGGGTATTAGATATTTGTCAACATCTGTGCTGTTTTAAATGGAGGCTCAGCATCATTTTACAACTCATGAGCTGATGATCAAACCACATGCACGCTCCCCACATTGCATGGGTGATTTTGATGTCCCAGCAGTTGCATTGGCATACAATGACATAGTCAATTAAATGCCAGTGACCGGAGTATTCACTGGCATGCATTCATTTTGCTTTGTTGCTTTTGAAATATCTTATTTATGATGGCTAGCTGGTTCTCTGCACTTTTTGAGGAGTGTTGTGCCATTTGAGTTTTCTTTCCCCAAATCATATTTACCGAATACTTTGGGCCAATCTTCACGATTGCAACCAATTCTAGAATTTAAGTTGCCTGGGATGATTAATTTGTTGTGAAAATGAGCTGACTTTATGGTGGTGTTGAAGTCTTTGTAGAATTTTTCTTTGACATTATCAGCACACATCATCATGGGTGCATATGCGCTAATGACTGATACATAACATGCAGATGCCAAGTTGAGGTGAAGGACTATCAGGCAATCATTTATTCCTTTGGGTACACAATCAAGTGCAATAGACATCCAAATAGTAAAGTCAACCCCTGATAGTCATCTCTCTTCTGTGGACTTGCCTATCCAGTAGAACATGTATTCAGCCCCAACCTCTTCAAGATGGGACTTGGCTGGGAAAGATGTTACACTCAATGGAGCTACATCAATTTTGTATTTGGCCTTTCAACACAGCATCATCATAAAGAGTGCAGACATTCCAGGATGCAAAGTTCAGCATTTTTTGTCTGTTGGTGAAGACTGGCCTGCCTCCCAAGGCCTGTGAAAGCGAGGAATCGTTTTCCAGGATGGGTTGTAGATCACTGATGATGCATTGGAGAGGTTTTAGCTGAGGACTGTAGGTGATGGCCAGTGGAGTTCTGTTGCTTTCCCACAGACAACTCGCCAACTTTAAGCATATTCTCACCAGCAACCACACACCACACCATAGTAACTCTAACTCAGGAACCAATCCATGCAACAAACCTCAATGTCAACTCTGCCCACATATCTACACCAGCGACACCATCACAGGACCTAACCAGATCAGCCACAACATCACCGATTCATTCACCTACACATTCATTAATGTAATATACGCCATCATGTGCCAGCAATGCCCCTCTGCTATGTACATCGGCCAACCTGGACAGTCACTACGTAAAAGGATAAATGGACACAAGTCAGATATTAGGAATGGCAATATACAAAAACCTGTAGGAGAACACTTCAATCTCCCTGGACACACAATAGCAGATTTAAAGGTAGCCATCCTGCAGCAAAAAAAAACTTCAGGACTAGACTCCAAAGAGAAACTGCTGAGCTTCAGTTCATCTGCAAATTTGACACCATCAGCTCAGGATTAAACAAAGACTGTGAATGGCTAGCCAACCACAAAAGCAGTTTCTCTTCCCTTGGTGTTCACACCTCAACTGCTAGAAGAGGGCCTCATCCTCCCTGATTGAACTAGCCTCGTTATCCCTAGATTGATTCTTGCCTGCATATTTATACCTGCCTCTGGAAATTTCCACTACATGCATCCGACGAAGAGGGTATTCATCCACGAAAGCTTATGCTCCAATACGTCTGTTAGTCTATAAGGTGCCAGAGGACTCTTTGTTGCTTTTTGAAATACTATGTCATCTGTGCAATATGACCATGTTAATGTTGCTGTGAGAACTTTGACTTTCCAAACTTTAAATGTTCATACTTAAGTTGATATTCACATAGTATTTTATATTTGTGTGTTTGAATTTTGTGTGACATTATCTGGCTTCATCCATTCTAATTAATATTTACTGGTTGTGGGTGATTAAATTTGCCAATACCATCATGTAATTAACGCTATGAGGAATACAATTTTAATATTTTAAGCTGTTGCCTCTAGTGCTTTACATTTTAGGGTTCCTTCAGGAGGAAAAGGGTGGGGCTAGGCAAAATGCCATTGTATGGTATGAATTGTTTAGTTTGATTTGGCGGGTGGGGGAATTTATAGGTGGAAGAGAAATTAATACACACGCATCTGTGAACGAAACAAACCGAGTTTGCAAGGCTGGAAGGCCTAACCCAAATTCCTCTCACCAACAACCAAACCGCGTGAACTTTAGGCACATCAGGTTGCCATCTCATCTTAAAAAAACAAAACAAAAAACACAATTTGTCAAACATGTTGTTTCATCTAAGCTGAAATGCTTTGCAGAGACATTTTGGTTTCAACAAAATTTTCAGCGTGAAAGGGGAGGAGAGAGGGAGTGTATGGCTTTAGGCTGGTAGACACACACACAAACTTCCTGAATTGAAAAACTCAGTC
Organism: Terrapene triunguis; assembly: GCF_002925995.2. Classification (NCBI taxonomy): domain Eukaryota; kingdom Metazoa; phylum Chordata; order Testudines; family Emydidae; genus Terrapene; species Terrapene triunguis. Next base: position 42,897,646 of record NW_020664393.1, on the reverse strand, counting down.
AAAAAATAAATTTTGACACAAGTTCATTTTCACAAAAATGTTCAAAAGCTTTGGGTTTTGTTCCAGATTTCAAAAGCTGTCATGAAATGGAATGGTCTTCTGGTCAGCTCTAATACATAGCATCTGAGGGCTTGCCCCATGGGGAAATTTACTAGCATAATTATACTGATATACAATTATACTGATGTACGTTCCCACGTGCACACTTATTCCAGAATAAGTGCTTCCACATATGGAATTATACCAGTATAACTGTAGCGGTATAATTATATTAGTAAATTTCCCCATGTAGACAAGCCCTAAACATCAGTACAAGAGTTGTACTCATTAAATGACCGTGAAAACTACATGGAAAAAGCTGAACCATTTTGGTTGAAATTAAACAAACAAACAAACAAACAAACAAACAACCCCACAATCAGTTTGAGGCAGACACTCAGGATGTAAAATTTCAGGCTGAACAATTAAACTATGGCAGAAATATAAACAACTGAAAACAAGGTCTTAGAATGGGATCTGTCAGGCACCTTGATAATAGGTGGCACTATCAGCCCTGTCCATATAAATGAGCAGGCCAGGTTTCCAGAAAAGAACTTTTTTGATAGGTATAAACAATCCACTGACTGGGCTTAGTAAGAAATTTCCTCTGTGGGCCGGTTATTATATAAGCGTCCTCTACATGGTATCTTGCACTTTTCTCGAAGCAGCTAGCCACTGTTAAAGATAGCATATTGTTATTATTTATTTGTGTTGCAGTAATGCTGTGGACCCCATGGTGTTAGACACTGTACAAACATGGGTCAAACAGATGGTCACTGTCCCAAGAAGCCTGCAGTCTACTGTCTAGTATGGCAACTCCTATGCAACACGGACAGAGAAGGATCGCCAGCACCCACTGAAAACTGCGTCACCAGCATCTTGCTACACTGGCATCCCAGCAACCATACGCTGGGGGAACCCTCACTAAACCTGCTCCCCTGTGAGATGAAAATTGTCATGGTCCCTGTGCACTGCCTGGCTTCAGGGGGCTCTAGGATGGTGCTGGTGGGTGCCCAGAATAGGGGGCTGTGAGACCTGTGACAGGAAGGGGGTGATGGTGCATGGCCTGGGGAGCTGTGAGACACTGGATGGTGGTGGATGGGTGCAGCGGACAAGGGCTAAGGCTCAGGGAGGGCAGGAGGAGCTAGGTGCCCATGATAATGAGCCAAAGTGTTCAGTAGGAGGCAGGTGTCTGGGACAGGGCTATGGGGAAGGGGCAGTGGGTGCCTGGGATGGGGCTGTGGGGGGGGGGGGGGAGGGGGCAGGTGACCAGGCCAGGGATTGAGGCCATGGTGGGTGATTGGGATGGGGTGGTGGGGCTTGGGGTGGTGGACTCTGGGACAGGACTGTAAGTATGTGTGTGAGGGTGGTGGGCGCCCAGGAGGGAGGTATATCTGTGTGGATGGGGGCAGGTGTCCAGAATAGGGGTTAAGGGAGAAAGGTGCGCAGGATGTGGGGGTGCAGGGCAGCGGGTGACTAGAACATAGTTAGGAAGGGGGGCAGCAGGGCCCAAGACGGAGGGCAGGCGGGTACCTGAGACGGGCTATGGGGGGAAACGGGTGCCCAGGATGGGGGTTGGGAGGAGAGGGTGGCCAGGACTGGGGGGAGAGGGAGAGTGGGTGCCCGGGACGCGGATTGGAGGCGGCGGGAGCCCGGGACGCAGCATGGAGGGAGGGGAAGGGCGGAGGCCCGGAGCTGTGCAGGGAGCGGAGGCCCGGGGCGGGAAGGGCAGGAGCTGCCCGGTCCCCGCCGTCGCTACCCAGCCCTGTCCCGAGGACACACCTCACGCCGCCCAGGCTCCAGCCCCACCAGCGCCCGCCGCCGAGCGGGGCGGGGCGGGGTGGCAGCCTCCAGTCCCTGCCCGCCCCCGGAAGTCTCCCCGCAGCCACTGAGGAGCCACCTTGTTGCGGCCCGCGCCGCCGCTGCTGCCGGGCAATCTGGTGGCCAAGCGGAGGCGTTTGAGGGGCAGCGCTGAGCCCGGCCCAGCCCCCACCGCCGCCGCGCTCGCCCTAGCCCGGGCGCCGCCCCTGCCCGTGCCCGCCGCGCGGGCCATGCGGCTGGGGGCCGGAGGCGGCTGGAGGCAGACCGGACGCGCTCTCAGCCCAGCCGGGCGCGGCGCACGTGGGTGCTGAGGGGCGGCGAGGCCGGGCCGGGAAGATGCTGTTGTCCCTGGTGCTGCACACCTACTCCATGCGTTACGTCCTGCCCGCCGCCGTGATGATGGGCACCGCGCCCACCTACGTGCTGGCCTGGGGCGCCTGGCGCTTGCTCTCCGCCCTGCTGCCCGCCCGCTTCTACCGGGAGCTGGATGACCGGTTCTACACCATCTACCAGAGCATGGTGCTCTTCTTCTTCGAGCGCTACACCGGCGTGCAGGTGAACCCCCCCCCCCGCGCCTGGCACCGGGGGTGGGCAGCGAGCGAGCGGGGCGGGGGCACCGGGGGGGCTACATTTGGGGATACTGCCAGGCTAGCTGCCACGTGGAGGGCACGGGATCTGACCTGGCACTTGTGAATCCACCCATCGCCGTGCTGCTCGGGTGCCGAACTGTGCCCCTACATGGACTGCTCAGAGCAGGCTGAGCCTGTTCACCCCGCGGCAACCATTTGTTGCACTTAACCTGGTGCCCTCATAAATACTTAGGCAGATGTTAGCCTTGCTCACCCAACTAGTCTCACTGAGATCAGAGTAGCATGAAGGCAAAGAAAATATACTCAGACCACCACTGGATCTTGTGATTGCCCACCTAACCCTCTGTTTGCACAACCTCTCCCTTCAACCTCGTTGTCACTCCTTCCTGGTCTTGTCTCGGTTTTGCAACTAAGCAAGCTGCCCTTGATTGCCGCCACTGACCTTGAAGCTCTTGAGCTGCACCCTTGGAAATCAGTGGTAAAACTCCTACTGACTTCTGTGCGGGCTCAGGCCTTTCCATTGTAAGCTCTTGGGGGGCTCTGACTCTCTTATTTTGTAAAGAATCATCACAATAAGTTTTTATCTGGCACTTTTCATTCACCACTCTAAAAGTGCTAGTATTGTTATGCTCATTTTACAGGTGTGGAAACTGAGTCATACAGTGAGGAAGAAACATGGGCACAATAATGCTATGGAATCCAGACCACCCCCCACCCCCCCCAGTTAGTGTTTTTAACAACTGAACCATGCTGTCTCTTTTGCACAATCATGATAATAGATAGTAGGTAATAAAATAATAGTTACATGAATAAGGCAAGCAGGGTTAATGAAACTACCTTCCTTCAGTCCTTTGCAAATAATGGATCCAAACATATCTATAGTGCTGAACACTATGAATACAGCTTGGGTCATAATTGCTCATGTCTGACTTGGGTTTCAGGTTGGACTTTTTCTATTATCCCCTAATTCAAAGTAGAGAGAGTGTTAAAGGGACACCTTTGAGATAAAATAGTATGTAAAATGAAATTCCTTACTATATTGCAAATAATAGTTTAAATTATTATAATTAATGAAAGTAAACATAACTTCTCAATATTTGTACTGCTCATTTGCCTAAGTTTTGGGCCAACTGAAGTTAATAGGAGCTGTGATCACTCAGCAGCTCTGAATTCAGGTTCAAGATCTCAAGTTAGGAACCCAGGATTGATGGCCTGTCTTGCAAGTTTCAGCCTTCTGTTGCCCCTGTCAATATGCATCTGTGTGCAAATAATTGTACTTCATATTTATAGAGAACCTTGTCTTAAAGAATCTCAAAACACTTTACAGATATTAATGAATGACGTCTCCTAATGCCACTGTGAGAGGATTACATCTCCATTTAGAGTAGGAGAAACTGAAGTATAGAGATGTTAAGGCCTACATTTTCAAAAATGTCTTAGTTATGGATCCCCATTATGAGTCACCTATGCCCTGTTTTCAGAGCAACTGAGCACCCTTTATAGATCCAACTGCAGTCAATAAGAGCTGCAGGTGCTCAGCACCTATGAATATAAACCCTAAGTGTCTGAAGATGGGTAACCAAAATAATGGACGCTTCTGAAAATGTAGAACTAAATCATTTGGCCAGGTTCACATAGGAAGTTTGTTACAGAACTGGAGATGGAGCCCAGATCTCTTGACTCCAGTCATGTAACAAAACTATCCCTCCAAGTATGAGCATTCTTGGAGACTTCAGGAGCCAAGTAAGTGATGTGCATATTTTTATTTACAAGCTTGTTAGTGCCTTTCAGTGCTAAACTTGGACTTCTCCTGTGTGGAAGTTAAATGCATAAGGAGCACTAACTCATTTGATTTGTGATATAAACTAGAACAGGGAGGAAGGATAGTGCTGTGTTTAGTGCACTGGACTAGGATCTGGGAGTTCTGTTCCCTGCTGTGCCACAAATTGTGTGACTGTGACCAACTCAATTAACTTCTGTCTCTGTTTCCACATCTGTACAATCAAAAAAACAATACTTCCCTATCTCACAGGGTGATGTTAATTGTTCACAGCCTTGTATTCCCATAACATCTTCCATCCAAAGATCTCAGTACATTATTATTTATTAGACTTGATCTTCCAGAGGTGAAAGGCTAGCTGTTTAACTCAACCAATCTTAAGGACAAAATTCAAAATCAAGAATATATGTATGATATAAACCATAATAGAATAAGTATATTGTTCACATTTCCTATTAGGAAGGTGCCCTGGGGTAAGTATTATGAACAGGACACTTACCATTGAAAAATGCCTGCTCTGTTGAAGATCTAGCGCTAACTCATAAGAAAATAAGAATAGAGAATGCCAAGGAAAGACATAGAAGGGGAAGCATCAAGAAAACCACTGGCTGTGCCAATACTGTGCTTTTTTCTTAATTTCCCCCGGTTGCTTCAGTGCAAGTCTATCAGTGATGGCAACATAGACCATCAGCTGCTATTTTTGTCATAGGATCAAGTAACCCTGCTAAGAATTGCAACAGTGGATGATCTTTGGAAAAAGTGCACTGCAGGCAAGGCTAAAAAGCAAGAGGGAACAGAAAGGAACCAATTGCTAACAAAGGGGAGAATCTCCAAGACCAATGCTTGTGGCTTAAAACCAGGAGATGGAAAAATAAAGGGAGGGAAGAGGGAAACAGAGTAAGAATTAGTCAGAGAAATGCCAAATACCTGGTACTCTCAGCGTTTGCAGGTGTAGGAGAGAGAATCCCTGAAACTTGTTTTATGTATACATTTTACTACTCTTGATTGCATTTCGCTGAAAAATATTCCACAGCTCTTAACTTGGAGAGTGGTATGGTCATGGCATAGGCCCCAGCCCTGCAAACTCTTAAGTAGGTGTTTGCTGGATTGAGGCCATAATCTTGAAACTGCTACTTTGGGGCATATAATTAGGTTAACAGGGCAGGCAACAATTTTTCCCTAAATGTCAAGCTCTGGTGCTTATAATAAAATATCACTAAACTAAAATCGAACAACAAAAATAGGACATAAGAATGTTAACATTATACTTCTATAGTTCTCTTCATCAGGGCATCTCAAATTGCTTTACAAACATTAAAGCATCCCAACATCTCCCCTGGGGGAGCTAAATTACTGGGTGATGAATTGCATAAATTAGCAGAAATGAAAAAGATCTAGCTTAAATCATTCTCTAGTTTTACAGACAGGGAAACAAGAGGTTAAGGACCTGATCAAGCAAAGCACTTAAGTATATACATAGTCTCATTGAAGTCAATAAAACTACACATGAGTTTAAATGCTTTGCTGGATTAGGGCCTTAAATGACTTGCTCAAAGTTGTACAGTGGGACAGTGGTAGAACTGGAAAAGATAATTTTATTTGAGACTGTGTCCTGTCCAGGATTCTTTGAAACTCTTATATTTGCATTATTTGTGGCTTTTTAATGCAATAATATATCTATTCTGTCATAAATATTGGATGTGCCTGCTTTTAAAATCCTATCTGTCGTGAAATTTCCATTGATATCAATGGGAGTTTTACTGAGTTAACACTGTGAGTTTGAGGCCTATATGAAGATTATTTTTTCAACTAAATTAAAATAATAGTATATCTTATTTTTGCAGGAATGGAGAGGAGAGGAAAGGAGGTTTCTGTGTAGCAACAGCTGTTAATCCACAAAGAATCTAATTAACGTACAATTTTTTTTCATTCCTCTAACTTCGTGTTTCTAATCAACTGAGTTTATAAAAACAAAACCCCTCCTCCATGCTGCATCTGAATTTTAACTTTACAGCAAACACTTTAAATTTAAAATTGTGAAATAAAATGGAAACTGGGATATATATTTAACTATGTAGCAGAGCTAGTCCGATATCCTAATAACCTATAGGGATTGGGACTAGAAATTAAATTTAAATATATAATTGTTATCGCAGGGCTCTAAAACTATAGGAACCACTGCTCCAGCATTTTTGTTTTAGAGTGTGGTTCTGGTACCTTCTTACTCAATCATCTTTTCTTCCTATATTTTCTGAGTCAGATCTGCTTACCTTCCTGCCAAAAATATGTTTTTTGCTCCTGTTAGCTTTGCAGATCCCATACAGCAATGAAAGAGAACTAGATTCTGTTGTGGCTCTCACGTAATCAACAAAACTGTTAATGAATTTTCAAATGCAGTCTTATTACTGGTAATGATGCGTGGCTTGGCTTTCAGAACCCAGAATGAATTTACAGAGCTGGCAATTAGAAAAAAACTTCCTAATCTGCAAATGAAGTCAGTTTAGACAGATACATTTTTGTGATTGTAAACATGAAATCCCATGATGCCACTTAGAACCATTTTCAGAGTATAACTATATTTTAACTGATATTCATGCACTTTATTGAGAATCACATGCTATAAATATTTATTAAAATAAATCCGTATGCTACATTCTGACAATGCCCAGGAGCACTAGCTTGGATTACAAGTGTATAATACTGAAATGTGTAAATGCAATCTACCGAAAAATGGGGCATGGATAATCGCCACATTCCTTTCCCTCTCACACATCTATATTGTTGCAAGATCATTGTGTTCTTAAGATACGTTTCTATTTTCCTTTGACTTGGCTGTTGAGTCCCCTTTGCTCTGCTGTGAGCTATAGCAGTGTTACAATATGTTTTTACTAGCTAGGACATATACAAGATGTTTAAACACTTTTTAAATATAGTTTAAAGTGAATAGAAAGTTTGACAGCAAAGGATGTTAACTGAATGACTTGATGGGTCAGAACGGCTACTGACACAAACAGGTGCAACTCCTCTGAGTCATTGGAGTAGCATTTGCTATGCTAATTTTGGATTTGGTCCCAAGTTTCTAAATCTTCAAACATATGTGGGCTGTTTGCAGTTGCTCACTTAGTGTATTAACTGTTAGGATGTCTATTGTTTCTTTTTGAATTCACCTTTATGTTCTGAAGGAGTTCTGTACCCTTGCCTTCACTTCAGGGATCCCGGAGTTTGTATGTTCTTGTTTCAAGGTGTGACTGTGAAAACAAAAATGATTACAAATATTTCTGTGATTAGAGTGCTTGAATGGCTGAAAGGATTGGTAATGGGATATGATAAAGCCTTTCACCTCTCAGTGACCATTTAGACCAGGGGTTCTCAGGACAATTTTTTTGGTGAACTGGACTCAGAGTGTGGCCACTAACTCTTGCTGGTGGCCGGTCTCATATTTTTTCCTAAAATACTTGTGGGCTGGAGCCGGAAGTCCTGTGTCCAGATCCCGAAGCCCCACAGACGGGACCTGGAGATGGAGCCCGAAGCCATGTGGCTGGAGCCTGAGGCCTGCTGCCACACAGCCGGAGCCCAGGGATGGAGCCCGAAGCTCCATGACCAGAGTCTGCCTCCCCTGGGCTAAAGCCCAGACTGAGCCTCACTGTCCTGGGAAGGTGGGGAACTCACTGGCTGCCTGCTCCTCCAGCATTGTGTCTCCAGAAGGGGGCAGGGTCCAACCCCTGCTGGCAGCCCCAACAACCAACACCAAGGCGGTGCATCCAGGAGCAACAGGGAGGGGCTGCTACTTTGCCACTTCCCTTCCCCCCCCAATCACAGCACAGGAGGCTGTGGCCGCAAGTGGCCGTGATGGCTGCATTTAAGAAACACTGATTTAGACTCCTATCCCAGTTGCCGTCAGGGTGATGAAATTAATGCCTGTTGTGTTTATGCATGTTTTTCTGAGCTGGTGAGGGGTAAATGCTCTTGATTGTAATCTTTTCTAATTTTGTTTGGTATTTGTGTTGACTGGCAATGTAGAAATATTAAAGAAGAAGCCAGAGTGATGATTTCTTTAAGAATTATTTTCAAGCTGCAGGGTTTTGACAATGATGTAAAATCCATGCCTGATTTACTCTGAATGTTTTTTTTCCCCTTGTCCAACATGCACACATCTGCCTTTCTTTCTCCGTCTGCACCCTCTTTGGAGCAGAAAATGTTAGAAGTAATGCTTCAGCTAGAAGCATTATGAAATTCTAATTTTAATAAGGCTCAAGTTACTAGGAGAATTGGATGTCTCTCATTGGTAATGCTTCCACAGTTATAGTCAGCACAACCATGTTGTTTCTAACATCCATTACAGAGTATGTGCTACACCACAAGTACACTACATTGTGTAATAGCTTTCTGCAATGGGAGTTAAAGTTTAGACCTGTATACATTAGTAGACAAATAGTTTTTAACGCTTTGGCCTTGTCTGTACTGGGAAAACGGCATGGTGTTAGAAAATGTGCTGACTAACACATTGTTAAAAAACAGCTTGGCATCTAGTAGACAAGGACAGCTGTGTTTAAAAATGTTAGCTGCTGATGGCCAGGAATGCCTTGTTTGTCCTAGAGCTCTCACTGATATTGCCACTGGTGATGCTATCGTAGCAGTCATGAGGCATGTTGGGGGGAAAAGTCCAGTATAGTCACAGCCTAGTATTTCTGTCTAATGCCAGAAGCTCTTAGTGAGGCAAATGGGTGGCAAAAGTTTGGGAATGGCTAAGAGGACAGGTTTGAGACTATAAAGAGTGTGTTGAGGGGAATGAAAGTTACTATCCCCAGAAAGGTTTCAGAGGGGTAGCTGTGTTAGTCTGTATCAGCAAAAACAACGAGGAGTCCTCGTAAGGTGCCACAAGGACTCCTCCTTGTTTTTATCCCCAGAAAGGACATCCCTTTATTGACAGGCACTATAGAGGAGTGCTGAATCTCATGATAAGGTAACGAAGCAAGGAAATGTTGGGATCTGACCCTTAGTTTTAAAATTATGACCCATTTGTTTGGGTCTGACTTTAACAAACTTTAGAAAGGATCCCCACTTTTTCACAATTATTTCCCAACAGGACACTCACAAACAGAGACTGGTTTTAGAATAAACTGTCTCACTAGGGATGTTAAATAGATCAGGTGGGTTCGGTAATATCTTTTATTGGACTAACTTAGGGATAGTCAGGAAGAGGATTCTTATTAATGAATATGTGCCTTTTATAGTACAATATTTATTTGTGTATATTATTGTACAGGGGTTAAATGATGCTGCTTAAGCACAATGGATAAAGTTTCCAAACATAGATACCTAGTTTTAGATACCTAAATCCACAAATAGATCTAGATAGCTAAAGTTAGGCACCTGAGTGAAACTTTGGCCATACTCTGTATGTCTCAAACATATTTTTGGATACGTGTTTCATGCTACCAGATGCAGAAAATCCCACACTGGGTTCATGTATGCATGCAAGATAGAGTCTGTCTGTCTGTCTGTCTATCCTTAATTTCTATTCTGATTGCCTTTGACTGCCACTGAGGGTGAAAGTGGTGTCCCATTTAAACACACAGAGATAGTGTTTACCATTCAGTTGGATGCCAAGTAGAAGTTTGGTATATTGCAGCCTGTGACTGGAAGAGAATAAGGGCATGGCTACACTTGCAGATGTAGAGCGCTTTGAGTTAAACCAGCCTTCGTAGAGCGCAGTAGAGAAAGCACTGCAATATGTCCACACTGACTGCTTCAAGCACACTGGCATGGCCACATTTGTGGCACTTGCAGCGGCATTGGGAGTGGTGAATTATGGGCAGCTATCCCAGTATGCAAGTGACTGCAATGTGCTTTTAAAATGGGAGTGGTGGGGTGGAGTGTGATGGAGTGTGTTGTGGGGGGAGAGAGAGTGGGTTTTGGGGGGGCTGAGAGCATGGCAGCATGCTGTCCTGTAAGTTCAGACAGCAGCAGCCCTCCCTCTCCTCCCCACCTCTCTCTCACACACAGCATTCCACACGAATGGCTTGCATGCTGGCTGTCAGAAACGGAGCTTTGAAAGGGCATTCCCGCATTCCTACAGGAGTTCAAAACAATGACAGGAGTGGCCACTTGATTTAAGGGGATTATGGGACGTTTCCTGGAGGCCGATCAGAGCGCAGCAATGCAACACTTCGTTCACACTGATGCCCGGGCGTTGTAGCCAAGGCGCAGCAAACGTAATTCCACTCACCGAGGTGGAGTACCAGCAGCGCTGTAGCCGTGGAGTCAGAGCTCTCTACGTGCCTTGCCAGCGTGGACGGGTAGTGAGCTAGTGCGCCCGGGGCTCCTTTATTGCACCGTAACTCACAAGTGTAGCCAAGCCCTAAGGTCCAGGGGCCAGCACTGTGAGATTCAGTTAAACCATGCAGGACCTGACATTCAGAGGTGTTGTGTTCTTGTTGCTCCCATTGTCTTTGATTGAAGTTGTGGGTACTTAGCATTTCTAAAATCAAGCTTCTGTTGTCCAAGCCAAAGTAACCTAAAAGCTCAGGCAGTTGGCAAACTATTAAAAACTTGTTTGGACAATCTCGTAAACTGCACTGTCTTTTTAATCTCCAGGTTATGACTGTACTTGATTCTTATAATGATATCAACGATCTATGGTTGTATCTGTATCTAGTACCAACATGTGGAATTGTCAGTAAATATAAAGTTATGCATCTAAGGAAATCCTAAGAAGTCAAAAACATACGTTGGCTACCACTAAAGAGAAAAGGATTTATGAATAATACAGTGGGGGATCAAAACAAAAAAGGGTTTGTGTTTGAAAGCAGGTTCAGCTGCAAGAACAAGAAGATGAACTAGAAGGATTTGCATTTCTAAACAATCATTTAAACAATCCTGTTTGTGATTGAGAGTCAGGAGATTTAATTTAATCACAAACAGGATTGTTTAGATTGAGAGTCAAGAGATTTGACTTAATTTTAACAATCCTGTTTGTGATTAAGTCAAATCTCCTGGCTCTGTATCTAGTGCTCTGTCCTCTCAACCTCCATATAGGGATAGTTTCTCTCCTCAAATACATTTTACCCCAGTGGTGGCTGAGGAACTGTCCCTTTCTGAAAGAGTGACCGATGTGTAGCTGTTTGGTATGGTGAAACCAGCTTCTCTTCGTTAAGCATCTGTTTTGCAGATTTTCCTATTTTGATTGACCTTATAACTCTTCAGGAATTGTTTGAACTACATTGCCCCTTTTTTGGCATCATAGTTATTAACTGGTGGATAATGGAAATATCTCCAACAGCTTTATATTTAATACAACTAAATAGTTTGTGTAAAGTCGACTGTTAATAGAATGAAAAAAGACTTCTTTATATTTGGTATAGTGCCCCTCTTGCTCTGTTATTGTGACTCTCACATTGTTTGAAAAAATTGGGAGTTACTCTGGATTGACAGTGAATTACTTCAGACTTAAAGTGGTATAGCAGAGTAGAATTTATCCTAGGGTCCCGTAGTAGTGTTAGATTTGAAAACAGGCTTGGATGAAAGAGATCCTGACACTGCAGATATAAAGAAGTGTTCTGTTGAGAGGAAAAGGTGGATTCACCTTCTTTGACTTCCTTATCTATTTTGGATTATTTTCTAAAGAACTTTATGCAGAGTGAAATGGGGAAAATCTTCTCTTTCCCCTCCCACTGCTTTTGTCACTCAGTATGTGCAAAGCAACCCCACTATAATAGATGGGGAGCTGGATGCTCATAAGTATTGGAGGGAGAGACTAGTTTGTTTCAAGTTATTTTGATTTGCATTTAAAATTAGTCATTCATACTTGGATGAATTCTTCTTATTTGAACATATGCCTATATACTAAAAAAATAAATTTCAGAGTGCATCATGTTTATAACATGAATATCATTTACAGAATCACACATTGCTATTAGACCAGTGAATTGTTGGAGAACTAAGTAAGGCACTTTTGAAAAATTTTAAGTAACATTTTCAAAAGTAACTTTGGAGCCTGAGTTCCACTTAAAGTCAATAGTATTTAGGCTTCAAAATCACTTTTGAAAATAGAGACTAGGTGCTAATGAAAATCTTATCCTGAGTCACAAATGAAGAAACTATAGCATTTTCACTATCTTCCTTTTCCATCCCTCATGATTCATTGATAAGTACACACCAGCCGAAGAGTTTAGGGGGCAAGAGGTGGGGGGGGGAGGGAGTTGGATAGAGGGCGGGGGCCGGGCCACGCCTGGCTGTTTGGGGAGGCACAGCCTCCCCTAACTGGCCCGCCATACAATTTTGGAAACTCGATGTGGCCCTCAGGCCAAAAAGTTTGCCCGCCCCTGGTTTAGGGCATACTTTTATACAAACGTTTGTACAATGTTATAGATAACATTTAACCAGCTCCCTCTTCAAGTCCCTTGCAAGAGGTTAACTATAAGGTCCTGTACAAGAGTGTTTCTCTACCTAGAACTCCTAAAGATGTCTGTCAGAATGTCCCTGATTCTTGCTGTTAGAGGAGGGACTAAGGATAAAATTTTCAAAAAGCACCTAAGTGATTTAGGCTCCTAAGTGTCGTGTTGCTTTTGAAAATTTTAGCATTCTAATTATTCATTAAAGGAAGATGTGTTCTTGGGAAATAGTTCTTACATTGCATTTGAGTCACACCTCTCTTTTGAGGAAATCCCAAATTTTCTTAGGTCTTGAATGACTGTGCTACAGGATTATAGGGGAGACTATTTCAGGCATTTTTTCTATCCTAATGAAGTCAGTTGGAACAGCTTGTTCTAGGTGAGAAGTGGTTTCAAGTTTTTAAAAAATCAAGATGTTCACTTTCCAGGCAATACTCTTCAGCTGGTTCAGCAGAAATCTCTGCTTGTAAATAGATTTCCTCTCGCTTTACATTTGCACAATGATTTCCTGGAGGGCATACTGCTGTGGTGTTCATGGAGCAGCTGCAAATGGTGGAGTGCTCCTGGGCTGGAGAAGTGAGCACTGACTGGTGGGATTGCATCATAATGCAGACGTGGAATGATGAGCAGTGGCTGCAGAACTTTCATATGCAAAGGGCCACATTCCAGGATCTATGTGCTGAGTTTGCCCCAGCCCTCCAGCTCAGGAACACCAGAATGAAAGCTGCATTGACAGTGAAGAAACAAGTGGTGATTGCACTGTGGAAACTTGCAACACTGAGTTGCTACCACCGGTCAGTAGGAAATCATTTTGGAGTTGGAAAATCCACTGTGGGGGCCATTGTCATGCAATGGTACAGGGCCATTAATCATCTCCTGCTACACAGAACTGTGACTCTCGGCAATTTGCAGGACATAATGGATGGCTTTGCAGCAATGGAGTTCCTGAACTGCGGTGGAGCAATAGACAGCACTCCTCTCACTATTTTGGCACCAGATCACCTTGCCACAGAGCACGTCAACAGAGGCTATTTTTCTATGGTTACGCAAGTGCTAGTGGGTCACTCGGGATGCTCCAGCAACATCAGTGTTCGCTGGTCAAGGAAGTTGTATGATGCTTGCATCTTAAGAACATAGATCAGTTCAAAAAGCTACAAGCTTGGACTTTTTCCTTGACCAGCGGATTACCATTCGTGATGTTGAAATGTCAATAGTGATCCTAGTGGACCCAGCCTACCCTTACTCCCCTGGCTCATGAAGCTGTACACTGGTCACCTCAATAGCACCAAGGGAAGATTCAAATATTGTCTCAGCAGGTGCAGAATGACAGTTGAATGCACTTCCGGTAAATTAAAGGAACACTGGCATTGTTTACTAATAAGATTGGATCTCAGTGAGAAAAATATCACAATAGTTATAGTAGTCTGCTGTGTCCTGCATAATATCTGTGAAGCAAAAGGTGAAAAGTTGTTGCCAGGGTGGTGGGCGGAGGTGGAATGGCTGTCTGCTGAGTTTGAACAGCCAGACATAAGGGCTATCAGAAGAACTCAATGCAGAGCTATAAGGCACTTGAAAGAGCATTTTAACAGCGAGCCACAATAATGCATCATTGTGTACAGTGTTCTACCTGACCCTGCAATTTGGGCGCCTGTTAGGAATTGTTTGGTGCTTAGTGCACATCTGTGAATATAACACTGACAATGCACATATTAATTTTGTGGAGCTTGCTGTCCATTTTTGATTATTACACTGTGTTTGCCACTGATCCTATGAGTTGTGTCCCAGTGTGTAAAAGAACTAGTGGGTGCTTTCACTACCGTTAGGCACTCTGCAGCATATGTTGGGAACTAATAAAGATGAATTATTTCCAAACAATGGAATTTTATTGAGTAGCAAAAACACTTAAATTCTGTGCAAGTTAAAAGCATATACATTAAAACCTTAATAAATTTATGGAACAGAGCATAAAGAAGAGGAAGGAACATTCATGTTCATTTTAGCTACAAATACATCAGTCATAGCTCTCACAGGTCAGTGTATGTGAAGTTGTGATTCTCCTATATTTAGTAGGGAAGGGATGCAGATCTTGATGCCCCATGGAATGTTGGAGGGGTGGGGGTGTAGGGAGGTGCTATACTGGGGTTCTCCAGGGACTGCAAAGGGAGGTGAGCCTGGAATTGTTGAGCCTATTTATCCACAAGAGTCTGCGGCATCTGTGCTGCTGCCAGAGAAGCCCCGTTATGTCCTGGTGCATCTACCTCTCCTTTTCCTGAGGGGCCTCTTGGACCTTTCTCCTGTTTGCTGTTTCCTTCGCCATATAGTTTGTGTTATTCATCTTCCAGGCCCTCTGTTCATGATCTGATGCAGCCCTGGCTTACAGAATCTCACTGAACATGTCATCCCAAGTCATCTTCTTTCTCCTCCTTTTCTGGCACAGGCATTCCCTGGGAACCCCTCAAGGCCTCAACAGCAGCAGCTACATATAAAACACAGAGAGACTAGGTCTACATTTGGGGGAGGGGGGTTGTCAACCTAAAATACGCAACTTCAGCTACACAAATAGCGTAACTGAAGTCGGTGTATCTTAGGTCGATTTACCTGGCCATGAGGATGGCGGCGAGTCGACCGCTGCTGCTCCTCCGTTGACTCCGCTTCCGCCTCTCGCCACAGGGGAGTTCCGGAGTCGACGGCAGAGCGATCGGGGATCGATTTTTATCACGTCTACACTAGAAGCAATAAATCGATCCCCGATAGATCGATCACTACCCACCAATCTGGCGGGTAGTGTAGACGTACCCAGACGTATGATTGTCAGTATAGTCACAATGGAAAGTGAATGATTCAGAACTCCCTTCCCTTGCTCCCCTAAAGTTTTAAACAAGACATGGTTATTACATACTTCTGCTTGGAGTGCTTGTGCATGGCGCCATAGCACCAGCCATGGTGACTGTGGGTGACCAGGGGTGAGGGAAATGTGGGGATTGCTCGGTTGCATGAAACTATGATTATAGGGCAATACACTGAATATTGGCACCATTTTCCATAGGCTGTGGTGACTTTAGCTGATATCTCACTCCTGAGGGTAACAAAGGCAGAGAGCACACGGCTGCTACAGGCATCCCGAAGCCACCCTTTTTACTGGAATGTTTCCTGCCAAAGTTATCGCTGACTGGCATGGGAAAGTCCTACTGTGGAGGAAGAAATAGGGCTGCCATCCTAGAAACCTTCTGGAGAGTATTGCAGAGTACCTTCATGAAAATTTCATCAAGATCTTTCAGGTAGATTCAAGGGACATCCCTGTACATAAACAAAGTGCTCCGCATGGTCCCTCCCTTGCCTAACTCTACAGAGGAATGAAAAGCAGATGACAATGCTCTCTCTTTTTGTTCTACTGCTATCTCTTCTAGTACAAGTAAATTAATGAAAAGTTGATAACTGTGTCCTGCTAAGTTGGGTGTGCCATCACTGTAATGGGAAATAAATTTACACACTTAGCCAAAGTTCCTTTCCTGCATTGGGCTCACCCATGCTCAACTGCCAGGACTGACTGGACTGCGGTGGAGTCTCAAACAGGTCCTGGCTCATGGCATGACCTCTTCCTCCTCGTTCATGCCAGGGGCCTGTGACTTAAGCTTCGTGGAAATATCGGTGGTGTGCTGGTGGTAGGTATGCAGCCCTTTGTAAAAGTGGCAGGTCTGTGGCTTGGCACTGGATTGATTCCCTGGCCTTTTGATATTTCTGACACAGTCTTTTCACTTTCACATGGCACTGCTGCTGATCCTTGCTGTTGTACCCCTTCTCTTGCATCCCCCGTGCAATCTGCTTGTAGTTTTCCATGTTTCTACGACTGGTCAGGAGCTGTGCTTGCATTCCCTCTTCTCCCCACAGGCCCAGGAGATCCTTTCTGTTCCAGTCCAGAGCACATCTGGAGCATGTAGCCAGCATGGTCAGCTGGGAAGTTGTGCATGGCAAGGAAGAGCTGCTAGGTGTGCTCGCCAAGCTGGGCAATCAGGACAAGGCATTTCAAAAATTCGCAGGGTTTTAAAAGGCTTATGGTCTCCGTGACTTCTGGGCAGTGGAGTTCACAATTGTGACCAGAGCAGTCAGTGTTGGGCATTGTGGGACAGCTGCTGGAGGACTATTAGGATTGACATAGGTAACACAGCATCTGCATTTGTATGGTGTCAACCTCAGTATATTGACCATAGTTCAGCACTGTTGGGGAGTGGTGTTACGATGTAGGTGTAATGGAAAGCTTACATCAGTGGGAGACAAATATAAGTGTAGATACATGCACAGCTTCGTCGATGCAAGCCATCTTAGGTAGACCTAACTTTGTACTGTAGACTAGGCCTCACTCTTGATGGGACTCCAGTCCCAACTGCCATAGACTTTCTGAATGGCCTGGGGCAGGCCACTTGAGCCTTTATTTTAAAAAGTGTCCACTAATTGAAATTACTTGAAGATATTTGGCATGTGGTTGTTCAGTATCTCCAAAAAAGGCCTCAATTTAGTACACAAAATCAGTGGATATTTCTGAACATTTTGTTTTTCTCTCGCTTAGTTTTCCCATTTCTAAAATGGGGTCAATAAAGCACTTTGAGACTATTTAGGCAAAAAAGTGTTGTTATAAAACGCAGTCCTGAGTTTCTTTTTTTTTTCTTCAGCTGCTGTACGTAGGCGCAGCAAGTAAATACTTCTGTAGCTAGCTTTCCTCCTGTGAACTTAGATAACTGAAATTAGTGGTTTAATATTTATAAAATATGTCTTTCCTACTGTTATCACCTGCCTCTTGTTTTTTTCAGTAAGATGAAGATAATGAGCCTTTTTTCACTTTACATTTTCCCCTTCCAACGGGTTATCTGCTGTGGAAATATCTTTTTACCCATTTTAATAGAAGCTTTATGATTCTAGATGGGTAGACTACTATAGTTTAAGGCCTGAATATTTGAAAGTTTACATTTTTAGGGTCAAATACTAAAAATATATGTAGTCAGAGAAATATGAGCAGAATGAAAGATTCCAAAACTACATTTTTCATGCCATTTATAATACTATTTTATTACAATTATTTTTGTATGTTTTCTTTGTCTGACTAAAATAATCCCATTTTCTTTTAAAATGTCAATGATTCCTTTTAGCTAGGAATAGCACCTGCTGGCAAGACTAGATCAGATCCTTTGCAATTCAAACTCAAGACACATTTATGACTATGTCAGATGTTCCTGTTTAATTCAGGTGGGGAAACTAGTGGAGCAATTATTTATATTTTCTTGCCCAAAACCCGGATCCTACAAAAACTTAAACATGTGCCTAATTTTATGCTCGGGAGTAATCTCATTGACTTCAGAGTGAATACTCAGGTGTGTAAATGTTTGCAGGATTAGGGTGTAAGAATAAAAGTCAGGGCAAACATTTGAGATACGGAAGTTTAGTACTATACTTCAAATGACTTAATCAGAGTAAACAAAATAATAAATTGATAGCTCTAAATATCATTTCTAGACAGAGGAAATAAATCAAAATATCTTTTTATTAAATCCTCTGCCTCTCAATACAGCCAAGTAAAGGATTTCTCAGACATCTTAAATTATGCATAAGGCTCTCTACAAGGTGCCTGTGAAGTTCAGTCTCTGGGGGTTTTCAACAGTTTCCTTCCCTGAAGGCAAACAGAACACACAAGTGCACTCTATTTCTGAGTGAATTACCTGCATTAGTAATCTGGATTGGAAGTAAACTGTGACCTCATTGTCTGATGAGGCTTTCAAGCCAGGAAATTCCACATTGTGACCATGAAGTCTCTTTTCCCACTGTATTGCTATACCTCATATCTTATTAAGTGGTTGTATAAAAATATATGTGAATGTAAAGGATTTTTTTCAGGAAAAATATTATTTAAAGCCAAGAAGTTTGGAGTTGCCTATTCATAAGAACGGCCATACTGGGTCAGACTAAAGGTCCATCTAGCCCAGTATCCTGTCTTCCGATAGTGGCCAATGTCAGGTGCTTCAGAGGGAATGAACAGAACAGGTAATCATCAAATGATCTATCCCCTGTCACCCATTTCCAGCTTCTGGCAAACAGAGGCTAGGGACATTATCCCTGCCCATCCTGGCTAATAGCCATTGATGGGTCTATCCTCCAGGAACATACCTAGTTCTCCTCAAATTAATGGACTAAAAAATTAAAGGACTCTTTCCTTCCCTCTCCTTTCATCTCTTCTGTCAGATGGGGTTTGAACAATACATGGTGGGGGGGGGGGGGAGAGAAGAGAGAGAATATTTTGTTGCTCTTGAAGCACTGGTCCAGTGGTAAGGGCATTAGCCTATGGACTGGAAGACTTGAGTTAAAATCCCTCTTCTGCCACAGATGACCTGTGTAACAAGTCATTCAGTTTCTCTGTTCCATAGTTACCCATGTGAGGGGGACAATGGGGATAATAATACTTCCCTACCTCACAGGTGTATTGTGAGGATAAATACATGAAAAGATTGTGAGATGTTCAGATACTGTGGTATTGGAGGCCATATAAGTACCTAAGAGAGAGTTCCGTGTTCCAACGCCTGCAGTAGCATTCTCTCTCAAGCCCCATTACTGTCAAATGAAGGAGAAGGCTCTGTGGTCTGAACTACTTCTGCTGAGAAGCCCAGTATGGGCTATTCTTCTCATCAACTGAGTAAGTAGGAAAGAAAGAAGGGAGCCAAAAAACCCAGAATTTTTTTTTTTAAGTAAAAATTTGAACAACCTCAAACATAACTATACAGAAGCTGTTGTGATTTAATAGTAAATAAAACTGACATCAAAATGGTTATAAATAGTTATTTCTTTCCTCCAGTAAATCCTTTTATAAGAGCAGTAACATCACAGGACCTCAGTACACACACAGTTTATGTTGGTTTCTGAATGCATACCTTACAGTTTGCTTGGTGGTTTGTGGGTGAGACTCCACTGCACACTGCTACAAAAATATCTCCATACTAATCAATTTCCATTTTAAAAGAAAGAAATAGAAACAAATGAAGTAATGCCCCCAAACTTAATGTATTGGAGTCTTTTCGTGGTAGGTGCTGTATTAAAATGAGCTGGGCTCTGCCCCAAAGAGCTCACAGCCAAAAACTACAGTATCATGATAAGCTGAGGTTATTTGGGCTGTTATTGTACAATACTAATGTACTTTTTTTGGGTTGAATCTAGGCTAATGATTTTTTTTTTAAAATCATAATCGCGAGATTTAAAAAAAATAGTTGCAATCGCAGTGAATTGAAAAATACTATTTCTTTTGTTTATCTTTTTTACAGTGCAAATATTTGTAATAAAAATAATATAAAGTGAGCACAGTACACTTTGAATTCTGTGTCATAATTTAAATCAATATATTTGAAAGTATTTTATGTATTGAAAATATTTATAATAATTTTAAATTGGTATTTTATTATTGCTTAACAGTGCGATTAAAACTGTGATTAATCACGACTATTTTTTTAATCTAGTTAATTTGTTTTGCATTAATTGTATGCATTAACTGCAATTAGTTGACAGCCCTAGTTAAATCTTTACCCTTTAGTAGATCTGATCGTTTAAAAGGACCTGATCCACTTTCCATTGAAATAAATAGGAACATTTCCAGGGACTTCAGTGGAAATTGGATTGGTACAAGTATCTCTTTATAGAAACATAATAACCTTTATATATAAACAAAAGGGAGATCAGGCAGCACTTGAAACCTACCACTGTGCAGGAAGAGTGAATAACCAGGTATTCACTTGCATGGACAGCTGGCTTTTTCTATCTGGTTTATTCTCTTTTTCTTCAGCTCACTACTCTAACACTGTTTTCTCACTCTCTTTAGCCTACTCCCCATTTTTGTTATGTTCCCAGTGCCACTTCGTTAAACAGATAACAAAGGAGTCCTGGTGCCAGAGACCTCACAATCTTAAATTAGTAACACAGGAAAAGGAGGAGATGACAACACAGAGCTGGGAGTTGTGGGTAGTGGAAGATTGAAAACAATAGGATCCTGTGGTTGTTTGGAGGAGAAATGCTGATAGCTTGAGTGTCTGTGTCTATGAACTCTTTAACCCTTGACTGTTTCCTAGTATTTTTATACTTCCAATTTCTCTTCCTCTCTAATTGCCATTCCCAGTGTACTTGAAACCTTATGTAACTTTCTGATTACACAGTCCGCCCTTTCCTTCTGTAAAAGGAGCATGGTGCAAAACACTTAGCTTGGTGCTGGAATAGCAGCAAAGAGGAGAAGACTGTTACTTATTGTGTATTTTAATGTGCAGCTGCCATCCACAAGGCCAACAGAATGTTAGGAACCATTAGGAAAGAGATAGATAATAAGACAAAAATATTATAATGCCACTGTATAAATCCATGGTATGCCCACATCTTGAATACTGCATGCAGTTCTGGTCACCCAATCTCAAAAAAATATATATTTGAATTTTAAAAAGTACCGCGAAGGACAACATAAATGATTAGGGGTATGGAACAGCTTCCATATGAGGAGAAATTAAAAAGACTAGGACTCTTTATGTTTCTATAAAGAGATACTTGTACCAATCCAATTTCCACTGAAGTCACTGAAAATGTTCCTATTTACTTCAATGGAAAGTGGATCTAGTCCTTTTAAATTATCAGATCTAGTAAAGGGTAATAGAGGTCTATAAAATCATGAATGGTGTGGAGAAAGGGAATAGGGAAGTGTTATTTACCACTTTACATAACACAAGAACCAGGAGTCACCCCATGAAATTAACAGGCAGCAGGTTTAAAACTAACAAAAGGAAGTACTTCACAAACACACAGTTAACCTGTGGAACTCCTTGCCAAGGGTTGTGAAGGCCAAAAGTATAATCCGGTTCAAAAAATAATTAGATAAAGTTCATGGAGGATAGGTATGTCAGTGGCCATTAGCTAAGATGGTCAGGGACGTTGCCCCAAGCTTTGGGTGTCTCAACTTCTGACTGCTAGAAGCTGGGATTGGATGACAGGTATGAATCATTTGATAAATTGCCCTGTTCTGTTCACTCCCTCTGCATCTGGCACTGGCCACTGTTGTAAAACAGAATACTGGGCTAGATGGACTGTTGGTCTGACCCAATGTGACCAGCCTTATGTTCTTATCTAGTTTCCTTTTACATTGGGGAAGAATTTCTGCAACTGACACTGCAGCCGGTTAACCTGTTGGGACTGACCGGCAAGGCTCTTCTACTAATGAAGATTTGCCTGTTGTGATAAACGTCTACTCTGAGCCTTTGTACCTAGAATATAATTGAGACCTGTTTTATTTTCTTTAGCATATATGGGGTTTTCTATGTGCAAAGCTTTTTTATTATTATTATTCTTTAAATATTTGCCTAAATGAAATGATCTCACATATTCTGTTAAATCGTAGACGTGTAGGACTGAAAGGGACCACAGTAGGTCATTAGTCCAACCCCCTGCACTCAAGGCAGGACTAAGTAATAATTAGAACGTTCCTGACAGGTGTTTGTCTAACCTGTTCTTAAATACCTCCAATGCCAGAGATTCCACATCCTCCCTAGGCAATTTGTTCCAGTGCTTAACTACCCTGACAGAAAGTTTTTCCTCATGTCCAAACCTAAACCTCCCTTGCTGCAGTTTAAGCCCACTGCTTCTTGTCCTATCGTCAGAGGTTAAGTACAATTTTTCATCCTCCTCCTTGTGCACAACTACCATTTATATACTAGAAAACTGTTATCATGTCCCCCCTCAGACTTCTCCACACTAAACAAACCCAATTTTTTCAGTCTTACTTCACAGGTGATGTTTTCTAGACCTTTAATCATTTTTGTTCTTCTCCTCCGGACTTTCTCCAGTTTGTCCACATCTTTCCTGAAATGTGGTGCCAAGAACTGGACACAATACTCCAATTGAGGCCTTAGTGTGGAATAGAGTGGAAGAATTACTTCATGTGTCTTGCTTACAACATGCCTGCTGATACATTCCAGAATGATATTCACTTTTTTTGCAACAGTGTTATACTGTTGACTTGTATTTAGCTTGTGATCCACTATATTCCCCAGATCCCTTTCTCCAGTACTCCTTCCCAGGCAGTCATTTCCCATTTTGTGTATGTGCAACTGATTGTTCCTTCTTAAGTGGAGTACTTTGCATTTGTTCTTATTGAATTTCATCCTGTTTATTTCAGACCATTTCTCCAGTTTGTCCAGATGATTTTGAATTTTAATCCTATCCTCCAAAGCACTTCCAACCCTTCCCAGCGTGGGTATTGTCCACAAATTTTATGAGTATACTCTCTATGCCAGTGGTCACCAACCCGTCGATCGCGATCGACTGGTTGATCCTGGAGCCTCTGCCAGTCGATCGCGATCTTCAGGCTGCTAAAAGTCTGGTGGCGCAGCTGGGCTGCCTGCCTGCCGTGGCCCCAAGCCACTCCTGGAAGCAGCTGGCTGCTGGCACATCTCTGCGGCCCCGGGGGGGGAGAGGGGGGGGAGGGGCAGCAGATCTCCATGCTCCCACCCCTGCACTATCCCCGCAGCTCCCACTGGGCAGTTTATAATATATGGAGATATACCTATATCATAGAACTGGAAGGGACCCTGAAAGGTCATCGAGTCCAGCCCCCTGCCTTCACTAGCAGGACCAAGTACTGATTTTGCCCCAGATCCCTAGGTGGCCCCCTCAAGGATTGAACTCACAACCCTGGGTTTAGCAGGCCAGTGCTCAAACCACTGAGCTATCCCTCCCCCACTTGCATAATCACAGTGCATATCTTTAAAAACTGCAAAATAGGTGATCCTATCAAAAGCAAAAGAAAGTACTTGCATAAAAGTCAGGGTGAGAAATAGATTCGTAGGACTGGAAGGGACCTTGAGAGGTCATCTAGTCCAGTCCCCTGCACTCATGGCAGGACTAAGTATTATGTAGACCATTCCTGACAGGTATTTTGTCTAACCTGCTCTTAAAAATCTCCAAAGATGGAGATTCTACATCTCCCTAGGCAATTTATTCCAGTGCTTAACCACCCTGACAGTTAGGAAGTTTTTCCTAATGTCCAGCCTAAACCTCCCTTGCTGCAGTTTAAGCCCATTGCTTTTTGTTCTATCCTTAGAGGCTAAGATGAACAAGTTTTCTCCCTCCTCCTTATGACACCCTTTTAGATACCTGAAAACTGCTATCATGTCCCCTCTCTGTCTGCTCTTCTCCAGACTGAACAAACACAATTTTTTTCAATCTTCCCTCATAGGTCATGTTTTATAGACCTTTTATAATTTTTGTTGCTCTTCTCTGGACTTTCTCCAATTTGTCCACATCTTTCCTGAAATGTGGTGCCCAGAACTGGACACAATACTCCAGCTGAGGCCTAATCAGCGCGGAGTAGAGCAAAAGAATTACTTCTTGTGTCTTGCTGTGCTCCAACAGTCATATAGTTGCAATTTAAAGCCTAAAACAGTTGTCTACTGTACTTTCTATATTGTCAATCACCTTTCTGGTTAAAAACCTTAGCTCACTACATTGCTCTTCCTTTTAACTTATTTTCCTTTCCTGGCTTCACTATGCTATTTTTCTCTTCCTATGTTGTCTTCAATGTTTCCCCCCTCCTCCTTCTCCACTTGCCTCAATCTCTCTCTCTCACAAGAACATACTCTTCTTACTTATGCCACTGGTCTCTCCCACTAATGCATCCGTAAGGCTTAAACACTTTTACCTGGTAGTTAGAGGACTAAACTTACTAGCCAAAGTTTGATATGAAAGGCTAGAGTGAGGGTGGGAGGTATTCTCCAGTATTACTCCGAACAGCCCATGCCTCCTCTCCCCACCTCAAGCTGTTGGGATTGACAAGTCTAATCAGTTCACTTTGCTGCAGCTTGGCAAAATTATAAGCAGCAGGAAGGAGGCTGGAGCTGTCTGTCTGCAGACTTCAGAGTACAGCACTACATTGTTGACACTCATCTATCTCACTGTGCAACCATAAGTGTTAGGCTTTCTTGTTCATAGGAAGGCCTAGATTGCCTAGAAGTTGAAGGCACTTGCTGAGGAAAGCTTCCCACACTCGTCATGGGCAAGTAGATTTTTCAAAATCCATCTCTGAGCATTAGGTCTAGTCAGTGTTTTCAAGACCCCCCAGTCAGGAACACCTGCCTCTATCTGTATACCAGTTATATGTCATAGCTAATCCACAGTGTCGAAGGGTCAGAAATTACATTTTTTTGCTATCTGCTGTGGATCATATTAGACTGATTTGAAGAGAGATTTTTATAATGTATTTTCTAGAGCCATCTTTTAAGGTCTTTGTGAGACTCTTCAGCTGAACTTGTTAAGGAAATAGTGTAATATTTCTGTTCAATAGAGTCCTTGAAGTCTCCACTAGTCCTATGTTTAGTGACCATGAAGATTCTAGGTATACCTCTACCCCGATATAATGCGGTCTGATACAATGCGAATTCGGATATAACGCGGTAAAGCAGCGCTCCGGGGGATGGGGTGCTTTACCTCGTTATATCCAAATTCGTGTTACCGCAAGCGGTTTCTCTGCGCCCGCCCGTTACTTGTTGCGGCCCTCCCCAGGGCCCCACACCCCAGCTCACCTCCGCTCCGCCTCCTCCCACGAGCGTGCCGCAGCTCCGCTTCTCCTCCCTCCCAGGCTTGCTGCACCAATCAGCTGTTCAGCGCGGCAAGCCTGGGAGGGAGGAGAAGTGGAGCTGCGGCGCGCTTGTGGGAGGAGGCAGAGGCGGAGCGGGGGTGAGCTGGGGCATGGGGGCTGCAGCAAGTAAGGGGGGGCGCAGAGGAACTACACCCCTCCCCAGCTCACCTCCGCGCCGCCGCCGCCGCCGCCTCCTCCTCCCACGAGCACGCCACTCAGCTCCGCTTCTCCTCCCTCCCAGGCTTGCCGTGCCAAACAGCTGATTGGCACGGCAAGCCTGGGAGGGAGGGGGGAGAAGCGGAGCTGCAGCGCGCTCGTGGGAGGAGGCAGAATGGAGGTGAGCTGGGGGGGGCCGGGGGAGGGGCGGCGGCAAGAAGGGGGGGGGCACAGAGGAACCGCTCCCTGCTCCAGCTCATCTCCGCCTCCTCCCCTGAGCGCGCTACCGCCGCTCCGCTTCTCCCCGCCCCCCTTTCCAGGCTTGCCAGGCCAAAGAGCTGATTGGCGCGGCAAGCCAGGAAGGGAGGGAGAAGCGGAGCGGCGGCGCGCTCAGGGAGGAGGTGGAGGCAGAGCGGAGGTGAGCTAGGGCGGGGAGCGGTTCCTCTCCCTACCCCGATATAACGCGGTCTCACCTATAACACGGTGAGATTTTTCAGCTCCTGAGCACCACGTTATATCGGGGTAGAGGTGTACACAGCACTGAAAACAAAAGTTATCCATCCAAAGGAGTAGTATGACATGAGTGACAACAGTGCAAGCTTCTCGACTGTGCCCTGCTGTGTCCCTCAACTCAGACCTCTTAGAGTGAGAGGGTGGCCCTGTAATTTCCATCAGGTTCTTCTTGCCAACAAGGCTAACTAGGACTTAGATGATGTAGTTTCAGTGCAGTTCCTAGCGGATGAGTGTCTAAATTCAGTTCACTAAGGCCACCAAACAGCTGTCAGATGGTAACAACCTTTTGCTCATCACTGAAATGGGCCAAATTGAAATCGGTGACCTAGAAGTGAAAGTCTTTACATCCTGTTAACCTGAGCCATCCTGTCCCTCAAGACTTGACAGTATTTGGATCCTCTCTTTCTCATTTATAAAATAAGAGGTAAAAAAGGCTGGAAATATTCTCTTCAGTTCAAAACAGGAGAGTATTGATTTTATCTATATAGCTAAACAATGTCTCTCTTTTATTGGATATAGCTGTATTTCGTGTTTAACATGAGTCTTGAATAAATCAATTTTTCTTTGGTCGTGTACATGGAAAAACTGTTATGGACATGGAGTACTCACTTTGAAAAAAATCTATTTAGAAAAAGCAACATAAAGGTGCTTTACCAAACTGGGATTATTAAAAATAAATTATAGGGAAAGATCCGACTCTGAAGAAATAAATAATGCAGATTTCTTCTTGGATGTGGCGGATAATCCTGGCTATAGTATAGGATGCTATCTTGGGATACAGTACTGTTTGTTTTTTAAATTCATTTTTCTAATTAGTTAGTCAAAAGTCAATCGTGTATCTCAATATTGATGTAGGGTTTGGAGAGAGAAAGGGAGGCACTAAAACTTTGTTTTTTAAAATATTTGTTTCCCACTGGATTTTTCTGTAGGTTTATCCCTCTTTTGTTGTACAAGCTTAGTGGTAATAAACAGTTTTTGTTGTTGTTCTTATTCTTCTTGCAAGACTTAAATGTTGTGAAATAGCTGGTACTGTTCAGTGACCTTCTGCATAAGTGTTTGTTTCTTAGGGATGGATTTAGATTGGGTTTTCCCTCCTCATCTGAAGCGTTATCTTTGCCAGGAAGGGTGTCATTTGATTCAGAAAAATCTACAGAATCATAATTTCAATGATGTCACCCTCTGCAGCATGGCCAGTGGAGACTTGGTGCCCTTCCTTTCTCCCTGGCTCCGAGCCCCAGGTCTTGGTCAATGTTCCTTCTAATTTTTTCCATCTATGTATTGAATGAATTTTGTTATGTGCACCATTTCGAGGTAATGTGCGGATGTGTGCCACCAGTACAAACAAAAAACCTACATATAATATATATTTTTAAAAAGTTACCATGGGGATAATTATTCCAGCCAGGACAGATTAGGCATTTTAGAGCTCACTACTCACAGAATTAAATTTAAGCGTAAGAGAGAAATAAAAACTATGAAATGCATAGACCAGTCAAAACACTAAAATAACACACTTTGAAAGAATATTATTACAGAGAATATATGTGTATTGCATGAAGTATCAAGAAGTAACAACAACAATAATACAAGTATGTGTTGAGAGGTGAGTGTGAAAGACAGACACACACTGTGTGTGTGTGTGTGTGTGAGAGAGAGAGAGAGGGGGGGGGGATGTGCTGCCCCTTTAAGTAGATCAGCACTCACCACTCTGAAGCCTACTTGTTCAGACACAGCAGCAGCTGCCAGCAAGCTCCGTCCCACTCCTGAGCCCTGTCATGTCATCCCTCCTGCTCTGTGGAGATGGGGTACAGGGGCCGGGGGAGGAGGACTCCCTGACATCAGTACCTCTCCCTATCCCCCCAGCTCAGCACAGCAGGCAGAACGCTGCCGGGAGCAGCTAGCCAGGGGCTCCAAGGCAGAGGACAAGGGCAGTGGGGGTAGGGACACCTGAAGTGCGCGGCACTTAATAGACTGCTGGGTGGCCATGCAGCTTAGAGGGAACCTAGGTGTTGGTAGAAATTTTGATAATACAGTGTCATCAGTCGCAGTGGGTATTATTAAAAACCCTTTCTCCCATGAATACAATGGTACCAAACATGGCAAACCTAAACAATTATGTAAATATATGTTCAAGAAAATTTTTAAAAATCATCTTTTTTTAAATGATGCTCTGATACTGGCATATCAAACATGCAGCCCTCACAAAGTTAGATTTTGGCCCTCGACTGACTGTTCTTTATCACCTACTGCTCAGAAGATGACACCACATTAATTTTTTTGAATGCTTAACAGATTACTATAAATGGAAGAGTGTTTCAAATTGATTTGCCATCATGGGCCAAAAAAAAAAGTGGCTCAGTGGTATTATCAGATTTATTATGCCAAAAAAGTTGTAATGAGGCACCAGTTAAAATGTCAGCAGCCAACCAGAAATTACTGGAATCCCTCTGTAAACAGTATGCGCTTATTTATATAACATACAGTACATAATATAATTCATTACAATCCCAAAGTAATTTATTACAAAATCCCTGTTTTTACTTTGGTCTTCATGATTTTTAGGCATCAACGGGGAGATGAACAGTACTGACTAGTAGCTGAATCTTTGGAGATTATTTCTGGGGAGGACTTGGTTAAACACAACACTCAGTGGCTTCTTACATTCTGTAAGAAGTGCACCCATAAACTGAATTTGGCAAGGTTGGAGTGGAAATCCATCAGGAAAAAGTTGAAAATGCCAGCTGTGTATGAGACTCACCTTCTAGTAGGTCCCATGACATGGGTTTAGAGAAGAATGCCTGCTTCTTCTGCAGTAAGCTGGAAACCCAATGGCATCCATTAAGTATAGTTTCAATATGAGACAGGTGAGAAACTGTATGAAGCAGTCACTCTTAGCAAGAATGTTGCATGGAAAGTAAGCAGGTGCATTAACTCAAAAGACATCCGTGCATACATTGCATATCACATCATGTGCTACGCCAAGTATAAATGTAATGTGTTGCCCCCAAAGGAAAAAGCAACAGAAATTAAGTACTGATTTTTTTACTGTAAACTGTGCAACTCAGCTGGAGTTCATAAATTGCCTCACAGAGGCTCTAATGGATGGAAAAGTGGTGGTGATGGCCGATACAGAGGTTAAGAACAGAGAAATATGTGTTTTGTATGGGATTGAAGAGGAACAAATGCTCAGCAGAGAGGCTCTTAAAGCACTTATTGAAGATGAACTGTGGGATATGGATGTAATTTTTAGCAATCCTATCTGCAGAAATGAATCACAGTGCATATCTTTAAAAACTGCAAAATAGGTGATCCTATCAAAAGCAAAAGAAAGTACTGATGTCAACAGTAATATGAAGACTGTTTGCACAATGTCACAATGAAGAAGCTACTGTCTCATACTCACAGGAATGAGGAGTTAATCACAAACATTTATAAGAAAAAGTATTTTGTCTTATAGTATATGGGAGTTTCATAGATTCATAACTGATGGCAAACTGAAGATATAATATTGCATGACCTGCACTACTTGAAGTTTTGCATCGGTAGTCGCAGTGACTTCATCACCATCAGGTATGACAGTAAGCAAATGGATCACAAGGATGCCATTTTATTGCAAAGCTTCATATACAGGAGTTTGAGCAAAAGATAGATTTCCAACACATACACAACAACTGTATGGCTTCTGCGTAATCTACCACTACAGGTGGTTGTTGGCTTAACAATTCATTCCAAAACCCATAGCAAATTTCTTGTGCAGCTTATGCACAGGATTGGCTCCTCCATTGACTATAGCAAAGTAGTCCGCCTGGAGACCGCAATTCCATTCGGTGAAGAACCTCATTTGCAAGTGAATGGAGGAATGTGCGTTCCCCTCAGAACTCGTCATGAGTGGGTTTATATTTTGTGCTGCTAATAACTTAGATTTCCTTGAAGATGCATAAGGTAGCAAACATACCTTCATGCTACTGTTATGGTCTGCTAAGAGGAACGTATTAAGGGGTACCTGTCCCAGTCTCAAGTCCTGTCTGGATCAGTAAAGACCATTCCATGAAGGGGCTTCCTGTCTTCATGGCTTGCTTACTTTCCTGCCAAGGTCCAAAAATTCTGAAGACAAGAAGTCCAGTTTTCAATGAATCAACAGTTGAATTGACTATAATAGAGCTTTCAACATTCATTAACCTTGACTTCACTTGATCATTGTGCAGAAGTCAGGTACATTCCGGGGGCAAAAAATCATTGAGTACGCCATCAGCTGAAGAGAGAGAAGACATATCCTCAAATGATCCAGACGCCCAGCACATAGCATACCACACCATTTCAGGAGAAAGCTACATTCCAACATGGTCATCCTTTAACTTGGCACTATATAAAAGTGCAAGAGTGAATGACCTGCAGATGCATCCTGCCAATCATTACTGTTTGCCCCATGGTTGCTGTTTGAATGTGACAGAACAGTGTATATGTGCTTGGGGAAAAGCAAACTAATGCACATCTTAAAAACCTTAGAGGTTTTTAAGACCTGGCTTGACAAAGACCTGGCTGGGATGATTTATTTGGAGTTGGTCCTGCTTTGAGGAGGAGGTTTAGATTCTAGGACTGGATGGGACCTCGAGAGGTCATTAAGTCCAGTCCCCTGCCCTCATGGCAGGACCAAATACTGTCTAGACCATCCCGGATAGACATTTATCTAACCTACTCTTAAATCTCTCCAGAGATGGAGATTCCACAACCTCCCTAGGCAGTTTATTCCAGTGTTTAACCACCCTGACAGTTAGGAACTTTTTCCTAA
>NW_020664393.1:42803643-42861928 GCF_002925995.2 Terrapene triunguis | reverse complement strand
TCAGCAGTCCTGTGTACTGGGACAGCTACCTCAGCTGTCTCCACATGGACCTAAGCCAGCATCTACTGACAGTGTAGCTAGGACCTTATGCCAACAGAGGTGTCTCAGCATAGTAATCATAGATGGTATGGCTGAGGTACAAGCTTTTGACCATCCAGAAAAAGTTAATCTTCTGAGATTGGCTGAATTCTTCATTATGAGGCTACAGAGAAAATACTGGACTTATGACAAAGTCCACGTTGTGTTTGACATGTGTGCAGGAGAATAGATTACAAATATTACCAGAAAGAAAAGACTCCATAGTATTGCACCTGTCCAGTACAAAATCATTGACTCCACAAACATCTCCAATGTCACAATGAAGAAGCTACTGTCTCATACTCACAGGAATGAGGAGTTAACCACATACATTGCAGGAAAAACGTTCCAGCATGCAAAGAATTTTGTCATTGCATGGCGTAACAAAGTTGCTGCCTCACACTGTTGCGTGGAGTTTCTTTGTAGGTCCCATGAGTAGGCTGACACTAAAATTATCTTGCATGCCATCAATGCCACAGAGAGAGGTGCTACTTAATTCTGGATTTTTGCACAAGACACAGGTATTCTAATGCTCTCTATGAAATGTGACCAAAGATTTTTGCAAGACTCTGTTTTTGTACCTAATGTTATAGAACAGAATTGCTGGATATCCCTCAGCGATGTGTTCCTATCACTTGGACCATTTAAGCCACCACACTGCCAGGTATCCACACCCTTTCAGGATATGACACTACTGGAAGGTTGGTTGGAAAGACCAAATTACCTTTTTCTGGAAAGCATTTGATTAGCCTCCGAAGACTTTTCTTGCTCTGAAGATGCTTGGAATAGCTGAGACAATCACTGATATGCAGTGTGGATGACGATCCGTGTGACATGTCTAGCAGTGGTGCCCTAGACTAAGACGAAAATGATGATGACTTTGATTTGAATAAATGTTTTCAGTCCTACATGTCAAGGCTAACTTCCCTAGAATTACCAAAGATCAATATCGTAAGTAAACCATCCCTGTGTTTTATGTAAGTAAACCATCCCTGTGTTAAAGTATAGTTTTAAAAAGTTGATTTAAAAAAGAAAACATCTTCTCAAATATATAGCTACATAATTATTCTAGGCTTGTCGCATTTGGTATTCTAGGCTTGTCGCATTTGCATTCATGGGGGAAAGGACTTTTGAGTAATACCCAACTTGATCCATTTCCAGCTAAATTGTATTATTAAAATTTCCACCAACCAGAGGATCTGGAGCTGGGAGACAGAGGGACAGCACTCTGCAGAGGGTGACACCATTGAAATTATGATTCTGTGGATTTTTACGAATCAAATGATACCTCCCTTGCCTTTCTATCACTAAATTGCCAATGGAATAAGATTTTACTACATTATGCTCCCGCACTAAAAAGACAAAGTTTAGTTTCACAAACTAGATGATTTATGATTTCTGTGGAATTCCTGTAAATGAATTGTAGGATCAGGCCCCTAAACTGTTGCTTTGTTCCTGAACAATGTATAATATCTACAGTTGGCATTAAAATTTAAAATTAAATTTAAAATTTCCAGTGTAATGCAGTGGCCAAAGGGGCTAATGTGATCCTGGGATGGTTAAACAGGAGAATAGCAAATAAGAGTGTGGAGATTATTCCCCCTTTGTATTTACACTGCTGTGACTGATGCTGGAATACTGTCTAGTTCTGGTGTCTACAGTTCAAAAATAATGTTGATAAATTTGAAAAGGTTCAAAGAGCCACAAGAACGATTAAAGAATTGAAAAACATGCCATATAGCGATAGAGTGTTTAATTTAACAAGAGAAGGTTAAGTGGTGACTTGATCACAATTCATGGGGAACAAAAATTTCATAATGGACTTTTCTGTGTAGCAGACAACGGTATAATGGGATCCAATGGCTGGAAGTTGATGCTAGACACATTCGGACTAGAAATTAGGTGCAGATTTTTATCAGTTAAGGTAATTAACCATTGGAACAGGTTACCGAGATTTGTGGCGCATTTTCCATCAACTTTTAAAATCAAGATTGGATATTATTCTCTAGATAAAACCTTAATTCAGGGAAGTCTTATCGCCTGTGGTTATGCAGGAGATCAGACTAGATGATCACAGTGATCTTTTATAGCCTCACAATCTATGAAATCCTTACATAAGAAAATGCTCAGACACATTCCATGAAGGTTTTGGAGAGCTGTCATTCTGGATATTTTCCTTGTTGACTGGAATTCAAATTACAAAGACAGTTTTAAATTGGAGTACTGACTCTTGGGCTAATTTTAACTCAGTGGGAGTTACACCCATTTATATCAGGCCTGAATTTGACGTGAATGTCTCTTTGCCATATACTGATGTAATTCTCTGCAGACGTTGTAATCGTGTGTGTGTGTGTGTGAGAGAGAGAGAGAGAATAAATCCATTAAAGCAGTAGTCCAGTGTTTTCTCTATCTGTCTTTAGTAGTAGAGGAGCTGAACGTGTATGTAATGTAGTTTAAAAAAAAACAAAAACTGGTTACAGGGATTATGAATAGGAAAGGTGAAAATAAATGTGGCAAACTTCCCTGGGCCTGAACAGAGACATCTGTTCATAAGAGCCAAGAACTAAAACTAATCCACAGAAAAATGTTTTGAGACAGTTTTATTGTGGAAGTTGGTGGTTGCTCATGACCTGATTACATTCAATATGGGCAGAGGATAGTCCCAACCAGTAATATATATTCAGTGTTTCAAAAGGGCTATTTTCCCAAAACTGAGGAAAATTATTAATACAATTGTTTGGGAGAAAAAATTTAGACAAAAAAACATGAATCAAAATTGGCAGCTTCTTTTAGAAGTTTATCAAATGGCCAAAAAGCACAATGCCACAATTAATAAGGAGGACATCTTTGGCTAAAAGCCCATCCTGGGTCAGTGCTAAAGTAAAGGCAGCAATTAGATATAAAAAAACAATATATAAGAAATGGGGAAAAAAGGGGAAAGATGTAACAATCAGTATAAAGCAGAAGTCCTGAAGTGCAGAAAAATTATAAGGAAAGCTAAAGATAACAGGGAAAAATCCATGACTGGCAGGGATAACAATAAGAAGAAGGGGTGTGTGGGTGTGTGTGTTTATAAAGTTTTTGTTAAGAACAAAAGAGATCCCTAGCAATGGAAGAGTTCCATCACTAGACGGAGATGGTAAAATTGTTAGTAATGATGCAGAAAAGGCAGAAATGTTCAATAAATATTTCTGTTCTGTATTTGGAAAGAAGTGGGATGATGTACTCATCTCATATGAGCATTAAGTACTTTCCAGTCAATTAGTAACTAAGGTGGCTGTTAGACAACATCTACTAGGAATAAACATTTTTAAATCAACAGGCCCAGATAACTTGCAGTCAAGAGTCCTAAAAGAGCTGGATGAGATCTCTGGCCCATTGATGTTAATTTTTAACAAATCTTGGGGTACCAGGAAAATACCAGAGAGTGGAAGAGTGCAAATGTTGTGCCAGTGTACAAGAAGGGCAAGCGGGTTGACCCAGATAAATGTATGACAGTAGTTAGCCTAACATTATTCTGAGGCAAAATAATGGAAAATTTGATACAGGAGCCTGCCTTAAATTCAATTCAATTGATAGAGAATTGGAGAATAGGAATATAATTAATGTCATTTGACATGGATTTATGGAAAATAGGTCTTGTCAAACCTTATTTTATTCTTTGCTGAGATTACTGAGATTGGTTGATAAAGGGAACTGCTTAAATGTAATAGACTTTTGTTAGCCATTTCATTTAGTATCACACAATGTTCTGATTAAAAAATTAGCGCTGTACAAGATCATTAAATGGATTAAAATCTAGCTAATGGACAGATCTCAAAAAGCGGTCATTAGGGAATCATCATTTAGTGGGGTTCCATAGCGATTAGTCCCAGGCCTGATGCTATTCAACATTTTCATCAATGATCTGGAAGCATAAAATCAGAGTTGATAGCAGATGATGCAAAGATTGGTGGAGTGGTACCATAATGATGACAAGGCATTTATACAGAGCAATCTGGATCACTTGGTAAAGTGGGCCTATTCAAACAAAATGTCTTAATACAGCCAAATGCAAAGTTATCCATCTAGGAATATGGAAAGTAGCCCATGCCTACAGATTGAAGGATTGTATCTTGGATAGCAGTGGGTCTGAAAAAGGTCTGCGGGTCCCAGTGGACAAACAAATCAACATGAGCTCCCCGTGTAATGTTATGGGAGAAAGGGCTAAATGTGATTGGGCCCAGTTCTTGTGTCCACATTTTAAAAAGAATATTGAAAAATTAGAGAAGATGCAGAAAAGAACCACAAAAGTGATTTGAGGGCTGGAGAAAATGCCTTGCAGCAAGAGCTTAAAGATCTAAATCTGTTTAGCTTATCAAAAAGATCAAGAGGTGATTTGATTGCATAAATACCTTCACAGGGAGAAAATACCAGGTACTAACATACTCTTTAGTCTAGCAGAAAAAGGCATAACAAGAACCAATGGCTGGAAGCTGAAACCAGACAAATTCAAATTGGAAGTTAAGAACAAATTTTTAACATTGTGACACACTACCAAGGGAAATGGTGGATTCTCCATCTCTTGAGGTCTTCAAGTCAAGACTGGATGCTTTTCTGGATGATATGCATTAGTCAAGCACAGGTTATTGGGCTCAGTATAGGGGTGGTTGAGTGAAATTGTGTGTTCTGTGTAATCCAGGAGGTCAGACTAGGTGATCTAATGGTCCTTTTTTGCCTGAAATGCTATGAATTTATGAATCGCATGGGCATAAGGATCTGCCTGACTGGATCCCATTTCAGGATTGAGACTCAATTAAGGAAATGTCTTTCTTACTTCAGGAGCAGCATATAGACATTACTCACTGTTTGGAAATAGATTGTACACATGATGGTTCCTGATAAGATCTCATTAGAGGTTATTTTAATTAATGGTGGTAACTGGCTGAGAAGTTCTATTGTTCATTAACTCTCTTTATTAATTGAAGTAATGAATGTAAATAATGAAGTATTGTTTTATTTTTTTTTTAGATTATAATCTATGGAGATTTGCCAAAAAATAAAGAAAATGTAGTATATTTATCAAATCATCAGTGTACAGGTTTGTATCTCATTTGTTTGCACTTTTTTTTTTTTTTTTAACTGAAAGATAGAAAAGCTGTTGGGCATGCTATTTAAAGAGAAATATTTCAGATTTTGCCAGTATAATCTTAAGTATAGACAGTGCTCTTAAATATAGCTAGTAACTATGTTTTAGCTAAATCTCTGTAGTGTTTATGTAATCTGTATTTTTTTAAGAACAACCTTAGCAACAAAGTAGGAGATTTTTTTAACAGAAAGTCATAAACTGACCTTGAAATTGAGTATTATAGCCACTTATTTCTTAAATTAATTTCTTAAGAGGAGGGTGTCACAGATTAACTCAGATTATTAGCGAATATGAGTCCAGACAAATATAATCTCTACATCAGAACCTGTGCTTTAAATTTCTTTTGGTGTTTCTGGAACTGAACCTGCAAAGTGTCTTTGCATATGATCCTACTTAGCACTGAGTGCAGCTAATGAGAGGCACTTGGCACCTTTCAAGGTTCAGCCCTATCTGAATTACCACAAAATGTAAGTCATAACATTTAAACTGTAAAATCCAAGATGCAACCCTAAATGGAGAAGATGAGGAGGCAGCTAAATTCAGCAAGGAAAAACTCCTGAAATTATTTCCTCTCTCAAGCACCTTTCAGGATCAGGCCCTGAGTACCTTAATTTCCATTGACTTCAGTGAAGGCACTCAGCACCTTAGAGGAGTAAGCCTTTTAGTCCAATCTACTATGCATTATAAGGTAACTTGGTTCAGCTGTGCTCGTCCAAGTTTCCTTATGTCTGGATTTCTCTACAGGGAAGGCAGATACCACCTGTAACTCAAGATCAAGGTTCAGTTAACTCTCTGCTAAACATTTGATTGGGTCTGTGCACCTCATCAAACAAAGGTTGTCGGAGTGAGAAATCCCACTGAAAACTACAGCTAAGAATTGGTACCTACAAACTTATGTGCTTTATGGCCCATTTGTTTTAGCTTTCCTCAGAGGATTTAGGTGTACAGTAGGCTGATATGTGGAGGTGTTGGTATTTGATTTATGTGGTGCTGCTTGGTACAGGGGTGAACTGACAGTATTGCATTTTGTTTTTGTGACTTTAAAGGATTGGCTGGGTGCTCAGACTTTGTGTATGAGAGCTTTTTATTTATTCTAAATTGAATGAAAAGAAATGTATTTATGAAACTGTCCACAGCATAGAGTCTGGGCAATAATCAACAGTAATGTTTCTATACCTAACTTGTTGATCATTGTCAACTCTGGATGAGTCTCACCCATCATTTAAATTATATAGCATCCCCATTAGGCAAAAGCCCAGGAGAAAACAGTATTGCAATGTGCCCTGAAGATCAATAGAATCTGGCTTTGCCAACCTAGTGAGAGCAGCAAGTCCCAGAGCTAAGGGTCCTCTGCTGGAGTGATGCCACTGTATTTCTTTTGATTGATTTGACAAAGTCTGTTCTTGCTTTAGATAAGTGTTTTGTGCTTATCATCACTGGTCTTTGCAGCTGATCTAAAGAGCAGCACTGAAGGACTCCAAAAGAGAAATCCATGGTGTCCTCAGAGGTAGGGGGTCATAAAGAAGAAAAAATTAAATGGCAAGGAAGTGAGGGAATCTCTCAAGCTTGAGTAGGGACATACGAAGTAGGGGACCTTCCCGGCTTGGAGGAGAGGAAAGTATATTTTTCATACACGGTAGAGAAAACTACTAACTTAAAACAAAATTTCCTGATAAATTGAGTGCACCTGATGGCTCTTTGCACTAGCAAATTGCAGAGTTACATGCCTAAATGCCACAAATTGGACTTTCAGTTGATCAATGAAACTGGAAAACAGGCAAGACTCTTTTAAAATATATTGACTATAATGTTTAACATATTAAAATAAGATGATTGTCATCAAATGTCTGCTTTCCATATTGTGGGACATGTAATATGGAAATGGATTCTGATGCCAGGTTTTTCAGAAAGATGTTGTTTGTGTATGCACATGTGCATATACACAAAATGTGTGTCATTTAAGGTTATTGCAAGTAACATGCCTAATGCAAATCTTCAACAACAAAGAAACAAAAAGTTAAGTAACAGTTCATACCATCTGTTCCTCCACCCCAAAAGATATACCTCACCACTAGCACAACCACTGAATACCACAGATAATGTATCTCAACCTTAACTCTGCCCCATAGGGAATGCCCCTCTTTCAGTGACCACTTTTTGAAACTTCCACTACAGTTATCTTCATAAAGACCAGATACCTCCCACTATTACTTCTACACAGTTTTGGGAATCCACGTGAACTCAAGCTTTATAGAATACACATGTATTTAAGTCAATGTGGCTACTTGCGTGCATAAAGTTATGCTTGTGCAAGATCAGCCCTTTAATCTTTGCAGGTAATTGATGACAGAATTTCAAGTGTCACCAAGTTTTTGGATCTGGAACTAAATTGTTTTTTTTCTTGTTAAAGATGTAGTGAAGTGCTGTCCGTACATGGGAAATAACTGCCTGGGAAGGAGTACTGCAGAAAAGAATCTGGGTGTTATAGTGGATCAAAGATTAAATAGGAGTCACCACTGTAATACCATTGTAAAAAAAAAAAAAAAAAAAGGGCGGGGGGGCTTTAAAATACATCCCAGATGAGGGGACATCATTCTGGAATGTATTAGCAGAAACATTGAAAGCAGGACACAAGAAGTAATTCTTTCACTCTGCTAAGCTCTCATAAGGCCTCAACTGGAGTACTGTGTCCAGTTGTAGACACCACCCTTCAGGAAAGATACAGACAAATTGGAGAAAGTCCAGAGAAGAGGAACAAAAAAAATTGAAGGTCTAGAAAACATAACCTATGAGGAAAGATTGAAAAAAAATTGATTCTAATCTGGAGAAAAAAAGACTGACAGGGGGAGGGGGGACATGATAACAATCTTCAAGTACATAAAAAGTTATAAAGAGGAGGGTGATAAATTGTTCTCCTTATCCACTGAGGATAGGACAAAAAGTAATGGGCTTAAATTACAGCAAGGGAGATTTAGGTTAGATCTTAGGAAAAAATTACTTAGGGGGGTTGTGGAATCTTTGTCATTGGAGATTTTTAAGAACGTGTTAGACAGACACCTGTCAGAGACAGTCTAGACCAGAGGTGGGCAAACTACGGCCCGTGGGCCCCTCCTGTCCGGCCCCTGAGCTCCTGCCCGGGAGGCTAGCCCCCGGCCCTTCCCCTGCTGTTCCCCCTCCCCCACAGCCTGAGCTCGCTCTGCTGCCGGCGCAATGCTCTGGGCGGCGGGGCTGCGAGCTCCTGTGGCAGTGCAGCTGCAGAGCCGGGGCCTGACCTGGTGCTGTGTGCTACACGGTGGCATGGCTGGCCGCCAGCCGGTGCTCCAGGCAGCGCGGTAAGGGGGCAGGGAGCGGGGGGGGTTGGATAGAGAACAGGGGAGTTAGGGGTGGTGGGCAGGGGTGGGGGTGTGGATAGGGGTGGTGGGCAGTCAGAGGGCAGGGAACAGGGTGGTTGAATGGGGCCAGGGTCCCAAGGGGGCAGTCATGAAGGAGAGGGGGGGTTGGATGGGGCGGGGGGCAGTCAGGGGCAGGGGTTCTGGGGACAGTCAGGACAGGGAGAAGGGGTGGTTGGATGGGGCAGGGGTCCCCGGGGGGCAGTCAGGAAGGAGAGGGGAGGTTGGATAGGGTGGCGGGGGCAGTCAGGTGCAGGGGTTCTGGGGGCGGTCAGGGAACAGGGAGAAGGGGTGGTTGGACGGGTCAGCAGTCCCGGAGAGGGCAGTCAGGAATGAAAGGAGGGGTTGGATGGAGTGGCGGGGGGCAGTCAGGGGTGGGGTTCCAGGGGCTGTCGGGGCAGGAGTCCCGGGGGGTCCATCGGGGGCAAGAAGCAGCAGGGGTCAGATAGGGGGCGGGGCTGGGCCATGCTTGACTGTTTGGGGAGGTACAGCCTCCACTAACTGGCCCTCCATACAATTTTGGAAACCCGATGCGGCCCTCAGGCCAAAAAGTTTGCCCGCCCCGGTCTAGACAATACTTAGTCCTGCCTCAGTGCATGGGGATGGACTAGATGATCTATCAAGGTTCTTTCCAGTCCTACATTTCTGTGATTCTATGAAGTTAAAAAAAAAACCCCAACAGCCACCTCTTGGAATGGAATATTTAAAGTTATGAATGAACAGGAGTAATTAACGTGTCAGGAAAAGTTGACAAGGAAGTAACAAATAAACATGATTCTGGGAAGATTTCTTAGTATTGTCATTGAAAAATATCAGTCATCTTGAGTGTTTACTACATGCTTTTTTCCTCTCATGAGATTTCTGTTATGAACATCAGAAGCATAATTACAGTTTCAGAAGCACTTTAGTTCTATCCTGTGTACAAAACGTTTTTTGTTTCCTCAGGGATATTTGAGGCCCAGTTCGACTAAAGAGTTCTGGGTTTTTGTCTTTGCAGTTGACTGGATTGTTGCAGACATGTTGGCAATCAGACAGAATGCTCTTGGGCATGTTCGATACGTTTTGAAAGATGGGTTAAAATGGCTTCCCTTGTATGGGTGGTATTTTTCTCAGGTAACTCCCATTTGTTTGTTTTTCCTACTGTTTGCACATGTAGCGTAAAAATTATTATCTTCTTTACTGTGTATTTCTAGTACTACTTGTTCAAAAGGAATAGCAATGAGTCAAAATGTTCTTGGTGTGTCTTTATTTTAACAAGAAAATTGATTGCTCTCATTCAGAGGGGTGTACATTTGAACATTTATCTAATATTGATGTAAAAGACAGCTGTTTATCAGAGGATTGACTCAGCTTTTTTAACTAATATTTCTTAACTAATCTTTCTAATTAACAAAATACTGTGTTTTAGAGTAATATCAGAATTAAAATCATGGGGCAAAATTTAGAGGTGGTATCTAACTGGGGGTCCTTTATGATTGTTCTCCCTTTCAGATATTTACATATGTGTGCTTGTCAATGTGTAAGAGCCAGATTCTCCTTTCATCCTTCTGTAAATTGGGGGTAATTTCATTGAAGACAGTGGAGTAATACTGATGTAAAACCAGTAAGAGAGGAGAACTGGGAGAATATTCTCAATCATTTTGTCAAGGGAGGTTGAAGTTTGCCTTCATGCTATTGCCACTACAGAATGGTCAGGGTTGCCTTAATCTGCAGGTGTCATGAGATCTGCACAGATCTCATTACACCAATAACGGACTATTGCTTCTGCACAATTGTCTAGGCCAACCTCTCCCGCATGACAGCATGGCTCCTTTAGTACAGTAGAACCTCAGAGTTACAAACACCTTGGGAATGGAGGATTGTTCGTAACTCTGAAATGTGCACAACTCTGAACAAAACATGGTTGTTCTTTCAAGTTTACAACTGAACAGTGACTCAATACAGCATTGAAACTTTACTACGAAGAAAAAAAATGCTGCGTTTAACCATCTTAATTTAAATGGAACAAGCACAGAAACAGTTTCCTTACCATGTCAAATCTTTTTTTTAAACTTTCCCTTTATTTTTTTTAGTAGTTTATGTTTAACACAGTACTGCACTGTATTTGCTCCTTTTTTTTTTTGGTCTCTGCTGCTGCCTGACTGTACTTACAGTTCCAAATGAGGCGTGTGGTTCACTGATCATTTCATAACTCTGGTCATAACTGAGGTTGAACTGTAACTACTGCCACTGGCTGGCATCTCCATAGCTTTGGAGGAGTAGTTGTAGAGATGGTTTACTCAAACTCAGTGCTGCGTGGAGCAAGCATCAATTCTCAAACACTCTGTGGATATGGAGGAGAGCATGCCACAGAAGGTATCTGCTTCCTTACTCCACTCAACTCAATACACACAGAGCCCAACCCCTATGGTGCTCCAGGGAAGGGGCTTCTATTGGGTCCTGAGAACAGGGGAGAATGTGCTATGGAGACAATGACCCATCCTTCTCTGTTCTCTCCCCTACCCACTTGAGCCCCCAAACCAAAGTGACAGTTTCTGATGCTCTTTTATTTCTCCTCTGCCATGCATTAGCAGAGTTCAAGAAGAGAACATGATCCGTGAAAAGAGCACTACTGTTGCCCTTGCATCTAGTCACTATGTCTCTGGTGGTCTAATTCTGCCTTTATTATAATGCTAACAATTTAGGTTCTCTATTGCATCCACTATCACTTGGTGTCCAAAGTAATTTTTGTAATTTTCCAAAATCTTGCAGTGGCTCTCTGGAATATTCTGTGTTCAACTTCCTGACTACTATACTGATTGTTAATAGACTGTTCCTCTGGAAATTAGTAAAAAGCAACAGAGGGTCCTGTGGCACCTTTAAGACTAACAGAAGTACTGGGAGCATAAGCTTTCGTGGGTAAGAACCTGCATCTGAAGAAGTGAGGTTCTTACCCACGAAAGCTTATGCTCCCAGTACTTCTGTTAGTCTTAAAGGTGCCACAGGACCCTCTGTTGCTTTTTACAGATTCAGACTAACACGGCTACCCCTCTGATACTGGAAATTAGTGTGAATGTAGGCTACACTTTTATACAGAACGTAGTTATTAACTTAAACCTGTGTAGTTTTGTGTGTCCCACAACACTTTTCACACTATTAAAGACATTAAACAGAGATGGATATATTTCTAATCCAGGGACACAAATGGAAGACTGTTTACAGACACTAGTATTGTGTGTATTTAAGAAAATGTATTTAAATTACTGAAAAGGGATACACCAGGACTGTAGTGCAAGCTAATAGGTATTTTTATTGTCTTTATCACACCAAACACTGCTAAAACATAAAACACTTCCTCCTCTTCCTGTTGATGCTCTGTCAGTGATGTCACTCACACTCCACTAAAACTTTCCAGTGATATGTACTTACGGAATACTCACGGAATTTATATTCCCTACCTCAGGTAAACATCCTGTTTGGAATATACACACATTTTGGCTACCTAGTTGTGCAGAATTCAGGCGCTAAGGAAACACAGTTGTAAACATAGTTCATTGTTGATCTAGAAACATGTTTTAAAGTACAGAGGGAAAAAATTGAAAATATAGACCGTGTGCTTATGGACTCCCAGAAATCTGTTTTGAGCCTACACATATATTTTGATATTATTCAAAAGCAGATACAGTAGAAATTCAATATAAATTAGGGAACTGGATCTATAGATGACTGCATAGCTAACAAATTCCTTTTTTTTTTTTTTTTGAATATGTATTTCTAATGGTAACAAACAAAGAAGCTCCTTACATTCATCTGCTATGGCACAGGATTGTTCTATTAGCTAAAAATATAATAGCTGTGTATCTAAAGCTGGCCTTAATATTTTTGTGTGCATCTGCAGAACAGTTTCTGCCCAGTCCTTCTCCACTAAAATGCAGCCATGCTGGATAAAAGGTCAGCAGAGAATTTTGGGAAAAATTAAGCAAAAAATATTATATACGCTTTTTCTGTGCTTCCTTCCAGTCCCCTACTAGCCATCACTGCTTGTCTGGATAAGTAGCCATGCCTCTACTGGCTGTTAGCCTGTGGTAGTTTTGTGATTCCCTTCTGAGGTGGAGTGACAGAACAAATAGTGAGGAGTTAATGCACCATTGAATTTATGCTCCATTTTGATGCTATTTTTTGGAGAGC
This sequence comes from Terrapene triunguis, assembly GCF_002925995.2. Taxonomy (NCBI): domain Eukaryota; kingdom Metazoa; phylum Chordata; order Testudines; family Emydidae; genus Terrapene; species Terrapene triunguis. The sequence goes on along the minus strand of NW_020664393.1, from coordinate 42,849,166 downwards.
AATATGCTAACTGTGGCTCTCACTCTTTAAACAGAATATCACTGCTAATACTAGGTGGGCTTTTGCAACCCACAAAGTTCATTTGGGCAAGTCCATCCTCAGGTTAGCCAGTGTCTAAAAAGATGGACAAATTATATAAATATTTACCCCAAGAGGATTTTTCAGACTCTTTAGTAGTAGAAGCTGCTGTTCAGAGACCTAAGGGTGGATTAGAACACTCTATTTACTCAGATAAAAATAGAAAGAAAATGAATTTATTGGGAAAAAAAAGTCTTCTCATCTTTCACATTAAGTTAAATTCCATGAATTACCAAACCACAGTGCGCTAACAATACCATCTTTGGAAGAAAATGTCAGTGTTTATTGACTTGCGCCTGAATGAACAGAGGAAACTTGCACATGCTGTCATAACAGAAGGTCTCCAAGTAGCATGACATGCCTTGATAGCATCTATCGACTTCAGATGCAGCAGCTAGAGCTGTAGCTACTACAATTTCTATCAGAAGGTATGCTTGGCTTAAATCTTTGGGACTGCGTCCTGAGAGCTAAAGTGGAGGATCTTCCTTTTAAAGGAGGAGGACCATTGGGTACCACCACTGATGAGTTTCTGTAAAAGATGGAAAATAGATAGATGCTCAAGTAACTGGCAGTGTATCAACAGCACAGGAAAAGGCCACAAGTACTAGGTTTTAAATACCAAAGACAACACTACCCTTGATTGTCTTCTCACTTTACTCAAAGGAGATAGTAATATCACCAGCAATAGCCTCCTTGGCAGTTTTCTCAACCAAAGAGAAAGAGCTTCAAACTGAGATCAAGAGGCAATCAGGCATCTTGAGTAGCTGTGTTATTGGGCAGTATGTCACCTTTGTGGCCTAAGGCCCGAGAGCTCTGATCCAGTCTTAATTCAGGTTCACTCCCCTCCATTTGGAGACTGGCTATATCATTTTTTCCCACTGTTGGACTTTTATAACCATGGATAAGGCTACGATTTTTTCATGGAGCTCGGAGAAGTCACAGAATCCATGACTTCCAGCAACCTCCGTGAATTCAGCCATGGCAGCCGGGAGCTGCAGGGTCCCCTGCTGCCACAGTTGGCGGGGGGACCCCTGCAGCTTCCAGGTGGCGGGGGCCCCCCCCACAGCTTCCAGCTGCCACGGGAGGCAGGAGCTCCTGGCCACTGCGGGCGGTGGGGGGACCACGCCATAAATTCAACCAGAGCTGGGAGCAGGCTCCTGCAGCTGCCCAGCCTCAGCAGTCAGTGTGGGGACCCCGCAGCTGAGCTCCCCATTTTGTCATGGATATTTTTAGTAAAAGTCACGGACAGGTCACAGGCTTCCATGAATTTTTCTTTATTGCCCGTGACCTGCCCGTGACTTTTACTAAAAATATCCATGACAAAATCTTAGCCTTACCTATGGACAAGTGGATTTTAGTGATTGTCCGCAGAAGATATTCAATACAATTAAAAAAAAAAAAATCCATCCTTCCAATCACAAGAACCTGCTGAGATCGGAGATTCTAGCTCTAGGAATAAGGAGGAGGTAATATGTACTGCACCTAACAGAACCTGCATCACTCAATCCTTGAGATGGTACTTCTAAAAAAAAGTTTATAATCTAATTTAAAATAAACCTGCACGCTTATATAACAGTAAAACTGAATAAAATAATAGTGCTTTACACTGACATAATACCATTCACTTGAGGGCCACAAAAGGCTTTGTAAACATGAGTCGCACCAGTATCACGATCCTGCTATGAAGTAGATGGCCCTCATGCTCCAGGATTCCACTGGCTGCCTAGAGGGGTCAGGAAGGAATTTTTTCTGCAGTACACAATTGGCTAGGTGTAGTGTAAGTTTATTTATTTAGCCTTCCTCTGAAGCAGAGACTGTCCAGAGCAGGAGACAGGATAACATGGTTTGGACTAGTGCTCTGAGGTGGTACAGAGAATCCTTTTTCTATATGTTGGACTGGTGTATCTTGCTTACATGCTCAGGGTTATAACAGATTGCCAGATTTCGGGTTGGGAAGCAACTTCCCCATGTCAGATTGGCTGGGACCCTGAGGTTTTGGTGGATTTTTTTTTTTCTTTCCCCTTTGAAGCAGTGGGCATGGTTCATATGCTGGGATCATCTGGGCATCTCACCTAATCAAGTCCTTGCTATTGCAGAAGTCTTGGGTATTCATGGCACTTTGGTCTCTCACAATCTCTCCCTGTGACACATACAAAAAGGTGGAAGCCTTTGCCTTAATTAAACCTCAAGAAGCTCAATACTTTCATCAAGACATCTTGTTTCTGTATTCTACCCTAGCCTCTATCATACCCCCCCTTTGAAAGACTGGCTTGCAGCTCGTGATTAAAGGACAGGCATTTACATATTTCCTCTTGTTCTTATTGCAAATACCTTAGTTTCATAGTGGGAGAGGACTACTTCCAGTACAGGATCCTTCCATTTGGACTTTATGCTGCCCTCATAGTATTCTCAAAATATCTATCAGCAGTGGCAGCTCACCTAAGAAGAAAGGGAATTCTCGTGTACCCTTATTTGGAGGATTGACTAATAAAAGTGTCATTAAAGGAACATCTTTGTAATGCTCTCCTCTGCACATGTACTCTCTTCAGAAGTATGGTTTCATGATAAACCCTAAGAAGTCACTCTAATAAATCAGTTATGAAATCTTATCTCTGTTAGACTCTGAGATAAGCAGAGTGCTTCTTCCTCAAGAGAGGTTCCTGAATGTAAAATCAGCAGTAGAAACTTGGCACTCTCAAAGGGTAATGTTCTATCTCAAGTTGATGGGACTCTTAACTTCAACAATATACGCATGTCTCAAAATAAGAACTTTACAGCATTGGCTGTCAGCCAACTACAGACAAAGTACAGACAGATGAATCAACAGCTTTCCATTCCAAAGAAAGTGCTAATATCTCTAGATTAGCAGGGTCAACCTTATGATGTCCTCAAAGAGGTACCATTCAGTCCTCTTCCATCCAAAACAGATACTGAATAATCCAACATAGAATGGTATGCTCACTGCTGCAGGTTCACAGTCCAGGAACATTGGAATCCCCCCAAAGACAACATTACATTAAATTACATTAAAACCTTATAGAGCTCAGAGCAATTTGTTGGCATTCAAAAATATTCTAACCTCATGTCCAGCACAAAGTTGTTCAGGTGCTTATGGACAATATCTCTAATTTATATAAACAAGCAGGAAGGTGCCCATTCTTAATTTTGCAGTGAGGCAATGGGAATGGTGCCCTCTCCACAACATGTGGCTATGCATCTAACAGGGAAAACAGCAATCTGGAAGACCAGCTAAGCAGAATCATGATAGCCACTGGTGAGCGGTCACTGAAAACTTCAGTAATACAGGAAATCTTCACATGCTAGGGACAGCCATAGACAGACTTCTTCACAATGAAAGAAAATGCAAAATGTCAGAAGTTTTGATCGAGAGCAAAGACAGACAGACATTCAATTTCAGATGTGTTCCTCAGATAATAGAGCCAAAGTCTCCTATATGCCTTTCCTCCTATTATGTCTAATAACAGAGTGCTAGGGGGGACATGAAGAAGATAATTTTAATAGCGCCTATTTGGCCCAAGCAGCAATTGTTCACAGATTTACTACACATCTCAGAAGGGATGTACAAAACTCTGCCTGTCATTCCAGATTTGCTTACTCAACAGGATGGTTGAGTCTGCCATCTAGACACAAACTGTTCACCTTATTTAGGTTTCTAACGGAACTGAATGTATTGCCTATCTTGTTCCACTTCTGTTCAGGATATATTAGTGAGCTCTGGAAAACATTACATTTTAAAATGGAAAAGGTTCACAATGTGGGCAGAGGATGACGATAATGATCCCATCTCACGGCCTCAACCTAATGTATACCTGAGTACTTCCTCCAGCTCAAAATAGCAGACCTATCACTCTCTTCAATTTAAGGTTCATTTATTAGCCTTATCTGCCTTCCATTCTCTCAATGATAATAAATTGGTGTTTGCTATGAGACAACATTTACTATCCTATTGAAAATCCAGCATCCTCTTGGGATCTCAATTTAGTTTTCATATATTTAATGACACATCTATTTGAGACTATAAGAGAATGTTCTTTACTTATGTGTTTAAATCTCTCAAAGATTTTTATTGAAAAAAATCAATGCAAGTAGTCTAGTACAGTACTTAGAAAAAGCAGTAAATGTGCAGCAATGATGAAAAGATGATTTGGTAAGATAACAGATTTTAATTTTGAACATACAAAAAGATTGTTATTTATAACAATGAGGAATTTATTTTTAAGAGACAAATTTTATTTATATCCTCTTTTTTATCTTTTTTGCTTTAGTTATGTTTCTCTCTTTTCAATCTTAATAGTGCGATCAGTCTCTCAGTTTTAAAATGTTAATAGTAATATGTCTGGAACAAGCTATAAAACTAATCTTTTCCAGGAAATGGTTTAGTTTTTCATAAGATTTCCCAGTGAAAATGCTATTATTGTGAAGAATCTTTTGCCTTCTAAAACAAGTAGTTATTTTAATTTATCTGAGTATCATCAGTATCTAACTTTCTCTTTGCAATTACCAGACTTTCTTTTATTTGTGAAAGTATATAATAGTGTGATATGATCATGCTGCTTGTTACTACATACGCACATACATACATACATGTATCTACAATATGATACCTATTACATGTCTTCAGTATTTGTCTTCTGTTGCTATTTACAGCATGATGCCCAGATTTGAAAATTCTGATCTGCAAATACTTATGCAGATGAATAACTTTACTCATGTGAGGAGTCCTATTAATCTCAGTGGTACTACTTGCATTAATAAAGTTACTTCTGTGTGTGTATTTGTAGGAATAGACCCTCGTGTCAGTTCCAGTGTTGTCTTCTGATTCAGTAACATTGTTAAACAAGACAGGTCAAGTGCTTTCTAATTATCTGTGTGGACATTGTGATCTATATGTATAGCACTTCTCCTTATATGTAACTTTGTTGAAGAGTATGTATTGCTTATGCAAATGTAAAATGGTGTGTCTTTCATCCTGAGAGAGAATGTTCTCTACTATGCAGGCTGCTAATTTTATCTCAATAGATGCTTCTAATGACCTGTCACCATAATATCTAAAATTGCTTTTATCCAAATTCAAACATTTGTTTTTTCATCAAATGTAGTATCTGATAAATACTAAATACTTTTCATTTTTAAATTTTTATGTCCTAGCATGGAGGAATCTATGTAAAACGAAGTGCCAGATTTAATGAAAAAGAAATGAGAAACAAGCTGTGGGCCCAGGTGAAAGCTGAGACTCCAGTAAGATTACACTTTTTTCTCTTTATTTTATTATTATTATTTTTAAATAATCAATCTTTGTAACTGTAAATGACTGCATCAGAGGAATTAGAAATAACTAGTATCTGTAAATTACAAGACAAGCAACCATATGCATGTTTTCTTTATGTATTTTCACTGATTATTCTTAGAGCTACCATTACAGCAACTGAGTTTCTTTCCAGAAACAGCCAATTTCACTGTTCCCTATATTTTAAAATAGCATCTTGCTTACTGTAGTAATGCCTGTCAGACTGATTTTTTTTTAACTGTATATCAAATTAGTTTGATCTTTTGAAAGTCAAGAAACATTCTTACAAAATGTTAATTAATCAGCTATCAGGATGATTAATCATTTTTAATGTAAATGACATTTTAAAACTGAATAACTTTGTCTGCTACAGGGAAAATCTCTTGATAATTTTCTATTTGAAGAACAACTGTTACTGCCAAGTGACTTTTCTCATGACTCCCTCTATGGTCCGTGGTTCAGTGGTTGAAATCACTATGCTTTCATTTGTATTAGTTACTGTACATTAATATGTTGTGTTTTCCCCCTTGTTGGCTTGGTGCATTATAACCCACTTGGTAATACTTGAGATATCTCAGTTGATCAGCTATGCTTTAAAATATATGAAAAAGGAATCCTACGAAAAGTAGAAACATGGACAAATTGCTACGGATGAGAACAAAAGAATAGCACAGCATGTAGGGACAAAAATCAGAAAGGCTGAGGCACAAAATGGGTTACACCTACCAAGGAACATAGAAAGGCATTAAGAAGAAGTTCTGTAAGTACTGTAGGAGCAAGAGAAAGACAAAGGAAAGTGTAGGTCCTCTACTTAGCGGGGAAGGAGAGCTAATGATGGATGACATCAAGAAGTATGAAGTGTTTAATGCTTATTTTACTTCAGTCTTCACTAAAATAGTTAATTGTGTCCAGATACTTAACACAATTAACCTTAATATTTAGATAAGTTAAGCCTAGTCTACACTTAAAAGTTAGGTCAACATAGCTGCATCCAGTCAGGAATGTGAAAATCTACACCTCTGACTGAGGTAGCTATGCCAACCAAACCCCCAAGATAGACACAGTTATGACAACAGAATAATGCTTCTGTCAACATAGCTACCATCATTTAGGAAGATGATGTTTGTACACTGATGGCAAAGACCCCTACCATTGATGTAGGCTGCATCTACTCTAACAGAGTTTTGCTGCCATAACTACAGCGATGTGGCTGTGCCGGTATAGTCTCTGTAGTGTAGGCATCCTTCCAAACGTATACAAGTTGATGGAATTCCCCTTTGGGTACTTAAGGAACTAGCTGAAGCAATCTCAGAATTACTAGCTATTATCTTCGAGAACTCATGAAGGATGGGTAGGACTGGAAAAGAACACACATATTGCCTATCTTTAAAGAGGGGAACAAGAGGACCCGGGGAATTATAAACCAGTTCGCCTAACTTCGGTTCCTGGACGGATACTGGAACAAATTAGTAAACAATCAGTTTGTAAGCATCTGAAGGATAATAGGGTTATAAGTAATAGCCAACATGGATTTGTCAAGAACAGATCATGCCAAACCAATCTAATTTTCTTTCTTGACAGGGTTACTGGCCTACTGGATAGGGGAGAAGCAGTAGACACGGTATATCTTGGTTTTAATAAGGCTTTTGACAGAGTCCCACATGACATTCTCATAAGCCAACTAAAGAAATAAGTCTGTCCTGTGTCCAGTACCATGCAATATTTTCATTAATGACTTGGATAATGGAGTGGAGAATGTGCACATAAAATGTGCGAATAAATCCAAACTTGGTGGGGTTGTAAGTGCTATGAAGGAAATGCAAAATACTATACTTAGGAAGGAAACATCAAATGCACAACTACAAAATGGGGAATAAATGGGCAAGGCAGTAGTACTGCTGAAAAGGATCTGCAGATTATGGTGGATCACACTTTGAGTATGATTTCCATTCCATACGGCTAAATGCAGTGCCTTGCATGGTGCCAAGTATCAGAGGGGTAGCCGTGTTAGTCTGGATCTGTAAAAAGCAACAGAGATTCCTGTGGCACCTCACCCGAAGTGGTGAATGCCCACTTCGTCGGATGCAAGTGGGCATCCAACGAAGTGGGCATTCACCCACGAAAGCTTATGCTCCAATACATCTGTTAGTCTTAAAGGTGCCACAGGACTCTCTGTTGCTTTTTACAGATCCAGACTAACACAGCTACCCCTCTGATACTTTGAGTATGGGTCATGAAAGTGATGCATTTTGAAAAAGAATGGTGATCAACTGTTCTCCATGTCCACTGAAGGCAGGACAAGAAATAATCAGCTTAATCTGCAGCAAGGGAGATTTAGGTTAGATGTTAGGAAAATTTTTCTAACTATAAGGATAGTTAACTACTAAAATGGGTTTCCAAGGGAGGTTGTAGAATCCCTGTCTTTGTAGGTTTTAAGAACAGGTTAGACCAACACCAGTAAGGGATGATCAGTACGAGGGGCTGGGCTAGATATCCTCTTGAGGTCCCTTCCAGGCCTACCTTTCTATGAAATACACACACAAACACTTTTAGTGATGAGTTCTAATGATGGCACGTGTTTTAAAGCTGAAACCATGGTAAAGATTATTTGATCTTAATACTCTTCAGTGTTCAAGGATTCAGTGTGGTATGATTTTCTTCAAATATTAAAGTGGCCTTTTTGAATAGTCAATCAAAAGAGGTTTATACTTGATAGTATGTTTTCAGTCAAAGCTCTGATGTGCTTACTTAAGGCCCTAATTCCAGAAGGCATCTGTATTCAGGACAGCACTTAAGCACATTCTGTCCTCAATCAGGGCTTAGTATGGACATGTTTTGTTAGGATGAAAAGAACAAACTTGTCTGTTTAGATTTCTAAAAGTAAGAAGTGGATTTAAGTTATGTCAACCAAATATTTAAGAGTTTTTCTGTAGGTCTTTGGCTAGTGCAGTGGTCAGCAACCTTCGGCACGCGGCCCATCAGGGTAATCCACTGACGGGCCGTGAGACATTTTATTCACATTGACCATCTGCAGTCATGGTCCCCCACAGCTCCCATTGGCTGGGAACAGCGAACTGCAGCCACTGGGAGCTGCGGAGGGCCGTGCCTGCGTATGGTCAACGTAAACAAAATGTCTCACGGCCCGTCAGTGGATTACCCTGATGGGCTGCGTGCTGAAGGTTACCAACCCCTGGGCTAGTGTGTGAAATGTCATTGAGTTTTGCAATGCTAAACTCTATTTGCCCTGTGTGAGAACTTTTTTTTTGTGGGTAGGTAAGTGATATAGTTATTATTAGGGCATGGTGGAAGGCCAATGAGTACATGTGACTTGGTTGTTAAATTTTCATGACGCTTCTGTAATGCTGGCTTAGTTCAGTTTTAGTAACTATATATTATCGTATCTGTGCGTATATTTTGTTTTTTAAAAGGGCCAAATTCTGCCCTATGTTATATGGGTAAAATTTACTTTGAATTAAGTTATACCTCATTGCAATTTCATGTTATAATTAACAATAAATGCTCTGAAAATTGTTGGCTGGGCTGCTTAAAAATATTTCTGCTAATGAAAGTGATCACTTTTTGCACAAAGCAAGCTTATATTCAAACATTTATGTAATATATCTAACCACTTTAGGTATTAATATTACAGTGAAGTCAGATTTATGCTGTTGCATTTGTGTTTGAAATTTCACCACATGAATACATTAAATATTTGTGCTTCCTGTCAATCTGGATAGGAATCCTTCCATTTTCTTTCAAGCCCAACGTGCCATGAAATAATAGCAAAGTGAACATATACACTGCACTTAACTCGTACTAGCAAATGGCAGATACCCAAGTTGCAAAATAACCTACAGAAGAAAATGCTTGCATCCAATACTTTGTCCTCTCATCACAAATTAGAACCATTTTATTCTCTCTGTAAATAGTATATTAATTGTTATAAATCTGCAGAAAGAATCTTTCTCTGCCCTTATCATACATAAAAATGTCTCAACATAATTTGAAGACCCAGCTTGAAGTAACCATGAAAAATAAAAAGTTGGAAAAATCTTCCCTTTCCCTGTTTTGAGATATGAGATTGTATCAGGATTTTGGGTGCTTCCAGTATTTAAATTTGAGTCACTAAAGTCTAGGACAAAGACTCATAGACTTTAAGGTCAGAAGGGACCATTATGATCATCTAGTCTGACCTCCTGCACAACGCAGGCCACAGAATCTCACCCACCCACTCCTGTAACAAACTCCTAACCTATGCCTGAGTTATTGAAGTCCTCAAATCATGGTTTAAAGACCTCAAGGTGCAGAGAATCCTCCAGCAAGTGACCCATGCCCCACGCTGCAGAGGAAGGCGAAAAACCTCCAGGGCCTCTGCCAATCTGCCCTGGAGGAAAATTCCTTCCCGACCCCAAATATGGCGATCAGTTAAACCCTGAGCTTGTGGGCAAGACTCACCAGCCAGCACCCAGGAAAGAATTCTCTGGAGTAACTCAGATTCCACCCCATCTAACATCCCATCACAGACCATTGGGCATATTTACCTGCTAATAATCAAATATCAATTAATTGCCAAAATTATCCCATCATACCATCCCCTCCATAAACTTATCAAGCTTATTCTTGAAGCCAGATATGTCTTTTGCCCCCACTACTCCCCTTGGAAGGCTGTTCCAGAACTTCACTCCTCTAATGGTTAGAAACCTTCGTCTAATTTCGAGTCTAAACTTCCTAATGTCCAGTTTATATCCATTTGTTCTTGTGTCCACACTGGTACTAAGCTTAAATAATTCCTCTCCCTCCCTGATATGTATCCCTCTGATATATTTATAAAGAGCAATCATATCTCCCCTCAGCCTTCTTTTGGTTAGGCTAAACAAGCCAAGCTCTTTGAGTCTCCTTTCATAAGACAGGTTTTCCATTCCTCGGATCATCCTAGTAACCCTTCTCTGTACCTGTTCCAGTCTGAATTCATCCTTCTTAAACATGGGACACCAGTACTGCACACAATATTCCAGATGAGGTCTCACCAGTGCCTTGTATAACGGTACTAACACCTCCTTATCTTTACTGGAAATACCTCACCTGATGCATCCCAAGACTGCATTAGCTTTTTTAACGGCCATATCACATTGGTGGCTCATAGTCATCCTGTGGTCAACCAATACTCCAAGGTTGTTCTCCTCCTCTGTTACTTCCAACTGATGTGTCCCCAATTTATAACCAAAATTCTTGTTATTAATCCCTAAATGCACGACCTTGCACTTTTCAGTATTAAATTTCATCCTATTAATATTACTCCAGTTTACAAGGTCATCCAGATCTTCCTGTATGATATCCCGGTCCTTCTATGTATTAGCAATACCTCCAAGCTTTGTGTCATCCGCAAACTTTATTAGCACATTCCTACTTTTTGTGCCAAGGTCAGTAATAAAAAGATTAAATAAGATTGGTCCCAAAACCGATCCCTGAGGAACTCCACTAGTAACCTCCTTCCAGCCTGACAGTTCACTTTTCAGTACGACCTGTTGTTGTCTCCCCTTTAACCAGTTCCTTATCCACCTTTCAATTTTCATATTGATCCCCATCTTTTCCAATTAGGCTAATAATTCCCCATGTGGAACCATATCAAATGCCTTACTGAAATCGAGGTAAATTAGATCCACTGTGTTTCCTTTGTCTAAAAAATCTGTTACCGTCTCAAAGAAGGAGATCAGGTTGGTTTGGCACAATCTACCTTTTGTAAAACCATGTTGTATTTTGTCCCAATTACCATTGATCTCAATGTCCTTAACTGCTTTCTCCTTCAAAATTTTTTCCAAGACCTTGCATACTACAGATGTCAAACTAACAGGCCTATAGTTACTCGGATCACCTTTTTTTCCCTTTCTTAAAAATAGGAACTATGTTAGCAATTCTCCAGTCGTACGGTACAACCCCTGAGTTTACTGATTCATTAAAAATTCTTGCTAATGGGCTTGAAATTTCATGTTCCAGTTCCTTTAATATTCTTGGATGAAGATTATCTGGGCCCCCCGATTTAGTCCCATTAAGCTGTTCGAGTTTGGCTTCTACCTCGGATATGGTAATATCTACCTCCATATCCTCATTCCCATTTGTCTTCATACCATTATCCGTAAGCTCCTCATTAGCCTCATTAAAGACTGAGGCAAAGTATTTGTTTAGATATTGGGCCATGCCTAGATTATCCTTAACCTCCAGTCCATCCTCAGTGTTTAGCGGTCCCACTTCTTCTTTCTTTTTTTCTTCTTTATTTATATGGCTATAGAACCTTTTACTATTGGTTTTAATTCCCTTTGCAAGGTCCATCTCTACATGGCTTTTGGCCTTTCTAACTTTATCTCTACATGTTCTGATCTCAATAAGGTAGCTTTCCTTGCTAATCCCTCCCTTCTTCCACTCCTTGTAGGCTTTCTGCTTTTTCTTAATCACCTCTCTGAGATGCTTGTTCATCCAGCTTGGTCTACAACTCCTGCCTATGAATTTTTTCCCCTTTCTTGGGATGCAGGCTTCTGATAGTTTCTGCGACTTTGACTTGAAGTAATTCCAGGCCTCCTCCGCCTTTAGATCCATAAGTTCTTCAGTCCAATCCACTTCCCTAACTAATTTCCTTAATTCTTTAAAGTTAGCCCTTTTAAAATCAAAAACCCTAGTCCTAGATCTATTTTTGTTTATCCTTCCATCTAGTTTGAACTGAATTAGCTCATGATCACTCGAACCAAGGTTGTCCCCTACAACCATTTCTTCTATGAGGTCCTCACTACTCACCAAAACCAAATCTAAAATGGCATCCCCTCTTGTTGGTTCTTCAACTACTTGGTGAAGGAATCCATCAGCTATCGCATCCTGGAAAATCTGAGCCCTATTATTATTACTAGCACTTGTCCTCCAGTCTATATCTGGGAAGTTAAAGTCTCCCATGATCACACAATTCCCATTAGTGTTTACTTCATTAAACATTAAAGAGGTCTCCATCCATATCCAAATCGGATCCCGGCGGTCTGTAGCACACCCCAAGCACCATCTCGGGAGGCTCTAGTAGCTTTCTTTTCTAATGTGATTTTTGCCCAGACAGACTCTGTCTTATCCATTCCATCACTTCTTATTTCTTTACAGTCTACCTCACCATTGATATACAATGCTACTCCAACAACTTTGCCTTTATTTCTGTTTTTCCTAAACAGCACATAGCCTTCAATACCTGTACTCCAGTCATGACTACTATTCCACCATGTTTCTGTTATCCCTATAATATCTGGTTTCACTTCTTGCACCAGTAGCTCTAGTTCCTCCATTTTGTTACCTAGGCTCCTCGCATTAGTGTACAAACATCTTAATTTTTGCTGTTTGGCTTCACTCACATTCTTTACCCGATTAGGCACAGACATTCTACCGCCAGTATCACCTGTTAGACCGGTATCTACACTACCCTTCCTCCTTACGTCCATTCTCATACCCACGGCTGTATCCTTTCTTACTTTGTTTTCTTCCTTCTCAATGTTAAATTCCGGCGTGGAGATTACCTGGACATCTCCCAACCATCTCCCCCAAATTCACTTAATCCTTGGAGTTGGGTGGAGATTGAGTGATACTGCCATATCATTTAAACAAAATTATGCTTCAGAATCCTCTTTAATAATCCATCAGAGATTACTAGCATTTCTGAAATGGCTTAACATATTGTACATTTAGCGGTGAGCACAGTGGCAAATGTGTTAATCAACACCGCCTAATCTGTTTAGGTGAATATAAAATAGAAATAATTACTGAATACCTTGATGGATGTCATGGCAGCATGTCTTAAACTTTTAGTATGAATGGTCTGTCTCATTTGAAGTATTCTAAAGCTATGAAAACAGGTTCAGGAAAATCAAACAGTCAAAAAACACACACTAAATACAGGCTGGATTACTGTAAAGTTCTCTACATGGCATGACTCTTGAAGTTCACTCAAAAGTTATAGCTGGTACGTTATTCAACTGCTTATTTATTGATTGGTGATAGTCACAGGAAGCTTTGCTTTGGTGCTCCAGTTGATTCGCTGGCTCTCTAATCACTTCTGGGATCTTTTTATTGATATAAAGCAGGAGTTCTCAACCTTTTTTGGGCTCAGGATCCATTTGTAAACCTTAGTGAACTGTCACACTCCACAGACAATCCGCCCTTCCCCAATTACTCCAGCCATGATAAAGGCTAATGCAAACCTAGGGTGCATTAGGTGATGTATTTCCAGTAGAGAAAGGGAAGCGTTGTTACCATTGTACAAGGCACTCGTGAGACCTCATCTGGAATACTGTGTGCAATTCTGGTCTCCCATGTTTAAGAAAGTTGAGTTCCGACTGGAACAGATGCTACTAGCATAATCAGAGGAATGGAGAACCTGGCTTATGAGAGGAAACTTAAGAAATTTGGCTTCTTTAGCCAAACAAAAAGAGAGGCTGAGAGAGATATGACTGCTCTCTATAAATACATCAGAAGGATAAATACCAGGGAGGGAGAGACATTATTTAAGTTAAGGGCCAGTGTTGGCACAAGAACAAATGGATATAAACTGTCCATCAACAAGTTTAGACTTGAAATTAGTTGAAGGATTCTACCCATCAGAGGAATGAAGTTCTGGAACAGCCTTCCAAGGGGAGCAGTGGAGGCAAAAAAACCTAACTGGTTACAAGTCTGAGCTTGTTATGTTTATGGAGGGGATGGTATGGTGAGGTTGCCTACAATGGCATATGGCCTGTCTGCATTTGTTGTAGCAAATGTCTCCAGCAACCAGAGATGGAATAGTAGACGAGGAATGCTCTGAGTTACTACAGAAAATTCTTTCCCAGTTGCTCAGGGTATAACTGATCACCACATTTGGGGTCAGGAAGCAATTTTCCCTCAGGTCAGTTTGCCAGGGACCTGGAATTTTTTTGCCTTCTTCTGCTACATGGGACACGGGTCACTTGCTGGTTTGAATTAGAGTAAATGGTGGATTCTGTATAACTTGAAGTCTTTACATCAAGATTTGAGGACTTCAGTAGCTCAGCCAGAGGTTATGGGTTTCAGGAGTGGGTAGGTGAGGTACCGTGGCCTGCAATGTGCCGGAGGTCAGACTAGATGATCATGGTGGTCCCTTCTGGCCTTAAAGTCTGAGACTGAGATGCTCCCCGACTCAATCTCAAAATGTTGATGGAGGGCATTGTTCTGAAAAGTTTTCTAACACTGAGTAGCACTTACTCATGCAACTGTTCTTAGTGAACTTTTGAAAATGGTTTTCAAGTGAAATTGGGACTGTTCCAGCATTTCAGCGATGATGTTAGGTGTGAACTGATCAGCGTAGCCAACATAGAAATGGGTGTACTGTTTTATAAACTTCTTTCCAACCAAAGAAGAGAATGTAAGTTTACCAGACTGAAATAGAACTGTCAAGATTATACTTACTAAACCAAATGCTCATATCTGTTAAGATAAAAGAAGCAGTGCTACTGAGTCATTATTTCAGAGAAGACTTAAGTTTCCATTATCTACTCTGAGAATAGTTTAAATATAGATGTTGTAAATACACTTTAATCTACAATTACTATATTGAAACAAGAAAGTGATAGCTTTATGCACTTAACACTATTCATGAAGATACTTGGTAGTTCTGAAATCTAACATGACATGTCCACAAGACATCAAATTGTGTTTTTAATGGAATACCTTTTAGTCAGACAGAGCTTATGTGCCAATGAATTTAGCTCAAGCATAGATATTGCTATATACCTTGACATGACAAATAATGGCAGACCTTCCAGAATAATAATTTGTTTACCCGATGCTGCAGTCAGGGCAGAAAAGCAGTGTGACAACATGCAAAAAATAAAACAAACCCTTTTATTTAGTGTTTCTAAAAAATCTTATCTTATTCATTTCTTTAACTGTCAGGGAAAGGGTTGTTTGCGGATTGAGAGAGATGGGGGAATCTGTACTTGGGATCACTTTATTATTTATCATTTTCACCTACAGTTTTAACAAAAGAATCAAAATGATTAATGTTTAGGCTTTCTGGAGTAATGCCTGCTCCCATTAGCAAAGAAACTTGAGAGTTCAAGGAAGACAGGAATGGAGTTGAGGCAGACCAGCTCTTAGTTTAGTGCAGCTTTTGGTTACATATATATATTTTTACTACCTCGTGTCATGTGGTCCCCTTCATTTTTCATTTATTTTAAAAAATAACACTTGAGTAAAATGGAAAAAAAATTGACCTCCTCACTGCCTCCTGTATTAAACTGCTGCAAAGATAAACTGCCCATTTTTGTCTCTGCTGCTCAGAGTGGTTTCAGTCTTTCCAAATAGGGTGTACCAGAAGAGCTTTCTTTCAAGAGCTGGAATTTGATTTTTAGAGGTGTTAGAAATTCTCACAGTATAGTAAACTAAAACTTCTTGCTAGAATTTGGAAATTATCAACTACTAAATTGCCGTGTTCTTTCAGGAAATTTCACTTTTGCTTGCTAAACCCACATTGAAATGGATAGTCAGCTGTGCCAGCATCATATCTTTTTATTTTTAATAGGCAAAGCATTTAAGTACCTGTGCAAAAGGGAAATAATGGAAAACCCAACCACAAAACTATTAAATTGTGCTACTTCACTATCAGCTATTTCTTATATAATTGTAACATTTTGCACTTGCATCATAAGGGCAATAACTGTTTTCACAAGAATTTGTAGGGCAGTTTTATAATCATATCACCATGAAATAGGGGTATTATTACTATTTTTTTAATATTACTATAACTTGTGCATTCGTATTGTTGCAGTCAGAAAAGTGACTGAAAAAATTACTTTAGTATTCAATATTCTTCAGCAATTACTGATCTACTCAATATGCTAATTTATAAATAAAGTTGACCACGGGCTCTGGTCCTAACTGCAAGCTGTGAATCTTAACTTGTTTCCTGAAAAGGTAGCCTGTATTCTCTCTTGCTAACCATCAAGAAGAACAAATCCAAAATCTAAATCCTGCTTCCCTTATGTACTGGAAGACAGCTTGGAGGTGTTCTAGCTGTTCTGCCCATGAATCTGAGAATATAGCCACATCGTCGAGATAGGCGACTGCAAATTCCGCAAATCCAGCCAGAAGGTTATCTACCACTCTCTGGAAGGTGGCAGGTGCATTTCGCAGTCCGAAGGGAACACATTAAATTCATAAATCCGTACATGGGTGATGAAGGCTGACCTTTCCTTGGCTGGGTCATCTAGCAGCACTTGCCAGTATCCCTTAGTTAAGTCTAAGGTGGAGATGAACTGGGCACGTCCCAGTTTCTCCAATAGCTCATCTGTGCGTGACATTGGATAGTTTTCTGGGCGAGTTTCAGCATTTAGCTTACGGTAGTCCACACAAAAGCGGATTTCCCCGTCTGGTTTGGGAACCAGAACCACTGGAGAGGCCCGTGCACTCTCAGAGGGGCAGATTACACCCATCTGTAACATGTAATTGATTTCCCTTTCTATTGCGGTTTTGGCTTGAGGAGCCATCCGGTAGGGTTGGGCAATAATTGGGCGAGCATCACTCGTGTCAAAGGAGTGGTACTCCCATTCTCACCATCCGGGGGAGGCTGAAAACATTGGCACAAAGCTGGTGCACAGCTCCTGGATTTGCTGTCGCTGCTTACACCCAAGGGTGATGGAAAGGCTCACCTCTTCTATGCCATCGTTGCTTTTTCCTTCATAGTAGACTCCTTCAGGCCGCTCAGCGTCGTCTCTCTCCTGGCCTGTAAACTGGAGAACCTTGATTTCTCAGGAATAAAAGGGCTTTAATTAACATGGTATACTTTAGGTTTTGGGGTAGGGTTTCTCAGGCGCTCTCGGACCATAAATGGTCCCTCCCATGACGCTTCCATCTTATTGGCCTGGAGCGCTTTCAGGACCATGACTTGGTCACCTACTCTGAAGGAACGCTCTCTGGCATGTTTATCATACCAGGCCTTTTGCTCTTGTTGAGCATCCTGTAGGTTTTCTCGAGCAAGGGCTAGAGAGTCTTTGAGGGTGTTTTGCAGGTTGGTTACAAAGTCCAAAATGTTAGTTTCTGGAGAAGATGTAATCCCCTCCCATTGCTGCTTCACCAACTGTAATGGCCCATTAACTTCGCAGCCATAAAGAAATTCAAAGGGTGAAAATCTCAAACTGGGATGTGGTACAGCCCGGTAGGCATAGAGCAACTGCTGTAACACTAGGTCCCAATCATTGGAGGGTTCATTCACGAATTTATATATCATGGCCCCCAAAGTCCCATTAAACTTCTCCAGTAGGCCATTCATTTGATGATGGTAAGGGGTGGCAACCAAGTGGTTCACCCCATGAACTTCCCAAAGACGTTTCATGGTCCCTGCCAGGATGTTAGTTCCTGAATCCATAAGGATGTCGGAGGGCCAACCTAACCTGGCAAAAATATCTGCCAATGCCTGGCTCACGCTTTTAGCCCTGGTGCTGCTTAGAGCTACTGCTTCTGGCCATCGGGTGGCAAAATCCATGAAGGTCAGTATGTACAGCTGTCCTCTGGGGGACTTCTTAGGGAAAGGACCCAGAATATCCACAGCTACACGCTAAAATGGAACCTCAATGATGGGGCGTGGCTGGAGAGGGGCCTTGACCTGATCTTGGGGCTTTCCCACCATCTGGCACACCTCACAAGACCAGACATAGGTAGAAACGTCCTTGCCCACTCCCTCCCAGTGGAATGACTTCCCCAAACGGTCCTTGGTCCTGTTCACCCCAGCCCAGGAGGGCTTTAAACTAGGTTCACCGGGGGAAGGAGACCAAAGCCCTGAGGTAAATGGAGAAATGGGATACCGGGAGGAAGCGTGAGCAGGTGAGTGTAAGAGGGGAGGACTCCTGTCTCAGACTGAGAAAGCGGGACGATCAGCAAGTTATCTTAAGTGCCTATACACAAATGCAAGAAGCATGGGAAACAAGCAGGGAGAACTGGAAGTCCTAGCACAGTCAAGGAACTATGATGTGATTGGAATAACAGAGACTTGGTGGGATAACTCGCATGACTGGAGTACTGTCATGGATGGTTATAAACTGTTCAGGAAGGACAGGCAGGGCAGAAAAGGTGGGGGAGTTGCATTGTATGTAAGAGAGGAGTATGACTGCTCAGAGCTCCGGTATGAAACTGCAGAAAAACCTGAGAGTCTCTGGATTAAGTTTAGAAGTGTGAGCAACAAGGGTGATGTTGTGGTGGGAGTCTGCTATAGACCACCAGACCAGGGGGATGAGGTGGACGAGGCCTTCTTCTGGCAACTAGCAGAAGTTATTAGATCGCAGGCCCTGGTTCTCATGGGAGACTTTAATCACCCTGATATCTGCTGGGAGAGCAATACAGCGGTGCACAGACAATCCAGGAAGTTTTTGGAAAGTGTAGGGGACAATTTCCTGGTGCAAGTGCTGGAGGAACCAACTAGGGGCAGAGCTCTTCTAGACCTGCTGCTCACAAACCAGGAAGAATTAGTAGGGGAAGCAAAAGTGGATGGGAACCTGGGAGGCAGTGACCATGAGATGGTCGAGTTCAGGATCCTGACACAAGGAAGAAAGGAGAGCAGCAGAATACGGATCCTGGACTTCAGAAAAGCAGACTTTGACTCCCTCAGGGAACTGATGGGCAGGATCCCCTGGGAGAATAACATGAGGGGGAAAGGAGTCCAGGAGAGCTGGCTGTATTTTAAAGAATCCTTATTGAGGTTGCAGGAACAAACGATCCCGATGTGTAGAAAGAATAGCAAATATGGCCGGTGACCAGCTTGGCTTAACAGTGAAATCCTTGCTGATCTTAAACGCAAAAAAGAAGCTTACAAGAAGTGGAAGATTGGACAGATGACCAGGGAGGAATATAAAAATATTGCTCAGACATGCAGAAGTGAAATCAGGAAGGCCAAATCGCACTTGGAGTTGCAGCTAGCAAGGGATGTTAAGAGTAACAAGAAGGGTTTTTTCAGGTATGTTAGCAACAAGAAGAAAGTCAAGGAAAGTGTGGGCCCCTTACTGAATGAGGGAGGCAACCTAGTGACTGAGGATGTGGAAGAAGCTAATGTACTCATTGCTTTTTTTGCCTGTCTTCACGAACAAGGTCAGCTCCCAGACTGCTGCACTGGGCAGCACAGTATGGGGAGGAGGTGACCAGCCCTCTGTGGAGAAAGAAGTGGTTCGGAACTATTTAGAAAAACTGGACGAGCACAAGTTCATGGGGCCGGATGCGCTGCATCCGAGGGTGCTAAAGCAGTTGGCGGATGTGATTAGAGAGCCATTGGCCATTATCTTTGAAAACTCATGGCGATCAGGAGAGGTCCCGGATGACTGGAAAAAGGCTAATGTAGTGCCCATCTTTAAAAAAGGGAAGGAGGAGGATCCGGGGAACTACAGGCCAGTCAGCCTCACCTCAGTCCCTGGAAAAATCATGGAGCAGGTCCTCAAGGAATCAATTCTGAAGCACTTAGAGGAGAAGAAAGTGATCAGGAACAGTCAGCATGGATTCACCAAGGGCAAGTCATGCCTGACTCACCTAATTGCCTTCTATGAGGAGATAACTGGGTCTGTGGATGAGGGGAAAGCAGTGGACATGTTATTCCTTGATTTTAGCAAAGTTTTTGTTACGGTCTCCCACACTATTCTTGCCAGCAAGTTAAAGTAGTATGGGCTGGATGAATGGACTATAAGGTGGATAGAAAGCTGGCTAGATTGTCGGGCTCAACAGGTAGTGATCAATGACTCCATGTCTAGTTGGCAGCCAGTTTCAAGCGGAGTGCCCCAAGGGTCAGTCCTGGGGCCGGTTTTGTTCAATATCTTCATTAATGATCTGGAGGATGGCGTGGACTGCACTCTCAGCAAGTTTGCAGATGACACTAAACTGGGAGGAGTGGTAGATACGCTGGAGGGTGGGGATAGGATACAGAGGGACCTAGACAGATTAGAGGATTGGGCCAAAAGAAATCTGATGAGGTTCAACAAGGACAAGTGCAGAGTCCTGCACTTAGGACGGAAGAATCCCATTCACTGTTACAGACTAGGGACTGAATGGCTAGGAAGCAGTTCTGCAGAAAAGGACCTAGGGGTTACAGTGGACGAGAAGCTGGATATGAGTCAACAGTGTGCCCTTGTTGCCAAGAAGGCTAACGGCATTTTGGGCTGTATAAGTAGGGGCATTGCCAGCAGATCGAGGGACGTGATCATTCCCCTCTATTCGACATTGGTGAGGCCTCATCTAGAGTACTGTGTCCAGTTTTGGGCCCCACACTACAAGAAGGATGTGGAAAAATTGGAAAGAATCCAGTGGAGGGCAACAAAAATGATTAGGGTTCTTGAGCACATGACTTATGAGGAGAGGCTGAGGGAACTGGGATTGTTTAGTCTGCAGAAGAGAAGAATGAGAGGGGATTTGATAGCTGCTTTCAACTACCTGAAAGGGGGTTCCAAAGAGGATGGATCTAGACTGTTCTCAGTGTTAGCAGATGACAGAACAAGGAGTGGGGGAGGTTTAGATTGGATATTAGGAAAAATGTTTTCACTAGGAGGGTGGTGAAGCACTGGAATGGGCTACCTAGGGAGGTGGTGGAATCTCCTTCCTTACAGGTTTTTAAGGTCAGGCTTGACAAAGCCCTGGCTGGGATGATTTAGTTGGGAATTGGTCCTGCTTTGAGGAGGGGGTTGGACTAGATGACCTCCTGAGGTCCCTTCCAACCCTGATATTCTATGATTCTATGGCCACTAGGGTGATTGTGGGCTAAGCTCAAGAGCTTTTCCCCATACTTAGTTGGAACTACCAACTGTCTCTGAGGATGCCAGTCCTTCTTGTGCCCACCACAAAGAGTCTCTTTGTATAAGAGTCCTTCTTCTATAACATACCTGGACCTATTAGAAGAGCTGAGAGGCGGTGGGTCGCTCCGTGCCACAATCCAAGCTCCCTTGTGTCTCTCATCCACTTCATGCTCTGCCTGGAACTGTTCCCTTGGTGCTGGAGATATTAATTCCTCGCTGGGTTGTGGACTTGGGCCTGGTCCCACTGGAAGCGATGCAGGTGATGGGGTTGTTTCTGTTGACTGTGAACCGCTCTCCGCTGATGCAGTAGGTGGTATTTCAGGCTCTGGTTCAGTCTCTTGCGCCGGTCTAGCTGCTGCTGCAGGTGCGGATTCTGTGGCGCCCTTTGGTGCTGGCTCCCCTGACTCTGGTGGGGTTGCAAGCACGGGCTCTGGTGCTGACTGCTCCGCCAGTTCCGATCCTTGGGCTGGTTCTGGCTGGGTTCCAGGAACTGGATTTACAACTCCTGCCATAGATGCTGGTCTGGAGTCTCGTTCCACCACCTCTGGCTGGGTTCCTGTAGGAGGCTCAGGAATGGAGTTAGGTGTGGAGACCTGTTTAGCCTGGCTGGGGGTTACCATCCCTACCCTTTTTGTTAGCCTCATATGGTTGGCTAAGTCTTCTCCCAGCAGCATGGGAAAGGGATAATTGTCATAGACTGCAAAAGTCCATATCCCTGACCAGCCCTTATACTGGATAGGCAACTTGGCTGTAGACAAGTCAAAAGAGTTGGCCTTAAAAGGTTGCACCGTCACTTGGGCCTCTGGGTCAATGAATTTGGGGTCCACCAGGGATTGGTGGATAGCTGACACCTGTGCTCCAGTGTCTCTCCACGCAGTAATCTTCCTCCCGCCCACACTCAGTTTCCCTTCGCTCTGGGGGTATTTGCTAGACATCTGGGCCCGAAGGCTCTTGGTAGGACTCCGGGGTGATGAGTTGTAGTCGGCTGGTGCTCTTGGGATAGTTGGCCTTCACATGCCCCAGCTCATTATATTTAAAGCGTCTCCCAACTGACTGTGGGGTGGGGCGAGGTAGGTGGGTGGAGTGTGGGGTGGTAGGACAACAGGGCATCTGGAGTCTCCCTGGCTCCTCCTGGCTGTGTGAAGGGCTCCTTCTTGCAAGGGGGGGCTTTGGGCTGACCCAGATGGTGGGATATCGTCTCAGGTTGTCCCTTCTAGTATCCACACCAACTGCTACTAGCTTTTTTCTTCTCTGCCACCTCCACCCATTTGGTTCCAATCTCCCCTGCCTCACAGTTTTGGGCTTTTCATCTACGATGTACCTTTCTATTGCCTCAGGAACACCCTCTAAGAACTGCTGCACTAGGAGAGACAGATCTTCCAGAGATTTAACACTTGCTCCTCATATCCAGACATCCCAATTTTTTACAGTGTGGCAGACGTGTCAGGGAAAATGCCACATCTGGTTTACACCTTACGGCTCTGAACCGCCGACAGACATGCTCGGCTGTTAGCCCCATTCTAATTCTGGCCTTTTGTTTAAAAAGTTCGTACTCATTCATGTGTTCTTTAGGCATTTCAGCTGCCACCTCTGCTAAGGGTCCACTGATTTGCAGCCTCAACTACATCATATACTGGTCTATAGGGGTGTTGTATCCAAGGCAGGACCTTTCAAAATTTTCTAAGAAGGCCTCTGTATCATCGCCTACCTTGTATGTGGGGAATTTCTTGGAATGGGGAGCGGAACCTGGAAATGGACTGTTAGGGTTACCTGGTGGACCCAGCTTAGCCCTTTCCAGCTCTAAGCACTTCAGCTCTAGCTCCACCTCCAAGCGCTTTGCCTGCATTTCGGCCTCCAAGCGCTTTGCCTGCATTTCGGCCTCCAAGCGCTTTGCCTGCATTTCGGCCTCCAAGCGCTTTGCCTGCATTTCGGCCTCCAAGCGCTTCGCCTGGCTTCTCACCTCCGCTTCCAAGTGCATCATCTGTAGGAAGAAATATCCCTGTCTTCTACAGTCAGAACTCGGTCTGGATTAAGAGCATCCCTCCAGCTTGGCACCTAGATCTTGGTCAAGAGAGGGCTGACCCTTTCCTCCTGGGAAGTTCCCAATCCCCCATCCCCTCCCTTCATTTCCGTCAGGGAGCTGGATGTCTGTACTTGATCTGGGTCTGTCTTCTCTGTGGCGTGCCACTTTGGGAAGACTAGTTTTTCTAAGGTTTCGGTGCCTGACCTCAACCTCATGCACAGGGCTGCCCAACTCTAGCCTAACTATTTCGTTGCCACGAAGATAGAAAATAAAATAAAATAAATGGCTTGTTTGACTCCCTGGCTTTGGAGGCCGATCCCTTTGTGGGTCTGTTTCCACTCAGGCAGCAAAGAAAAGAAAAGAAAGAGGGGGGAGGGGGAAATCCCTGGCTTTCAAGCAGCCAAAAGGAAAAATATGTCCTTTTAAAATCCTGAGATCTGTGCTTCTGGTTCAAAACTATCCCACCGTGCTACCACCATGTCAAGGCTGAATCTCCACTCTGGCACTTTAAGTGCAGAAGGTAGGGGCCCGCAAGGATTTTAAAAATTAATACTTGCCACTCCCGGCTTGTATTAAACTCCCAAGGTTACAGCTTTTCTTTGACCTTGGCTTGGTAAACGCTGCCACCACCCAAATGCAAAAAAAACCCCAATCCTTGGACTCAGGAAGGAGCACTTGGGAATTCCTCCCTGTGGGGTACTCTCAAGCCCTTTCACTCCCCCCCCCCTCCGGGGAAGAGCTGAGACAGAAAAAAAAAAAAAAAAAAAAATGGGGAAATTAGCTGTTGCTACCAGCTAATCAAACAACATGCACAAACCTCTTAGGACACGAAAAATCCAATCCTGTTCTTTAAAAAGGTAAATTTTATTAAAAACAAAAAGGAAAAATAATACATCTGGAACTTAGGTTTTTGCTAGATTTTAAAAGCAATTCCAAAAATTAAGCACCCAAAATAGCTTTCTTGAGGTTCAGCTTAAAGATTACAAGCAAAAAAAAGCATCTGGGGTTAGCACAGAGGAGATCCACAAGCAAAAATAAAGAAATCAACCTGATCGCATCTATCTAAACATTCCTAATTTACTTACATATTTGGGGGGTTTCAAATAAGTAATTCTAGGTATGATCTGATGATTTCTCATACCTGGCTTAAAGCTTTACACAGCATTCCTGCTGACCTCTGTTCCCCTCTTTCCCGGAGAGACACAACAGATACAAAGGGAAAGCTTCTTTCCTAATTTTAAAAAGTTCTAGCCTTCCCATTGGCTTTTTTGGTCAGATGCCTACTCCTTTTCTTTTACCTGTGGGCTGTTAACCCTTTACAGGTAAAGCAAGCAGAAAACAGACACCAAGAGGGATTTTACAGCTAACTGACTGGTTAGGTGTCCATAAAAGGGAGCTACTCCCGCTTCATTTATCACAGGAGCATAAACTCTAGCAAATAAAATGTAAAAATATAATTAGGAAGGGCAAAAAAGAATTTGAAGAGCAGCTAGCCAAAGACTCAAAAAGTAATAGCAAAAAAATGTTTTAAGTACATCAAAAGCAGGAAGCCAGCTAAACAACCAGTGTGGCCACTGGATGATCGAGATGCTAAAGGAGCATTCAAGGATAAGGCCATTGTGGAGAAACTAAATGAATTCTTTGCATTGGTCTTCACGGCCGAGGATGTGAGAGAGATTCCCAAACCTGAGGCATTCTTTTCAGGTAACAAATCTGAGGAACTGTCCCAGATTGAGGTGTCATTAGAGGAGGTTTTGGAACAAGTTTATAAACTAAACAGTAATAAGTCACCAGGACTAGCTGGTAGTCACCCAAGAATTCTGAAGGAACTAAAATGTGAAATTGAAGAACTACTAACTGTAGTCTGTAACCTATCATTTAACTCCGCTTCTGTACCAAATGACTGGAGGATAGCTAATGTGACGCCAATTTTTTAAAAGGGCTCCAGAGGTGATCCCGGCAATTACAGGCCGGTAAGCCTGACTTCGGTACCGGGCAAACTGTTTGAAACTATAGTAAAGATCAAAATTGTCAGACACATAGATGAACATAATTTGTTGGGGAAGAGTTAGCGTGGTTTTTGTAAAGGGAAATCATGCCTCACCACTCTACTAGAATTCTTTGAGGGGGTCAACAAGTATGTGAACAAGTGGGATCCAATGGATATAGTGTACTTAGATTTTCAGAAAGTGCTTGACAAGGTCCCTCACCAAAGGCTCTTAAGCAAAGTAAGATGTCATGGGATAAGAGGGAAGGTCCTCTCATGGATTGGTAACTGGTTAAAAGATAGGAAACAAAGGGTAGGAATTAAATGGTCAGTTTTCAGAATGGAGAGAGGTAAATAGTGGTGTCCCCCAGGGGTCTATACTGGGCCCAGTCCTATTTAATATATTCATAAATGATCTGGAAAAAGGGGTAAACAGTGAAATTGCAGAATTTCCTGATGATGCAAAATTACTCAAGATAGTTAAGTCCCAGGCAGACTGCGAAGAGCTACAAAAGGATCTCTCAAAACTGGGTGACTGGGCAACAAAATGGCAGATGAAATTCAGTGTTGATAAATGCAAAGTAATGCACATTAGGAAATATAATCCCAACAATACATATAAAATGATGGGGTCTAAATTAGCTATTACCACTCAAGAAAGAGATCTTGGAGTCATTGTGGATAGTACTCTGAAAATATCCACTCAAAGTGCAGCGGCAGTCAAAAAAGTGAAGAGAATGTTGGGAAGCATTAAGAAAGGGATAGATAACAAGACAGAAAATATCATATTGCCACTATATAAATCTATGGTACGCCCATATCTTGAATACTGCATGCAGATGTGGTCGCCCCATCTCAAAAAAGATATATTGGAATTGGAAAAGGTTCAGAAGAAAGCAACAAAAATTATTAGGGGTATGGAACAGCTGCCATATGAGGAGAGATTAATGAGACTGGGACTTTTCAGCTTGGAAAAGAGACGACTAAGGTGGGATATGATAGGGGTCTATAAAATCATGACTTGTGTGGGGAAAGTAAATAAGGAAGTATTATTTACTCCTTCTCATAACACAAGAACTAGGGGTCCCCAAATGAAATTAATAGACAGCAGGTTTAAAATAAGCGAAAGGAAGTATTTTTTCACACAACGCACAGTCAACCTGTGGAACTCCTTGTCAGAGGATGTGAAGGCCAAGACTATAACAGGGTTCAAAAAAGAACAAGATAAGTTCATGGAGGATAGGTCCATCAATGGCTATTAGCCAGGATGGGCAGCGATGGTGCCACTAGCCTCTGTTTGTCAGAAGCTGGGAATGGGCGACGGGGATGGATCACTTGATGATTACCTGTTCTGTTCATACCCTGTGGAGCACCTGGCATTGGCCACTGTTTGAAGGCAGGATACTGGGCTAGATGGACATTTGGTCTGACCCAGTATGGCCGTTCTTGTGTTCTCATGAAAGATTGAAAACATTGTGTGTGGTTAGTCGGGAGGAAAAAAGACTGAGGGGGACATAATCTTAATGTATGTAAAAGGTTGTTATAAAAAGGAGGGGTGATAAATTGTAGTCCTTATCCATTGAGGACAGGACAAGAAGTAGGGAGCTTTAATTGCAATAAGGGAGATTTAGGTTACATTAGGAAAAAACATCCTAACTGTAAGGGTAGTTAAGCACTGGAACAAATTACCCAGGGAGGTTGTGAATATCTGAGATTTGGAGGTTTTTAAGAACAGGTTAGATAAACACCTCTCAGGGATGGCCTAATACTTAGTCCTGCCTCAGTGCAGTCGACTGGACTAGATGACTTACTGAGGATCCTTCGAGTCCTATGATGCTATGACTATGACCACTCTACTCCCTGTCACTCTGGACTGGTGTCATCTTTGACTCCTCCCTCTCTTTTCCTCTACACATCCAGGCTGTGTCCAAGTCCTGTCACTTTTTTGTCTACAACCTTTAAATTCCATCCTATTTTTTCCTCTGTCCATGCAGCTGAAGCTTTCTTAATCAAATCTTTCTCATGACAATCAAGATGTTGCCTCTTTCTCTACACTTTTGCAACCCACCCAAGTTGCTCCCTCCAGTTACTTTAAAATGTAGCTACTAAGATTTTTGCATGTTGCCCTGACCATATCACCTCCACTTGCTCACTAAGTTCCACTGCATAAATCTTAAGCTTCTTTTCCTACCATTTAGGGCTCTTCATAACTTCGACCTTCGATAATGGTCCATTCCTGTCTCTTATCCCATCCCTTTTCCCTCCAAAGACTTCATTCCACAGATGCCGGTCTTGTCTTCTCAGGTGTCAGCTTCTCACTCCAACCTCTCTGTAACTTCTTCTCCACTGCTCTTATGTATGGAACACCTTCCTTTGAGTATCTGTAAAGCCACTACCTTTTTTTCTTCCTTCAAATCTTTTTCCAAAAGACCCACCTCTGCTATGACACCAGAGAAATCAGCTATTTGGGTTAACCACAACTGGCTGACATGATTTTACACTGAGTAAAAGCAAATCATGTTTAATTTCATGCTAGTTAACATTTGCTATAGCATGGCATTTCCAATGCATATTATGTATGTTTTTAATGAAAATCCAATCAAAGGTATGCAGCATTGTCATGTAACATTGTGGAATTTATATTGCTCAACTAATAGACCTTCTGGTGATTATGGGGTCTGAGATAAAGTTTAACATAATGAAGAAGGTTAAGTTAAAAATAACATCAGTGGTAAAGCAGAAAATCCAGTTTAGATCCCCTGTGATATATCAATGGAAAAGAGTAAACACTTCATATTTAGAGTTCATTCTGCCGCTGTATTTCAAGTTGAATACTACTAAAGATTATTATATGAGAACAAGAATTTTGTTCTTAGCTCAGCTGCTCCTGCTGTTTATTTCCTCAATTGATTTCCTAATCTTCCTTTTGGTATGTGGCTTTTTTATCTTTCCTCTTAAAATTTGTTAAATCACCTAATGGGCTTTTTACTGCAGACATATAAAACCCTGAAAATTGGGTTAATGACTGAAAATAGTTTTAAACCCTAAACTGTAGCATTGCAAATGAACCAGCTATGTATGTGACATAGTTAAAGTAAGCCTCCTATAGCTCTGTAATGAGTGTTGATTTTCTTCCAATACTTGCAGCTGTATCTGGCATGTGATGTTATTCTCATGTGTAAGGCCAAAATTGTATTAATGTTTTCAGAAATTATATGCTATGTCTGATTTTAAAAATATGTGCATATATATTTTTTTAATCCCACAGATGTATCTTGTGATTTTTCCAGAGGGAACTCGTTACAATCCAGAGATGCCAAAAG
Organism: Terrapene triunguis; assembly: GCF_002925995.2. Lineage (NCBI taxonomy): Eukaryota > Metazoa > Chordata > Testudines > Emydidae > Terrapene > Terrapene triunguis. The sequence continues at coordinate 42,820,653 of NW_020664393.1, read as the reverse complement.
TCATTGCAGATAGTCAGTTATTTGCTGATAAAGAAGGTAAGCAAAACTTCAAAGAACTTTGGTGAATGAAGAGAGAGAGAACATTATTCTGTTATAACATCACATGTTATAACTGTTGGTGTGTGTATGAGTGAGATAGAGACAAGGGAGACTTTTTGTGTATTTTGTAACATATAAAAGATTACTTCAAATGTCTTCTGATTTGAATTAGGAATTAAGTTTGTCCACTCCATAAATCATTCTTAACAAAATGACAACCTTCATGTGGTGCTTCTGTTAAGTGCTGGGTTTTTTTGTGCTCTGTGTTTTGTACAAATCCACCAACATACCAATGTCGTCAATTGGCCACTGGACGTCGTTTTACCGAGCTCCAAGTGAACGTAGCAATGATTATACTTCCTCATAAATTTGTAGTTGTTGCTACCTACCCAAGCCATATGAAAGAAGAACAACAAAATCAGCTATCATTTTTATCTTATCATTATTGATTTACTGATGTTTTTAATAAAGAAATAGTTTACTTTTTGAAGTTTTAATGTATGTATGTTTGTACAAGCCTGTGTCCATTTTCACAAACAAGGTTGTCTGTTTGATTTTTATCTATAATAGCTATACTTCAGGGAAATTACTTTAGAAGAGCTTTTAGGAACATGGATCAGAGTACTGGTCCATCAGGTTCAGCATCCTGCCTCTGATGATAACCAGTACTACATGTGTAATAAACCCATCATACAGAATGACTCGCCCAAGGGAAAAGTTTGTTCCTAGCATTCGTTCCTAAGAGTTCTCGTCATGGATCAGGACCCCATTGTGCTAGGCACTGTATAAACAAACAAAGGATAGTTCTTGTCTCAAAGAGTTTACAATCGACGTACAAGACGAGAGTACAGATGGTGGAGTATAAAGGAACAATGAGACAGTATCGGTCAGCATAATAGGCTGTGGTCTCAGTGCACCAGTGGTCTAACTGTTGAGATTTTTGTAGGCATTATGACAGATGAGAGTTTGAAGGAGGATAATGAGTTAGTTTGGCAGAAGTTTATGGGGCGCTCCTCCCACGTGGGCAGAGAAAGGAAGGGAAAAAGCATGAAGGTGCTTGTTTGAAAATTTAATAAGTAGGCAATGGAAGCTGGCATCATGAGCCAGTTGAAGGCAGGAGTCAACATCTCAAAATGTTTACACTTTTAAGTATAGCTGTTGGGAGAATGCATTTCCTGGGTTTTGTTTGTCTTTTTTCATATTTTTTTTCCTGTTAATCAGAAGTGAAATAAAAAATACAACAGTGGTTCTCAGAAAGTCATTTTTGTGACACTGAATTGAATTCAGAAGTATGTGAATCGGCATGCTGATATTGTCAGGCTATTGAACTTTGGTTAATTTTAGCCCAAAGGGATATAATTTTTTTTTCTGCTTCTCAGGAAGAATGGAATTTGTGTGTGTGTTGTGTGCATGTTTAAGTCATAGTGTATACATCTCTTCAGTTTCCTGTTGAAAATGAATGACGGGTGTTAGTGATATTTTTTCCTGGTCTTAATTATATCTCTGCTATTTTGTCACTTTATGATGTTTTTTTTCCATGGTCCTTGATGTTTCATAGCATCTGTTTACTTATTCCAGCACCTTCTGAGTGATATATTCTGTTGTTGTTCTAAATCTTAAGAAAAACTCTTGTTTAAAAATACTAAAAATTTATCCTTTTAATATAAATATTTCTAGGCTATTGTCATAAACATACAGCTAAGGGTAGCATAAAATCCCTCTTTACCCTGTAAAGGGTTAATTCCTCTTTTACCTGTAAAGGATTAAGAAGCTCAGATAACCTGGGTGACACCTGACCAAAAGGACCAATAAGGGGAGAAGATACTTTCAGATCTGTGGGGGAAGGTTTTGGGTCTGTCTCTCTCGGAGCCAGCCAAGAAACCAGGCAGGGAATTTAAATCTTAAGTATATCTGAACTAAGCAGAAATAGTAAGTAATAGCAGAAAATAAATGTGTTAGATTACCTTTTGTTTTAGCTTGTGAATTCCCCTGTCTAAGTAGGAGGTTTATCCCTGGTTTTGTAACTTTAAGGTTTTGCCCAGAGGGGAGATCCTCTGTGTTCTTGAGTTTTTTGTTATTCTGTAAAGTACTTACCATCCCAATTTTACAGAGGTGATTCTTTTACCTTTTCTTTAATTAAAATTCTTCTTTTAAGAACCTGATTGATTTTTCATTGTTTTAAGATCCAAGGGTTTGGATCTGTGTTCACCTGTACCAATTGGTGAGGATATTATTCTCAAGCATCCCCAGGAAAGGAGGTGTAGGGACTTGGGGGGGGGGGGGATATTTGAGGAAGGTAGGGCTCCAAGTGGCCCTACCTGAATGTTTGTTTAATTCACTTGGTGGTGGCAGCATACTGTTCAAGATAGAATTTGTGCCTTGAGAAAGTTTTTAACCTAAGCTGGTAAAAATAAGCTTAGGGGTCCTTTCATGCGGGTGCCCACATCTGTACCCCAGAGTTCAGAGTGGGGAAGGAACCCTGACAGCTATAAAATGCTTTCAGTTTTAAAGTAGAATCTTCCTCATCTGCATTTTTCTAATTCTCACATTTTGATGGGGAAAAAATGGTCTTTCCTCAACCCCTCAGCCAAGATATAATAGCTCAGTGTAGATTTGTTCCTGCTTCCATTCATTACAATGGAAAGAGTCTTAAAGTAAAGTTTACTAATATGTTATGAAATATCTTAAAAATGAACTACAGTTGTGAAATTAGTGCATTTTGTTTGCAGTATCCTTTTTTGTTCACTTATAATTTCACAAAATTTAGTAATTCAGAATTCATTACCTACTGTTTAAACTTTGCTTGACTTGGACAATAAAAATCGTCTGGTCAGTTTTATCTTTTGTTACAGTCAGTTTCACTTTGATTCTTATGCACTAGCACAATGCACCGATGTTTGGGTTGCAAACACTGTAGGAGGGTTTTTTTTCTTTTAAAAAAAATTGAAACTTGAATAAAAAGACAAGGAGACATTTCTCATGATAGTTTTTTAAATTTATTTTTGTTAAACTTAAATTTTGATACCAAATTTATTGACTATAATTCTCTTCAACTGATTCTGAACAAATATTTTAAGTGATGAGACCTAAAGCATAAAAAAGTTTGCTGTAACTACTATATGAATATACAAAATTGTTGAAGATCACAAAGCTGTCCCAGATCACAGAAAAAAGCTGTTCTTTTGTACTTTGTACTGGTGTCTGAGCTCTGGAAACATTGACTGTTTTGAGCATGATTCTGAGTATACCTGAGAAGTTTATTTTGCTTTTACAAAGTGAGAAGTATGAAAAACTTTCTCTATTTTTATCTTCTGTAGGCCAAATTGATTCCCTGGAGAAGCTTTCTGAAAACAGGATGAATTTATTCCCCTTCCCCCTCCCGCCCCAATCTTTGGTTATAAGATTGATATATATCTTTGTCTGATTATTGATTAGGGTTACCATATTTTGAGCCTCCAAAAGGAGGACACTCCACGGGGCCCCGGCCCCGCCCACGACCCCGCCCCAACTCCGCCCCTTCCCCAAAGTCCCCGCCCCAACTCCGCCCCCTCCCCTGCTTCCCGCGAACATTTGATTCGCGGGAAGCCTGAAGCAGGTAAGAGGAGTGTGGGGGGAGGAGGCGAGGCCCAGTCTGGCCCCCCCGGCGTCTCCAGCCTGGGTCGGCTCGGGCTCTGGGGTGCTGGCCCCGGGCCAGCCCCCGGCCAAGCACCCCCGGCCCGCCCAGCCCTGCCGGCCCCCCGCCCGCCCCCCAGCTCCGCACCCCCGGCTCGGCGCCAGCCCCCAGCTCGACACCGCACCGCCGGCCCGGCCCCCAGCTCGGCATCGCCAGCTCGGCACCGCCGGCCCGGTCCCCGTCCCGGCCCCCGGCACCGCACCGCCGGCCCGGTCCCTGGCTCGGCACCGCCGGCCCCGGCCCGGCCCCCGGCCCAGCACCGCCGGCCCCGCATGTCCCGATTTTCCCGGACATGTCCGGCTTTTGGGGATTTCCCCCCGGACGGGGATTTGGAGCCCAAAAAGTCGGACATGTCCGGGAAAATCCGGATGTATGGTAACCCTATTATTGATATTAGTTAAACATCAGTTATAAAAAGGCTGCAGTAACTACACATTCAGATTGACTGGATTGCAAGATAGTTTTGGGACTGTAGAGGAAAAAAATCAGACACTTTGGTGAACATCCAAGGACTTGATTTGCAGGTTACTGACCTCAAATACATGCCCATGGCATAATGCAATATGAAAATGTAAATAAGCTTAACTGTGCATGGATAAGGTGGAAGAATATCAAACACAAAGAATTTAAGCCAGTTGAGATCTCTGGGGAAACAGAGGTGATTTTTTTTTTTTTTTATTTTAGTTTTATTAAATAGACTTCCACGTGATGGTTTGCTGAACCATGAAATTTGGGATCTTGTCTGCCTGATTTGGTTAGGAAGCCTCCTGTTTCTAAAACAGAAGCAAATGAGATACATAGAATTGTTTCTGCCTTGTGGCAATCTGGGTATGAAGAAGATGATACTAAAGACTGTACTCCAAACTTCCCTGGGAGGAAAATGGGCCTCCTTCTTACCCCAGTGCTCTCAGAAAAAAAGAATAGGGTTCTTTAACGTGAAAAATGAGCTCAGTGAACTGGATTTGAAAATTGCCATAATGCACTCTGCCAAGTTCTCAATTGAGTATACTGCCAGGTTTTTTGTTTACAAAAATCCAGAGGATGCCAGAAACTTCTGGAGGCTAAAGATGGAGTTAGGGGGCATTAATATTCCTGTTTGGGGGGAGAAACTGAGATGGACACACACTGATTAGACAGTACAATCAAATATTCCTGTATAGCTGATGAAAAATAATATAAATTGTTCCACATCCTTAAACCTGTGTGTACAAATAGGAGTTAATTTATAGCCTACAATCTATCCCATAGATAGTATCTGTAGATATGAAAGGGGAAGGATGAGGATTTGTTGATTTTAAAGTATGAAAAGTATGAAAGAACAGCTTTTTTCTGTGATCTGGGACAGCTTTTTTCTGTGATCTGGGACAGCTTTGTGATCTTCAAAAGTTTTGTATATTCATATAGTAGTTACAGCAAACTTTTTTATAGCGGACTTGCTTCAGAAATAACTTATCTCCATAGCATTCCTGCAGTACATCATGCTGGATGCTGTAAAGTATTTCGGATGGAGGCTATGCCTCAGACTCAAATTATGCCCCAATGAGTGGGGGGCTGAACCCTAATGGGCTGCTGTGAAGTTAACTTTTTACTTCTACTATAGTAGAAGTAACTTTGAGCCAGGGGAAGCAACCTCCATGACATTGCCTACTAGCATTTTGTCATTAGAGAGGCTTTCAGAAAAACTGAAAGAGACCTATATACATTTTTCCCCATGTGTTCATTTTGTTGTTGTTTATATTTGAGCAAGGAAGCATTGTTATTGACAATTGGTGAAATAGTCAATGAGAGTTTTATGACACAATTCATTTGGGACAGGATTTCACCCAGTGCTTGTAAGGTACTTTTGAATATGTAAAGGACTATAGAAGCACTGTTGTTTACAAACATTAGTTTTTTGGATTTTAAAAATCTTTTACTCATCAAGATCTGAGATAAGTGTTGTGTTATTTTTTCACTTTTTAAATTATAGGCTGAGATTTAAAAAGGAGCCTAAAGAAGTTAAGCACCCAAATCCCATTGTAATTCCTTTTGTGTCCATTGAAAATCCTAGGCATGAGTGTATTCTAAAATGCTAAATATAGGCATTACTTTATTGAGATGTTGATTATGTTGTGATATGGTGAGATACTTGTATAATCAAATACTGAGGTGACATCAACTCTAAGGAACTAAAAATATTTACTATTCACATTCAGTGGGTGCCAGAAATTTCTAGGCAACCTTTTACATTTTAGTTGGAATAAGAATAGTCAACATTTTAAAACCAAAATCAGATATTTGATGCAATTCAGTGCATTTCAGAAGTGAAAAATGTGCTCTCCAGAAAGAAGTATTTAATGAGCCCCAGATATAAAAGTGATTTCTGGGAGGCATGATACAGCAGTACTCAAGAGAAATGAGGAAGTTCTGTAGAGAGAGGGAAATCACTTGAACCTTTCATTCAGCTTGGTGCCATAAATACAACAGTTCCATTCAAGAGACCTTATAGGCATGACAATCTATGCACGTTTTGCCAGAATGCAAGAAAAAGGCCCTGAGGTATCTGTCAGAGGCAGACACAACCCACCCATGATAGGGTTACACACTATGTCCGGATTTGATCCTCTGTATCCATTTATAGTCTATTCCTGACATGGTGTAGGTGACTGTGTGTAATACAGTGCCATATCTCCTTTCTCCCAGAGTCAGGCACAATTGTTTTCCTCATCACTTTCTGATGATACGTCTTTTTATGATTCCTGATAATTTGAGGAAATTTCTTTCTCACACTTCTTTGTATTTGGGGTATTGGAGTAGAAAGTCCATTTCAGTTCCCCCTTTGTCACGTCGTGTGCATAGTCACTCCTTTCCAGGTTTAGACTATGGTTTTTGCCTCCCACTTTCCACAAATTCCATATTTCAGCTTGTGGTCACTGATTCTGCAGGTGGGGAAAGTCTATCTTACTTTTGCACGTTGTGGTGAGGTAGTCAGCCACCTAGTTGTAATAGATCTGTGTATGATCTGTAGCAGTCTAGCTTGTTGGTGTCTTTGATTTGTTCTTCCCAATGATGTATATACTGGTATTTTAGGTAATGGTCTAGCATCGTAAGCAGCTTTCAGTTTTTATTGTTGACTGCACTGGTCGCAGGTTTTGAGTTGTTGAGCCTGAGGAGCAATAACATATAGGTGAGGATTGTATTTTCATTTGGATTTAGTATTTGATCATTTAGTCCTTTGTAGTGGAAGTAGCGTTTACTGCCTTCTTTGGCATCTACAATCTACAAACCCTTTATAGCATATTACTGGCCCTCTGCTGGAGATGAATATTTCTGTAAAAGGCACAAAATATACATACATTTTTCTTTACACTTTTACATCTAAGCTAGTAGCTGCTCTACACTTCACTATGGATACCATGTTTAATTGTGATCTTTCTCTAGCGCTAGGCCTATACCATCACAAACAGGAAAGCAGGACCTCATTTTCAACATTCCATTAGGTTTAGTAAAACATGAAATTCACTAGATTTCATAAAGGGCACTCAGAAGTTTTGAAAACAAATGGCAATGAACTTGAGCCTTGCCATTCTTAAAATTTCTTTAGTAACTTTTGAAATGATGAGCAAATATTTTAAAATGGTCAAAAATTAAACTTGGCTTACCGTTACCAAACCAAGACAAAACAATCTCCCCTGGCAAAATACATTCCGGAATTTTCTAGAAATATCTATGCCAGAAACTAGACACATTTTTGCACGCATGTTCATACCCACACCAAATAAAAATTAATTTATTAAATGAAGAGAGTTGAAAATATTTATTTTAAAATGTTATTTAAATGTAAATATTATCTTGATTGAGATCGCTCTTTCAATTTAATCTTATTCTGCACGTACAAACATTTATCTTAAATTATCTGTGAAAGTGATATTTCAATTGACTTAATTAGGTCCTGACACTTGTTTTGGTTTGCATTTAAAATAATTTGTAGTATTTTCATATCTAGAAATGATTATTTGGAACCCCATCTTACAAAAATAGCAGCTTTGGTGATATCTTGCTTTTGCATACTTTCAACTCTTATATAAGCAAATTAAATAAAAAATGCAGCACAAAACATGGAGAGGAAGATGTAGAATAAATTTAAAGTGTGACTCCTGTGTTGCATTGGAAACATTGGAGAGTCATGCTTAGGAAAAAGAACATAAGAGCTCCCTAGTGTCCTTTGTTTCTTTCCATGGGGGTGTCTAATACTGGCAACGGTACCTTAAGCAGTTTTGTCTGGGGTTGGTTTGTTATGGGAAAGCCCTGCTGCTTTGGGTGTTAGTTTCTTTCCTTGTAGTTAAGTATGTAGTAACAGCAGTCTATCTTACCTAGAAGGGTTTGTAATACTCGTATTAATGTCTTGAATTATCATTTGAGTCCCAGCTCTTGAAATTGGTGGGAAGGCAATGCAGAAATGGCATTCTTGACTGTGGCAGGTTGTTACACAGCACTTCCCTTTAGAATTGTTCAGTGTCACAGGCAAGGTAGGATAGGGGCATTCTCTTTAGCTTGTTCTAAAAGAGACACTAATAAGGAAGGGACGTTATCCCAAGCCATAATCAAAGGCTAAAATGTTTAACCTAAGGTTCCATACTTGGGCACCTACATTAAGTAACCTGATTTTCTTCTTCGAGTGCTTGCTCATGTCGATTCCATTCTAGGTGTGCGTGCGCCCACGTGCGCAGTCGTCGGAGATTTATGCCTTAGCGGTATCTGTAGCATCAGATGTGGCGCCCCCTTGAGTTCCATGCTCATGTGTCAGTATATCAGGCACCGCTGGTCCTACGCCCACTCAATTCCTTCTTACTGCCCATGGTAGTTAGTCGGCGCACCTTTCCTTGCATAGCAAGGGCTAGCGGTTTTGTCTCTTCTGACTACGAGCCTTAGGGCCTTGTAAATAGTTGTTTATAGTAGTTAGTGTTAAGTAGTTGTTAAGTGTAGTTAGAAGTTAGAGTCCCAGTGGGGACTTTGCCCCAGGCAGGGCATGCCCCAGTCTCCGGGGTTTAAGCCCTGCGTGGACTGTAACAGGCCTATGCCTCTAAGTGACCCCCACAACAGCTGCCTCAAGTGCTTGGGGGAATCACATGTGAAGGACAAGTGTTGTATTTGTAAAAAAAATTTGACCTAGGACTCAGAAAGAGTGGGATATTTGTTTGAGGGCTCTCCTCATGGAGGCTGCCCTTCGTCCGACTTCAGAGCTGTCCCACCAAGACTCAACTCCTTGTATCTTGGCCTCGGTGCACAGTGCACCGGGTTCCGCCTGGCACCACTCCCCATCGCTGGTGCCCAGAAAGAAAACTAAGAAGCAGGGCTCCCCGGCACTGGGCAAGAAAGGCCTCGGGGCATCGGGCAAAGGACCCAGTTCAGGCTGCCCAGCCACTCCAGAGCTAAGTGGATGTGCCTCCCCAGTCGGGGCCCTTAGCCCCTTAAAGGATCCACCACCAACTCCCAGGAGCAGTAGGGGACCCACACTTCTGGCAACATTGATGCCTTCCCAAGCTCCCCTGTCGCTGAGAGAGAAGAGGCCTCCAGGACGCATCAAAGTCTCCCTAAAAGGGCAAGCCAGCCTTTAAGACCCCCCAGGCGGCAGTGGAGCACTGCTGATCCCCCAAGCCAAGGCAGCGCTCTCTGTCTCCGCACCGCAGATCTCCATCATAACAGCTCAGATCCTCTGGGGTTCGCCCTTGGTCACCGGCATCGCGTTCATGATTCCTGCCATCTCAACGCGGATCGCCTAGGAGGAGGCACCGGTCTCCATACTACCGGCAGTTAGCCCTCCCGCTGGTCGTCCTTTTGGCACAGATCTCCATTGCCTGCCCCGTGAGAGCGGTCCCCGTCATGATACCAGTCCCCCCTACACCGGCACCAATCCTCCCACTCCAAGCACCAGTCTCCGGTGGCGACGGTCAGCAAGCAGACACAGGCTGTGACAGTCCCACCATGGTCACTGGAAGGAGGTTCCTCTGACAAAGAAGGCAGTTTAGCCCCTCGCTGAGACTCCACCAGCATGATTGGGCACCTGAGGCCGCGTTGACTTCTACGGCACCGCCTAGGCAGCACGGCCAGTGGCCAGTGCAGTTGCCTTATTGGAGTGTGTGTGGCATGCCAGTGATGACGATGCTCCTTTTGCACCGCTCATATGCCGCCACCTTGGAGCAACAGTTGGCGCACCGGGCTCAGGGGGTCAGGGTAGAGGACACAGCACCCACCCCAAAACCCCCTTCCCCCATAGGGGATGATGCCTCGGGGCCTCCCCCAGCGGTACAGTCATCGTCCTCAGCCCCGGATGAGGCGGTCATGGGATCCTCGAAGGCCAGTCCGGTGGACGATTTTAAAGAACACCAGGCCCTGCTTCGACGGGTGGCTGAGAACTTGGGCCTAGAGGGGGGAGGGATAGCTCAGTGGTTTGAGCAGTGGCCTGCTAAACCCAGGGTTGTGAGTTCAATCCTTGAGGGGGCCACTTAGGAATCTGGGGCAAAAATCAGTACTTGGTCCTGCTAGTGAAGGCAGGGGGCTGGACTCAATGACCTTTCGAGGTCCATTCCAGCTCTGTGAGATAGGTATATCTCAATATATTATTATTATTATTATTTATTATAGAGGTGGGGGAGATGGCAGAGCAGGCAGACACCTTGTTCAGTGTGCTCCCAGCCTCTGCCCCTGCCCGTGTTGCACTACCAGTGTATGACGGGGTCCTGAAAATTGCCAAGGCCCTCTGGAAAACCTTATCATCCATCCCTCCCACCTCCAAAAGGGCCAAAAAGTACTTTGTCCTGGCCAAAGGCTTCGACTACCTTTATATCCACCCACCTCCGGGCTCGCTGGTCGTCTCTGCAGCCAACAAGAAGGACAAGCAGGGGCATACCAGTTCAACTCCCAAAAATAAAAAGGCCAAAAGACTGGACCTTTTCGGGAGAAAAATGTATTCGGCAGCCAGCCTACAATTCCGGCTGACGAACCACCAGGCCCTCTTGGGCAGATACAATTTTAATTTATGGGACTCTCTCTGTAAGTTCAAGGAGTCCCTCCCTCAAGGTTTGGCCCAGGAATTCAGCACCCTGGTGGACGAGGGTTCCGCGGCAGCAAGGTGCTCTCTCCAAATGGCATGTGACACTGCAGACTCGGAGGCTAGGGTGGTCGCTTTGTCGGTGGTCATGAGGCGCAGCTCCTGGTTTCCGACCGCCGGCCTGTCCCAAGAGATGTAGACCTCGATCCAGGATGTCCCATTCAGCGGGAATGGACTCTTTGCATAGCAGATGTACGTGAGGCTGCATGGATTAAAGGATACTCAGGCCACCCTTCGTTCACTGGGTATGCATACGCCGCAGTCTGCAAGGAAGCAGTTCCGGACGCCCCCACCACCAAGACCTTGGCAGACTCGTCAGGGGTCTGCAAGGAGAAGGGATAGAGACATGAGCTTTAGTCATTAGCACCCTTCCTCCACCCGCTCAGCCTGGCCTGGCAAAGCATTCTGTGGGCCAGGAGCGCTCATTTTGAAAGTGCGCTCAAGAGCAACACCCCAGTTAGCTCCCTGGATCCACCTTGTTCTTTCCTCGACCGTCTTTGTCCCTACCGTTCGGCTTCATCGCGGGTCACCTCGGACCGCTGGGTACTAGACATAGTTTCTTGGGGCTATACCCTGCAATTTTCATGGCCCCGTCCCTGTCGCTGACCCTGGTCTCCGAAGCTTTGGACCTGGGTTGGGGCATCCACCTGAGTGAGCTAAGCACCCAGGGCCGCTGGTTGAGGGACAGTCTGGCCCTCCATATCAACGTCAGGGAGCTCAGAGCGGTTGCCTGGCCTGCCAGGCTTTCTTTTTCCACCTGAAGGACAAGGTGGTGCAGATCCTGATGGACAATACTGCCACGATGTATTACATCAACAGTCAGGGTACAGCCAGGTTGTCAGCCCTTTGTCAAGAAGCTCTCCACCTTTGGGATTTTTGTTTATGGCATGCCATTCATCTGGTAGCCCCACACCTGCCCGGAACCAAGAACATCTTAGCTGATCACCTCAGCAGGACCTTCTCGTCTCGCCACTAGTGGTCACTCCATCCAGAGGCGGTCAGCATAATCTTCCAGATGTGGGAAACTCCCCAGGTGGACCTGTTCGCATCCAGGCAAAACAGGAAATGCCACATGTTCTGTTTGATCCGGGGGATGGACAGGGGCTCCCTATCAGATGCATTTCTCATCCCGTGGTTGGGGCCTCTAATGTATGCCTTCCCTTCACTGCCATTGATTCACACAGTTCTTGTGAAGATCAAGCAGGACAGGGCGAAGATTATCCTAATAGCCCCCATGTGGCTTCACCAGCACTGGTTCAGAACGTTGCTGAACCTTTCGGTAGCCACATTGCCGTAGCTGCCCCTCGGGCCGGATCTGCTGTCCCAGAACCACGGACGTGGGCGCGCGCACACCCAGAATGGAATGGACATGAGTAACACATCTCGAAGAACAACAGTTACAAAAAGTAGGTAACAGTTGTTGTTTTTTTCCCCAGAGGGAGTTGAGCAACAGTAATTCCCATTAAAACCACTGGCAACTACGTTTTCTTGGCACTGCTGAAAATCTGACTACTTTTTAGATGGCTGGCTTTAGGCGCCTACATTTGAAAATTTCAGATTTATCATAATTAGCCAATTCCAGAGTATGCTCTTTTTTTTCCTTAGCATAATATCAATTTTTTCATTATGAGTATATCCTTTTAACTATGTGCAATGAATTTTGCCTGCCATCATCAAATTACTGGTATATAGTAGAGAAGATGGGCAGGCTCATGAAGAATTTAGAAAACAAGCCCTGGAGAAATAAAGTATATTTGATAATCAGCAGTAGGGTTCTGATGTGACAGATATGCAATTTCCTGCAATATCCTTGAAAAACCTTACTGAATTAAGTTTAAGTATCTTTGGAGTCCATTGTATTAAATGCAAAGGTTATGTGTTATTGTAGGTTGGGTTTCATGTAACTTTTGTAAGGGGAGGTGAATGCAAATTTCCTACCCCTGGTTACGCAAAAAAAAGTCTAGCCTTTTGCAGCTGCTCCCTGAGGTGTGGACCATTGTCATAAGAACATAAGAATGATCGTCCTGGCTCAGACCAATAGTCCATCAAGCTCAGTGTCCAATCTTCCAACAGTGGCCGATTCGTTATCAACATTGAATTTCATCTACCATTTTGTTGCCCAGTCACCCAGTTTTGTAAGATTCCTTTGTAATTCTTCACATTCTGCTTTGTCTGCTGATCACCTGTTCTTGGAACCTGAAGATCAAAGGCCCAAGCTGTATAAAGGAAAGACTGAATTATTCATGGTTGTGCTAATTATGAGCTCAGGCTGTTATGAGCTTGTAACCACAGAAAATACCCTTGGTGGGGTTTGAAGGACTGATTCCTTCCAGAGCCCTTCAAGTGTGACCTTTAGTAAGCTTATTAACAGAGGCAACGTGTGGGGGGGCATGTGGGGTCCCATGCCCTCTCCCTGACTTCTGCCAGTGTTTGCCAGCCCTGCTTAGCCACATGGTGCAGCCAGACCCCTCCTCCCTGCCAGCAGCTGCAAGAGCAACAGCTGGGAGCTGCAGGGAGGGGCTGCTGCTTTCTGGGAGGGGAGATTGAGGGTACGTCTCCCAGGGGAAAGGGGTAGAGTGGGACTCAAGCTGTTCAGGGGGCAGCCAAACCTTTAAATTGTGGGGGCCCCATCAGCAGGTACAGGTCGTCTCTGCTTATTAGCGTGTGTATAGGTTCTTTTATTTTTATTAATATTTTTTCTCTGTGGTGCTTTCACCTTACAAATAAATGTGCTTGCTTACAAGGTGCTGTATGGTAACTTGTAACTGCTGACAGTTACATTGTTCATAGCGCTCAAAAGAGAAAGCAGAGCACAGATGCTGGCCTGTTTAGGCAGTCTGGCTTGCTGAGGAAATCACAGTGTGGGCAGGGAACTGTGGAGCCTGGAAAAACCCCAGTCAGGAGGGCAAGAGACACAGATCTCTACCCAGTGGAGGTGATGGCTGAGGAGCCAGGAGCCTAGAGTTGGGTGCCATTGGTAGACCGCAGATGGGGAAAACAGGTTTAGTTGCCCTGAACTATAATATCTGGTAATGCAAGTCCAGCCCTACATTGGATGTCCCAAAGTCATGAACAAAATGACATTGTCACCAAAGTAGAAGTGTCTTTCAAACACAGCAGTGAGATGGTTTGATGTGTTATATAGCCTATCTGACATACGGTACGTTCTGCATCATGGTTTGCATTTTAAGAGTTCACGAAACAAAACAACTTTCACTTGCTACTTGTCTGCATGTTTTCACACGTTTCCTTGATGTTCTCCCTTCACCTTCTTCCTCTGTCTCCAAAGTCCCTCCACCAGGAAGTTGCATATTTGTTCCTTTCTTGGAGATTTATAAATTTATGATGCTAGACTCATTTTAAGATTGTGGCCTAACAAATGGTTTTCTGTCTGTGTGTGGGGTCTGGTAAAGTGTATCTTATTGGTTGGATAGCAGACAGTGTCTTTATCTGAAGATACTGGAAGCAGGAGATGTGAAATTACCACAGAGCAGCTAACTTACCCACTGTGGAAATAGCTGTGATATTTTTGTAACCTCGCTCTTGATCAGTTCTCTAGCATAGTTATTGACATAGTTCTCTACAGTCTATTCCAGTAAAGGGAGAGTATGTGACCCTAATAATATAAGAGACTCCCACCCACACATCCCAGGTTAGCAAGAGCTTCTTCTTCCATACGTAACTTAGAACTATCTTTCTCTGTTTAACTTTTAAAAACAAAGCTGTTAACTATGTAGAGAGAAGAAATTGTAGGATTAAAGAAGTGCTATTACCAGGTGGATAAAATGCATCTAGCTTATCCAAAGCTTGTCAGCAGAGTTTATCCCAGGCCTGCACAACTCGTAAAGCGGCGAGGGCCATATTACTCCAAAGAAAATAGCTGAGGGCCGAAACCCCCCGGCTGTACTGAAACACGTCCCCCCCCCCCCAGCGCCACCCAGCCCCGCCGAACCCCATCCCCCCCCCAGCGCCGCCCAGCCCCCGTGTAAGCAAGCAGGACTCACCCCGGCGGCGCCTCCTGCTGGTCTTCTCGGGAATTAGCTCATCCAGCCGTTGGAGCGACCTCTGCAGGCCGGTGTCCCACTGCCGCTGGCTATGTGTCCCTCCTGGACCCTGGTGCCCTTTGATCTGGGGTGCTGCCCCCTGGCAATACCCCCACACTCTGGCTCTTGGTCTCCTCTCACTGGGGAACCCCCAATCCTCTAATCCCCACCTCACCTCAGTATAAGGCTACTGCCAGTCACTAACTAGCCCCCGCGCCCTGGGGTATATCAGCCACTCATCACAGGCAAGGTTGGGTTTGGACCTGCTGCCTCCCTCTATAGCTGGGCTGCCCCTCTGCAGCCCTGGTACTGGTCTTAGGCCCTTAGCTAGGTCCGCAGCTTGGGGGTTTTCCAGGCTGGAGTTCCCCAGCTCCTCTAGCCTTCCCCAGCCCTGCTCCACTCCCAGTACCCTGCTCAACTCCCTAGCAGCCAGACCCTTCTCTCTCTACAGGCAGAGAGAGACTTCCTCTGGGCCTCTGGCTCACAGCCTTTTTATACAGGCCAGCTGGGGCCTGATTGTGGCATGGCCCAGCTGAAGCGGCTTCCCCAATCAGCTCAGCTTTTCCCCTGCCACAGCCCTCCCCCAAGGCTGTTTTAAGCCCTTCAGGGCAGGAGCGGGGTAACCACCCTGCTACACCCCCCGAAACACATCCCCCACCCCAGCGCTGCCCGCACCGCGGAAACAAACCCTCCTTCCCCAGCGCCGCCCCGCCGAAACAGCTGTGGGCCGAAAAGGAAGGGTTTTTTTTGGGGGGGGGGGGGAGAGGGTGTGATACTTTATTAAGAATTTTTCAATTAAAGCAAACAATTTTTTAAATTATTTTAATTTTTTTTATGAATCATGGAAAAATGAAAAACACCTGTTCCATTGAAAGAAAACATTTGTACTTTTCATAATTATCTTGCAAATTTAATGAGAGATATTACATCTCTTTTCGGCAACAAGCTTGTCATATTCGGGGGTCATATTTGAAGTGGATATTTTCATAATGTCTTCCAAATGGTCGTCAGTCAGAGAAGAACGTTGCTTGTTTTCATTCATGTTCATGATGGAAAATGTTTGTTCACATATGTAAGTGCTTCCAAAAATGCTGAACGTTTTCAGTGCAACTTCAATAAGATTCTTGTATTTTTCATCGTCCAGACTTTTGTAGAAGTCCCACAGGCTGCTTTCTCTGTGCTTATTTCGGTAAACTGCCGAACATTGAAGTTCAATAACCTCCAACTGCAAATCTTGTGTCACTTCCTCTGGATCCACAGAAAAGGGATCTTCAATCAGCTTCAACTGGATGTCATCATCTTTAGACAAAGTAAGTCTTCTGTCAAATTCTTCAATCAAAAGATTGATGTGCTTTGCGTATTTTTCTCCTAACTCGGCGTGTTTGTTCTGAGGGATATTCTGTGCACAAGTGGGAAAGTGACACATTTCACCTTTTGACAGCTGACTTCTGAAAAGTTTCAATTTCATTTTGAAAGCTTTCACTGCTGCACACATTTGAAATATAAGTTGATTTTTTCCCTGAAGTTGAATGTTGAGATCATTCAGGTGTGCTGTAATGTCACAAAAGAAAAAGAGATCTTGATTCCAGGACTCATTTTCAAGCTCCGGGAATTTTATTGGCCCATTTTCTAGGAATTGTGCTATCTCCTCTTTCAAAGCAACGAAACGCTGGAGCACTCTTCCTCGACTCAACCACCTCACTTCCGTATGGTAGATTAAGTCGCTGCACTCGGCGTCTTCCCCTTCAAGAAAGGCTCGAAATGTCCTATGTTTTAGTCCTCTAGAACGGATGAGGTTTACAATGGAAACTACCACTGACATTACATGCTCAAATTTTAAGACTTTGCTACACAAAACCTGCTGATGTATAATGCAGTGATGTTTGGTTATTTGTCTCTCGATAAATTCTTCAAGAAGAGTAACTGCTCCAACATTTTTTCCACACATAGCTGGAGCACCATCAGTACAAATGACCACCAAGTTTGTGAAATCTACTCCCAACTTATCATTCATGCACTTTATCACTTCACTGGAGATATCTTTTCCAGTTGTGCGACCCATCATGGAGCACATGCCAACAAGTTCTTCAGTAATTTCAAAGTTTTTATCAATACCTCTGTCATAACTATGAAGGGAAGGGTAACAGCTCTCTGTGTACAGAGAC
>NW_020664393.1:42709456-42793643 GCF_002925995.2 Terrapene triunguis | reverse complement strand
GGGGGGGAGCGACCTCAGCCCCGCGCGCCGCGCTCTGACTGCCCTGATTGTGTTGTGTTGTGCAGGCCTGGTTTATCCCTTATCAATAGATGTAACCAATACAGTAGAACCCTGATTTTATGAACATCAATCTTCGAATGATCAGTTATATGAACCATTTTTCTGCTGTCTAAGTCAGTTTCCTGCTGCCAAATATGACTTCAGTCCTTCATCCAAAGTTCAAGCAATTGTACAGGTTTAAAAACTAAGAGATTTGATAGCAAGGGATTCAGTTCTCTCAAAGAAAAATAATTTTTATTGTATACATTTGTTACCGTTCGTTATGTATACTATGCACTGTACCTACTGTAATTTTCAGGTGTTCAATGTTATGAACTTTTTGATTTTATGGACTGTTCAATTCTCAATTAGTTCATAAAATAGGGATTTTACTGTATATAAATCCAGACAACTGGATACTGATCTATCTGAACCCATTAGAAAGTATTTGAAAAGGGTTAAACTAAACGATTCTCTCTCCACTTTTCATCCACAGAAAACACCATTGTGGAGTTTTAAAATTAACATTACCAAATCTTGTATTTTTCTCCATAAGCCTCTAAATTGCTCAAAGCCAGTCTGTGAACCATGATAATCTGGGTGAGGATTGGTGTGAGACTTTAGAATACTTTGAAAGTGTCCATAAATGTTGTTAGAATGTAATGAGTATGTCCATAGATTTTTCTTACTCGTTGGTCTGTTGGTTGGGTGGAGTTTCCCATAAGTAAGTTTTGGAATTTCAAAGGGTCCCTGAATTTTTGGTAATCACAGTCGTGATTTTTTTTTAATGCCTTGCAAAGAGAAGACTTTTCATTTATCTCTGGAGGAGGAAGATTGGAGAGGAAGGGAGGTGTTTGTATTTCCTGTGTTCTTACCTCATGGTATGCTCCTCAGTTGGGTTTGTTTTGGGTCAGAGACTGTGTGAGAACCCTAATGTGTAATTTTTGGAAAAGTAGATTTTGGACTACTTCAGAGAGTTTGTGAAAATGTTTGTTTTACAAGTTAACAAGTCTTATGGATTTCGTCGCCATGTTAGACAGTGTCTCTGTCAGTTCCTCTGGGAAGCCTTTGGTGTCTGATTTTTAGATTAGAACAATATCCAGGTTAGTCCCTTTGGACTCTCAGTGGAGATACTCAAGGGAGTCTGATTCAAATTAGATTTTCCTGTGTCTGAACATGGTAGGAAATAATATCATGGCTCCTCTCCTCCAGATATGTTAAATTAAATTAATGGAGATATCCTATTTCCTAGAACTGGAAGGGACCTTGAAAGGTCATCGAGTCCAGCCCCCTGCCTTCACTAGCAGAACCAAGTACTGATTTTGCCCCAAATCCCTAAGTGGCCCCCTCAAAGATTGAACTCACAACCCTGGGTTTAGCAGGCCAATGCTCAAACCACTGAGCTATCCCTCCCCCCTCTCTCTTGGTCTGTGGTGAATACAGTTTCTGGGGGTAAGATTGAAAAGAGGGGAACCAGCTGACCTAATATTAGTCCTGGATGATCACTCAGCCAGGTTTCTTGTCCAGTGATTTGTCTGCAATAAAATTATGAATGGTAAAAGGCATATTAGACAGTGATCTTTAGTTGATCAGCCTGACTCTGAGGTCTAAGTTTCAGTCTGTTTTGGGCTCTGGTGATATAGGCATTCCAGATTCATTATAACTATCCATTGATCTTTCCAGGCTCTGGTTGGCATTTTCTCTGTTCATTGCCTTCAGATACGACTTGTATCGAGGAGGAATACAAGTGAATTGTCAGACATTTATATATCTATTTTTAATTAAAAAGTTAATTTCTGAAGATGGTGGTGGCTTAGGCCTTCGTACTCATGAGGGAAAGCTTCCCATTCATCTCTGCTGAGTAGTTATTTTTTCTGGGTTGAAATAATCTTGACTTTTACTAGAATCTGTTCACCAGAATGATACTTGAAACATCATTGTGCTCTTGATTTTCATTAGATTATCTGACCGTTTTAATAGAGGCCAGTTCTTTTTTGGATTTATTGGCCCCCCTAGCTTGTCTGTTAAGACTTTGTATTTTTTATAATAGTTTACTAACTTGATAAAATTCAAAAATTAGCTTCTCCTCTATATATTAGCAATGAGAATAGCATTACAAGGTAAAGTCTGACATTAGATATTTAGCTTGTTTTCTTTGGCTTTTAAAGTAAAATCTCATGACCTCAAATACTTTAACATAGAGTCTTAACTTTGTATTGCCCAATATTAAAAACAGTTTAAGCATAGCGTGTTTTGTGAATTGGATGCAGACAGGCTGTCAAAATAATTGTAATTAGTTGATTTTAAATTATGGTATGTTGACTTTAGCAAAGATTATCAAGTGATTGCAAGAATATCTAACATTTTTATAAAACAGATACTTTTAAAAGATGTGTTGTATGCCCAGTACTTTCATTTGTCTACAATAGTCTGAGCTAAGCATATTAAATAGTGCATTACTGTTTTTATTTTTTAAGATATTTCTTGGACCATCTTCATTATTACCCAAATGGCAGGCCCAAAATCAGAGCTTACTTTGTGCTTAGGCCTTCAGAGCTCACCAGTAACTCCTGGAATGGGAAGGAACTTCATTCTACTTTCACAGGTAACAGCTTCCCAGTGACCACCCTAATCTCCAAAACAGGATCATATTTTCAAAATTTCATATTCTTCGAGTGCTTGCTCGTGTCCATTCCACGTTAGGTGTGTGCGTACCACATGCACCATTGCCAGAGATTTTTCCCTCAGTGGTATCCATCAGGATGGCTTTAGCACCCTATGGTGTCACACACTTATGTGCCGGTATAAGGGGTGCCGCCGGCCATGCACCCTCTCAGTTCCTTCTTTCCGCCCATGACAGTTGCTGTAACAACCCCTCCTGCTTCGGCAAGGCTTCCCTCTCCCTATTGGCAAGGGGCTGGGGCGGGGCATGCCCTGGTCCCTGGGTTTCAAACCTTGTGCCTCCTGTGGCAAGCCTATGCCCATGAGTGACCCACACTCCAGCTGTCTGAAGTTTTTGGGAGAAACTCACATGAGAGACCGGTGCCAGATCTCTCTGGACTTTTGACCCTGTACAAAAAGGGACACAGAGATTAGAGATTATTCTAATGGAATGCGTGTTCAGACCAGCCTCAGAGCCAAGCCGCTCCCATTCTGCACCAAGCACTTCAGACTCAGTACAAAGTGCTCCTCCGGCACCACATGCTTCCCAGCACCATTCCCCATCTCCGGTGACGAGGAAGAAGCACAGTAAGCAGCACACTGACAGAGGGCGCTCACCGATGCAGAAGGAGGACAAACATGGGGAAGGCAGTAGTGTGACGTGCGCCAGGCCACTCCTCCAGCCCAGGTCCCACGGCGGCACCATCAACTCCATTCAGAGCATTGAGTATCCACCTTGAGATTTCACATCTTCTGAGAGCTCTGAATGCACTGACAGGTCACTTGAGCAGATCCTTTTCCTCTCACCATGAGTGGTTACTTCACCCAGAGGTCACCAGGTTCATCTTCCAAAGGTGGGGGTCTCCCCAGGTAGACCTGTTTGCGACCAAGCAGAACAGGAAATGTCATCAGTTCTGCTCGCTATGCAGGCACAGCCCGGGTTCCTTCTCAGATGCCTTCCTGCTTCCCTGGACAGAGCTCCTGTTCTACACATTTCCCCCAGCCACTCTGGTTCACAAGGTCCTCCTAAAGATCAGATGGGACAAGGCAAAAGTTAGTCTTCTAGCATCAGCGTGGGCATGCCAGCACTTGTTCGTCACGCTACTAGATCTATCAAGAGCAACCCTGCTTCCACTCTGCTCTGGCCTGATCTCTCAAGACCATGATCGGTTACTCCACCTAAATCTCGATTCCCTTCACCTAACTGCATGAATGTTACATGGCTGAACCCAGAAGAGCAGACCTGTTCATAACAAGTTTGGCAGGTCTTGTTAAGTAATAGGAGGCCATCCACTAGGGCTACCTACCTGGCCAAATGTTAGCATCTCTCAATATGGGCATCCCAACAAGGCCTCTCTCCAATTCCGTTTTCCCTTTAGTCTATCTTGAACTACTTGCTACATCTAAAACAGCAAGGTCTGGCCCTCGCATCTATCAAAGTGCATTTAGCAGGAATTTCACCCTTCCACCCACCAGTGAATGGCAGGTCAGTGTTCTCTCACAAGCGGATGGCCCTTTTTCTTAAGAGACTGGAGAGACTTTATCCTCAGGTCCATGAGATGATTCCCCCATGCGACTTAAACCTGGTTTTCTCAAGGCTCAAGTCTTTGAGCCGCTAATGTTGTGCCCTCTACTGCTTCTCTCATGGAAGGTCGCCTTCTTGGTAGCGATCACCTCACTCAGAAGGGTCTCTGAAATCAAGGCCCTTACGTCAGAACCACCATACCTGGTGTTCTTCAAGGACAAGGTCCAACTGCGCCCCCATCTGGCCTTCCTGCCAAAGGTGGTTTCACAGTTCCGTAGCAACCAGGCCATTTTCCTGCCAGTCTTCTTCCCAAAGCCTCATAAGAACTCAGAAGAGCAGTTGTACGTTAGGCGTGTCTTCACCTTCTATATCAAGAGGACTAAATCCTTTCGCAAATCCACACAACTCTTTGTAGCAATAGCAGAAAGGATGAAAGGGCTTCCAGTGTCAGTCCAGAGAATCTCATCCGGGATAACCTCCTGCATTCGGGCATGTTACGAGCAGGCAAATGTCCCACCTCCAGCCATCTTTACCATTCACTCCATGAGAGCTTGGGCCTCTTCAGCAGCATTCCTCACGCAGGTTCCAATCCAAGACATTTGCAGGACTGCAACTTGGTTTTCGGTGCATACCTTTGCATAGCACTACACCATCACCCAACAGGCTCAAGACGATGCCAGATTCGGAAGAGCAGTGTTGTAGTCAGCATGTTCATGAACTCCAAGCTCACCTCCTGAGGTCCTTCTTGTGAGTCACCTGAATGGATGTGAGCAAACACCTGAAGAAGAAAAAACGGTTACTAACCTTCCATAACTACTGTTCTTTAAGATGTGTTGCTCATGTCCATTCCGTGACCCAACCTCATACCCCTCTGTCAGAGTTAGCCAGCAAGAAGGAACTTGAGAGGATGCATGGCTGGCAGTACCTCTTATACTGGTGCATAAGCGCGCAGCACCAGAGGGCACTAGAATTGGCCTGACAGATACCACTGAGGGAAGAATGTCCAGCAACGGTCGCACACGCACCTAATGTGGAATGGACATGAGCAGCACATCTTGAAGAACAACAGTTATGGAAGGTTAGTAACTGGGTTTTTTCTGTAAGTACCTACATGGGGAACACATATGGAATAATGGGCTCTTCAATCTAGCAGAGAAAGTGATAACACAGTCTAAGGCTGGAAGTTGAAGCTAGACAAATTCAGACTGGAAATAAGGTGTAAATTTTTAACACTGAGAGTACTTAATCATTGGAACAATTTTCCAAGGGTCATGGTGGATTCTCTATCACTGGCAATTTTTAAATCAAGATTGGATGTTTTTCTAAAAGATGTAGTCTATGAATTATTTGGGGAAGTTCTATGACGTATGTTATACAGGAGGTCAGACTAGATGATCACAGTGGTCCCTTCAGCACCTAATAGCTCCCAAATAGACACCTAAGTGAATGACCGGGTCATGAAAAGAACTCTGTTCCCATTTAAGCCTGATTTCCAGTAGTACTCCTCCCCTATTGAAACTAACAATCCCATTCATGGTCATACTTTTTAAAAAAAACTAACAAAACACACACTCCTCAGTGAGTACCGTGTAAACGCAGAGTTTGAAAATCAAGTCAGAATAGAGTTAATTGAACATGCGCAAATTATAGAGTATTCCTTGAATGTAGAGAGAGTTGGGTTTGTGTTTTTTTGTCTGAATGGATGTAAATGTTTCCAGAAAGATCTATGTGGTGATGGTAGCAGGGGGAATGACAAATTTCAGGCCACAAGGAATATATTTGGGAAAATTGAAGCAGCATTAGGTGTGTTGAATGGAATGTCCACACCCATAACTATATAATTGCAGGTACAATACTGTAATATTCAGCAGTACATTTACAGAATAAATATTTTGAAACATAATATAGTGACATCGTTTGAAGTGACAGTTCACAAAATAAAAAAAGTATGGCAACCATATTATGCTTCTAAATATTTACATAATTGATGTAATATTGAATAAACAAATATCACTGGGGCAAGTAGGGTTTGTCGTATATGTGGTGTACCTCATTCAGTGCACTAAATGCCCCGATAACAACTATGTGGGTGAAATGAGAGAATCATTACACTCTCGAAGGAACTTACATAGAAAAATGAAAAAAGACAAAAACACTGTATCACCTGTGGGTGAACACTTTTTTCGCAAAGCGATCGCTTTATAGCTGACCTCTGAGTCCTCATTCTCAAAGGATGCAGACTTCACTTTCAAAAGTTGAGCCTGGGAGCTTAAATTCATAACTTTGCTAGATACTAAAAATCATGGACTGAATAGAGACACTTGATCTATGACTTATTACAACAATCTATAACCCATTTAACCCTCTTCCCCCCCTCCAGCTTTTTTTTTTTATATGATTATTCCTTTCCCCCCTGTGACTGGAGATGTGTTAATGGGCTACTTCACCTTGAATGATCTCTTGAAATGTGTTAACTGCTTATGCTAAACAATCTGTTCCACCTTGTATTTAGCTGTGACACTCTGGGTATGTCTACACTGCAATTAAAAACCCATGGCTGGCCCATGCCAGCTGACTTGGGCTCGTGGGGCTTGGGCTTGTGGCTGTTTAATTGCAATGTAGCTGTTCGGTCTTGGGCTGCAGCGACCCTGTGAGATGGGAAGCTACCAGAGCTCGGGCTGCAGCCCAAGCCCAAACGTCTGCACCACAGTTAAACAGCCCCTTACCCTGAGCCTTGCAAGCCCCTTACCCTGAGTCAGCTGGTTTGGGCCAGCTGTGGGTGTCCAACTGCAGTGTAGACATACTCTTTGAGTACCTTTCCAAGACCTGAAGAGCTCTGTGTAAGCTCGAAAGCTTGTTTTTCTCACCAACAGAAGTGAGTCCAATAAAAGATATTACCTCACCCACATCGGCTCTCTAATATTCTGGCACCAATATCGCTACAACATTACATACTCCTAAAGAAGCAAGATAGGGATAATGACTTATACAGATCCTTTCAACTTTAAGGATCCCAGAGCACTTTAGAAATGAATTGTTTAATAGCACTCAGCAGTACTACAAGGCAGTTTCACAATGTTAGGTCAGGAAGTGAAGGAAATCCCAGAGGTTCTCCCCAGAATACTTCAAGGTGTCTCAAACTTTGTCATAGCATTCTTGTAGCCTTCTGCATTGTAAAGATTTATTTAAAGAATGTGGGGTAACAGGCAGTCACTGGCAAACCTTTTAAATGTTGCAATGATTTTGTCAAGTCCTAAGCAAAAAGAAACTGTTAATATTTTAACTCTGTAAATTCAAAAATTCCTTAAGCAGTACTGGAGTATTTAATATGTTTACTCTCTGCTTTGGAAATTCTGGTGTTCAGTGAACAGGCGGCATGGGGAACATTTTTGAGACAGAACCAACAAAAGATAGAATATCTCCTTGGAACAGTTGAGGCTAAAAGTGAGTAATCTCCAAAGCGTTCTAATATTTTACTTGGAGAAGAAGTTTTGTTAACAGCAAGAGACTGGAATTTTTCACTTCACATGCGGTCCATTTTATAGAAGTATTTTTAAAACATCAAAACACTGACTTCAGATCATCTGTTTCTGAGATTCAGTGCACGTTCAAACTCTGTGGAACCAGACCATAGTTTCACTATCAAACACAGATAAAAGTACATATCTTCTGGGCATGCTCAAAAGTATGTTTTCTTACATAGAAATGGGTATGGTCAGCCACAGCAATCATGGATTTTAAACATTTTGGTTAAAACTTTTAGGGTGCTATGAAACTATGTACTTTTTTGTGTCCAGTCACACAGATCTTCAGACTGAACCAGTGTGCAAGCCAATGGACACCTCGGTGTTCCTCAGGAAAACTCTGAAGGTTTAGCTGTTCAGGGAGTGTAGATCTCTTGACATTCCTTCACAGTTGTTTTCTTAATTCCACATTTCCCCAGCCACATCTGCTCAACCTATCTTCTGTTATGCACCTGTCAGCTGGAAGTAAGCTTTTTTTTCCAGTTTTTATCTAAGCCATTTCTAAGGCCTCAATTCAGTGTCTGACTTTAAGCAAGACATAGTCCCATTAACCAATAGTCAGTGAGATTATATGTTTAAGTTAGACACATGCTTGAGTATCTTTTGAATTAGACCTTCATCTGCTCATCTTTACTGTGTGTGAAAAATGCAGCGGGTATTCTAGCATCCCCAGGAGGAGTGAGTGTTCTATCCACCTCACTATGTGCCTGCCTGCCTTAATGGAGTTGAGAGTAAGTTACCTTTGAAAACTGTTTTCCCATGAATTGTCGAAATAATCTTAAGACATATTTGCAAATAACAAGGTGTTTGTTTGCCTGGGGATATAGTCTTCTGGAGACCACATAACACTTTACTGACTTTAATGGGAATTGTTATAGTTTATTGATGGAAGGCTATGGGCCCTCTTAGCAGTCATTGGCAAATACCATTCATTAGTTCTCGTATCTTGAGGTTTTTTTAGCCTTTTTCCTCCTCCCTGGTGGGCAAAGAATTCTTTCCCAGTCGTATACAAACGAAGATACAGAATAAACTGGGAGAGTATTCAAGGCTTATGAGTTCTTCAGTTAGCATGAAGAGATATTTTCTAATGGAAACTTTTGAAAGCCCTCTGTTTTTAATTTTTTTTTTTAAAGCACAGGTGAAGAGTAAATTTCACAAGAATAAAACTTCAGTTTCCAGTTGCTAAACAGCTCCCAGGTCAGATGTGCGAAGACTTCATTTTTCATGCTTGAAATGCGAAGTGTTTTTAAACAAATATCTTGTCAGTTACATTATCAAAAATTATACATCAAATGGCTGTGCTGAGCCAATCAAAACACACAACTGCATTACTACTGTCCTAAGGATGGGTTGTTTAGTGATCCAAATGGTATAATTAGCAATAATGGAATAGAAATGAGGAAAGAACAATTCAGGTTGAATCGAAGGGATAATATACTGTAAGAGAGATCTGTTAGACTGTATAGTAATCTCTCAAGTGAAGTTGTGAAAGCCTCACTACTTGAGTCCATTTTAAACTGGAGTGGTCAAAGCACTCAAGTATATTCTCTAGGGAACAGTTATCCTTGTCTCTTTTCAGTCTCCGGCTTCTGTGATGCTCCATGATTCACATTATTATGAAAATATTATTTCTGTAAAATAAATGGGTAGTGATATTTCCTGATACTCATTTCACACCTTAGGATAGAAGGAAAGTGATAATACCGATCTCAACATGATATCTCTTATCTGTTTTCTGTTACTGGCTTGATTTTATAAAAGTGTGGAAACAGGATTAATCAAATATCTCCAGGTTAAATGTGATGTGGAGCTGGAGAACGTGCATGTTTTTTCTGTCCGTCCTTGCTTTTTTCAAACTTCCTTAATAGTAGAATCCCATTTGTGATGCTGCTGCTATTTCAGACTGTGCTCCCTTGGCAGTGGTGGTATAAGCAGCAGTGCTGCTATGTTGTGCAAAGTGAAAACAAAATCGTAGAGAAAATGGGATGAGGAAGGGCCAGGAACAGAAGTTGCAAAGATGTATGCACACACAGAGAGGGGGACTGCACCATTAGTATAGCAGCATCATTTTAGTTAGGAACAGAATTTGGTTCCTCATATGAGGAAAGACCTTTGATTGCTCTTAATCAGCCCCTTCTGGCAAACTGAAAAATTGGAGTTGATGGACTATCAGAATAACCACACTTTTGACTTCTCAAACAGTGGGATGGTTGCGGTTATACAATGCCTTTTGAAAGAGGAAGAATTAGTATTTAGGGAGGAGAAACAATGTAAGCATATCGAAATCACCAATTACACTTTGACAGTGCAGCCAAGAATAGCATCCTGTCTAATCACACATAATTTGAATAGATTTCTATGTCACTGATATCGAGGAGTAATGGAACTCAATATGTAATGGAGAAAAAATTGGTTGCACACAGGGAGTAAGATGTTGGGCAAATATTAAACTTGTTTGAATTTACCTGTGTTTATGTTTTGCCTTCTGAGTTGGTTCCAGGATACAAAATTTCAGGAAACAAACTTTGTTCTAACATTTCTTCACAATTTCAACTCCCTTTATACCGCTGTGAGTCAGAAAGAAGCTATAGAATGACATTTTTCACACACCCCACTTGCAGAATTTAAATGGTGTTCATTACTACTTACAGAGGTTCCCAAACCTTTCCACAGTGAACCATATCTCTGAAATTTACTCCTCAGAGATTGTTTTGTGGACCAGCGTCCCTTTCCATTAACAATCACATAATGTCTCTATTGCAACTACAGTAGTTGTTTAGGTAAAAATACATTAAATATGTTCTGTCTTTTTAATGCAGTTTAGCAAATGGATATCAGTAGGAGAAACCAGCAATATGTAGCCAGACTGCTCTACACAGACCATAGTTTGGAAACCCCTGACCAATCATCTTTTGAAAATGACTTTTCCTTTGTATATTTTCAGTATTTAAGTCCAGTTAATTGTATCCTTCCAATGTGTGTTTGTGCTCTTTCCTAGGGCTTGCAGTATTAAAACATGTGCTGACGCCACGTGTAAAGGCAACTCATGTTGCCATTGACTCAATGAAGAATTACTTAGATGCAGTTTATGATGTTACAGTAGCATATGAAGGTACTGTGGACCACAAAGGGCAAAGAAAAGTGGCACCGTCCATGACTGGTGAGTTGACATTATTATTTATTAATTCATACATGCACTTATAAAAATACAGGGCCAGATCCATCACACAGCTCAGTTTGCGCTGCTCAGATGGTTAGCAGCAGCAG
Source organism: Terrapene triunguis (assembly GCF_002925995.2). Lineage (NCBI taxonomy): Eukaryota > Metazoa > Chordata > Testudines > Emydidae > Terrapene > Terrapene triunguis. Next base: position 42,782,627 of record NW_020664393.1, on the reverse strand, counting down.
TAAAGCTTGGTGGATCCAACCCACTGAGGACTTCGCACTGGGGATCTGTGGATGATGAGCGTATATAGTGACTCCTACACAATTCAGTAGGAGGTTCCCAAACTGTAGGCTCCTACACCAGGTCACCGCTTCTGGCCCTCAATTCAGGGAATATTCCTATGGCCAAGTCGTACCAAATGATTAAGATGAACTCTTGTGGCCATTGGCAGCCAGGTGACATTAACTTTTAAGCTTGTGCTGACTCCAGGTTTGGGAGACTATAAAACTCGCTTAAAGCCTTCCTCTCTGGCCCCCCTATTTTTGTCATGCCTTTGGTTTTCTGTGGAACACCTTAGAATATAGCTGGTAAAATTTACAAGGGAAAGTATACACTTAATAACATTATTTGAAAAATTACAAATAAAATTATTACAGTTTAATGTAATCGAAAATATAGCATTTTGTCTCCTAGGCCCAATCTAGTCATATGGACACATGTCCAGTAAAACTTTAAACAATGTCAATTTTAAATGAACATCTTTTATTGCACTGTAGCTTTTCCAGAGTTGTTTTTTTAATATAACCTTCTGCTCTCATAAAGTTCAATTGCTTTCAATTATCATGTGCTATTAGGATGAATTAATGGAGATTTCTAACTAAACTAATTAGTAGTAGTTCCTTTAACTCTCTTAAAACAGGAGACAGGATTTTTTTTTACTGTAACAAGGTAACTCAAGTTACAGAGCAGCAGCCGTGTTAGTCTGTATCCGCAAAAAGAACAGGAGTACTTGTGGCACCTTAGAGACTAACAAATTTATTTGAGCATAAGCTTTCGTGGGCTACAGCCCAAGTAACTCAAGTTTACTTGCAACGGTATTGACATTCCAGATGTTTTCCTTTCGCCAGCTTCAATTGGTGAGTTATCATCACTATCTGGGTGCATTAAGTTGCATCTATCAGTAATGAAGGCCAAAATGTTCATTGCCAAACCTGATCTTTAATTGTAATTTGTCTTTTCAGTACATTAGAAATCTGACTTTGCATACTAGGGGCTGGTCTACACCCAGCCGCTAGTTCGGCGGCTGGGGATCGAAGTTCTGGGTTCGACTTATCGCGTCTGGTCTGGACGCGATAAGTCGAACCAGGAAGTGCTCGCCGTCGACTGCGGTACTCCAGCTCGGCGAGAGGAGTACCGCGGAGTCGACGGGGAGCCTGCCTGCCGCGTGTGGACCACGTCTGAACCGCGGTAAATTCGAACTAAGGTATGTCGACTTCAGCTACGTTATTCACGTAGCTGAAGTTGCGTACCTTAGTTCGACTTGGGGGGTTAGTGTAGACCAGGCCTAGGTGAATAAGCCTTTTTGACTTCAGAGTCTGCTTTGGTGCAGAGTTGTCTTTTTCAGTCGGAGCAAGGGTAAAAAGGATTGCATGAGCATTCTAGCTCTATGCTATTTGAAAGAACTGTATGCAGTATAAAGTATGCAGTTGAGCTTTGGGTTGCTCTTCTGTGATAGTATGAAGGAGGAGCCTGGATCTTTATCTAACCAGTATGACCATTGTTTTGTTACAGTTTAGTGGTGGGTTTCTTGTACAAATCTTAAGTGTGACCAACACATTTTTTTCAAAATAATTATTCAACATATTCCTTCATTGCAAAAATGATGTATATAAAAATCTGTCTTTTTAGAGACCTCCTTATTCTTCTTCCATCTAAGAATAACTCATAGCTGTAGACAGAAATGTAGTTCAGCTGTTCCCAAGTCCAAATTATTTTTTGTTCAATTATAAAATATTTTCAAGAATATGTGAAACTTTTTGCTAGGACTTGCTTTCCTCCCCCCCCCCCCCATTTAAAAAAATGTTCAATGTTCTGAACTTGAAGCATTTTGTCTCCTAGGCCCAACGTAGTCATATGAACACATGTCCAATAAAACTTTAAACAGTGTCAATTTTTAATCAACATATTTTATTGCACTGTAGCTTTTCCAGATTTTTTTTAATATAACTTTCTGCTCTCATAAAGTTCAATTGACTACCCCATTACTGTTATAATAGAAGTTTGTTTATTAAATATCTGATATTATTTATTTGTCTAGTTATTTTAAGAAAGAATTCCGTACATTATTACTTTTCATCTTAAAGTTCTCTTCAGACTTTTTTGGCAGCTCCCTAGTACTGAGTATTGCCAAGGTGCACTTTTGTAAAACCTGATTCAGTTTGTAATTCTGCAAGCCTGATGAACATCTGTAGTAAACATTTTGAGAACACTATTTTCCATTCAGTTCTTCAATCCTAACATTTAGCTTTCTCTCTATTTTTTTTTTAAATCTTTTTGAACTTTTATCTTGTCTTAAGTGTTATGATCAACTAATATATTCTGTTTGTAAAGTGCTGCGTAAGTTGATGGTGATAAACAAATATATAAAAAAAAATTGAGATGTATCCTTCAGCCAACTAATTGTGAAGGTTGAGATGATTACAGCCTCACACTTGTCTGTACTTTCAGCAACAGAAAAACTAACACATGTGATGAACATTCAGCTAAATAATTATTTTATTCATAACCAAGTAGCCATATGAAACATCTATCCAAAACATACCAGATTCTTGTAGTAGTCACATAATCTACATAATTTATATTGAACATATAAGAACTAGGGCTGTTAAGTGATTAAAAAAATCATGATTAATCGTGCGATTAAAAAAATTAATCACGATTAATCGTGCTGTTAATAATAGAATACCATTTATTTAAATATTTTTGGATGTTTTCTACATTTTCAAATATTGATTTCAATTACAACACAGAATACAAAGTGTACAGTGCTCACGTTATATTTATTTTTATTATAAATATTTGTGCTGTAAAAAACAAAAGAAATAGTATTTTTCAATTCATCTCATACAAGTACTGTAATACAATCTCTTTATCTTGAAAGTTGAACTTACAAATGTAGAATTATGTATCCAAAAAATAACTGCATTCAAAAACAAAATAGTGTAAAACTTTAAACCCTACAAGTCCACTCAGTCCTACTTCTTGTTCAGCCAGTCATTTATACAAACAAGTTTGTTTACATTTGCAGGAGATAATGCTGCCCGCTTCTTGTTTACAATGTCCCCTGAAAGTGAGAACAGACATTTGCATAGCACTGTTGTAGCCGGCGTCGCAAGATTTTTACATGCCAGATGTGCTAAAGATTCATATGTCCTTTCATCTTCAACCATCATTCCAGAGGACATGCGTCCATGCAGATAACAGGTTCTGATCGATAATGATCCAAAGCAGTGCAGACTGATGCATGTTCATATATATGGAGATATACCTATCTCATAGAACTGGAAGGGACCCTGAAAGATCATCGAATCCAGCCCCCTGCCTTCACTAGCAGGGACAGTGCCTTCACTAGCAGGAACATCATCATCTGAGTCAGATGCCACCAGCAGAGGTTGATTTTCTTTTTTGATGGTTTCGGGTTCCGTAGTTTCCGCATTGGAGTGTTGCTCTTTTAAGGCTTCTGAAAACATGCTCCACACCTCATCCCTCTGAGATTTTGGAAGGTACTTCAGATTCTTAAACCTTTGGTCGAGTGCTGTAGCTATCTTTAGAAATCTCACACTGGTACTTTCTTTGCATTTTGTCAGACCTGCAGTGAAAGTGTTCTTAAAACGAACAACATGTGCTGGGTCATCATCTGAGACTGCTATAATATGAAATATGTGGCAGAATGCGGGTAAAACAGAGCAGGAGACATACTATTCTCCCCCTAGGAGTTCAGTCAAAATTTAATTAACGCATTACTTTTTTAACGAGCGTCATCAGCATGGAAGCATTTCCTCTGGAATGGTGGCCAAAGCATAAAGGGGCATACGAATGTTTAGCATATCTGGCACGTAAATACCTTTCAATGCCAGCTACAAAAGTGCCATGCGAACGCCTGTTCTCACTTTCAGGTGACATTGTAAATAAGAAGCTGGCAGCATTATCTCCTGCAAATGTAAACAAACTTGTTTGTATAAATGACTGGCTGAACAACAAGTAGGACTGAGTGGAGTTGTAGGCTCTCAAGTTTTACATTCTTTTGTTGTTGGGTGCAGTTACATAACAAAAAAAAATCTACATTTGTAAGTTGCACTGTCACCATAAAGAGATTGCATTACAGTACTTGTATGAGGTGAATTGAAAAATACTATTTCTTTTGTTTATCTTTTTATAGTGCAAATATTTGTAATCAAAATAATAATTTAAAATGAGCAGTGTACATTTTATTCTGTTGTAATTGAAATCAATATATTTGAAAATGTAGAAAAACATCCAAAGATAGTTAATACATTTCAATTCGTATTCTATTAACTGTACGATTAAAACTGCGATTAATTGCAATTAATTTTTTCAGTCGTGATTAATTTTTTTTAGTTAATCACGTGAGTTAACTGCGATTAATCGACAGCCCGAGTAAGGATATATGAAAAATTATGAAGATGGTCATATTTGTCATTCTCTTAAACCCTCAAGCCACAAAATAGAAGAAAAGTATATGTTCTGAAAAGACCATTCTACCATTTGCCAGGCAATAGCCTAAGAACTGTTTTGTTCAAGAATTAATATAACATGGTTTGAGGGCACTGGGAATCAATACAGAAAAACTCCTAAAATTAGTATTATAGAACATCCAATATATGACATGTACATATTCATGTCAAAATTAAAAAGAAAAAAAATGTAATTCACATCAAAAACAAAATGGCAGCACAATCATGTTAACTTTCAAAAGAAGATAAAGATGACATTTCTTTTTCAATTTAGCTGCTGTGATTGGAATTTATTGTATGGAAAACAAACTTTTGATAAGCACAACTCTAATTGAAGGCAATAGATTTATTATGTTGAAGCATTATTTCCCATGTGAATAAAATTTGACTTCCATATAGTTAAAACATATTTCTCAAGAAATCCAACATGCTTTCATAACTGTAAAACAAAATTCTTCACAAAAGCCCCTGTCATTGTCTCAGAACCCATATGTGTCTAGGGACTTGGTTAATTCTTTGCTCACAATTTGTGTTCAGTGGTAGTCATGAGTAAGGCTACATTTTAGTCAAGGGTATTTTTAGTTAAAGTCATGGATAGGTCACGGGCAGTAAACAAAAATTCATGGCCTGTGACCTATCCATGACTTGTACTATATACCCCTGGCTAAATCTTGAGGGGAGGTGTGGCTTGGGGGTGCTGTGGGTGCTGCGGGTGCTCAGGGATGCCAGGGATGCTCAGGGGGGTGGCCTGGGACCCCATTGGTGAGGGGGGTTGATTGGCGGGGCTGGCAGGTTTCCTACCCAGCTCCTCGCAGTTCCCTGGAAGCGGCGACATGTCCCTCCCTCGGCTTCTAGCTCTGTGCGCTGCCCTCACCCCAAGCGTTGGCTCCACAGCTCCCATTGGCTGGGAACCGTGGCCAATGGGAGCTGCGGGGGCAGTGCCTGCGGGTGGAGGCAGCGTGCGGCGCTAGGAGCTGAGAGGGAAGGACATGTCGCCACTTCCAGGGAGCCTCCCACGGTAAGTGCCACCCAGAGCCCTCACCCCCTCCCGCTCCCCAGCCCTGAGCCCCCTTCCACATGCACCCAAAATCCTGCTGCTGCGGGGGTGGGAGGGAGGGGACGTGATGGCCCGAGACTGACCCAGCAGTGGCTGGTGCGGCTGGCCCAGGGGCTGCCCGAGGTCCTCAGGTGGGCCCCTGGGCCAGCCGCTCCACCTGCTGCAGAAGTCACGGAGGTCCCGGAAAGTCACGGAATCCGTGATCTCCGTGACAAACTCGCAGCCTTAGTCATAAGAGGTAAAGTAAAGTGGGCACTACGTACTCTGTGGTTAAAATACAGTGCCTCTCCAGACAAGCAAGATGTTGGCAGTGTAAATGACTAAAGAAACAGAACCTAAGAACAACTGTACTAGATCAGACCAATGGTCCATCTAGCCCAGGGGCGGGCAAACTTTTTGGCCTGAGGGCCACATCAGGTTTCCGAAATAGTATGGAGGGCCGATTAGGGGAGGCTGTGCCTCTCCAAACAGCCAGGTGTGGCCCAGCCCCGCCCCCTGACACCCCTTCCCCCCCAGGACTTCTGCCTCATCTGGCCCCCCCCCCGGGACCCCTACTCCAGCCACCCCTACTTCCTCTGATGGTTCCTGGAACCCCTGCCCCGACTACCCCCCGCCGCCCCATCCAACCCCCCCTCCTTCCCGGCTGCCCCCTCGGACCCTTGCCCCCATTCAACCCCCCTGTTCCCCACCCTCTGACCGCCCCGACCCCTATCCACACCCCTGCCCCTGACCACTCCCCCAAACTCCCTTGCCCTCTATCCAACCCCCCCCCCCAGCCCCCTTACTGCGCTGCCTGGAGCACCGGTGGCTGGCAGCACTACAGCCGTGCCTCCCAGAGCACCAGGATAGGCAGCCGTGCCACCTGGCTGGAGCCAGCCATGCCACCACGCCGCACAGAGCACTGGGTCAGGCAGCGGCTCTGCAGCTGCACTGCCCGGCAAGAGCTCACAGCCCCGCCACCCAGAGCATTGCGCCAGCGGCGCAGTGAGCTGAGGCTGCAGGGGAGGGGGAACAGCAGAGGAAGGGCCGGGGTCTAGCCTCCCCGGCCGGGAGCTCAAGGGCCAGGCAGGTGGGTCCCACGGACCGGATGTGGCCCCCGGGCTGTAGTTTGCCCACCTCTGATCTAGCCCAGTATCGTGTCTCTGACAGTGGCCAGTGACAGATGCTTCAGAGGGAATTACAGACCATTTGACAGAATTTACAGTCAATTCTGTAAATTTACAGTCAAAAAAACCGAGGAGTCCTTGTGGCACGTTAGAGAGTAACAAATTTATTCAGTTATAAGCTTTCGTGGGCTAAAACCCACTTCATCAGATGCATGGAGTGAAAAATACAGTAAGCAGTATATATATACAGCACATGAAAAGATGGGAGTTGCCTTACCAAGTGGCGGGTCAATGCTAATGAGACAATTCAATTGAGGTGGAAGTGGCCTATTCTCAACAGTTGACAAGAAGGGGTGAATATCAAGAGACGGAAAATTACTTTTGTAGTGCTAACGAGCCAATGCAATCAAGGTGGATGTTGGCCATTTCCAACAGTTGACAAGAAGGTGTGAATATCAGCAGAGGAAAAATTACTTTTTATAATCAATTCTGAGTTATCCTCTGTCATCCAGTCTCAGCTTCCGGCAGTTGGAAGTTTAGGGACACCTGGAGCATGGGTTTGCGTCCCTAATAGCCGTTGATGTACCTATCATCCATTAACTTATCTAATTATTTTTTTAACCCAATTATACTTTTGGCCTTCACAGCATCCCATGGCAACAAGTTCCACAGGTTGACTATGCATTCTATGGAGAAGTACAGTAACTCCTCACTTAAAGTTGTGCTGGTTAACGTTGTTTCGTTGTTACGTTGCTGATCAATTAGAAAACATGCTCGTTTAAAGTTGCGCAATGCTCCCTTATAACATTGTTTGGCAGCCTCTTGCTTTGTTCACTGCTTGCAGGAAGAGCAGCCCGTTGCAGCTAGCTGGTGGGGGCTTGGAACCAGGGAGGGCCGGCAGCCCCCCTATCAGCTCCCCGCTCCCCTAAGTTTCCTGTGAAGCAGCCGCAGGCTATCAATTGCTGGCAGTTCAGCTGTCCCTCCCCCCACTGCTGTATGCTGCTCCTGCCCTCTGTCTTGGAGCTGCTCCCAGGAGTCTCCTGCTTGCTGTGCAGAGGGGGCGGGGAAGAGGGGTGCTAATGTCAGGGTGTTTCCCTCCCCCACTCCTGACCCCCCCCCGCATCTGTACCTTATCTCTACGGGGGGGGCGGGGGACATGACAGGGATCACAGGACGGAGGGAGCTTGCTAGCAGCAGCTGCTGTCTCAACTTGCTAATCTACTTTAAAAGGCAATGTACTTAGAGTGCGGTCATGGTACTTAAAGGGGCAACGTGCGTCTCTCACATACACAGTGTGTCTCTCTGTCTCTCTCTGCCATGCTGTCTCCCCTCCCACCATTTGTGCTGCCTTGTAGAGTGTGAGGCTACATTAACAACAATGTGTTAACCCTTGAGGGTTCAGCCGAGTGCTAGTTCATCATTTAGCAGTAAGGCATTCCCTGGGAAATATACCACCCTCTGACTTCACCACCTCAACCAAGCTTCACAATCATCATTGCGGTGTACAGTATTAAATTGTTTGTTTCAAACTTATACTGTGTGTGTGTGTGTGTATATATATTATAGTCTTTTGTCTGTCGGAAAAAAATTTCCCTGGAACCTAACCCCCCCATTTACATTAATTCTTATGGGGAAATTGGATTCACTTAACATCGTTTCGCTTAAAGTAGCATTTTTCAGGAACACAACTTCAACGTTAAGTGAGGAGTTACTGTATTTCTTTTTATTTGTATTAAACTTGCTGCCTATTAATTCCATCAGGTGACCCCCAGTTCTTTGCAGTTTTCAACATAGAATTTCATTTGCTCTTTTGTCACTCAGTCACCCAGTTTAAATAAGAGTCCTTTGTAATTCTTCACTGTCAGCTTTGGACTTAACTATCTTGAATAATTTTGTAGCATCTGCAAATTTTTCCACCTCACTGTTCACCCACTTTTCCAGATCATTTATGAACATGTTGAACAGCACAGGTTCCAGTACAGATCCTTGGTGAACCCTGCGATTTACCTCTTTTCACTGTGAAAACTGACCATTTATTCCTACCCTTTGTTTCCTATCTATTAACCAGTTACTGATCCAGGAGAGGACTTTCCCTCTTATCCCATGACAACTTAGTTTACTTAAGAACTTTTGGTGTGGGACCTTGTTGATGGTTTTCTGAAATCCAAGTACACTATAGCCACTGAATCACCCTTGTCCCCATGTTTTTTGACTCCCTCAGAGAATTCTAATGGATTGGTGAGGCATGATTTTCCTTCACAAAAGCTGTGTTGACTCTTCCCCAACCTATCATTTTCATCTATGTGTCTAATAATTCTGTTCTTTACTTTCAACTAATTTGCTTGGTACTGAATTTAGGCTTACCAGCTTGTAATTGCCAGGATTGCCTCTGGAGCTTTTTTTAAAAATCAAAATTATATTAGCTACTGTCCAGTCAGCTGTTTCAGAGGCTGACTTAAGTGATAGGTTACATACCACAATTAGTAGTTCTGCAATTTCATCTTTGAGTTCCTTCAGAATTCTTGGGTGAATACCATCTGGTCCTGGTGACTTATTACTGTTTAATTTATCAATCTGTTCCAAAAACTTATCTATTGACATCTCAATCTGGGACACTTCCTCCGATTTATTACCTAAAAAGATGGCTCAGGTATGGAATCTCCCTCACATCTTCTGCAGTGAAAACTGATGCATTCATTTAGCTTCTCTGCAGCAGCTTTTTCTTCCTAGAGTGCTCTGAGAGCATCTTGACTGTCTACTGCAGGGGTTCCCAAACTTGGTGCGCGGCTTGTTCAAGGTAAGCCCCTGGCGGGCCACAAGACGCTTTGTTTACCTGAGTGGCCGCAGGTATGGCCACTCGCAGCTCCCAGTGGCCACAGTTCGCCGTTCTCAGCCAATGGGAGCTGCAGGAAGTGGCGCGGGCTGGGCCACCACTTCCTGCAGCTCCGATTGGCTGGGAATGGCAAACCACGGCCACTGGGAGCTGCGAGCGGCCGTACCTACGGACGCTCAGGTAAACAAAGCGTATTGCTACCCACCAGGGGCTTACCCTGAACAAGCCGCAAACCAAGTTTGGGAACCCCTGGTTTACTGGCACCACTGATTGTTTGACAGACTTCCTGCTTCAGATGTACTTAAAAAAAAATGCTGTTAGTTTTTATGTCTTTTGTTAATAGCCCTTCAAATTCTTTTTTGGCCTGTTTTATACTTTTACACTTGACTTGCCAGATTTTGTTCCTTTCTATTTTCCTCACTACGATTTGACTTCCAATTTTTAAAGTATGGCTTTTTGCCTCTTATCACCTCTTTTACTCTCTTGTTTAGCCATGGTAGGATTTTTTGGTCCTCTTACTATTTTTTGTTTTATTTGGGAAATACATTTAATTTGCGTCTCTATTATAGTGTTTTTAAATAGTTTCTATGCAGCTTACAGGCATTTTGCTCTTGTGACTGGTCCTTTTAATTTCCATTTAACTAGCTTCCTCATTTTTGTATAGTTTCCCTTTTTGAAATTAAATACTATTGTGATGGGTTTCTTTGGTGTTCCCCACTCCCACCCCCAAAGGATGTTACATTTAATTACATTATGGTCACTATTGCCAAGTGGTTCAGCTATTGTCATCTCTTGAACCCCATCCTGTGCACCACTTAAGACTAAATCAAGAATTGCCTCTCCCCTTGAGGGTCCCAGGACTAGCTACTCCAAGAAGCAGTCAGATGGTGTCTAGAAATGTTATCTGTGCATCCTGTCCTGAGGTGAGGGGTACCCAGTATGAGGATAGTTGAAAGCCCCTATTATTGGGTTTTCTTTTTTGTAGCCTCGCTAATCTCCCTGAGCATTTCACAGTCAATGCCCTCATACTGGTCAGGTGGTCAATAGTGTATTCTTACTGCTATATTCTTATTTTTCAGGCATGGAATTTCTATCCATAGGGGTTCTATGGTACTTTTGATTCATTTAAGATTTGTACTATATTTGACTATGCTTTCTTTAACATACAGTGTCACTCCCAGCTACTCTGTCATTCCTGTGTATTTTGTACTCTGTTATTAGTGTTCCCATTGTTCTGCCAAGTTTCTGTGATGACTGTTATATCAGTATCCTCATTTAATACCATGCACTCAAGTTCACCCATCTTAGTATTTAGACTTCTAGCATTTGTATACAAGCACTTATAAAATTTGTCTATATTTAGTTATCTGCCTTCATGTGATGTAATGGAATGGGACTCTTTTTCATTTGAGTATTTTTCTTCAGTTCCTACTTGTACTTTATCAACGTCTGTCCTCTCCTCTTTACTAGGATATAGAGTATCTCCTTTAATAAATCCTTCCCTAAGGGATGTCTCTGTCTGAGCCATGTGCTCCTCCACCCCTGTCAGCTTTCCCTCAGACCTTAGTTTAAAAATTGTGCCAAGAATACCTGTCCTCTATTCCTCACCCCAGTCTCAGCAATGTGTTCTTGGTGCATGCTCCAAGCATGCTTGTTCGTAACTCCCCACCCAGAGGGGCAGGGCGTCCCCAGATCTTGGCACACACACATGGGAGTAGACATCCCCAGAAGGGCAGTTATCAAAGAGCACTTTGGAGGGAAGGATGATGAGAAGAACAGCTCAGCCCATCCCCCACTCCCTGAAAGGCAAGTCCTCTCCAGTACCTGGCTCACATGAAGGGGGACATAAATGGTTAGGCCCCACCCCCCAGATCCTGGCACACACACAGGAGCACAGGGAATGGGGTTCAGACACCCCCAGAGAGGCAAGGTCTTCATATCTCAGCAGGGAGAGGGGCTGTGACCCTCCTAGATGGTCCTGGCGCACACATAAAGGTAGTGAGTGGGGCTCAGACCCACCCAGATCCTGCCCCACACTCAGAAGGCGAGAATGTAGGTGTGAGGCAGCCCTGCCCCTATTCTCTTCCTGCCACTCCCTTCCCCGTGTCCCTCACCTCTTCCACCCGCCTCCTATTGAGGTAGGCACAACCCCCCTGACCCCTGTTGCTCCCATTCTCCCATCTATAAAATGCCCCTCCCCTTCCAGCAAGCATTTGCATGTCTAATTTTTTTTTGCTAAAATACTTTGATTACACCCACACACACCCCATCAGAGACAGATTTTTAGCAATATGCCTTCTGCTTGAGGTGGTACTCAAACTGACACTCATTGGATGTGCCAGTTTCAGGAGTACTGCTCATCTTGAGCCATCTAGCTGATGTGAAACTTTCAGCACTAAATCCCGTTGGCTCCTCTGTCTGTGTATGCTCAGTGTAATCTGTTTGGTGCAACGCCAAACATTGCAAAGGTTGAAGTGCCTAATTAAATAACTAAACTCTTTGGCTAATAATATTTTAAAGGCTAATGGATGGCATGCACTCTATTGGAGTCGCTCACAAGCACTTGAGACCCTCGTGTGATTATGTCAGCCCTGGTTTGATCTGTATCTGTACAAAAATTTGCTGCCAGAACATGTTAGTTTTAAGAAAAGCTGTTTGATTCCAGGGCTATGTCTTGAGAACTCCTTGTTTAAATAGCCCCAAATTTGGATCACTGACCAAACCCCATGCCCCCATGAGGCACACAAAATTTAAAGGCAATCTGAGTAACCACGCAGATTTTAGAGTACTTAGAAGAGTTGAGCTTTAAACATAAAGCTGGTTTTAATCTTAACTATAGCAGAGTTGGTGCAGGGCTCCTTACCTCTGTCGTACTGCATCACATCCAACCCCAATCACTGACTGAAAGTTCTTTCTATTTGTTGGTTATTCATTGCCTCTTGTGACATGAGTGAGTGGTCTCAATCAAGTTTCTCGGGGACATCACATCACTGCCTGGAGCAGTCAGTGCAAACAAGTGGTGGTTTCACAAAACTATCTTCTCCCACACCTCTAAAGTTGGTATCTCCTAGTAAGGGATGAGAAAGTTTGGTGGTGGACCAGTGTGGGGAAGCCTGCACTGCTAGTTACCTGTTTATTTTTAATAATCTCTGTTAGACTCCAGTGTTGTCATTGGTACTTCAATGAACACTAAATTCATATTTGCATCTTTATATACTCTGCCTGGGGTTTTTAACACAAGCAGATGGTATTTATCTGGGGATTCTAGATTAAATAAAGTGTGAAGTAGTAGCATCTGACAATGATAAACAATGAATAAAAATAGCAAGTGACATAGAAAGACTCTGTGTTAAAGGAGCCAAAGGAAATCCTGAGAATTACTGGCAGCCCTATCGCAGTTCCAGACAACATGGTCTGAAAGGTTTTGTTTTGTTTTATAGTTACTGCAGCATTTTGATCAATATAACCTGAAAGGATTAAACCAGTTTGACATCCTTGAAGGAAAATGATGCCTTTCTTAATCCTTAAATTTTTGGTACAATCTAATAAAATGGTAGATAAGTAACCCAGTGAGAATAATTTCCTGGATTTTTCAAAAGCATTTAGATTAAAACCTTCAAAAGATGATTAATGAAGATTGAATAGCTATGGATTAATGGTCAATATCTTGTAAATTAAGAGATGGCTAACAGATAGGAAATAGTCATATTGAGGAGGTAATAGTGGGTTAGCCAGAGTGCAGCGGCAATAAAAAGAAATCAGAGATATAGAAAATAATCCTCATCAGGAGCACTGTCCAAATTTTATTTCACCTTTTATGTCTTAAGCTCCAAAGAAAGGTAATCGAGATAGCTAGAGATACGATGTAAGAATCTGAAACTAGACGTATTAACCTGTTAAAGAGAAGAGTGAGAGGGGCTTGAATAGCTAATTGGAATGATGATGTTCATAGTGAGAAATGATCAAGCCACATCACTTCAACCTGTCCCTTAATATAAAAGAGCAAAGGGACACTTAGCAAAAATCAAAGAACAATGAATTTAGAGCAGGGGAAGTAAAGAAGACACTACCATTCTTGATGCTGCGTATTGTCGGCATGTGGAATTCAGTGCTGCAGAAAGTAATTGACCTGAGTATGTGGCTGGCTTTTAAATCTGACTAGATAACTAGATGCCATGAACAACCCATGAATATGTACAAGCTAAAATAAAAATAATGCTCATATTTCCTGGTGTAAACTTTCCACTTGAAAGATGCGGGAGGAATTTTCATTTAAGAAACTTTTAGCTTGAATGTCAGTTTTGCTATATTTTACCATATCACATGACTTTTTAAAAAACAAAAACCATAGTTTTACCCTGAGAGAGGTATTGGAGAATATTTTTTTTAAATTAACAGAGCTTTAACCTGGGGTAGGTAAAAAGATAATATTAAAGCTTAAGTGGTAATATGCTGTGTTTATTCTATATAGGAATAGAGACATAATGGTAGAACCATATGTTAAAGATTAGTTCCGGCAACCTGGTGGTTAATGAAAATGCTGGTATCCTTGTATGTATGTCATTGATGTAAATGGAACTATTAACATGCATACATTTAGGTACATGCATTAAGTTTTTGCCATTCAGGATCGTAACAAAAGTAATGTGTTGTGGTAATATTCATATGCTAAGTCTTTCAGCAGTTTAACAATGAATAATGTGCTTCTATTTGGTCATATGAAAATAATCTAATAAAATACTTTCCCAATAATATCAATTTCTGGAGTGTGCATATACCCTGTGGTAGTCTTTTCTATAGAAAATCCATTCAGATTAATGGAAAAAATCAGGCTGTTCTGGGCATGTCTGATGTCTGTCACAGTTTATGTGACAGACCCCCGGTGTGAAGCCTCATACCTTTACCTGTCTTGGGTGGAATTTAGCAATTACACCTCTACCCCGATATAACGCAACCCAATATAACACGAATTCGGATATAACGCAGTAAAGCAGTGCTCCGGGGGGTGGGGGTGGGGCTGCGCGCTCAAATATGTTTTGTTTTGCAGTAGGAGCCACACAAAAGGATTTTAAAGCAATAGTCTACACGCATCTGTCTTACCTAAAGGCTCATAATCCTCTGATGATAATCTAGGCAGGCCTGACTTCTTTAGGCACCCCAACAGGATCCTGTGTGTGGCTGGTTCCCCGGAATAACAACTGCCCCTGTGTTCAGGGAGTGTCTCTTTTCAACCTTGCCAGAGTTCTTCTGTGTTCCTGGGCCTTTTCTGGAGCTGGTCAGAATCAGTTTTGTAGGTTTGCTGGAGGAGAGGTAGAAACATCAAGCTAACAGTTCTGGCATTGTCCGTGAATGATGTTTGTTAAGAGGTGGCAATCTTGAGCTATTCTTTTCCTTCCTGCCTGTTTTTTCCAAACAGCCTTCTATTGAGCTAAACCAGTATATTCACACAGTAAGTATCCCAGTAATCTGCCCAACATACAGTATTCATATGTTATTACAGAGCAGCTTCAAATCTCTCACAATGTGTCTCTACACTAGAGGAGAGTATTTACTGTATATTTTCAGTCTATCTGACAGAATGGAAGGGGTTTATTCAGTGAACAAGGCCCTGTAAATACTACTGTTCTCTGTCAAATATTGTCTTGTTTCAGCTAAACAGTTTGCATTAGCCCTTTCAACTGTCTGATCTCCTGTGCTCATAGTGTACCACTTACCTTTTTAGAATAGCAAAATCTAATTATTTGACAGCCTCCATCTCTAGATCTATATGTCTTGGGAACCTCGATCAACATGTAATTTCCTGAAGAGATCCTGTAATTTAGAAGTTTCTAATTACCTGTTTTCTTTGGCCTTAAGAGATTAACAATTTCATGATGGATTTATCTTTAATCAAGTAATTGTTCCCTGGATTGTCAGACAGAATGTCCCCTTCCCCACAATGCTACTTCCCTGTACAAGGTTGCTGCCTTTCAACAGCCAACATTGCAATGGAATGTCACCATTTTTCACTAGAACCAGCAGTGAAAGGGTTTTCTGTCAACTGGATTCAAGATGGTTACAGATGTGAATCTGAGAGATACTCTGGCACTCATAATTAATGTTTGGTTTACTTATTGGTTGCTAATTTTGGATATAAAACAGTAAAAAGCAGTGAGATAGTATGTCTTACTCTACAAATCAAATCCATTAATAATGTTTGAGTCTAAAGGTTCAGTCTAGACTAATGATTGTATGAACCGCAAAGTAAAAAATATTATAAAATAACTAACGGATGACACTTGCAGTTTGGACAAGAGCTTTATTGACATGAGTTGTCGCCATAACAGGCAGGGCTTATATACCACAACTTTCAATATTCTATTGCTAAAAGGATACATTTTGAATTTTATTTATATTAATAAAATCTGCTTCAAGTCAGATTTCAACCTCCTGTGATGTCATGTTCAGTGTGTTCCAAACATTGCCAAAGTCCTTCAAGGTTAAAGGGGAAATCCGGATCTGATATTGATATATATTGTAGTATATAGGTAGGAACTGGTTATTGTGTTTTAAATAGTTTGGGAGCTCTCTAGTAGCCCTCTATCTTCAATTGCAGAAGCCATTAGAACCCTCGGAGCAGCGGTGAACATAGGTACCTAGGTCTTTTGGTTTTACGTAGTTAATAAACACGGTTATGTGGAATGCCAACTTTGCCAGTGTGGTTTCCCATATTCTTAATGTTGTACTGAAAGCAAGGATGCAACAATTGGCATTGAGGATGTGATGATCCTCATCCAGGTATACAGGTTAACTGGAGCAAATGAAACACCTTTGTTGTGTCAATGCTGAAAAAGAATGGGGCTGTCCTTATCTGTGAGCATTTCAAGGTTACCATTAACCCAGTATTCTTTACCTAGAATAGAGAATATGTTTGCCTCAATAACTGGTGGTATGCTGTTCTCCAAGATCAATCTAGCCCGAGCCTATCTAAAAATGGGGATTGAAGACAGTGAGAAGAAGTACCTCACAATTAACACACAAAAGGTCTTATTTCAATATAACAGGGTAGTGTTTGGAATAGTCAGCACCCACTTTTTAGTAGCAAGACCCGTATCAGGAATTAGGGTGTTCCAAGTACTCAGTGTTGTTTGGATGATTAACTGGCCACAGGATCTAGTGTTGTACACCACTTTGAGAACCTCCCAAAGGTACTCGCAAGGCTGGCTGAGTATGGTCTTGAAGCAACTAAGAGAAAATGTGAATTTTTCAAAGATTCAGTAGCATGTAGTGGCCACATCATTGACAAAGATGGTTTCTGTAAATTCCAAGAAAAAGTTGAAACTATCCTTAAGGCACCTGTAATGCAAAATGTGTCAATCACACTTCTTTCTGAGGATGGTCAGTTATTAGCATAGGTTCCTACCTCATGCAGCAACAGTGTTACATCTCCTGAATGAATTGTGACCCAACGGACAGAAATAGCTTTGGTCCCTACAGTGTAACAAGGCTTTTGATGAAGCCAAGAAGCTCATATAATTTGAAATGGTTCCTACTCACTTAAAGGCATATTTTCTATTAATTTAGCTTGTGACACTTCCTTGTATGGAATAGGAGCAGTAATTTCATGTGTAATGGAAGATCATACTGAAAAAGCCTATTGTCTTTGCTTCTAGATCTCTTACCTCAGCAGAATGTAACAATGCTCAAATTGATAGAGAAGGACTGAGTTTAGTCTAGGGAGTTAAAAAGTTTCACCAGTATCTCTATAGGAAACAATATACTTTTGTTACAGATCATCAACTGCTATTTTCAGTTTTTAGAAAAGGAGTACAGGCAATCACTGCAGCACAGTGACAGAAATGGGCAACATTCTTGGGTGCTCACTGTTCCAATATTAAGTTCAATGGTACCAGCCAACATGGTAATGCAGATTGTTTATCACATCTGCCATTAGAAGTGGCAGGAAAGGATAATGAAGTGGAGGCACAGAGAGTAAATATGTTCTATATGGCACAAATTGAGCCCTTGCCAGTAACAAATGCCATGATACAATGTGAAATTCAAAATGATCCAGTGCTGGCTAAAGTTCATGATGTTACAGTGAGTGGATGGACTCAGGCACACAAATAACTGTGTCCAGTTTTCTTAGCTTGAAAAGATTGCATAATATGTGACACTAGAGTGGTTATTCCTATTTAGCCAAAGTCTCTCAAACTACAAGAATTACCCAAAGGACATTTGGGAATTGCAAAAGTGAACGTCCTGGCCAGGAGTTTTGTGTGCTAGCCTGGGATTGATAGACAAATAGTGAAAATGGCAAAACAGTGTCAGGGTTGTCAGCAAACTCAGTACATGCTCCATTGCATCCTTTGGAGTGTCCAACTACCTTGTGGCAACAAGTCCTTACAGATTGTTCGAACCATTTATGGGACATATGTGTTTGGTTGCAATAGATGCTCATTTTAAATTGCCTGGAGTATTCTGTATGAATTGAGCTAGTTCAGTGGAAGTGTTAAAACTTTAGTTTTCAAGGACAGGAATTCCTGAACAGACTGTAAGTGACAATGGAACTCAGTTCACATACAAAGAGTTCCAGTTGTTTGTCTGAAGAAATGGTATCAAACATGTTGACTGCATATGTTTTATGGAAATATGCTTATGAGTGTGAATATGATGTAACTGGAATATGCTTTCTGCAAAAGGTCTCTTGTAAGGTATCATAACAAAGGTTATAACCTACTGAATATATTCCTCCTATTTGTATGTATGTATCATTCTTGTATCTGAAGCTAGAAATATGAAGTATAACTCTGAGATCCTATTGTAAATATGCAAAGTGTGGGCCATTAATGGTGGTTTAGAATCTTGATGGCTCCCATTGACTAGGACAATTGATTGTAAATGAGGGTAATGAAGAATGAGGTCTCACAGAACATATGACCATGTCACATGATACTGGAATCCATCTTAAATCTGGTACTTTTCCATTTAGAAGGAGGGGTGGGGACCCAGAAAAACAAAAGATTCCCACCTTGTGTCAAAGCTATAAAAGGGAGTGGAACAGAACAAAGGGGGCTGCAGTCATGAGAAAAACATCTTAAGTGGAAAACAGAGGCTGTTGGAACTAACAAGGACTGTACTGGGGGAAAGGACTGGGCCCAGACTAGGAAGGAGTCTAGTCTGTGAAAGAAGCTTATTGGAACCCAGTATAAGCTTTATACAGAGTAAAACGGATTTATTTGGGGTTTGGATCCCATTGGGAACTGGGTGTCCGGTGTTGGAGATAGGTGACCTGCTGAGCAGTTTTTGGTTAACATCTTCAGCTTTGGGGGCATGGACCAGACCTGGGTCTGTGTTACAGCAGGCTAGTGTGTCTGGCTCAGCAAGGCAGGGTTCTGAAGTCCCAAGCTGGCAAGGAAAACAGCCTCAAAGGTAATTCCAACACATCAGGTGACAGTCCCAAGGGGGTCTCTGTGTCTGAACCTGTCACATGTCACATTATATTTTTACCATCCTGCCACAAAGGGATCAGTGGAAAGATTTATTCAGATACTCAAGCAAGTGATTCATGCTACAATCCTGGATAAAGGTAGCTTGCAAACAGGTTTGTAGATTTTCCATTGGCCTATAGGAATTCAGTACATGCTACTACAAATCAGGGACCAACAATGTTTATGGGTCATAATTTAAAATCTCACCTAGACTTGTTAAAACCTGATCTACAGAAGGACATTTGAAAGAAACAGTGTGATCCAATGGCCACAAATAGTCCCACTGCGCACCTTCATGCAGGAGGAAAAAATCTTAGCAATTTCCAAGAATTCATGGAAGCCTAGTGTGATTACATCACAGACGAGTCCCCTGTCTTATTGGGTAGAAGTAGCACCAAAAATGTAATGGAAAAGTCACATAAACCAGTTTTTGAGCACAAGTTCAACAGGATATTCTACACTTGTGATGCCTATTGAAAATACTGAGCCTTCAGTACAGCTACAGACAGTGACTTGTGATAGTGCCAGTGAGCCTCGTGTCCCTGTTTCTTCTACAAACGACCCTAACACTTCAGAACAGGAAGATGCTGTTGATACAGCTATTCCAGAAAGTGCAGGCACTTTCAGAAACTATTGCTATGCCTATGAGACGTTATTTAGAAAGAAGTCTTTAACCACCTCTCAAACTTAATTTGTAGCATATGTATTAGTACTTTATAAAGTAATACATTTATAATATTTTGTATGTCCTTTCATGCAAAGGGGGGAAGACTATATAGTGTATAGAAATTGGGTAATATTTCTTTAAATAGTTTGGGTGACCCACTACATGTCTCCCCGTCTTCTATTGCAGAAGCCACCAGAACCCAGTCACAGCAGCAGTGTACATAGGTAGCTAGGTTGTGTATATTTGTACATAGTCAATAAACACAGTTATTTGGAATCCATCTGTGACAGAATGATTCCACAAAAAACTAATTTCTGGAGAGAGAAGAGTTTGAGGCTTTTCATATACATCATTCAGTGGAAGTTTTATATTTATATAAACAGTGTTTTTGTGTTTCGGGGAGTGTTTGGTTTTTGCTTTGCAGTTCATCTTTTATGGACTCGTCTTTGCCTTCCTTGATACAGAAGACTGAAAATGTTAATCTATTTTGAAAATATGGTATTAATATATAAAAAGTGGTGGAATTTTACTGGAGGCCTAGCTAGTGAAATACCATTGACTAGATATTTGTTTAAGACTGAAATACATTTGGAATCTGATTGTCCCTTGGAGACTATCAGTGACGTTTTTAAGAATCCAAATAATACATTATAACTCTGTGTGCTATGTTACCATGAATTCGTTCTTGTATACTGGGCTTGGAATTTCACTGTGTACTAATGAATTTAACATTCTTGCCCTTAAAACATAGTAAATTGCCATATTTTCCTTCCTCTTGCTTTGATTGGTCATTAGTATCATAAAAGTTTTGTGCTTTTAGATCTTAAGTTGCTGCTAAATCATTTTGTAAGACTGAAAGCTTTTATTAGCAAGTTATCTCCCATATGAGAGTCAGTACATTTTGGTCCCATGTGAATTATTAATGTTCATTTAACACATATTATACTTGGTTCTTGATTTATGATCATAACTAAAGTTGTCCCTAATCAAAAGTTTGATACAGTGCATGATTCTCAATTATGTTGTATCTTTTGCAGAAAAGTTCAGACTTATTTGTTCCTCCTGTTTATTGTAACAAATTCTGGTGATATCCGAGATTTGCAAAGCCTGTCAAATGTTGGTTTTTAGGGCCAACAGCCCTAAAGTTGAATTTAATTTGTGCATAATAAATTGCTACAATAAGGTTTCTTAGCTTAATTACAAAAGCCTTTTGGGAGTTAAACTGATGTGAAATTAAGGGTCATGGGACTACCACAAATTTCTGGAGGTTATAGTGATAAAATCCATCTGTTTCTTCTCAAAAGCGACAGCTCAATAAATTGTTCTTATCCACTGGTGTACTTAAGTGGTTGCAGTGACATTGTATGTCTAAAAAATAAAAAAATGGATTAGTCACATTAAAGCCTAAAATGAATAGCATAATAAAAATAGCTCAAGTGGCTGGCATGATTGTTTGCATTTGAGCATTTTGTATAGATGTACTGGAGGGCAGTTTAAAAATGGTCCTGGGGCTGAGAGCAAGGGGACTGGGGTGGGGAGGGAAAGGATCTTTTAACACTTGTAGCGACAGATAAGAAAGTAGCACAGCAGCCTTGGATGCAGGCCAATCTGGCCATCCAGCTGCAAGGGTGAGTTTGATGCAGATATGAGTGAAGGGATTAGGTTTACATAGTGAGGAAACCTTGATGGGTAGGAAGGTTTAGGACACATGCATTGGCACTTGCTGGGGAGAGGCAGCATCGGTGCTCAGATATATGGAATTTCTTTGCCAAGAAAGAACAGTTTCTTTTTAGGTTTGATTAAAAAATCACATTGTTTTTGAGCAGCAAATCATGAGGAATCAAATCCTCCTTTGTTTAGCTGTATGGATAAAACTGCAGAAACTTTGAAACATTTTTTCTGTTTGCTTCTATTGATCTACGTATGTTCTATTCCCTTTTGTTATCAGTACAGTAATGAGGTAATATAGTCCTTTGCTATTTTACAATGACATTGGGAGCTAATCAATATTCTTCTACAGAGTTTGATAATAGTTGTAAAAATGCCATATGGCTGTTATCAATGGTTTTGAAATGCTATTTTAGACTGGTTGGGGTTTTGTTTGTTTTTACTTAATTGTTTATAAATAAATGTCAGGGAAGAGCTATTTGTTCCTTTATAGAATAAAATCATAAAATAAAACTTGAAATGATAAATGTACACTGTAAAAGTTCCACCATACTCCAGAACAATATTTTTAATATCTTTTAAAGGTAAATGGATACATTTGTATATAGCGGCGGTTCTCAAACGTTAGCAACCCAAGAACTCCCATTTTGAAGTAAAATTTTTCGGGGACCCACCAGCCCCCCTGCTCAGGCCACACCCCCGCCCCAGCTCTTCCCATCCCCTCTCACTACATCCCCCCTCCCTCCATCACTCACTCTCCCCCACCCTCACTCACTTTCGCCAGAATGGGGTAGGGGATCGGAGTCCAGTAGGAGGTGCGGGGTGCGGGCTCTGGGAGGGAATTGGGTGTGGGAGGAGGTGCAGGGTGTGGGCTCTGTGAGGGAGTTTGGGTGTGGGAGGAGGTGCAGGGTGTGGGCTCTGGGAGAGAGTTTGGGTGTGGGCTCTGGGAGAGAGTTTGGGTGTGGGATGCGGTGCGGGCTTAGGGCTGAGGCAGGGGGTTGGGATACAGCAGGGGGTTCAGGGTGCGGGCTCCAGCCGGGTGGCGCTTACCTCGGGCAGCTCTGGAAAGTGACCGGCACATATCTCTGGCAGCGGCTCCTAAGCGGAGGGGACCAGGGAGTCTCTGCGCCCTGACCCCGCCCGCAGGCACCACCCCCGCAGCTCCCATTGGCTGCAGTTCCTGGCCAATGGGAGCTGTGGAGTTGGCCCTTGGGGAGGGGGCAGCGTGCAGAGACCCCCTGGTGCCTCCCCATCCCCAGAGGCCATAGGAATGTGCCGGCCGCTTCCTGGAGCAGCACGGAGCCAGGGCAGGTAGGAAGCCTGCCTTAGCCCCGCTGCGCTGCCAGACATTTAGCACCTAAAATCTCCCGGTTTGGCTTCAGTAGCCCCTGGGAGATGGGGGGGGATGGGGAGGCGTTGATCAGCGGGGACCGCAGACCCCCTGAAGTACCCTCGGGGACCCCTAGGGGTCTGGGGACCTGAGTTTGAGAAATTCTGGTATATATGGTAAAATGCTGCATAAAATCAAGTTGAAAAAAGACTTGATATGACCATTTGTTTTGATACGACCATTCCAACCATTTGTTTCCTATAATCCATTTTTGCATATTTTAGAAAGTTCCATGTTAAGGCTTCTCTCCCTTGCCTAGAGGATGAGTTGTTCCCTAATGAAAGTTAGTTATTAGCATTTATTAAGACACAGATAAAGCCCCTTTGGTTTTAAAATATGAATTGTGCACTCTTAGGCATCCCCACTCCATTAGTTTCAGGATTAGAATCTAAGATATGGATCTCTCATTTGTTTTGTTAAAGTATTTCAGAATCTTAAATGTGTGAAAATTGAAATACTTAGAAACTGTTTTCCTCTAAAGAGACAGTCTGTGCCACTTTCTAAAAATTTTGTCCTGTATCTCATATTCCCACATAAAGATGTCATGTGTGGTTTCATTGTCCACCCTCCCCATCCCCACATTTAAAAAAAAAATGTCAGGGAATACTAAGATCTGGCAAGTATAGTTTTTGCAGCATGGTACCACATAATAGATACTGGTGTGGTCGTGCAAGAATAAGGATGGGTTTCAGCTGTGCCAGGCTATGATGTGGTGCATATGCCTCTGACTCTTTGCTCAAGTTTTAACTATACCTCAACATACCCCATATCTTGCATGGCTACACTGTTCACAAAGTAATATTACAGCCACTTATTATATGCACCGTGGCCATCTGTTTTCCATCTGTTGTCTGTCTATAATATATAAAGGCATTTTTGGACCCTTTTCAAGTTTAACATTGTCCAAATGTTGAGGTACTGCCACCTTCCCCAAAAATGCAGCATCGGGATGAAAAGGTGTGTTAAGGGTTTCTGTTGGTGGGACACCATGGTTACTACCTTTTAAACTTACATTTTCATCATTATTCATGAACACAAAGTGATATCAACAAAAAATCCAATATAGAATGTAAGATCCGTTAGTATCTAACAATTTAAACAGTTTAGTTGAGGTAATAGCTTCCACTAGGCTGTTCAGAAAATATAGAGTTCTATTCATAATTGGCTTTGTATTTGCGTAGTGAACTGCTCTAAGCATAAATATGAGGTGAAAAAAAAAGTTGAGAAGCAACAATCAAGCAATATAATGCTCTCTATAAAAACAGAAAAGTAAAGAGGTGTCAGAGGATCTGTCTCCTACGCAGCGGGGGTGAAATAACTCCAGGTGACTATATTTTAAAACAAGTTTACCATCATTGAGATGATATTGATTATCAGACAAAAACATAAGTATACCCTGTTCTCTATCAAGAACACAGAGAAGCCAAGATTCACCGCCTACAACTAACATCACCTACAACTTGACTCGGGTGATGCCAGTATAAAAGAGTCCTTTATATATCTCAGACAGCCACATTAACTAAAGGGAAAAAATACCCAAGTCCTGTGTAGTTCACTTTCCTTTAACAAACTATGATTACTGTGTTCTGACATTAGGCTGTAACTTATTGATTTAGGATGCATAACAAGCCACTCAAGCTATTTCCCCAGAATCTTATTGAAGTATTTTCATTCAGTGTACGTTAAGTAAATGAAATACCTGATCTGGGAGTAAAAGATACTATCAATCCTACACAGTCCATTCCAACTAAGAATAGGTTGGAATTTTCACTCGCTTTACGCTGTTCTATCAGGAATGACTTGATATTGAAATCAGTAGCATTATACAATGTAAAGGTATATAATCCCAACCAAACCCAGTGACTATTGGCAATTAACAGAAGACAGAAGAAGTGTATGTTTTGAGGACTGCATTTGATTTTTAGTTATTACACACTTAAATTATTGGTTATTTTGATTCTAACCCACATCCTCTTAGAGATGTCCAGGGAAGTTACAGTACAGTAGTTTGAATTTTGTTATACAATATTTCAAGCTGGGAGCTATTTTTTTTTTTTAATCTGTAACTTTTGATTTTAAAAGGGACAAGAAATGGGTATTAGATCTTAAACAGTTTAAACCAAAATCTAAAAATCATAGGCTGGATAATTTTATGACCAATAACATGTAATAAAATATGCTGAAACAGAGGTAATCAAATCTCGCAATACAGAACATCAGCTGATTACTACTGGGATTTGGAAGGAACTTTCTCCATGTTGTACAATTGGGTTGATGGATTGTTGGAGGGTTTTCCACACTGGATAAGATAATGGATAAAATTTTCAGAAGCACCTGGGTCACTTAGAAGCCTAAATTCCCCCAGTGACTTAGGTGCTTTTGAAAATGGTACTTAGGTTCCAAAGTCACTTAGACATTTTGAACATTTTGCTCTATATCTATCTTTATTATTTTGTATTTATTTGGAGAATGTTTTTTCTACCATGTAAAAAGTACTTACAAGACTTGGTTGTGGTTTTTTTTGTTTGTTAGAGTTTCTGTGTAAGGAATGCCCAAAAGTTCATATTTACCTTGATCGGATCGAACTGAAAGATATTCCAGAAGAACAGATGTATATGAGAAGATGGCTTCATGAACGCTTTGAAATAAAGGATAAGTGAGTAGCGATAGTCATGTCACAGCTGAGACTTAAGATTCAAAGTAACTTATTTTTAGTATTAACACAATGAACAGTCTTAGACCTCCTAAACATTTCCATGGACCAACTCACCCACTCTGCTCAGAACCCCATGGTAGGGGTCTGCTGGGGGACCCAGTTTCCCCCAAATTGTTCCATTGATGGGGGCAGATGGTGTTTCCCACATTGGAATGTCCTATGGGGGCGCGTACACACAGTGGATCCACATGAGAGTCTGGCATACTTGCAGAGGTCTGTGCCTCCACATCAGCTCAGATTCCCCTCCAATTCTCTCTTGTTCCCATGCAGCATAGTTCAGCAGGAACTGGCCTGCCAGAGTTTCCTCAGTTGGCAGCTGCTCCTAGATATAAATAGGTGATAACTAATTCATCTAGTGAGTTCCTAACCTTCTGTATACCGGCATACATCCTATAAGTGAAAGGCTGCCACTTGTGACTCAATGGGTTCTGTAGGGATATATACCATTTCAAACTCACAAGGCTATAATTGTCCCTGGTGTAACTTCATTGAGGTCGATGAATTTGATCTTTGAGCCCATGTGGAAGGTAACTGTAGATCTAGGCATATATATATATGGCCCTCATCACCATAGTATCTGAGCATCTCACAACCATTAATAAATTTTCTCTTCACCACGCTCCTGTGAGGTAGGAAAGTATTGTTATCCCTATTATGCAGATACCGAACTGAGTCACAGGCATAAGAAGTGACTTCTGCAGGGTTACACAGGAAGTGTGTGGAGCCAGGAACTGAATGGAGGTCTCTAGGCCCAGTTCAGTGCCCTGTTCACTAGATCATCCTTCCTACCTAGATACATTACTGCTTGCCATGTGCATTTTAGAGATATGAAACATTCAGTATTTTCAGAATTTAGTTACATGCTAAAATATTACTCTCCAAAAACAGTAGAAGGAAACTGTTTTTGTTGCTGAGCCAATAAAGCCACTGTAGACATTTTGACTTCAACATGTAAGAATAAAATGTTCGTGTTTATTTCCAAAATCCTTTGAGTCTCCTGAGACTTCATTATCTTCCCTGTTTTGTTACATGCAGACACCTTTCCTTTTGTTCACAGAGTTGCTTTTGTTATGAATTATTGACAATAAAATATTATTTTATTTTATAGGATTGGGGACTTGTTTTGCTAGGTGCTGAGTAAATATAAATGTAGACACAGTAATATACATTGAAAAGAATTGTATGACAGGAAAAATCATTTGTGTTGTTTTAAGGGATTAAGTTTGAGCACCCAGGTACAGAGCATAAGTTTGTTTGATTGTCAATATACCTATAGCATGTTGTCTGTTGTTACAAAACTGTTGCTATACGCACTGCTAAGTAAGTATTTGATAGGTAATAGAGGATAAGATATAAAATTATTAGATGAAAGAAAACTGCATTAAACATGAACTAACACATGAATTTGTCTCTCACAGGTTACTAATAGAGTTTTATGATGCAAAGGATTCTAAAAGAAGAAACAAGTTCCCAGGGAAATGTGTTCATTCCAAACTAAGTCTCAAGAAAACTTTACCATCCTTGCTGTTTCTAGGTGGCCTGACTGCTAGTATGCTTCTGACAGAATCTGGAAGGAAACTTTACGTAAAAACATGGATATATGGGACTTTAATTGGCTACCTTTGGGTTAGTGTTAAAGCATAAGTAGATGCTAGTCTCCAATGAGAGAAATGTGCTCTCTTGTCTTGCACATTGCACCAAACTTTTTCCTGAATTTATAAAGAAATGTAAATAAAGCCTTATTGATTGAACATTGGATAAATTGGAATTTCTGACTTACACCTCTGTGTGGTTGGTCTGGGGAAAATATACTTAGTTTTACAAATTTGCTACTGATTTTGCTGTAAAAATGACAGATAAACTGAGTTTTATTACACATTGCTTTCCCCATGAATGAACATCCATCTGTATCTGCTGAAGATTAGTAGAAGTATGTCTTTATAGATACATAACTTAAGTGGACCAGTGAATGTATTTACTAACGTTAATTTAGGGGATATATATATTCTTCTACTACTATTATTCATGTTTAGTTTTTGTTACTTTTCAATTCATTGCAGCAACTCAGTTATATCTATCCTAGCTGCATTACAGCTAACAGCAAAGCTAATGTTCTTCAGTATCTTGCTTTTCAGTTTTATCTAAATATGTTCCTCAGAAGCTGATCAAGTAAATTCGTAAATCATGAAATGTTATGCAAGGCAGAGAAAAAGTTCCTAAGAACCTTTGTTCATCGGGAAGAAGTTTTGTTTATCTAGTGCATGGTCTTTTGATTGCATTGCATTATTACCTGATTTAATTATTTTACATATGCAAAACATTTAATTATAATTAATATTATTGAACCAACAGCTTATTTTGTGCACCCTATGTTTGTGCAGAAGAGAATATGTGCAGTATAATGAAATGTTAAGTTTAATCGTGGCCTATCCAGATTGTAGCCTACCTTATGTCTAAATCGTCAATAGTTTGTTGAAGATTCAGCTCAGCTAATAGAACTGTAGAGTGTATGTGCCATAAACAGTATGAACATTCAGAAGTTTCCTGTTACCCTTATCATTATCTCGAAGCAAATTGAAGTAATCTGTATAATACATAGTAATACTATTACTTCAGCAGGAGTGTATATTATGGTAACAAGGATTTTTTAGATGTTCCTACTAAACTTAAAGCATGTGCCTTTGTCTGCTAATCTATGATTTAGCCTGATATTCATTGTCAAGAAATCATTTAGTGTTATAATATTACATTAGACTTTCACAGTGTCCTAGTTGATGTACACGTCAGATGAATTGAAGATTTTGGTGTTGATACATATGGTTTGCACAGTAGAATAATTGTGAAAGAAATGCATATCTGACCAGTATGTCACCTGCTTGCAAATATACATTTTAAAAACCCTTGTTGTCAGCAGGCCTATGGTTCCCGTGGCTATTGTGCCTGTGTGTTACGTAGGGAAATTCCATTTCCTCTTTTCCAGGGAATAGGCTATCTGCACTAGGGTCCAGCTAGAGAAGAGGATCCTGTATTATCTTCTTCCATTAGGAAATCAGACTCCCAGCATCAAAACACAAGACCTAGAGTATGCTTTTATCTCACTTCTCCAAGCTTTAAATGTGCATCTCTTATTAGCTTTAATGGCATTTACATTGCATAAACTCCTTATGCATTAAAATAATAATATACATCTTGAAATTATCATTGTTCTCAAATTCCATCATAGTCAGAATAATTGAACAAGTGCTTGCTTTTAATACATATTTTTTTAAAAAATTTATAGAAGAATATTTACAAGTCCAGCTTAAAAATGATGCAGTACAATTTTCAGTTTGCAATTCTGTATCCTTCCATAATGGATTTTGTCACTGGACATATTTATATCATTCATTTATGCAGGAGGTGTTGATGAACCATCTTAAAACAATGACAGGGAACAATGTTTAGAATAGTATTGTTGTGAGGTACTGAAACCATGGAAAAATAAGCCATTTTATGTAACAGGCAAACGTGCTTCCCATGTGCATCATACAGCTTGTGCTGTTCTCAACAGAATGGCCAATGGATACAATCAGAACGCAGTGTTCTCCTGTTAATCTGACTTTGACGTATGAAATGTAAATTTACAATGAATCCTCACTGTGTCATGATTTTATGTAACAGTCCAAAAGTTAAGAATAACACTTAACTGTACAACAAAAATAAATGCAAACTGCTTAACTCACTTGTAGCAGAATTACTGCTGTTTTGGAGGTCCTAATGACTACAATTTTGGATCTCTCATGTTAAAGTATCTAGAATATAATTGAGTCAGTGAAACAAAGCAACGGGCCTGTTTATTTTGAATGTCATTCTCCTGGCTACTCTTACACAATTTTTTTCTCGCAATTAGTTTATACATTTTTGAAAATTGTTATGAATTTGCTCATGTATTGGGTGTTCAGAGCATTGTATGCTATTTCTTAATATGCACTGATGTCAACTTGAAATATTTCTTTATTAAAAAGAAAAGAGCCAGATGCTCATTCAACTTTTTTGCTGTTCCTATTCTTGTTTGAAGTATTTTTTAAGCTTTTATGTTTGTAACTGTTTACAGCTGAATTATTATTCTTTACAAAAACAGTCAACATGCATGATTCTAACACTCTTCAGTAAAAAGGTTTGTGTGAACAAAAGTCAAATAAAAATGCCCTTGTCTTTCTTTTCTGTGCTGCTAAAAAGTTTCAGAAACTTGGAATGTTTTATAAATGCCCATGTTCAGTACAGTACTAAGGAAATGGTTAGACCATGGTAGTAGCTTCGGAACTGAGAATGCCTGCAAGATTGCATATATAGTATTATTAATCATGTTTATTATGGCAGTGCCTAAGGACCAACAAAGAGTGGAGCGCTGTACAGAGTAGTTGACAGTCCCTGCCCCCCGAAGAGCTTGCAGTCTAAATAGGCCAGGCAGACAGAGAGTGGG
This sequence comes from Terrapene triunguis, assembly GCF_002925995.2. Taxonomy (NCBI): domain Eukaryota; kingdom Metazoa; phylum Chordata; order Testudines; family Emydidae; genus Terrapene; species Terrapene triunguis. The sequence goes on along the minus strand of NW_020664393.1, from coordinate 42,752,746 downwards.
GGGCGGGGAGGAATAACATGCAAAGCAGTGTGATGGCACAAGCCATCACTTCCGTGCCATGACTTTTTTGTGAGGGGAGGGGAGTTAGGAGGGGATAAGCTAAAGGGAAAGGAAGATGAGTGAGCACGACAGGGCAGGAGAAGTGGGGCAGTTGTGGAGTGAAGCTGAGATGAGGAGATGCAGGTTTGGAGCAAACAGCCAATTAGCACAGAGCAGAGGAAGTCCAGTCAAAACTGTAGCTACTTCTGTTACTGCTCCTCCAGACGAGTCTCTGGCTGGCTCCACTGTGGAGTTCTTTTTCACTAAGGCCATGGTGGGGGTGGGAGAGTGGAGAAGAGAGGCACCATCTGTGTCCTTGTGCCCTCAGAGTTGGGGAGGAGCCTTCCTTGCAACATTCTTCAGCTCTGTGTAGCTCAAAAGATATGACTGCTCTCTATAAATGGATCAGAGGGATAAATAGCCGGGAGGGAGAGGAGTTATTTAAGCACCAATGTGGACACAGGAACAAATGGATATACACTGCCCATCAACAAGTTTAGGCTTGAAATTAGACAAATGTTTCTAACCATCAGAGAAGTGAACTTCTGGAACAGCCTTCTAAGGAGAGCAGTGGGGGGAAAAACCTAATTGGCTTCCAGACTGAGCTGGATACATTTGTGAAGGGGGTGGTTTGATGAGGCTGCCTACAATGACTTGTATCCAATCTGCAATTGCTAATAGCAAATATCCCCCTTGGGCTGGTAAGGGCACTAGATGGGGAGGGCTCTGAGTTACTATGAAAAATTCTTTCCCAGGTGTCTGGCTGATGAGTCTTGTGAAAATTGTCAGGGTCCAACTGACCACCATATTTGGAGTCAGGAAGGAATTTTCTCCCAGGTCAGATGTGCAGAGACCCTGGGTTTTTCCCCCTTCCTCTGCAGCATTGGGCACGGATCACTTGCAGTTTTAAATTAGAGTAAATGGTGAATTCTCTGTAACTTGACATCTTTAAATCATGATTTGAAGACTTCAATAACTCAGCCAGAGGTTAGAGGTCTATTACAGGAGTGGGAGGTGAAGTTCTGTGTCCTGCAATGTGCAGATCAGACTAGATGATCATGATTGACCCTTCTGGTCTTAGTCCATGAGTCTATGAAAGCTTGTCTCTCACAAACAGAAGTTGGTCCAATAAAAGATATTACCTCACCCACCTTGTCTCTTAGTTTGGCATGTTCAGTACTGCTAGATTTTGTGACTGGTCATATATTTTAGGTGTCTGTGTACCAATAGTAAGGAACGGAAGTGGAGGTTTTGTGGGGCTTGTTTATTTGGTGAGAAATAAATAATGGAAGGTATTTAATTTTAATTTTTAATTTTATTTTAATTTTTTTTCTCACACAGAGAAGGAATTCCCTAGTCTGGGGACTGTAGGATTAACTATGCCCACAAAGGCCATAGAAACAGATAATAGGCTACAGATCTTATCACCTCCCAGCCTTCTGCCTTATAAGCCTGGGAACTGCAGCACAGCCTTTGCCTGCTATGGCTGGGCTGCAGTGAACAGATCTACTCCAAGTATAGGAATTTAAGTGGAAGTGGTGGCAGTTTTTGTGAGCTCTCCCTTGCCAGTATTTTTTCTTCTTTTGTTCTTCTGGCCTGTCTCACTGATGTGGAGTCCTGTGGTTCCAGTGAGAAGGAGCTTGGAATGTTTTACAACAACTTGCTGAACATGAAATAAACAGGAATATTATAGTTATGTTTGCACAAGTCTGGTCCATGATGCAATTCAAGCAACAAAATATATAGATAATCGAGTGAGTGAAAACCAGTGAAAAATACCAGTGCATTTCATTAATTTAAAATATCTACTGTAACTTACGGTAATTGAGTTCCCTATTTTGTAGTTCATGTAACCTTGTCTTCTGAGAAATGGTTTGGCTTCTTATACTTTCTATTTTATGAGCTGTGTCCCTGTTCTGAAGGGGTCATGACCCATAGTAATGGATTGGATTTTGCTGTTCTATGTGTGGAAATTAAATATTTACACCAGGTCTATATTAAACATGCATTCCACTAGAAATGAGAGTGTGGGGGGAATAATATCAAAGGAACATACTATTGATTTTGAATGTGCACAATAAGTAAATATTGAAATTGGAACCATCCCTTCTAAATGGTCACTTGTATCTGGTTCATGTTTATACAGTGAAAACTTACCCTTATTAGTTATTCTTGTACAAACTGAATATTTCTAGGCTGCTCTTTAATTTTTTTATCTTGTATAAAATTAAGTCTCCAGTAGAAACAACTCTGCTTTTTGTTAGATTCTCAATGTGACTACAAATTCGATGTAGGATTTTCCATCAGACCAGAATTAACCTAACCTACAAACCTGGTTGTATTATCTGTGTGTGTTTTAGGGCAGCCATGGCCAGGGGAGTCCCCAACAGTGCAGCTCCATTGGCCAGAGCTACTGCAGAGGCTCTGTGCAGAATATCCTGGCCAGCTGTTGATGTCCCAGAAGCCATATGGGGGGATGGGAGCCTGCTCTGATTTCGTATTCTCTTGAATTCAGTGGACTTTATATCAGACTGACGGAGGAGAGTCAGTGGAGTATCCAGCTGACCCCAGAAGGTTCTCAGATTTGGAAGATATCCTTGCATTATCTTACCAGCACATTTTCAACATGGTGCACAGGTAATTATACACACTAAGTCTTGGTGTTATGAGCACTTTCCTTTTTTTAAGCCTTTGGAACCTTGATTTCAGAGGTTTAGGTCATTTATTTAAAAAAAAAATACTGTGTGTGTGTGAATTTGTGCTAGTAAAATACAAGATTGACAGCCCTGCAGAACAAGGGATGTGCTGGTACAAGCTTCCCTGCTGATGTGCTTCAACCATGACCTTAGAGAGGGATTGCTTCTAGGGATGAAATATTAGTTCAGTCTCTATAGAGTAGCTATAAATCTGGCTGGGCATGACTAAGCTTGCATATAGCTTGATTTGAGTGCAAGGTTAAACTGTAAACAGGGTGTGACAGGCTGTGTGCAGGAGATGGTGTTTTCAGGTGAGTTGAGGTAATTGGGAACTCCCTGAACTGATAAGCTTCAAATGCAGATAAGGTGAGGACACAAGTGATTGGTCCTTACATGATTTGCAAAGCACGAGGTCCTTACATGATCTATACGATGTCCAAACCAATTAGATTCAAGAAGTATAGATGTTAGTAGCTAGTAAAAATGTGCATTGTGTGTGATATGGTTTGGAATTATGATGTTACCCTGTACCTAAGCCACCTGTACCGGGGCCTGGCCAGCATGGGCTTAGGGCTGTTACATGCCTAATAAAAGTAACCTGAGTGACGAGTTGGAGTTGAACTGAGGTTTTTTGGATCCCAGAAAACTGGATGAAATGTTCTCCCAGAACTGGACAAGGTGCTTTGAATAAGCCAAGTGGAAAAGGTCTTTGAGAGAATCCCAACACGTAGCCCATTCATTCCTTGGCCTCTCATTTAGGACTACTAATAAAGAAGCCAGTTAGTGTGATTAATGTGTGTGCATCTTTTCACTAGGACATGAACTTAGCCTGTATGAAATGACTGACTGGTCTATCTACCAGCCATCCCATAGTAACCACTTTCAATCTCTACCTGCCCGGGCTTCATTGGAACCAGGAACTTGGAGCTGAATGCTCCTTACTGTCCTGTTACCCTCTCCAGAGCCTGTGCAGTCATCTGGGTTCAGCCATTTTATGAAACCTGATTTCATGTTGCAGTTCTTGGCTGGGGGAAATTGCTGGGCTTTGGTGCACAACAAGGAAGGAGTGGAAGAAAATTTATTTTCGTGAATTAAGGATTAACTCTTTGTACCTTAAGGAAGTATTTACCTATTCTCAGTAAATTGTAGTGAGGACAGGTATACTCCACCTACCCATTTTAATGTTCTCGTATATCATCATGGCACCTGTGCCCCCATGGCTCCCCATTACCAGTTTCTGTGAAAAGGTGTGGGTGCATGCGCACACACCTCTCTTTCCCCCTCTCCTGGTCCCCTACAATGCTAGTAGGAGAGTTCCAATTACCCAGCTGGACGACAGCTGTACTCTTCCTGCCCAGCTGTTTTCTGCAGCTGGCTAATGCTTGAGCATGCAACCACTATGGGCCCCATGGCAGGAAGCATCTAACCCTGTCTTCTGCTGCAGGTACATGCCATCTCCCCAGTGCTGCTGCTCTACAGTCAAGTATTTCTCAGTCAGGACTTTTGAGTTCTGTTCCCAGCTCTGTCACAGACTTGCATGAGTCTTTCCAAAGAGGTTTTATTTGATCAAATCAGAGCCAAATGTCGTATCCACTTTCCAGTACTCAGGAGACTAAACTGTTCTGTGCCAGGCAGAGAAGAGAGATCAAGGTGCTGCCAGCACCGGAGGTCTCTACCGCATGGCAGGGAATTGATTAGGTGGGATGTTATGCTGAGATGATCCTAGCAGGTGATCCCTGCTCCATAGAATCACAGAATATCAGGGTTGGAAGGGACCTCAGAAGGTCATCTAGTCCAACCCCCTGCTCAAAACAGGACCAATTCCCAACTAAATCATCCCAGCCAGGGCTTTGTCAAGCCTGACCTTAAAAACCTCTAAGGAAGGAGATTCCACCACCTCCCTAGGTAACCCATTCCAGTGCTTCACCACCCTCCTATTGAAAAAGTTTTTCCTAATATCCAACCTAAACCTCCCCAACTGCAACTTGAGACCATTACTCCTTGTTCTGTCATCAGGTACCACTGAGAACAGTCTAGATCCATCCTCTTTGGAACCCCCTTTCAGGTAGTTGAAAGCAGCTATCAAATCCCCCCTCACTCTTCTCTTCTGCAGACTATGCTTTGGAGGAAGCTGAACCTCCCTTCCACAAGTCCTTGCCAAGCTGATATTGGGAAAATTCCTCATCCCTGATGCTGATGAGAAAGATGAAAACAAAAACAACCCAGGATGCATCTGGCCAGTTGTGCATAGGCGGGAGGGGGAAGGATTCTTCCTGACCCTTGCAAATGACCAGCTGAAGTCCTAAAGCATGAGATTTGATTACATCATTATTTGAATGCAGAGCTGCAGGGGTTATGAGCATGCTGAGAGCAAGTCTGAACTTCCTGTTCTCTCCATGACTTAGAAGGGAGGGAAGGAGGCAGATGGATGTGGGGAGGGGAGAGATTTGTGGTCTTTGCTTGGCGCTAAAATGGAATTCATGTCAGGGGTAGGATTAGAGTACCTCATAGGGGTAGTGCCTTAAATGCACTCTGCCTTTACACAAGACAAATCCAACATGTCCCTGACCTAAGGAGCTCACAGACATAATAAGGGAAGACACAGAAGCAGAAAAATTCCATCTGATTGTATCTCTGTTGTGTGAGAGCAAAACAAGCTCAGTGTACTGTCCTTGTGGCATGAACTGGACTTTGCTGAGGGACCCCAATCTCTCTCTCTCTGAAGTGAGGATGCTTGTGGACCCAGGGTATTGACTGAGTCTCCTCTTTATCATTCTGACTCCCAGTGAAAGCTGTGCCATCCCCAGTGGGATATCAGTAGCAACAGAGACAGGCTGGTCCTGACATTGGGCTCAGCCTGACACTAAAACTGAAGGAGAGAGGGCTGGTCCTGACTGAAAAGAGCATTGTGAAACCCCCTTGATCAAGCCAGCTGCTCTGAAGAGTTTCTGCCCAGTGAAATGGCTGTACTTTGAGTAGCACTGAGAGCAAATGGTAACTCCTGGGAGTTGTAGTTTTGGTGCCTCTTGCTCCTTTTCTCCCCTATGGGCACGGCTCTCAGGCTGGACTCTGACAGTGCACCTGCAGTCATAGGACTCCCATGATGCACCACACAACTCAATGCGAGATGAGATCCCAATTCATTTTGGATCCTTAGCAGAGAATGGGGACACAAATCCCCTGAACTACAAATTCCCTGGCTTCCAGTGTCCTTGCCCAGCCAGTCACAGTCTTCCCATTCCTCTCCAAGGCTCCTAGTCCCAATCTACCCCCACCATCCTCACAGGTACATCTCTTGCCCCTGTGCATTCAAATCAGGAAGCTTCCACCTCCATGCTGCCTGAGCCCAGCAGAGGGATCAATGAGAGCACAGGAGAGACAGTCTCCCTGCTTTCAGTTCTGGTGCCCAGCCCTGGCCTGGCCTGAAGCAACCCAGAGCAGCAATTCCAGGGAAAGTCCTGTTTAGCCCTGGGCTGCATCATGCTCATTGTGAATGAATCTTTGGAGATTTTGGCTGCTAAAATCTAACAAGGCTCTAATGAGAATGTCTAAACTGAGGTTTTTCAAAGGCTGATAATTTTGCCAAATTTGATTGGATTTTCATGGGGACAGCAAAAGGCACATCCTTGTCACATAGGCGATCCCTTCTGTCAAATTTCAAGTCCCTGCTACAAAGCAGGGGAGTGCTAAAGCTTTTCAAACAAAAGGTTGCTGGAATCAGGGCCGGCTCTGGCTTTTTCGCCGCCCCAGGCGAAAAAGCCCCCCCCCCCCCCCCCGCGGGGGGGGGGAGGGGGGCGGCCGGAGCCCCGGGGGGAGGGCAGCGAGCCCCGGCTGGGGCTCGGCTCTCCCCCCCGGCGGCCAGAGCGCCGCGCCGCCGCCCCCCTCCAGGTGCCGCCCCAAGCACCAGCTTGGGTGCCTGGTGCCTGGAGCCGGCCCTGGCTGGAATTTTGCCAAAACAACATATTTTTGCCTAGCTTTGTTCTCAGAAATGGCTACAACATTTTGGCTGAAATTTTCTAAAAAATTCAGCCTGAGGCACCCGTCATATGAAATTTCAGCCAACATGAATAAAGTTTGGCAAAGTGATAGGGAACAGAAAAAAAGGTTTTATAATGGGAACTGTTGGGCAACATTAATAATAGGCAGTTCTGCCAGCTCTATCTATAATATCTCTGTTTCTGACACTGATGATTATTCTGGCATCTAGCTCTTCCCCAAGTAGTTTCCAGAATTAGGATGTGAACACTTGCTATATAAATTTTTCTGGTTTCTAAATTACCCATTGGTATTAAACTTAAAAACTTTTCTTCCTTAACTCCTAGGAAACTCGTCACTGGATATAACCTTGGGTTTGTCCAGTTTCCAGGCTTTAAAAGTAGGCCACTAAGGAGGTCTGTGCCAGAGGAGAATAAGGGTCAGGGGCCACAAGAGGAAGGAGCTGTGTAGAAGTCCTTCCTACAGCCAGTCCTGCTTTGCCTTGCTACTTCTTCTTGGTGGGAGCTGCCTCCCTCCTCTCCTCGGCCTAGGGAGCTGCAATGTGAGGCAGCATGTGCCTGTAGCAGAAGCTAGGGGCTTCCTGTCAGGGAGCCCAGAACAGCTGCATGCTGAAGAGCAGGACCACTGCTAAACACAAGTGAGCAAGGAGGATAAGCCTGATGTCTTGGGGTGGATGGGGCTCTTCAAAAACTTGTAGTGGGAGCTAACAGAGGGCTTAAGAGGAGGTGATCTTATTTACACAGGAGAGAGGAAGAGAGAGAACTGTGTTAGCATAGGACATAGGCTATATGCAAGGGAGGCTGCAGGTCCACAGGATAAGTATATTAGTCTGAGGCATTACAGAACATTGTAGTCTACTACTTGTCCTGAGGGAGGGAAGAGACCTTGCTCACCAGGTGATTTCTCTCAGCTCTAGTATTTACTACCATCTAGTGGTGAGATGGAAAATACCAGCTGTACTCAATTTCCATTTAACCCTATAAATAACAGGGAAAGGAAAAGAGTTTTTCTCAGTCTCCAAGCTTTAGAGATGCTACCCAGCTCTGTGCTGTCCTGAACCATCTTTTCAATTTCCTGACAGAAAAGAAGGCAGGCAGCTGCTGGGAAACATTTTCAAGTTAAGTTGTTATAGTTAATATAGATGTTGTTTTTCGGTGAGTGGAGCTATAGTGGGGAAATTCTCAGCTAGGCTATGGCCCTGACCTGCTGTTTGCAGATGGAAATTGTGTCCATAAACAAGGCCTCTATATGAATTACAAATGTGGGTCTTAGCAGTTTTACATGTTTTGTACCTGCCATGAAACTATTAGGATTTGTGCCCACAGTTCAACTGCAGTGCAAAATTGTGCCTGCAGATTTTGTGCTTATAAAAGTCATGGGTGCAAACTGCCTGCAAAAAGGTGCTGATCTTTCTTTCTATGAAAGTTTAATATATTTTTAGCAAGAAGCCATTATCCTAAATCTCCTGTGTCTTTATTCTCAGCACTTATGAAATTCTGTTTCTCCAAACTGATACAGAAGCACAGGATTTCTATAGGATTCCCTTTCATTGTGGCACAATAAAACTGTCTCATGTCTGGTGCTGGTTTACTATTAATGCCATAACAACTTGTATTACTATTCCATAGAAAAGTAAAGAGGATCCCTCTTACTCCCAACATCAGAAATTTAAAGTGCTGATACACTGAAATAATTGACCGCTCCAATTTTGTGAAGGGACCTTGAAAATGCACAAGAAACATACTTGACTGACAGTTGTTCAGGCTGGGAACATTCTGCTTTATTCAGCTATGTACAAACAAAGAGGGAAGAAAACACACACTAAACAGGAAGTAAGAGAGGGCTAGAGTATGGCTCCAACCCATAATACTCTGACTAACTGAGTTAACATCTTGATGATCACTTTACCACATCCAACAGTTCTAGTTGAACCTAATTTAGGGTGCCACTCTGAAGATTTAAAGAGAGACATTTTCAGAACCAGTGGTTCTCAAACTTTTTTTTTTAACAGACAACTTGAAAATTGCTAAGGGTCTCAGCGGACTTAATGATCTTTCCAAATGTTGTTTGTAGGGTGACCAGATAGCAAGTGTAAAAAATTGGGATGCGGGTGGAGGGTAATAGGTGCCTATATAAGAAAAAGCCCCCAAAATCAGGACTGTCCCTATAAAATCGGGACCTCTGGTCACCCTAGTTGTTTGTACCGTTAGCTAACTATTGTAAAGCGCTTTGGATAAAAGCGCTATATTAAAAAAAACCCTGAATAAATAATTAACATTTTTTTGTTCCATAAATAAAAGCACACATCTCATATTTTAATATCAGTAGTCTTACCTTTCTAAGGTGATGGATGTGCCCTTTCTCCCCTGCTGCAGAAGCTCCCAAGCTGGGGCTGGGAAGGAGTGGGGAGTCTCTCCTTCACTCCTGCACCGCCCCCCGAGCTGGGGCTGGGAGAGAGGGGGGTCTCTCCCCCACCACAGAGCTGAGGCTGGGAAGGAGGGCCAACTCCCCCTGGCAGCTGCAGCCCTGGAGCTGGGGAAAGTTGCCTCTTTCTTTGGCCACTGCAGCCCTGCACGTTCCAAATTCCCCCCCCCCCCACTTCTCACCTCACTGCCCCCTCCCACCTACACCCTATTCCCCCAAGGCCACCACCTCACCTTACATCTGCGTCTTCTCCAGGGTCCAGGCACCTAATTAGTGGAGCCACACCTGCGCGGCTCCACTAATTAGGTGGGAGGCCCTTCATTCTCTCATGTGCAGCGGCCCAGGCACACATCTTAGAGGGAACTATCCGCGGACCACAGTTTGAGAACCTCTATATTAAACCATTTGGAACCTCCTTTGCTGTTGCTTTTAGAAAACAGTGGCACAATGATGAATCTCATTGCACTATATTTTATTTAGGAAGCCTGCATAATGCACAAAGGGATAGATTTAATGTTTGAGAATCACTTTGGCTTGCTAATAAATCACAAAATTTCTCTAGTGTTTGTTTTGCTTGGTGTTTGCTTGTTAAAACCTGAACTGGGTGGGTGGGAGCTGAGAGAGCACTAAGGAGTTGCAGCCACAATGTGTTTTTACTGACTGATTTCATTAATCGAAAACAAGTTTTTAAACAAGCCACCTGGCTCATGGGATGGACTTTTAATATACAGTTTCTCAATATGGGGCAGTTGGACCTGCTTTCATCTCACATTCTCCATTGTACCATTGAGCCCCAAACAGCTAGCCGCTCTTCTGTGCTGCATCCTGGCTTCCAGAGCTCTGTGGAAATCCATGGAAGGCCACCTGTCATCATATACTGTCCCTTCAATCTGAGTGCTGAGAGCATTTTGCAGACATTGATGGACTGAGCCTTACAGTGCCCTGTGAGGTAAGAGGTAATGTTGTTCCTGCTCTGCATATGGGGAGGCTGATATTTGGAGAAAGTGATTGGAAAGCCAAGGTCACACAGAGAGTCTGTGGTAGTGTAAGGAATAGAACCCAGTATGACTCAAAGGAATCTGTGTTTGTGTGGAGAATTAGAAGATAAAATCTTGCCTTCGAAGGCTCTAAATCAAAATACCCTTAAGCCCACAAGCACTGAGTGCAAATCCATGCCTCACTCCTCAGGACTAACAGTTTCGTGGGTTATATCCCACAAAAGCTTATGCCCAGATAAATTTGTTAGTCTCTAAGGTGCCACAAGGACTCCTTGTTGTTTTAAGTTTCTATTATGTTCTCTATTTTTGCAACACCAGAGAGAGAGAGCGAGGGAGGAAAAGAATCAGTTTCTCTGACTCTGACTTTCATCACTTATAGCAGAATACTGTAGGGATATTCCCCTCCCAGTAGTGTGCGGGGAAGGGATACAACCGCCTTTGTGAACTGGTTTGCCTCCAGATCCAATGTTAAACACCTCAGATTCTGCATTTAAGTCTTTGACAGTTTATCTGTATTGTGGTGTGCCCTCAGGGAGGATGTATTAACAGGAGTATCCTATGTAAGACCTAGAAGCTAATTGTACCACTCTACTCAGCACCAGTGAGGATTTAGCTGGAATATTGTGTCCAGTGTTGGGAATCACACTTTAAGGAAGACGTGGACAAATTGGATAGAGTCCAGAGAAGATCAACAAAAATAAGAGATTTGGGAAACCTAACCTATAAGGAAAAGTTAATATAGTTGGGCATGTTTAATCCACAGGAGAGAAGACTGAGAGGGGACATAAGTCTTCAAATATGTTAAGGGCTCTTTTAAAGAGAATGGTGATCAGTTGTTCTCCATTTCCACTGAAAGTAGGGCAAAAAGTAATCATCTTAGTTTGCAGCAAGGAAGATTTAGTTTAATTATTAGGAAAAGCTTTTTAACTATATGGATAGTTAAGTACTGGAACAGGTTACCAAGAGACATTGTGGAATCCCGATCATTGGCAGTTTTTTAACAGGTTAGACAGCCCCCTATCAGGGATGGTTTGGGTATGCTTAATTTTGCCTCAGCACAGGGGATAGACTAGATGACCTTTTGAGATCCCTTCCCTCCTTACATGCCTATAATTTTGTGATCTCTGATCCATAGGTCCTGTGCTATATCTGAGTAGTAACTATTCTGATTACCTTCAGGTGGCACTGGGGACCCTGGTTCTCTTAGCTCTTGGACTTTGTGATGGGCCTGCCCTGTTCATCTTAATCTTCTCTTCCAAGGAAGAGTCTCCTTGCACAACTCTGCCTTCTTGTGCTTTATGGTTTGGAGCTCAGAGGAACAAGCTCAGAGAAGAAGCCTTCTCCCAAGAAGTTGTGCAGATTATGGCTCGGGAGCCAAAGGAAGCTCAATCAACAAATTGTACCCAGACAGTTGATCCAAACTCATAACTGTGAAGCACACAGACATACCACACCCCATGCTGGTTTGGATTTAGGAATAGATCTGCCATTGTATATGCTCTACTTTTCACTGTTTCCTGGCTTCTTAATAGTTGGTGCCATAGTGCTAGCTGTATTGAATCCTATCTGAAGATAGGAAGACATAAGAAGAGGGTTGCCAACAAACTCACTTGCTATTAAGATACATTCCCATATGAAATATTAAGGCACAATTCATCTTCTGGGAGTGCTTACTGTACTTCTTACACTGAAAGATGAACCACTGCTGTGATCCAGGCTGGGAATTAATATGTTCCTATTGCCAAACAAACAAAAAAAGAATAAAACTCTCAGACATCTGCAGTTTGGTCTACATAACTATCGGGGAACACTCTAAAACATAAAAATGATAGTTCCACAAGCTATATTTACAATATTACCACAGATATCTTTAAAAGTTCTCTTTAAGGTAATAAAAGGCATTGTATCAATAATCTTGTAGGATGGTAAAAAAAAAAAAAAAAGATCAGATGGGCATTAACAATGTTAATAGCTGTGTGTAGTGTGGGGGGATTGGGATTCCGAGGTTTTGCAAAATATTCCTTAGAGCCTGATATCGCATCCTGTTGCCAACGGGTTCCAGCTATACTGTTCCTTTCTACTTGTGTTTGATAGTTTGTGTAAATAATAAGCTGGTTATGCTGTTGATATGAGTTATTTGTCCTATGTGGAAGGCTCACTTTCTGTTTGGTGTTGATAATCTTTTAAACATTGCTGTTGTTTGACTTTCCATGCAGAGTGATACACGATGAAAGGCTGCATTGTATTATGTTACATTTTAATAGTGTTTCTCACACTGACATAATGAAATACCTGCAGTGGAGCCAGAGTGTCCAAGGCATCCTGGTGTGTATTCAATAATATACGAGATGCAGCTGTGCATATTTCAACTAGTGCAATTGGTGGTCAAAGAAAACGGAAGAATCTAAAATGGAGGAACTTGCCTAGTCTAACATTACAGAATTGGACGCTGGAACAGTGCATAGTTTATTTATGGAGAGACTTGGGGCCTGTATTAAGTTAACAGCTGAACAGTGGAAGGATAGACCGAGTAGACTGATCTGTCTAGAATAGATAACTGCTGTAACTTTTATAACAGTATGTATCCTTCCTATAACCCATAAGCTATACTGCCTGCACTGTGCTGTATCCCCTTATCTGTGTATCTAACGCCCACTCTTATTGCTTATTCAAACAATAACTTGTACTGTCAACAGCTTGGTTTAATAGTTATTTTAAAAGTGGGAGGAAAAAGCAAAAGAAAAGGAAGAAAGTGGTGCTGGGAAGAGCCCTGCACTGCAGGGGAACAGACTAGTTGACCTAATAGGTCTCTTCCATCTCTCATCGCTGTGATAATCCCTGCTGTTTAGAAAAACTAATACGAATAGAACGAATTCAATGCACAATTGTGTTAAGTTTTTCTGTATTTGTTTTGGGTTTATCTTGCTATTTCTCATCCCACGCTCTCATCTCTCACCTTTGTCTCTCTGTTGGTTAACTTTTCTAAAGGTTTCTTTCACTTTCTGCAGGTCTGTTATCTTCCCATTTCTTGGTCCCCTTCCCCTCCATTGGTTTCCACATCATCTTTCTCCTAACCTCCGCTCTTTCTCCCATGTGCTTTGTGTCCTATTCTTGTTCCTGTGTGCCATCTTTCCCAGCTCCTTTTCTCTGTTACTTTCTCTCTCCTCTTCCCAGTTCTCCCCTTCTCTTTCAGGATGGTTTTTTTGGTCTGTCTTTGACTGGTCTTGTGATTTTCTTTAAACATGGGATACCTGAACTTCCTCTCACTCATAATCGCTTTTACTCCACTGAATTCAATGTCACCCCAGGCACCTGCGCTGGTGTGAGAAGAGGAGAATCCAGCCCCTGGCACAGCACAGTATTTGAGTAAAGGAGAGGCAGCAAAAATCTCTGGGCTAAACGCTCCCCTCTTATGAGGGGAGGGGAAAAATCCTTCAAAAGGGTAAAACCTGCTAGAACCCTCTCACAGAGACCCTGTTGGCATTAGTGCCATATTCTGCACCCAGCAGAGCACAGGGGAGAAGCCTTTAAACTCATTTGAACATGAGGATCCAACTCAGCAGACCCCAGGACATGGTGGTACAGCTCTTTTGCATGGCTTCCCCTAGCTATTGCTTAGAAGTAATATTCCCCTCCCATCATTCTCCTACATTCTAAACCCATCTTTGGGGCTCCAACCACAGGTTCTTAGGAAAGGAGGAGATGCCATGTAGCCCCCATTTCTCCACTCAATCCATTGGTGGCCAATCATTTTAGTTACTTTTTCTTCCATATTGTCTGCCTTTTTGCTCTGAAGCAGAGGGAGCACTTGTCCCATTGGTCTTTTTTAACAAAAGCCGGATCTACTCACAGTTTTTGTACTTAGGGTGACCAGATGTCCCGATTTTATAGGGACAGTCCCGATTTTTGGGTCTTTTTCTGATACAGGCTTCTATTATCCTGCACCCCCTGTCCCGATTTTTCACACTTGCTCTCTGGTCACCCTATTTGTACTGGCATAACTACTTTGGTTAGGGAAGTGATTTTTTCCCCCAAAATAGTTTTACCAGTACAATACCTGGTGTGAATGCAGTTATACTGCTATAAAGGTGCCTTATAGTCTAGCTCATTCCCCTTCTTGTATTTGTTTAATCAAGGCTGTGCCCATCACAACCTTTTATTGTGGCATCCATCTAGAGTATTTTTAATTTGTGCAAAGATGTGTAAGAGCAAAATTGAGGAAATAGACCAAATAAAAATGTCATTTAAAAAAAAACCCCAAACTCCTATTTTTAAGCCATTCTCATTTTTCAACTCCTAGGGTTGGTAATGCTGCTAGCACTGCATTAGAAATCAGAGGAAAGGCTCCCAAGAAGTAGTCAATCACTCTGCAATCATAAAAGTTACGTACAGTACACCCTTCTTTAGTCAGAACTATTTAATATATGAAACATGGTAATCTCTCCTGATGCCTATTAATAATATTAAAAATTCCCTCCTTCATCCAAAAACGTGATTATCCAAACCTAGTCAAAGTCCCCCATGACACTGGGATAATCAAGACTGTACTGTAGTTTCTTCAGCTGCTCTGTTTCCTGCTATGCAGGGCCATCCTTACTTTTCAGACTCCGGACTAAGAACAATATTTGTGTGTTCAAGTTTCGTTTCCCACATTGTGTGTGGGTTTTTTGTTTGTTTTGGTTTATAAAATTGGCAGTCGAGGGTTCTGGAGAAATGATTTTCTTGGACCTGACACTTTGAATCACCTTTAGTTTGCAAGTACAGCCCTCAATGACAAAGGTCAGCTCAATGGAGGTTGACCCATTTGAAGTGCAGAACAACTATGGTTTGGGTTTCTGAGAGTCACGATAACTTTTGAATGCTTTCTGAGCTGCAGTGTGTATTAGCAATTGACACTGATGATCACAAGTGCTGAGGATCATTGTACGTTAAAATTGCTACAAAGAGCTACTGTAAAAATTGGAGCTGCCCTGTGACCCCAGCAAAATAGGGAAAGGGACTTGAGAAATGTCATGGATATATATGTCACCTATCCCAATGCTATCTACACTAGAAGTCTGGCTTGACAAAATCCATGATGAAAATAGCCTGCAATTTTTGTGGCTTGTACATAGAGTAATTTTAGGGAAATATAAATATACCACAAATCTTAAATGCTTAACATTTATTTTGGTGATGTGCATGAAATAAATACTATATTCAACTTACAGTATGTAAATTTTTCAAGCCAGGAAAAACATTCCTTCCCTCTCCCACCATGTGGGCTTGGGAGAAAACTGCGGAGAGGAGCCAGCCACAGACTCTAGCTGATAGGGGCGGAAGCTGCCAAAGCAGGGACCTTTGGTTCGTTGGACACTCAGGGTGTCTCTACACAGCAATGTAAGCCCCTGGTGAGTGGAACTTTAGTCATCTGACCCTTACTTAGAGAGCCCAGAGCTTGAGCATCTACACTGATTGTTAACCCTATGGTAAGAATTTTCTAACACAGGCTGGAACCTGGGGCTCAGGCGTTCATGCTGCAGCATGGAGACCTGAGTCAAACCAACCATACCCCAGACTCCATAGTACCCTCCTGAAATGTGGCTACTCTAGCTCTTTGACTGTTGTGCATTCTGGAAAAACTTGACTGTTCACCCTGCAGGTTACAGGAAGTTAGAACAGCTGCCAACACAGCCTGCTGAGCAGTCCTTTTGGTCTGAGAGTTCCCAGCTACCTGAGCCAGCAACACGGAGGAGGCACCTTTTGAAGAACTTCTCCTGCTTGCGCTTTCACGCCTGTGTCAGGAAATGGGCAGAGCACCTGTGAGGTGCTGGTGGACATTTCAATGGTGTTTTCTGACCCACCAAATGTACCTGACATAGTTTATGATGGAGCAGGAGGAAGAGGGGGTGGCAGAGGAGTGCCCCCAGGCCTGGCAGATTCGAACTGGCCGATGCTATTCATGACACTCAGTGCAGCTGCTGATGCCCCCATGTAGACTGGCACTTCTGGCGCAGGGCCACAGGCACAGACTGGTGGAATCACATCACCAGGCAGACCTGGGATGACCAGCAATGGGTCCAGAAGTTTCGCATGAAGAAAGCTATATTTCTGGAACTTGGTGAGCAGCTTTCCCCAACCCTCCAACATCATGCATGTGGGTGGCCATCACGGTCCAGAAGCAGAGTGCTATAACCATCTGGAAGCTGGCTGCACTGCAGTGCTACAGGTCTGTTGCCAACCAGTTTGATGTTGGAAAGTTGACTCTGGGTAAGGTGGTGGAGGAGGCTTCTGAGGCAATCAAGCATGTGGTTTACCCCAAGGTGATAGCATAAAAGATATTCCTGAGGTCATTGCTGACTTTGAGACAATTAGATTTCCAAACTGAGTTGGGGCCATTGATGGGACTCATGTACCTATAGTTTGCCCTCCTCAAGGTGCACAGGAGTACATAAACAGCAAAGGGTGCTACTCCGTTGTTACACAGGCCCTCGTGGACCATAGAGGGCGATTTATGAATGCCAATGTGGGTTGCACTGGGAAAGTTAATGATGCCAGGGTTTTTTGCTGATTGGGATTCTACATTCCCCCCTGGGGACGGCCCTGGCCCTGGAATTGCTGTTGGCAGGCCTGGCTGCTCCTTAGAGGGGGCATCAAACAGCTCCTCCAAATATGGCCCTAGGAGGTGCTGCTGCTGCTTCTGCTCCTGCTCTAAAGCTGCCTTTGGGTCCAGTTTAAGCAACAGAGTGACTTTCAGTGCCTGCTGCTGGCTCCCATCAGTCCCCCTGTTAGATTCTGGGACCAGCAGGTTACCATCCTAACTGGCCAGCTCATCATGCACACGCACCACTGTTGGCACCATGCTTGGTGCAATGCCCAGCACACCTCATAAAACAGGCATGAGTTGCTCAACGTGTGGTTCTGGTCCCTGGGTTTCCTGTGCTCAGGCTTGAGCCACTTCATCTGCTCTCTGCACTGTTCACCAGTATGGTAAATTTGCAATGCTGCTAGCTTCCTCGCTATTTGCTGATATGCACGGTCATTCCTGGTATTCTTACTAAAGTCCACTGTTTTGCAGGCCTCACACCAGAGATTTACCAAAATCTGGCTGTGCTCCCATGACCAGGAAGCAGCACACTTTGCAAAAGGCTTCTTCTCTTCAGTCTCCTTTGTAAACACAGAAGGCTCTCCGATGGCGTGTTTGCAGCTTGGTGGTCAGAAGACAATGGAAGGGTTAAACGCTGACTCCCCAAGCTGCTGCAGACACCAAAAGATGGGGGGGACTTCCATTTTCACTGGAGTTGGTTGGAGATTCTTGGGATAGAGAGGACAAAGGAAATTGGCCCATGGGATTGTGGGATACTTTTGGCGGACACCCAGGACCCAAGTTGCGGGGGATGCATCTACACTGCAAAGCAAGAGGGTTTGAAGCCTGACTCCCGGCCTGATTCTGGTCTTGACCATCCACCCCTGCAGTGTCGTAGAACCCAAGTTCAAGCCCCAGTCTGACAGACTTGCGAGTACACAGAACAGGAGTTTGGGCTCAAGCCTGATTCTGAGCCTGGGCTTACATTGCTGTGTAGACATACCTACAGAGAACTTGCTACAATTTTGACTGGACTTTCTGTGCCCTTTCCCTCACAGTCTTTTGACCTCATCATCACTCCACACCTGTCCTGTCTTCTCCCCATTCACCCTTCCCTTCCCTTTTCTTTCTATTTAGCCTATATGCTCCTAACGACTCTCCCCCCAAAACAAACACAAACATTGTGAAACTAACATGATGCTTGCTGCCATTACATTGTTCATGTTGCTTGCATGTTACCCATTCCCCCGGTCTGCCTTGTCTGGTTAGACTGTAAACTCTTCAGGGTGGGGACTGACTGCTACTCTGTTTGCACAGTGCCTAGCACAGGGGGGCCCCACTTAGGTACTACCATCATAAACATGTTAAATAATATCACTTTTATGACTATAGCATATAAGCAGGAGGGTAGCTCTCCCATGTTCCTCTACTATCTTATTCTTGCCCTCCGGTGACTAAGGGCACTGATTTACAGTGAACAATTTGCCATCATTCCATGTTCAAGCTTTGCAATCCCAGGACTGGAATGGTCTCTGATGAACCTGTGGAGGGCTGTGGGGGAGGAGAGGGTTGCTTGTTATTCAGTTCTCTGAAATGTTTCATATAGCTCTGTGCCCTCTAGTCCCCCATTCATGTCACTCCTCACGCATGGCCTGCTTTCTTCTTGCTCCTACTGAACACTGAAAAGTGCTTGAGTGGCACTTTGTGGGGGGTGGGGGGTGTCCTTGGCCACGTGCTCCAGGATAGGTGCCATTGGCTCCCTGACTCAGTCATATGCTTCTACTCAGAGCATATAATGCAGTGGTTTTACCTAGAGGGAGAGGATGTTCTGGTGGTTAAAGCACTGGACTGGGACTTGGGAGATGTGTGTTTAATTCCCAACTTTGTGATCTCAGGCAAGTCACTTCAATATCTCTGTCTTAGTTCTAGACCTCTTCACTGCAAGTTCTATGCAGCAGCATCTGTCTCTTGCTGTGGGTCTCTATGGTGCCTATCCATTGGAATCCCAATCTCAGCTGAGACCCCTAGGTTCTACGGCAACACCCCAGCTACTCATAATAAAACAATCTAAGACTCAAAGGATCTTACTAAGAAACCAGATTTATGATGAATAGCTGAGAAAAAATCAGATTAAAACAAAAGAAATGGTGCAATCCCTGTAATCTTCAATCTAGGTGTAATCTGTACAATCTGTGTAGTTACCATAGAGATGGAAAGGATTACTTGTCTAAAGTAATCCACTCCCCCAACCTTCAGTCCTCCTCTGACCCCTTGGCAGGTCAGAATGTCAGAATTCCCCCTTGGGATAAAATGTTTTGTTGTGATCTCGCTTTGCTCCCCAGGATCCAAATCTTTTATAGTCTGTGTCCCTTTCGATGATGCAGGTGCAACAGTATGCGTCCTCATATCAGGCAGGAAAGTGGAGAATCACATCAGTATTGCAATCTATGTAATGTTTGATCAGGTGCACTGTCTGGGGGCTGGGAACAGGCAGAGTTCAAACAATCTCTTATGTGTACAATAGCTATTGTATCCTATATCTGTTAACTCCAGAGCTAGAAAGGGGAGATGTTGTTTCCCAATTTTCTCTCTCAAAGTCTAGCATTCAAAATACCCCTTTGATCTTGCCTTTACCTAGAGCGTCAAGGTAACAGGATCCTGGTTTGCCTATTAAGGGCTCTCTTTCCTCACTTGGAGCATTAGAGCTAATAAGATTTGGGGCCTGGGTCTCCATTGCCTTCCCCCTCATGTTATCATTTATACTTGTTCAAAGAAGGTGTAAAATGCTGCCATTTTGATCTGCAATATTTTATACCCACTTTGCAGAGCTGTAAATGGTTGTTCAAGACAGTGGAGCAGCAAGCCCTATAGGGCTCATATTGCCTAATCATCCTATTTTCTCTCCAACCCCTCAGTTTCACATGATATAAACTATTGTTCCCTTTGTCGACCCGAGCAGCGAGTCAAAGTTCAGGGCCCTGGGGATGTTCCAGTTGGAAGTAGAAATTGATGGAGTCTGGTACTTTCTTTGATGCAGTTTTATTTAATTACAAGATACATACAAAGTCCTGCTTCTCCAAATGCAGGAGGCATCAAGGACAAAAGGAGCATTTTCTTAGCTTACAGTCCCAAGCCTCTTTAGCCAACAGACCTAAAAACACACTCTTTAGCTTTTTCCAGGGTCACACAGTGCTCACCACTTGTTCCCCTCTTTCTTGACTTTCTTGTTCCCCTCTCCCTGTTTCTATTTCTCTGTTCATGTCTGTCCTCAGTTTCTGTGTGTTCCCCCCCCCCCCCCCTCTCTCTCTCTCACACACACACATTCACTCTCACTCACTGCGTCAGATCAATGGTTCATATATCCAGAGTCCCAGCGCTTCAGGGGGAGTGCACAGAACAGGGCTATTGGCATGACCCATCCCTGTCTTCCCCTTCCAGCTTTTGGCAGTCACATGATACTCAGACAAAAAGCTCCTTCGCCTACACAATCCAAAACTCCTGGGTGGGGTCTATTAGGCTTTATTTTAGGTATGGCCCCTTAGCTGTCTCACAACTATTTTAAGTGAAAGGGGCATTCACCCATCACTTCCAATGAGGTGTTTGTCTTTAACTCCTCTCTCCCACTCCCTCTGTGTCTATAAATTATCTAAATTGATTGTAAGCAACTTGGTTCAGGGATCTCTCTCATTACATGTAGTTCTTACTTTGTAAAGAAAGTGGTGCCAGAGCTAAAAATGGCATCCTCTACAGAGTGTGAGCTCACATGCACTGTAGGTGCGAGGTCACGCCTTGCATGGAGGTGTAGATTGCATGCATTACTAAACACCACTGACAGAAGAAGTGCTGGGGCTGTGCCCCAGCATGAAAAGAGGTGCTAAAGCCTGGCACAAATTAAGCTCTGATTACATGTCTATACAATGCCTAGCTTGCTTTTGGGTGTAACGGGCTCCCTGGAAGGAGGGTGGTCTACTGCACAGGATTGATGCCCAGGATTCCTGGGCTCAATTCGTCACTCAGATGCAGACTCCCTGTAAGACCTTGGTAAATCACTTAATCCATGTGTCTCAGTTCCCCATCTGTGAAATGGAGGCACTACTTCCTTACTTTACAGGCGTATTATGAAGGTGAATTAATTAATGACTGTGAATTGCTCAGATACTAATGGCAAAGGCCATATTTAAATGGATAGTAAATGTGCTGGGTTATATATGCTCTTTGAGGCTTGTAAGCGGAACACTCTTGTTCCAGGTCTGGCTGTAGTAATACCAACCTGTATCACAGGGAGGGAAAGCACTTCCAAAAAGGGGAAGGGAATTGTCTTGGAAAAGCAGACTGCAATTTATAAAGAAGCCCTTCCTGCCAACCCCTGCTTCAGGGCCCAAGAGCAGAGTTCCTTGAGGAGGGTGGGCTGAAACTCCTCTCTTCCCTCAGTAGGGAAAAACAAGACTGGTTATTAGTAGCTTCCAGCTGACCTCTCTCCCATTATCGTGGAATTTATCATGGACTGGGGTGGGAGAGCCATGATCCAGGGGTGGAGGGGTGACAGGGACAGGATGGGGGAGGGAGAGCCACGCTCCAGGGGTTGAGGAGTGACTAGGGCAGGATGGGGGAGGGAGAGTGATGCTCCGGGGGTTGAGGAGCAATGGGGGCAGGATTGGAGAGGGACAGCTGTGCTCTGGTGATGGGGGGGATGACTGGAACAGGACCAGGGAGGGAGAGACATGCTCCAGGGGTGGAGGGGTGACTGGGGCAGGATGGGGGGCAGGGCACAAAAGAGGCTGAGACTGAGGCCTGGAAGGTGAACCCGGCCACTGGCCCTGCTCCTCAAACGCCACACGCTTCAGGATCCCTCCCCCTGGCTGCTAGTACCTCTCTCCACCGGAGCCGGGCAGTTCCTGAGTGATGCTCCAGCAGCAGCTGCTCTTCCCGCCCTCCTGGCGATGGAATGGCAGCTGATTGAGGACCAACTTTTGGTGTCTGGTCAGTAGTACTGACGACACTGTCAGGTCCCCTTTTCAACTAGTCAAAAACTGACACCTGGTAACCCTAAGCTGAGTCCCAAGAGAGCCAGACAGGCTGAGATATGGCATCCATGACAGCCATATTTGTTGTCCTGGGTTTTGGCAAGGCCTGCTGGGAAATAGGAATATGTATATAAACATCACCCTTCTCACAGACCAGGAAGAAATTTGGAAGGAGCCTGCCTGACTGGAGGAAGAGGCATCTTTTCAAGAAGTATTGGCTAAGCAACTTATTGCTTGTTTTATCGAGTAATATTTCTTTGTAAGGACTCTGGGGCAGATACTTCAATAAAATGTGTGGTACAGACCCTGAGACTGGATGTAGGGATGTTTCCTCTTTTTTCATTTAGAACCATATGAACCAGAGACCCTGACAATGGGAATTTTTGTTAAAAAATTCAGGGACTTTCTGTTTTGTGGCTTGGCCTATAATCATAAATGATCATGTATCTATCTATCTAGGTACTTGTATGGCCTTTCATTTCTTTGGAATCCTTTGTCTGTCCTGCTGCTGCACAGCACAGTGTCTGCCCTTTGCCACTCAGATCCCCTCTGCAGCATCAGTGAAAGGAAGTGCTGTGTGTGTCCCAGAAAGCCGTGTTAGCACATTGTTGCAGCCACACTGGCAGACTACCACCAACAGGGCTGGTGCAGTAGCAGAAATAATCTTGTTTATATCATGTGAGTGAAATGGCAGCCATCATGCTGTAAAAAGCAGCTGGTGGAAGGCCTGGTTCTGATCGGACCTAGCTAGATTAGGGCCGGGGTACACTTCAGACATGTACAAGGGCAGCAGAGGCTTAGGGATGGGAGTGGGCCTGGGAGTCCAGAAAGGCAGCAGTAAATGTTTGGGAATTTGATGTTTATACACCAAACAAGAATGTCACATTCTCCCTAGGGTAAAATTCACATGTTGCCTAGCTTACATTTGTTTGTGTGCAAAGAAAAGACACTTGTCCCTGATAAGTGAGCGTCAAAGCTGAATAAAGATAAAGTTCCAAATACAGATGCAGATAGTGAGAGCAGCTGTCCAACCAGCCTGCTGGAGAAGATATAGCTGTGTAAATACAATACATCCCTTTTATCATGAAACAGCGTGCAGAGGCCAGTTATTTATTTAAAACGTTTGCTCTCAGAGAGCCTGCCTTGTTGAGATACACATCTTGCTTTTATGAGAGTCCCAGGGGCCGCCGGTTAGTTATTATTTCACGCAAGCATACTTCAACGGGCACTCAGATAATTACAATGCATACCACTCATGCAAAAGGTGCAGACAACACTGAGCAGTCGTGATGGCGCTGAGAAGCTTTCTAAATGAAGGATTAAGATTTTCTTAAAGTCAGAAAACAGGGGTGCTTGTTCTAATAGACTAGGGAGCTAACTCCAGCTTTCTTGGGTACAGCAACTCTAAAGCCTGCCTCCCACAGTCCATTGGAATGCTGGATACTTTAATAATAATAGCACTTAAACCTTTTAGACTGTGGATTCCAAAGCTTTACAAAGGGAGAAACTGAGGCCTGGAGAGAGAAATAATTTAGCCAAGATCACCCAGCAAGGCCAGTATCAGGAACTGAACCATGGTCTCCTGATGCCCCATTCATTGCCCTGTGCACTAAGTTGCATTGTTTCCTTTAATACAGATATATATTACAATTTTTGAGTGTTATCAAAGCTGGCTTTCAGTCTGCATGACCTCTTTCAGGTGATCTGCAAGGGGGGAAAGTTGGTTACAATACCCTTTTGGTGTTTCTTACAGATGGACTAAAAGGCTACCCTCTGGATAAGGGCAGGTTTTTTACAGAGCCATAGTGGCTCTCTTTCTCCCACCCTTTAGCCGAGTATCCTGAGAACACTTTACACGTGGAGACAGGGCCGGCTCTAGGATTTTTGCCGCCCAAAGCAAAAACAATTTTGGCCGCCCCCCCCTCCCCATTTTTTAATTGCCCCGCCTCAACTCCACCCCTTCCCCAAATCCCCAGCCCTGCCTCCTCCCCCAGGCTCTCAAGCCTAGGAGGGAGGGAGGGCGAGCAGAGGCGCGTGAAACAGCTGTTTCGCGCGCCGCGGCCGCTCGGGATCTCCCCCTCCCTCCCAGGTTTGAGAGCCTGGGAGGGAGGGGGAGACTCCGAGTGGCCGCGGCGCGCGAGCGGCAGCGGAGGTGAGCTAGGGCGGCCGGGGCACATTTTTAGGGGCGGCATTCTGGCGCCGGCCATGCCGCCCCTAAAAATGTGCCGCCCCAAGCACCAGCTTGTTTTGCTGGTGCCTAGAGCCGGCCCTGCGTGGAGATTAGTACTTCCCTGCAGTACATCTGTGCCACAGCCATTACCCCACTGCTCAACACGTGGTCTTCACATGGTTTTAGCAGCATCACTCCACAGGACAGAGCTTTCTAACTGAGGGATACATTTCCAGTGTATAGAGGCTCAGGAACAGAACTTCCATTAACAACACTAGCTAGAGCTGTGCATCTAATCCCTTGTGCATTATACCAATCCTGACCCCATTGAATTAAATGGCAAAACACCTATTGACTTACAGGTGACAACTTGCCTTATTTAACTATTGTGGCCACATGCAGACAATCTTTAAAGAATATATTTGCACACAATACTTTAGTGAAACCTAGCCAGGTTAATGGAGTTACACCAGTGTAAAACTGGAGTAACAGAAGGGTGAATCAGGACCCCCCCATGTGCACTATTTCCCCCTCCCCTTCATTTTATAGTTGCTCATCTTAAAGCTACAATACAGTATTTCCCACAGAACTTTCACACTTTCCCCTTATCTGGCTGCTTAGCAGGCTTCGTCCCACAGAAGTCATGTACACTGCTACCAGTGGGTAGGAGCAGGCTGCAGCCACTACACCAGGACTAGCTAGGCAATTACTGAAGAGCTTGGGGGGTGGTGACAAGAAGTGGTGGAATACTTTCAATTCCCCTTCCTCCTCCCTCCCCCCTCCCACCCCCCCCAAAATGAGGAACATGCACCAACACTTAGAGGGCTTGAGTTGACAGGACGGGGATAGGATCTGTTTTATGAATTAGATATTGACCAGAGTGTTTCCAGGACTGATGGAGACTGGTTCGCATGTGGCCCCAATCTCTTTGTATTATTTCTGGTAACTACCATCGGTACAGAGGGGCTGAGTCAAGCCTTGTGTGCATATATGGTCTTTGACTGTGCGAGGAGATCATGCCGAGCTCCCCAACAGAATTATCACGGAAAGAAGAAAACTGAGAAAAAGAGTAGCCTAGTGGTTACGGTAATGGTATGGGCCTCAGGAAGGATCTTTTGGGTTAAAATCCTAGCTCTGCTGTAAGCTTCCTTTGTGACCTCCGGCAAGTCACTTAATATCTCTGTGTATTAGTTCCCCATCTGTAAAATGGGAATAACAATATTTCCTTTCTGCTACCTTTTGTTTTATCTATTATTACAGATTGTAAGATCATTGAGGCAGGGATTGCCTTTTACTATGTGTCACCCAATGCCTAGAATACGGGGGGGGGGAGGGGTTCCTCACTCTGTTAGGGCCTCTTGCACTAACATAACACTCCTACCATTAATAATGATGGAAATGAAAAGGGAACATTGGGAATGAGCAAATCCTGGAGCACATGTAAAACCCCTGTACAAAAACGTACAGGGAAAATAAGATAATGAATTTCCATAATTTTCAAAAGTCTGTCAGTATTTTGTATGGCTGCCGACTTTAAATCTAAACTGACATGTTTCTTATGTTACTCTGTGTAGGGGGAGATAATTGCATCTCATTTCTCCATGGTACACTGTGTAAAATGCTGAACCGCATTTCCACTCTGTCTGTTCTTCTTAACTCTGAGGAGCTTTAACTACTTTTGATTCTTGAGTCCCAGAAAGCCACTATTTAGCAATTAACTTTTTTTATGAACTATTAAGCCAAATATGACTGAAAATGCCAACAAAAATATGTCTGAAAAGATAGATAACATGGCTGTGCCAATAGAAACAGATTGTTGCACTGTATGTTTCCAATGTATTTAATGAACATTTTGTCAAATGAAAAGTTATACTGATTCTGCCTCTCTAAAAATAATTGTCTTTAAACTGGGAATTTTTAAAATACAAATAATAATCCTATGCTGCAGCTTTAAAAACATAAATTCTTCAACTATTCATATGTGCTTCTTTTGTGACCTGGAGTTCAAATTTCTCTGCTGTTTCACTGCCTACGAACATAAGTTTAACAATTAAAGTGAAGCTGGAAAAAGCATGTTTGGTTTTGCGCTCTAGCACTGTTACACAATCGTGAAGGCCGAAGTTCCTTTCTGTTTTCCTTCTGTAAGCTGTGAAGGGAAATAGCTGCCTAGTCTCGTGTTTCAAAAAAACATTTGTAGGCCTCTCTGTAATATCAGTCTGTACATGAAAAAGGGATTCTTCCATTCAAAGGCACCTGATTAGAAAGATTCGTTTAGGGTTTTCCCCACTTTATTACTTTCATTGTAGAAGACTGTTCGCAATCAAGAGCGAGAGCTACATGGTCTTTCGCAGCAAGGCACAGGGGTTCTTGTTTGTAAATGGTCTTGGTAGCGTAATTTTAGTTAGGCGTTTGTTTGTGCATCCTAAATACCAGGTAGCATGCTCTGCAATGTCTTGCCATTGCAATGTGAATTACAATATCAGTAGAGTATGTTTTATTGAGGAGACCCTTTAGTACACTTCCAAACTAGTTTCCTGGCAGGTTGTGTTCCTACTAATCTTATCTCCCTCTCCCCTAGCCTGCACTTTTCTAATGTAAAGCACTGATAGATCCTTTCCTTTGGATGATAGTGGAAAGAAAGCAAGTTGGCTTACTTGGACAGAAATGGTGATTTATGAAGGCTGAATGGATGTGCCCCACAGAAAAGGTGTCACTGATTCACTCTTTGTCCAAAGCAGTATGAGGCTAACAAAATTATTCTAGGCAATGAATTCCCCTTGAAGTGTGAATAGATATCAGAATCACTGATATAGTCATAGCAATTAAACGTAGTTTGTTGTATTTAAATTCTACTTTTAATTTTTAAACACTTAGCAATCTTTGTTTATCTTAATAGTGTGACAGCCAATGTAGGTGATGTACATATGGAGACATTACAGTTGTTTGCAATATTTACCAGTTGAAACCTGATGATATAGTCCAGATACAATAAGTTAGTCTTTGCTTCATCCAGCCCACTAGACAAACAAAGTAAATTGATGAAAAGTTATAGTCTACGAATACAGGAAAGCTGAAGTAGTTTTCACTAATTGTCAGGGACACAGACTTGGCACTTGAATAGGAAACATTGTCCAATATTTGCTTCTCTTTACAAAAATTTGGTGACAAACACCCATGCTAATTTTAATATGATAAAGCACTAAATCATCTAAGTAATGTCCGCTACTTCTGAAAGTCATGTGTATCTCTTCTAGATAGAGATTTTCAAAGATCCAAAGTGGAGTTATATGCCCAATAACCATAGACTTTCAAGGGGAGTTAGGTACTTCTAAAAGTTGTATGTAATGGGGTGTAGCTATACCTTCTTTGGAAAACCAGTGGGACTTGTGCTCTTAAATCTTTTAGGGACTTCTGAAAACCCTATGTAGTTGTGTATTATGGGAAAGATTTTTAAAGTATCTAACTCCCCTCTGTGCCTTTGAAAATCTCCCCCATAATACACAACTCACATAAAGGTAATTTTCAGACTTACCAGAAAGATTTAGGAGCACAAATCCCACTAGTTTTCCAAAGAAGGTATAGCTACACCCCATTACATACAACTTTTAGAAGTACCTAACTCCCCTTGAAAGTCTATGGTTATTGGGCATATAACTCCACTTTGGATCTTTGAAAATCTCTATCTACAAGTGTAACTGGAATGTGAAATGAATCCTACATATTCAGCAAAGTTTTCAGAATGAGTCAGCCGCAAATTGGTTATGATCCCACAGAACATAAGTGGGGGAATTAAAATCCTGGAACATGATTTGTCAAACAAAAGGGAGGGAAATTTAGTCAAGTACATAAGACATAAATATGAGGTTAGAGATGACATTTGATGTGAGGTCATCTTTAAAACTTCTCCAATTTGGTTTGCAGCCAGCACACTGCCTAAGCTACACATTTTTGTTTAATAGTTTACATGATATGTGCTTCTGCTTGCACGGTCTTTCCTACCATTTCAATCACTGAAGGAACATTAAATGTTAGCTGTGGAATACTTTTCTTTTAGGCACAACACATATGGTCTGAGTTGTTTTGCTTAAATGTTTGGAAATACAGAGACCAACTGCCTTGACAGAGGTATGGTACCTGTCTTGTCCACTCCTTCCTGTTATGAGGTTCTAAAGATTAGAAGTATTTGGAATGATTTATATTTTGTCCCCATGCTTGGGTAACTCGTCTTTTGGTTCAAATATGGACCTGTCTGTGAGTAATACCAGTGATCATTTTGACCCTTTGTGGATAGCTATCATGTATGGAGCATTAAGATCTTGAGAAAGGATCATGTCAGTGGTCAGTCAAATCCTGCGGGCCTCTTTTCTGTTTTTTTTTTTTCTGGAAGAGATTTGTAACATAGCATTGAGATTAAAGGGCTCATTCACTCTTTCGATTAGATTATGGGGGAGGGTATGGTGTGTGTGTGTGTGTGTGTATATATATATATATATATATATATATAGTGCTTTTCACTCAAAATAATCTCACGCACAGTAAACCTACACGACTGCTTTCACCCACAACTGAAATGTAGCCACTTCTCAGGTAGAGTGCAGAAGTGATTTAAGAAAGGAAGCAAAGAATACCATAGACAATGGAAACTGCAGGGAGAATTGAAGTAGGCAGAATGTTCTTAACTAAACTAGGTTGGCCAAGACCCAAAGATTACCACTTAATTTACAAAAAGAGCTTAAGTGACTACAGTTGGTCAGGACCTTGGGAAAGACATCTCCTAACAGCACAGTGACCCCTAGCACCAGGCTGGGATACTGCTGTAGTACTGGCTCAGAGGAATGAATGTCATTTACTAAATCAACAACACAACTTCCTGTGGCCCAGTCCTACAAACTCTCCAATCCTGACCAATCTCCCAGCTCCACCCAAGCACACTGCTAGGTGAATGTTCTGCAGCTTCTTCCTACTGCCAAAAGTAGATACTATGGAAAGTCAGAGGAGCCTTCTCTCAAGTGGGACCCGTATTTTGGAAAGTTTATGTCACAAAAGCTCATCTCAAAGCTGGCATATGGTTTATCAGTGTGACTATGGTTTCAGCAGCAGCAGCCAAATGCGAAGGTGTCAGTTTCAGGGTTTTGCCTGAAGGTTTGGTGAAATACCATCTATATCGCTATGCAAATGTCATGATGCCCATCCACTTATTGGGGGATGGTGCAGCAGCGATAGAAGATGCAAACTTCATATGGCAAGTTCAAATCCAATTAACTCATTTATGTTTGGATGCAGTTTGGCTGATACAAATGTGTCTGAAACAGACACATTCAGCTTGTTCCTGAATGGTACATGAAACCCTTATTTTTACCCAATTTTACAGCTAAGATGGCTAAACTACAAAGTCAAGTAGCTCGCTGAAGGTCATATCTTGAGTCATAGGAATAGAACTCTCCCGTTCTGGGCTCTAGGTCCATTGCTCTAATCTTTAGTATACAAAATGTAATGAAATGTTGGCATATCCCCAGAAGAGAGTTTTGCTTAGACCACTTCCTCTGTAGTTCACTGCCACAGATCTCAATTCTGGGTTTAGGCACATTTCCAGCTCAAATACATGATCTTAAACAGCAGCATTTTAAGTTAAATTTCAAGCAGGATAATGAGCATCTACAGTATTTCAAAATACAATAATTGTTCTAAATTTAAATATAATAGCAAGGAAGAATATTAGAGAAAATTCATGAGACTAAACAATATATAGGATAGGAAAATATATGATGGGCTCATTGTTAGTCACTACTTAACATGTTTAAAAACAGTTCTTTGCATTTAGTAATGTCTGTTTTTCACCAACTTTTTTCACTTAACAAATATCCCTTCCTCTTCCCTCTGTCCCAGGATAAAGTGAAAACTGAAGAGCTGGTAAAGCTAACTGGCTATGCTGACTTGCTGAGAAATCATTGATAGCAGTAGACATTTTATTAAACTTTTACTATTTAATAACAGTGTAAAGAAGTCTTCATTTTATAAAGTCTTAGGGTGTTGCAAGGAAAGATGTGATAATTCCCATGTAGCCTCATAAATTCTCTTCCTAGTCAATCCTGAGTCTATGAATGCTAATAAAATTCTCATGAGAACATAGTATCCGTCCATAAAAACTCCTGAACTCCCCATGGGAATCGGCTGGTTTAGAAGGGTTCAGGGGATCAAGTCTGTGGTTTATTTATTAAAATTTTCTCAGTAAATAGATCATGGTACACTAGATAACACTGTTCTGTACAAGGAACAACCATCCTTTATATAATACATGAACATTAAGCCTTAAAAATAGCAATATGGAAGAAACTTAAGCTAGATTGAAATGAAAATATATTGGATTTTCTCTTTAAATAGAGTCTCAAAACACAGGAGAAGGGTTGATTTGTTTTAAATACAAGAAGCTGCTCAAATTTTGCTATATGTTAGGTTATGAAAAGAAAATTCAGTTCACCTGTGTTGTTGTTAATAGATTGTGATGGGGCTAGGTGCTTACAACATAACTAAGTCAGAGAAGACAGTGGTGAGTTGAAGCTAAAAAACAAGGGCTAATATTAGAAGAGTGTTTCTGATCCAGAATCTTGGAGGGAGGCTGCCAATACCAAATGCTGGAACTTTTGTGTATTTTGTGGTTACAGCTTTTCCACCATAATGGGTATGACTTAGACCTACCCACCTCTCAAAAACCAGAATTCCAAGCAGATCCTCCTACAACTGGGGAAGAAAAGTAGAAGACTTCATTAAGTCCACAAGGGACCCTCTACAAGGATTTAATTTACCCAGGAGGCACTGAAATAGTATGGTGATTAGTCTGATGGTTAGATTATATAGATCTAATTACTCTAACATCAGCTCTAGATATTCATTTCCCTGTGTGAAGACATGTATCACCAAAATACTTATTGATATACTCTTTTTTGCTGAAAAAGCAAAACCTGTTGGCTTAAATCTTGAACCTCTTGTTCCACATACATGAAGAACACTCACAGACATGCATCCCGAATCAGTCCTCCAGGAAGCGATAGAGATGCCACACACTCCATACACTCTAGATACAGTCTTTGGTTTCCTGGGACACGCTTCCAGCTGGTGCAGAAATGAAGAAGCCCAGGACAGGACAGTTGCAGGTTGCAGCTTCACAGAGCAGTAGAAAGTCTAATCTCATTTCTGTACATAGCTCTGTTCAGAATACAGTGCTTCTCTTGATGCCAGTCTGCTTGTCAGTAAGATACTACAAGGCACAATGTGCTGGGAGACCCAGTGAGAGACAACATTGCAATGGCTGCTAACAGAGCCTGTGCATTGCCACTACTTCCCCCCACCCCTGAGAATCAGGGGAAATGCTGGAGATGCCTGGAAACAGTCAACCGCAGTTTTAGCAGTATATAAAAGCCATGAAACTGGAGGATGAGCAAAAGATTGCTCTGCTCTTAACAGTGTGAAGCACAGAAGCCCTAGATGTCTACAATGCATTCCACACAGAAGGGGTGTGGGGTTGATGAGGGCAGAGGAAAGCCTTGTGGAAATAATGAAAATATTTGAGGACCACAGTGTCCCTAGAAAAAATGTTACTTATGTTCAGGATGAGAACACAGAATGAATGAGAAACAGTAGAGAACTCGGTCACAGTCTTAAAACTAAAAAATCAGTCCCGTGAATATGGAATATTAAAAGACTCTCTCAATAAAAAGAGAAGTATAACAATAAAAATTCCATGAACAGTTACTAAGGGAGAAGGATCTGACACTAGAAAGGGCAATATGTATATGTCAAGCAGCAGAATGCATAGGAACAGAAATAAAAAGCATAGACAGGTACAGTGCACATGACTGTGAGTACTATAGCTAAACCAGCCAGGGAAAAGTTCACAGAAATTAAATTGGCCAAGGACAGAAACATGGAAAGCAGGAAACAATGCCAGAGATGTGGCAACCAGCATGAGTATAGGAAATGCACAGCATTCAGGCAAATACGTAGACACTGTAATAAAACCAACCAGTATGCTAAAATGTACAGAGAAACAGGAAAGAGCATGTATTAAGTGCAGAAAGGGGTTACTTAAGTGAAGAGGAAGAGCTGTCTTTAAGCACAATAGCAGAGGATGCTGAAAATGCAAAAGATTGGCTACTTAAAATGTGCACAAATGGCACTTATGTGATAGACAAGATAGATACGGGGAACAAGTAAATGTAATAACAGAAACCGAAATAGATGTAAGGACCATATGAAAGAAGAAAAGTTAGAAGTGTTTGTGAAATAGACTATAATGAAGGAACAATTCCAGTGTTGGGAGAGTGCACACTGACTCTTTAATACAAAGGGGAAACGATAAAATAAGAGTTTGTGGTGGTACACAGAGGCAAGCCACCAGTCTTGGGCCTATACACGTGTGAGGAGCTTGGTCTGGTTAAGAGGATGCATACCATGGAGAGACAGAAAGACAACACAGAACCAGTTATGAGAGTATTAATAGCATTGTATGAAGATGTATTCACAGGCAATAGGTGCCTCCCAGTAACATATAAGATTTAGTTAAGAGAAGATGCAGAACCTGTGGTACATGTTACCTGAAAAGTTCCACAAGGCTTAAGAAGGAGGCTGAAGAAGAGCTGCAAAACATGACAGCAAATGGTATGCTTTGGAGTACAGTGGACCCAAAAGATTGGGTTAACTCCTTAGTAATTGTAGAGCAAAAAAGGAGGGGGACTATCAGGCATGCACATGTACATTGATGATGTAATAATTTGGAGCAGTACTGCCATTGAACATCAAGAACGACTGAGGAGAGTACTGGAAATTGCGAGAGTTAATAACCTTAAACTAAATAAGGCCAAATGTCAATTTCAAACAACAGGAATAACATCCTTTGGAGAGAGACTGACCTCCAAGGGAATCTTGCATGATAAACCAATGATTCGAGCAACACGGAACATGCCAAGTATTCAAAGACTGATAGGCATGTTGAATCATGTCAGCAAATTCATACCTAACTATACAGCTTGCTCAACTCGCCTCCGACATCTCCTCCGCAAGGTCACCAAATGAGCATGAATGCAAGAGCATAACAGATAGTTAACTGTTTTAAAGCATATTCTGACAGCTGCAATTTTTTAACCTGTTGAAAGTCATCAAACTCTCCACGGATGCCTCAGAAGGAGGGCTGGGGCCAGTACTATTACAGTGTCAGGAGTGGTGTATAGATATACACAATCTATAGTTGTAGCTTCAAAGCAGAAATGGATCACAAGCCACTGATTACAATACACAAAAAGGGACTTGGAGAAGCACCTCCAAGGATACAGCATCTACTATTGAAAATACACAAGTATGATGTGACCCTAGAGTTCCTACCTGGACACCTTTTAGTAATGGCAGACACGCTCTCAAGAGCATGTGCTCCATCTGATGATACACCGCCTGATGATCTGGAAGAAGCAAAAACATATATGTGAACAAGATTAAAGTGTTATGTGTTGTATCTCCAGGCATATGGGATGAACTGGAGACAAACAGCTAAAGATGAAATGCTGCAAGCAGTGATACAACAATAAGCAAAGGAGGAAAAAATCAACACTTCCCACCTACATATTCCCACTATACACATGAGCTTTCAGTGAGCTCAAGAATGCTCTTGGAGAAAACACAGATTGTGGTTCCCACAGTGATGAGAAGGAAAATATTAGAACCAATACAGAGAGGGCACCTGGGAATGACCAAATCAAAAAGGAGAGAGAGAGAAATTTTCATCTGGCCACAGCTGAATAGTACCATGAGAAATGGTGAGCAAGTGTGGAACATGTCAGAAGTGCAGAGATTCCCAACAGAAAGAACTAATTATACTGCATGAACAGCTCTCAGTTTATGAGACAAAGTTGGAACTGACATGTTCTACTTGGGAAGACACAATCGCCTGGTTATAATGGACTATTTCCCAGTAGTCAGACTTAAAGATACTACTGCAGCGACAGTTGTCACAGACATTAAATCTGTAGTTGTGTAATGCCAACAGAGCCCAGCCATTGGCAGCCGGGATCAGACCTGGGACCTCTGGAGCTTAATGCATAAGCTCCTACTGCATGAGCTAAAAGATGAATCTCTTACCCAAGGCTGTAGCAGACTCATCAATCTCTAGCTGGTCTAGATGCCACTAGAGGAGGACAGAGTGTCACACCAAGCAGGCATGGGTACTATTGCATGTCATGGAATTCCAGGAACAGTAATAACTGACAATGGACCACAGTTCAAGAATAGGAAATTACTGGACTTTGCTAAAAGGTATGACTTTCATCATGAGACATCTAATTCCAGATATCCTCAAACCAATGGATTAGCTGAATGTGGAATACATATAGTGAAGAATTTGCTCAAAAAAGCAATGGTTGCAAGAGAAGATCCATATTTAGTTTGCTTCAGCTACTTCCTTAAGTATCCAACAGTAAATTTCATCAGGTCCTGCTGACTTGATTACATCTAACTGATCTACATATTCTTTAACTTGTTCTTTCCCTGCTCCAGCTTATTGTTCTTAACTTGTTCTTTCACTTCCCCCTTATTGTTAATATTAATTGTGTAAAGTATCTACTCATAATTTACCTATTTAGAGAAGACTGAAGCAAAATAGGCATTAAACACCTCAGCCTTCTTTATGTCATCTGTTATTTGCTCTCCTTCACTGCTAAGTGGAGGACCTACACTTTCCTTCATCTTTCTCATGCTCCTAGTTTATTTACAGAACCTGTTCTTATTGCATTTTATGTCCCTTGCTAGGTGTAACTCATTTTGTGCCTTAGTCTTTCTGATTTTGTATTTACATGCTTGTGCTATTCTTTTGCACTCCTCCTCAGCAATTCATCTGTTTCCACATTTTCTAGGATTCCTTTTTGATTTTCAGGTCATTAAAGACCTTGTGATGGAACCATATTGGCCTCTTACTATTTTTCCTATCTTCCATTTTCATTGGGCTAGTTTTGCTGTTATGCCTTTCATATTGTCCCTTTGCGAAACAGCCAGCTCTCCTGAACTCTTCTTTTCCCTTAGATTTTCCTCCCAGGGGACCTTACCTACCTGTTCTCTGAGTCTATTAGTCTGCTTTTTAGAAGTCCATTATACTTATTCTGTGATTTTCACTCCTTCTTCCTGTGAATCAGGTTATTAAGGCCCAGTTCATATTACAACTTTCAAACAAGTTTGTTACCATCTATTTATAAGATTTGTGTCTATAGACAACATGGTTAAAATGGTGGCAACTAACAACTTTTTGTCCTTGCCAGAGACCCAGACTAGCCCATGGCTAGTTGTCTTCCTGTAACTGGTTCAGCGCACTCTTCTTAGCAGCGTGGACAGGTCCTCTTAATTGTACCTGTGTAAGTGGTCTGGCCAATTCTCCTTCCTACTAGCTCTGCAGTAGGACATTCCAGAATTCACTGTCTCATGTATTGCTGCTGCTGTTCTGTGTGCATGTCATTTGGGACCTGTATCCTCTGCTAATGCACTATGTGATAGCTGCCTAAATTTTCCCAGCTGTGGATATATACTGACCTGTGTTACTTGCAATCAGATCAGGAGACCATGCTTTTGAATGGTACAAAAGTGCAGTTAAATATTACAATGACGACAGGGCCTAAGCAAGCAATCAGTAATTGTCTGTCATTTTGAACAGAAACAATTTTGTTTGAATTTGTAAATGAACCAAAAAAAATTGCTGTTGGGCTGGAAATCTGTCTGCTGGGTATTCCAGCCGGAAATAATTGTATTTCACAAAATTATAAACCTCAAATTAGGGTTTATAGTGGAAATACTGACTGGCCATTATCTGTATCATTGTACTCACAATGTTATAATTACACTCATTATGGTGGAGCTAAGACTTTGTGGTTAAAATGATGGCTGAAGTATGGTATTTTTCCATGGGATATTTCTTCCTTAACAGATGTTTAACTTGAAATCTGGAGTATAGGCTGCAGTTTTATTTGGCATCATTTTTCTGGTACTCACATACATAGGGCCTGCTTATTTATTTTTTATTTTTTCCTTTTTAAAAGCCTCGAGTTGAGTTCTCCTTTTGTGTCTGCAAATAAATGTAAATGCACAATAAATTGCAGGTTCAAATAAAGGTGTGTAGACCTCATATGGTAATTTGATGTAAACATGCTGGCATTTGGACCTTCAAAATTACTTACACACTTATTATCAGTCACAAAAAGTAAGGCTGCATTTCAAAAATTAGCTGACTAATGTTGTTATGCCAGATCTATGGGTCTGACCAACGTGCACTCCCTCAATCTTGGGAGCAGTTTTGGGGCTGCTTTGGCCTCTGGGGTAAGTTAGAGCAGACTCAGGACTGCTCTAACCTATGTTGGCTGGTAACAACTCCCATTGGGTGCTGGTTTTACCAGCTCTATGCCAGCCAGACATTCCCTCAGGCCAGAAGAATCACTAGCTGCCTTGTTAGGGCAGCTTTCTGGCTCCTTGGCACTGTGGGAGTGGCACAAAGGAAATGGAGCAGGGGCTCAGGGTCTGGCCTTATTACTGTACTAACTTGAAATATGATACTATCAAACAGTCACCATTGTATCTGGTTTGGCTGGGTTTTGAAAGGGGAGGATCAGGGAAAGAAAATTAGTATTTGAAAATGTTCAAAAATGATGTAGGTAGCCCCCATCATTGAAAAGTTGAGGGAGTATTGACTGAAATGGCTGAGTCATATGAGACAACAAAATGTGGGATATGTTGGCCAGAGAGTACAAGAGCTAGTAGTTACAGGACAAGACCATGAGGAAGACCTAGAAAAAGGTGGCTGAAGAAGCTGAAGGAGGACATGAAGGTTGGTGTCAGCTTGGCAAACACACTTGACAAGAACACTTGGAGATGAAGAACAAGAGCTGTCAACCCCAACTGATGGGATAAGGCGAAAAAAAAGAAGAAAAAGTTCAGAAAGGTCTGACAGTCTTGGGGGATGGGGTAAGAACCATTCACAGATGCAGCTGAGTATTGGTATGGGCTCTTTCCCTCCAAATATCCCAGCTCTAATAAGTTTTGGATAGGAAACTATACCAAAAACCTCACTGAGAAAAGAACTGGAGCATAGAAATGGCTACACTAGAACAAACTAGGAGCCCAGTCCTGTTAAACATTATTTACCTGAGTAGTGTTTATGAGAGTAGTCAGTTGGACTACCTGAGAGAATAAACACTACTCACATAAGTAAGGGCTTTCAGAATTAGGTCCTAATAATCCATCTGTTCTGGTATCCTTTCTCCATATTGGCCCATGCCAGATGCTGCACCAGAAGGCATATCCCTCCCATAATTGACTCTAGATAATTCATCTAAAACATGTCATGAACTTAAAATAGTAATATCACTGGGATCTCTGAAATCCCTATGACATCAATGGGACTCCATGCTGGCACTTGAGTCTGTCCACATAGAATTAGTTGTAGGATAAGAGACTATATTTGTCACAAGGATTTTGGGACTACAAACACCAGAGTGTTCCCAGAGAATCCTTCCCAGATTTTACATGACCCCCATTGGGACAGGACATTTACTGATGATTTCATTTACCACTATGGGATACTCAACCACTGCCGACAAATCTCATAGTTAAGGTACATTAAGAGAACATTAAGGTTGCAAAGTCAAACATGCAGAAGTTAGGAAATGCCAGAATTAGGGTCGCCCATGCAGGGGAACACACCATGAATGAGCTTTGAAGCAACACTTACAGCACTTTAATAATACAGACCCTCTGATCCTCTTTTTGGGGGCCATATAGTAACATCATCATCTCCTGCTTTTCCTCTTCTTGTCTGGTCCCCTCCTGTGATGACAACAGGAAAAAAAGGGTTTGCTGCCACCTTATGGGAAAAGTAGGGTATTACCTGCTCAGCAGCACCCACAATGCACATCAGTAAAGCTGGGCAAAAAAAAATTTCTGGCGAATAGTAAATTCACTGAAGAATGTATTTTTCAGGGCACTGAAACTATTTGCAAATTTAGGCTCAATCTGGCAAATAGTTTCAGCCGAAAAAAAATGGGGAACATTTTCTAAAAAGTCAAAGCAGTTCATTTCAACCATTGTGAAACGGTTTGTTTCGACTTTTCATTTTGAAACAGAAATTTAGCTAATTTTTAACAATTCAGTTTAGAAATTTAGCATTTTTTTAAAGAAACAAGTGAAATACAACATCAACAACAAAAGGCAAAAATCCCCAAACTAAAAATAAGAAAAAGTTTGGTCAAACAAAACATTCTGTTTGACCCAAAATGGATTGTTGTTGTTATTTTTGGTGAGAATAAAGGGGAGGGAAATCAGTTTTCATTTGAATTGAACCAAACAAATGTTTCAGTTCAGCCCCCAAACTGGTTGGTGTGTCTTCTGCAGTGTCCTTTTGTCATTAATGTCCATTCCTGATCTGGTGGCCATTTGCTACCATTGGTTCAATGCCATCTCTGTTGTCTTTCCATGGTAGTATTATCTGAAATGCTTCCAGTTCCATGTGCAGGACCAGTTAGACAGGCAGAACTGCAGGGTCTCAATGTGTGACTGAGATGATGGTGTAGGGAGGAGAGTTTTAGGTTTATTAGGAAAGGAGGAGCCAATACAGGAAGGATGGGCTCCACCTCAACCAAAATGGAACCAGATTGCTGGCATGTAAAATTAAAAAGGTTTTAGAGAAGTGGTGCCCAAATTTTTCCTAGGGCCGGAGCTGGGCTGGGGACAGAGCAGGGGGCGGAATGGGACTGAGGCTGGAGCTGGGCTGGGGATGTAGTGGAGTGGAGCTCAGCTGGGACTGGAGCTGGGTGCAGAGAGGGGCTGGTTGGCACTCCCTCCCTGCCCCCAATGGGGGCTGGCCCAGGCCCCACCACACACCCCCACCAAAGTTCCTCTGTGCCCTCTAGGGGAGTGCACTCCACAGTTTGGGGACCACTATTTTAGAGGATTTTTTAAACTAAGCTGGGGAAAAGCCAGCAGATGTGGAGGAGTACATGGTTCAGGCAGAGACATCCCTAAGGGATGAATTTATTAAAGCAGGAATTCTATCTCCTAGTAAAGGGAATAGGTAAGAAGTTGGTAAAGTACAGGCAGGAGCTAGTGGGGAACAGTCAAAAGTAACTGCTCAGTAATAGTGACCATAATGTAATTAAATGTAACATCCTCATATAGAGAAAAATATCAGAAACCCACTACAGTAGCATTTAACTTAAAAAAGGGGAACTACACAAAAATGAAGAAGCTAGTTAAATTGAAATTAAAAGGAACAGTCATACGGGTGAAATGCCTGCAAACTGCCTGGAGACTGTTTAAAATTACCATAACAGAGGCTCAAACTAAATGTATGCCCCAAATAAATAAAACAAAACAAAACAAAATACCCATAAGATGTCACCATGGCTAAACAGCAGAGTAAAAGAGATGGTTAGAGACAAAAAAGGAATGTTTCAAAAATTGGAAGTCAAATCCTGCTGAGGAAAATAGAAAGGAGCATAAACTCTGGTAAGTCAAGTGTAAAAGTATAAATAGGCAGGACAAGAAAGAATGTGAGGAGGAACTAGCAGAGCACACAAAAACTAATAGCAAAACATTATGTAAGTATATCTGAAGCAGGAAGCCTGCCAAACAGTCAGTGGGGCCAATAGACGATCAAGAAGCACTCAAGGAAGACAGGCCCCTTGCACAGAACCTAAAATTCTTTGCATTGGTCTTCATTGTAGAGGATATAGGAGAGATCACCTCACCCTATCCATTCTTTTTAGGGGAATATATAAGGAATTGTTCCAGACTGAGGTGTCAATAGAGGACATTTTGGAACAAACTGATAAATTAAACACTAATAAGTCACCAGGACCAGATGCTATACTCCCAAGAGTTCTGAAAGAAATCATTTATGAAATTGCAGCACTTCTAACTGTGGCATGTAACTGTGAAGGGGTATACAAACCCCACACTGGGCAGCCAGGGGTTAGGGAGTTGGTCTGGGCCCAGCCAGACCTGCCCTGCCACACCTGCAAGAGATGCACAGGCTAGAGAAGGAGTTAAAAGGGCAGAGCAGCTCATTTGTGGGCTGACCAGGGAAAAGAAAGGATCTTTAACTTGCAGCTGCTGAGGGAAAGTAGGATCTCTCCCATCAGTAACCGCCTGACGGTCCCTCCCTGAGGGAAAGGAGGACTTATGTCTGATAGATCCTGAGGGAGAGGCATTTCCCCCTCTTGCATACTGGCTCAGTTTGCTTGTGTTCATTTCCTTTGTTTTGTTTATGGACGACAGGGATGGATTACTTGATGATTACTGGTTCTGTTCATTCCCTCTGAAGCACCCAGCATTGGCCCCTGTGGGAAGACAGGATAATGGGCTAGATGGACCATCGGTCTGATCCAGTATGGCTGTTCTTATGTTCTTACCATGGATAGGAAGAGACTTGAAACTTACCTGGCTGGAGGCTCAAGTCACAAGAGGAGACAGCTGCTGCCCAACAGGGAGACAGTTGCCACACTACACCTGGCCACAAAGAGGCCTCAAATGGTGAACTGACCCCTTTCAAACTCTCTTGTTATGGACAGCAAAATTTCAGCATTAGAGGGGTGATAGGAAGTGGCACAGAGAGGGCAGCCTTAAGGTGCTCCTGAGGCCAGACTCTTTTGTTAGCCCTCACAGGGCCCTGGGTCAAAGTCTGGTGGAGTGAGAGGGCCCAGGCTCCTCTACCAATCCCCTCTCCTGCCGTCAGAGCCACTGAGAGAGGGTTTGGGCCCTGGTGAAAAAAATGTTTTGGGTCCCCCAGCAAGGGCGGACCCGCTAAACAGGGCCGACTGGGGGGGGGGAGGAAGCCGGGCCCCGGGCAATTTGTACCGGCTTCCCCCCCCCCCTCGTTGGCCCTGCCTGCCGTATTTCAAAGGGCCTAACCCTTTGACCACTAGGCTATGCTCCCCATGAGCACCGGCCCTCACAGTAACCTATTGCTTAAATCAGCCTCTGTGGGAGATGACTGGAGAATAGCTAATGTAACACTGATTTTTAAAAAAAAAATAGGCTCTACAGGCAATCCTGGCAATTACAGGCCAGTAAGTCTAAATTCAATACCAGGCCACTTGGATGAAACTACAATAAAGAACTAAATTTTCAGACACATAGATGAACACGGTACGTTGGGGAAGAGTCATGAGAGCTTTTGTAAAGGGAAATCATGCCTCGCTAATCTATTAGAATTCTTTGAGGAACTCAACAAGAATGTGGACAAGGGTGATCAAGTCCATATAGTGTACTTGGACTTTCAGAAAGCCTTTGATAAGGTTCTATACCAAATTCTCTTCAGCAAACTAAGTAGCCATGGGATGAGAAGGAAGGTCCTCTCATGGATCAGTCACTGGTTAAAAGATAGGAAACAAAGTGCGGGAATATTGGTCAGTTTTCACAATAGAGAGAAGTAAATAGCAGGGTTTCCCAAGGATCTGTACTGGGACCAGTGCTGTTCAACATATTCATAAATTATCTGGAAAAAGGGGTAAACAGTGAGGTGGCATAATTTGTAGACATTACAAAATTACTCAAGATAGTTAAATGCAAAGCTGACTGTGGTACAAAGAGCTCTCACTAAACTGGGTGACTGAATGAGACAAGGTGATATCTTTTATTAGACCAACTTCTGTTGGTGAGAGAGACAAGCTTTTGAGCTTTTCTTCAGGTCTTGGAAAAGTACTCAGAGTGTCACAGCTAAATAATTATATTAAACAGGAGATAAATATAACAGAACAGGGTAAAACACTATTCTCATCGGGATCACCGGTGCCCATACTGAATTTCCCCAGTCACGTGACCTCATATAGCAAACATACAATTTGTGTCCCATTGGTATGCGTACTTTGTGGGGGCCCTTGATGACCTGTGACCACAACATTGACTGTGCAGAAGTTAGCAATGTGGCTCACTGGGTTTAGTACAGCCCAAAAGACTTACAAGTGGGATAAGGTGGTAAGTCCCTCCACAGATTTAATAGGCAGCAGGTAATAAAATCCCCAACCCCTTATCACGTGTCCCTAGCCTTTGTTTGCAAGAAGCTGGGAATGGACAACAGGGGATAGATCACTTGATGATTATTTGTTCTGTTCACTCCTTCTGAAGTACATGGCATTGGCCACTGTCAGAAGACAGGATACTGGGCTAGATGGACCTTTGGTCTGACCCTGTAAGGCCGTTCATAAATATATGGTGGAACACATTGTTTAGCATAAGTAGTTAATGCATATTTTAAGGGAACTTTCAAGGTGAAATGGCTTGTTAAAATCCAGTCATAGGGGAAGGGAAGGTGGGGAAGTTAGCTGATGGGGTTTGTTAGTGGGTTATAGGTTGTTGTAATAAGCCCTAAATTCAGTGTCTGTCTTCAGTCTATGATTTTTAGTATCTAGCAAAGTTATGGGGTGTTGGGAAGTCTAAAAGTATAACTGGGTTCAAAAAAATTAGCTAAGCTCATAGAGGATAGGTCCATTGATACTATTGGTCAGGGATGCAGCCCCTTGCTCTGGGCATCCCTAAAGCTCCAACTTCCAGAAGCTGGGACTGTATGACAGGGGATGGATCACTTGAAATTGTCCCGTTAATTCCCTCTGAAGCATTTAGCACTAGTCACAATACTAGATTAGATGGACCATTGGTCTGACCCAGTATTGTGATTCATACGTTCTTCTTTTCCCAGGATCAAGCTCTCTTTATAAGGAGCTGGGGACTAGAACCTCTGTTTGCAAAGCCTGGGGTGGTCAAGTGCCGCTGGATGGCCCTGCAGAGGCAGGGCCAGGGAGCACTGTGGAGAGTAGGCACTGCAGGAAGTAGCACCCATGAGACACAGAGTGACAGTACCTGCGTCCCTCTGATTGGCCAAGTGCCCCTACTTAACCCCAGGGGTTGGCCCAGGAAGTTGTCTAGGCAGTCATATAGATCTTGGCCTGCTACATAACCAGACTTTGCCTTGTCTCCTGGTCTCTGATTGCAGCCTGACTTTGACCCTGATTCTCAGTTCTAACCTGGTACTACCTCTGATCTCTGGTCCTTGGCCTGACTCTGACTCTTGTTTACAGAACCTGGCATTGTGATTCCTCTAACTCTGGCCCAGTGATTCCTCTAACTCCTGTCCCTGGTGGGCAGACCTCAGCCCAGCTGTGACCACTAGGCAAAACCACCCACGCCCTGGTCCCTTACATTCATGGCCTAATTCCTCCATTTTTGGAGCTAGTAACCCTCTTCTTCTGTAAAAAGAACAGGAGTACTTGTGGCACCTTAGAGACTAACAAATTTATTAGAGCATAAGCTTTCGTGGGCTACAACCCACTTCTTCGGATGCATCCGAAGAAGTGGGTTGTAGCCC
>NW_020664393.1:42699632-42709056 GCF_002925995.2 Terrapene triunguis | reverse complement strand
CCCCCCCCCCCCCCCGCTGCCCGCCTGCCACTCACCTCCCCATTCGCCTCCACACCCAGCTCGCCCTCCCGCCTCATCTCCCCACCTGCGGAGGCCCCCGAAGTGCGGGGCCCAGGGGCAGTTGCCCTGATTCGCCATACCAAAGAGATGGCTCTGGGCAGGAAGGATAGGAAGATGCAGACTGTGGCAAGTGGGTGCCTGATCCACATACACAGTCTACCACTGCTATCAGTTACTTCATTAGCTCAAGTGGTAGAGGATATGCTGTGGATCTAAAAGTCCAAACACTGGTGATGACCCAAGCTGCGGGTCAATATGGTACCATGTGATGGAATTTCTGTTTTTTCAGGTTGGTTTTTTTTAAATCAGGAATGATATCCTGAAAAGCTGCATTAAAAGAACATTAAGGTTGTAAAGTCAAACACCCAGAAGTTAGGAAAAGCCAGATTTAAGGTTTCCTTGCAATCTTAATTAAGCCCCCTTGTGTGTAATACAATCTTTAATTACATGCTAACATATTATTTGTTCCACAGGACCCCTACCTCATTCAAAGTACAGAGTGAACTATGCTCTGGGAATGAATCAGCATTGTATAGAGAAGGAGAATGTTGTTTTTAGGACCTTTGCCTTATTTGGTGCAGAAGTTGAAAAGTGTGTAGTGAATGAGATGGGATTACAGAAAGAAAGGATGGTGTTGGTTGAGGAAGTTGAATGCTGCCCTGGAGAACTGGATGAATAGATTGTAAGGCCAGAAGGGACCACTGTGATTATCTAGTCCGACCTTCTGCATAACACAGGTCACAGAATTAATAATTCTTGTTTCAATATATTAGAGCATATCTTTTTGAAAAACATCCAATCTTGATTTTAAAATGGCCATCAGTGAAGAATCTACCACAACCCTTGGTAAATTGTTTCAATGTTTACTTAACCTCGTTGTTAAAAATTTACATCTTATTTCCAATCTGAATTTGTCTATCTTCAACTTCCAACTATGGGATCTTGTTATTCCTTTGTCTGCTAGACTGAAGAGCCCATTATTAAATATTGGTTCCCCATGTAGGTATTTATGAACTGATCAAGTTACCCCTTAACCTTCTCTTTGTGAGCTCTTTGAGACTAAATCTATGTAGCTTACCACTATAAGGACATGTCAGTACACGGGCTAGTGCATAGCAAGCTGGGGTGTAAAATCTACAGTGCTCTAACAAGGCACTAACTGGCTTTACAGACCC
The DNA here is from genome assembly GCF_002925995.2 of Terrapene triunguis. NCBI lineage: Eukaryota > Metazoa > Chordata > Testudines > Emydidae > Terrapene > Terrapene triunguis. Next base: position 42,707,821 of record NW_020664393.1, on the reverse strand, counting down.
TTCTACCATGAACTAAAAGTTCTGTATTGTGCTTTTACCTACTGCTGTTTCAAACTGAACGTTTAGTATGTGGTCACAGGGTCCACATAGCCATATGTAGATTTAAGAGCAGTTTAGACAAACACCTGTCAGGGATGGTCTAGATAATACTTAGTCCTGCCATGAGTTCAGGGGACTGGACTAGATGATCTCTCGAGGTCCCTTCCAGTTCTATGATTCTATGAATTAAGAAGATAAAAAGAAATAGTGAATGTAATCATTCACTGACTGCAGCAGGGGTTGGGCCAGTGGAAAAAATAGTGTGTGAGCATATAATTAGACTGTATCAGAAAGCATAGGCACAAGGGAGCAACCTGAAGTCTGGCCGTGTGTGTGTAAAAATATTATACACAGAATTCTTCACCTAAGGCCTCTGTGTTAGTGCAGGGCAAAGCACCAGCTGCAGGCAAGAAAAGGCTGGGCAGCGTGGGCCTGGCTGTTGGCCTGGCAATACCTTACGTTTCCCATGAGGTGGCAGCACGCGCTTGTGTTTTTCAAGCCGCTGTGTTACTACCACAGAGAGGAACCAAGTGCGAGGCCTGGAAGTGTTGTTAGCAGGCTCGCTCCGGCGCACGCCCCGGGGCCCTCCCACAGGCAGCGGCAGCGCGCGGAGGAGAGTGCAGAGGGCGTTGGAGGCTGGAGCCGGGGAGGTCTGTTAAGGTACAGAGGGCTCCTGGGCTCGGCCGGGCTGTAGGGGCGCTTCCCCCTTTCCACCAAGGAGCCCGGACGCCTGGCTTAGGGGCAGGCGGGGTCGGTGTCTCTGCGCCCTGCGGAGAAGGGGTGGGAGGAGCTGCAGTCCTCAGCCGGGACGCGGGAGAGGAAATGAACGCGCAGCTACTAATGCCCGGCGGAGGCAGGCGCGAGGTGTGCGGGGAGAGGTGCCCAGCCTGTCCCCCGGGATCCCCGGCTGCTCAGACCTCCCCCCCCACCACCCCGCGCGTGTGATGGGGAAAGTACCCGCGGGGCCAGAGCCGGGTTCTCTGCTGCAGCTCTGCGGGGTTTGCAAAGCGCGACCCCCGCCCTGCGCCAGCGCTTTGACATTCCCTGGGAGGGCACGGGAAGGGGGGCGCCCCCTGCCCTCTCCCATCACCCAGCTGTGCCTGAGAGCGGCCCCGGCCACACCCCCGTTTGCCTTGGGCAGAGCAGGGTCTCGCCAGGCCTACGCAGCAGGCTGAGACGCGCAGTATTGGCCTGCGTCGTTACTAGAGCACCCCAACCAGCGGGGAGCTGGGCTGCTTTCGGGTTCACCCCCTTCTAGAGTGCGCACTTGTGTCCCCCTCTCTAGTGCTGACAGGACAAACACCACTGGACTTGAACAACCCCGTCTCACTCCCACTTACTTCTGTCCAGTAAAGCGACTCACCGCTTCAGTGTTGGTGTAATGGGGCCTTTGGGTAGTGAGCTCTGGGCAGGCAGACCACACGACACATCTTGGCAGCTTTGGGGCTCTCTGCTGGGGCAACGGTGTGCCCGTGCTGATTCATTGCAGGACTAGGAGCCCTAGATTGTACCCTCTTCAAACCATGTCTCTACCTGTGTGGTTTGTAGGCCTCTAGCACATAATGTTGGTGATTAAATTATAACATATGCTCGATCAACACTCTCCCTGCCTATTCTGTGTTTTGTTTTTTAACATTTAAGAAAACTTCCCTTCCCAGGACACAACCCAGGGTAGGGGGGGGGAAAGGAGTGAGCAGAAAAGAGGAGTCTCTCTCTTCGATTGGGAAGGGGGGAGATTTTATCTACTTAGGAATAGCAAATTTTTGCATGTTTTTTTACACACTTCATGTTGTTACTATGGGATTTTTAATGTAATACTCCATTATTTGTAATTCTGTATTTGGTGAATTATATGACTTATTTGTATAGCACCCAAAAGTGTGCAAGGAACTTTGCAGAAGAAACAGAACAGTAATAATACCTAGCTCGGTTATAGCACTTTTCATCAGCAGATCTCAAAGCATATTTTTATATCATGCTTTACAAAGGAGTCAGTATCATTGTCCCCATTTTACTCATGGAGAGATTGCTTGTTCCCCTCCCTGTGCCTCTGAGAGCGAGCTCCCTACCCCAATCAGCTTACTACCTATAGCTTCTATGGCCCTAATCTTGCAAGGACTTACTCATGAGCATAAGTCTCTGAAGGACTGGAGCCTAATTTTAGATATGCCATAATGTGTAAGGTTAAAAAAATGGTGGGGGCATAGACAGATAGGAAGATGTGAGAAGGGACAAGGGTTACAGTCCACACGGTCAGGCCTGCCAACGGGGGAGACAAAGGGGACAATTGGCCAGGGTCCCGGGTGATTTAAAAGGGCCCGGGGCCCCCCGGCCACCGCCACTGTGCCAGCGGTAGTGGTGGCGGTCAGGAGCCCCGGGCCCTTTTAAATTGCACAGGCAGGCTGCAGGGCTCAAAGGCCCGCCTGCCCTCTCCAGACACCTGCTCGGGCAACTTGTCGACCCAGCAGTCAGCCCCAGCTGGGGAGAGGAAGGGGCAGGGCCAGAACCTCTCTTCTTCCGGCCACGCTGCCCAGTGAAGTGCAGCGGCTGCCCTGGGGTTCAGCTTCTCTAGGGACAGTGGCCCAGCGAGCCGGAGACCTCCCTGACATGCTCAGAGTCAACTCCTGTCCCCAGAAGCTGAGCCTGGGCAAGGCAGGGAGCGGCAGCAGTGGCAGCCCTCTCCCCCGCCCCAGGCTCAGCTTCTGGGGACAGGAGCCAACTCTGAGCATGCCGGGGAGGGCAGGGGAGCTACAGCTCAATGGGCCACTGTCACCAGAAGCTGAACGGGGGGGCGGCCTCCTGCTGCCGCAGCCAGGCACTCTCCCAGGCAGCTGCTGTGCTGCACCAGGAAGCATCCAGGAGCGGCTCCGGAGCCTGGCTACCAGAAGAGCAGCCGAACAGCCTGGGGGAGCCGGGCCAGCGCAGCAGGAGGACAGAGCCCCATGCCCATTGTGAAAGTAGAATGAATTATATTGTAAAAATAGAATGGATTAAAGAAATGCTGTATGTTCCTTTAAGCAGGAATAAGGAATGTTGAAATATAGTTGTCAGGAAGAGAAACATTAAGGTATGAAACAATGGGTCCACTAAAGCTAATGGTGGGACATTAACAGGAGATCGGTAATAGTTAGTAAGGAAATAAGATAAGTTTACCTGGGGCTAGATATACATATCAGTTCTGCTTCCTTTTGTTATCTTGTTAAGTTCGCGCCCTTTTATCTGTATAAATAAGATAGTTTGAGTCTTGCATGGTACTCACATTATCTGGGTGTATTAGCAGAGCGCTTTGCTAATAAACAGAGTGGTCTGACAAATCGCGAGTCCTGAATTTGACTTTGACACCAGCTAACTTGGTATGGGGAGGAGGGGCGGGGAGAGCGTGAGGGCCCCAGGCTGGGGGTGGGATGGGGAGGAATCACGTTGGAGGTCATGCAGGAGGGGTCACGTGGGGGTGTCACGTGTTGTCTCCCCCCCACAGCTAGTGCCCCCCTTTGTGTCCCTCCCACTAGTCGCCTCTCGCTGGGCCAGCGCAGGTGCAGCACTGCCCAAATGTCAGGCGGAGCAGGGACCCATTGACTGTTCTGCCATGGGGCCCGGAATTGCTGTCGGCGGGCTTGCCAGTTTAAGCCCATGCACATTTTGAGTATTGCCGCAGTACTGAAACTTGTTGTAACTCATTATTTATTATTGTTTGGAGTGCTCCTGGATAACATTTCATAATCCTAAACAGGAAATCTATTTTTAAAGCAGAATTTGTTCTTCAGTGTTGCAATTTGTTGTCTTTTTTAGACTTGTGATCATGGCGATTGACTGGATTGGTTTTGGTTATGCGATTGTGGTGGCTCTTGGCGGTGTTGTAGGATATAATCGCAAAGGTAAATGCGGGGGTGGCAGGATTTGGAAATGGAGGGATTGATTCTATACTGCCTTCCACCTTGTGAAGTCATTTACATCAATGCAAAGTGCGGATAAATTGCTCCTAAACCAGAATGATGATATTTTAGATCCACTTCGCACAAGTGTAAATGGCTACATGAGTCAGATCCTGACAAGTAGTTCAGACCAAGTCAGGAAAGAATTACTGCTTCTGCTGTCTAGATCAGTGGTGGACAACCTGCAGCCCATCATGGTAATCCGCTGGCAGGTCGCGAGACAGTTTGTTTACATTGACCGTTCGCAGGCACGGCCGCCCACAGCTCCCAGTGGCTGCGGTTCGCCGTTCCCAGCCAATGGGAGCTGCAGGAAGCGGCGCGGGCTGCGGGGGAGAAGGGGCATGGCTGCAGTTTGGGCCAGTCCCCATAGGGGGCGGGGAGGGGAGGGAGTGTGACCCAGCTCCGCTCCTGGCCTGGTCCCGGCTGCCGTCCCGGGGTCCCAGCTCCTGGCCCTGCCCCCAGTTGTGGTCCCAGCCTTGGCCCCCTTACCCCTGTCCACGTCCCTCCCCTCCCGGAGCCGCGGCCCCACTCCCTGCCCCGGGTGGGGGAGCGTGGACTGGAGTAAGGGGTGGCGTTAGGTAAAAAGTTTGGGGATCACTGTACTATAGTGATGGAAGAACCCCTTTTGTCTCTGCAGCTGTGCCGCCATAGTGTTTCTAGTGTAGACATACCCTAAAACAGAACTCAATAGAGAATCTGGGGTATGGACTTCACAATACCGAGCATTGGAACTTTATTCTTATCAGGCTGTTATACAAGACCTACTCATTGAAACATTACATAGTAAAAATGATTCTTTTCCAGAGTCATTCGTAGCCAAAATGTGGGAAAACTCCAGTTCATCTCAGATTTTAGTTGTAGCAGCAAAACAGTAAATTGTCTAATAATAATAAGAATAATAATATTCTGTAGTCTGTTTTTTCAGTTGTTCCTCACATTTTCATTTTCATATTCCTTAATGGTTTACTGCAGGAAGTATAGTCTCTTTGGCTGCTGGTCTCTTCTTTGGTTTGGTGTCTGGTTATGGAGCGTATTGTGTAACACATGACTCCAAAGATGTGAAGATATCATTTTGTAAGTATTAAAATGTGTACAGTTTAAAATAGACTTTTACATGAAGTAAAGACTGTTCAAAATACATATTCTGTTTAATTTTTTTGCATCATATGACACCTCAGTCTGCCTGACAATTTAACTAGTTAGACACTTTGCTTCAATTTAGTTTTTTAAAGTTGGAAGCTTTATACATACAAAATACAGGTAATAGGATATGATAGAGACTAGATGTTTGAGGTAATACCTTTTATTGGACCAACTTCTGTTGGTGGAAGGTACAAGCTTTCAAGCTTCACAGAGCTCTTCTTCAGGTCTGGGGAAGGTAACTAAAGCGTCTAAGCTAAATACAAGTTGTTCACATATGCTGCAGGAGACCACTTAAAACAGGGGTGGGCAAACTTTTTGGCCTGAGGGCCACATCTGGGTATGGAAATTGTATGGCAGGCCATGAATGCTCACAAAATTGGGGGTTGGGGGGTGGGAGGGCTGTGGCTGGGGGTGCTGGCTCTGGGTTGGGGCTGGGGATGAGGGGTTGGGGGTGCAGGAGCGTGCTCAGGGCTGGGACCGAGGGGTTCGGAGGGCGGGAGGGGGATCAGGGCTGGGGAAGGGGCGCACGAAGGGGTCGGGTGCAGGCTCTGGGCAGTGCTTACCTCAAGCAGCTCCCAGAAACAGCGGCATGTCCCCCCTCCGGCTCCTACGTGGAGGTGCAGCCAGGCATGTCCCCCCCTCCAGCTCCTATGCATAGGGGTAGCCCGGGATCTGCCCGCTGCCCTGTCTGCAGGCACCACCCCTGCAGCCCCCATTGACTGTGGTTCCTGGCCAATGGGAGCTGCGGGGATAGCGCTTGGGGTGGGGGCAGCATGCGGAGCCCTCTGGCTACCCCTACGCATAGGAGCCGGAGGGGGGACATGCCACTGCTTCCGGGAGCTGTGCGGAGTGACGCAAGAGCCTGCTCCCACTCCCCAGCTGGAGCGCCAGAGCGGGGCAAGCCTCAGACCCCACTTCCCAGCGGTAGCTCGAGGGCCAGATTAAAACATCTGGAGGGCTGGATGTGGCCCCCAGTCCATAGTTTGCCCACCTCTGACTTAAAATGAAGTGGGCAATTAAGGGTTAGCTAACCTATCCTGTCACTCTCATATCCTGGAACACTCAAGGCTACAGCAGTGCTGCAGACCGGTAAATGTTCTCTTTACGTATATTTTAAAAACTCTTCTACTATTAGATTTTTTTTTAAATTGTTTTTGACTGCTTACAAAATAAGGGCCTGAGCCTGCAAAAACCTACATGCATGTTTAACTTTGCGCATGGCAACCATCCCAGTGAATCTGGAGCTCAATGGGACGATGTGGTGTGGAAGAAAACACAGTCTTCACTCTTAGGTTGTTTGCAACAATTCAGAGACAGTTTATTCCAAGCAATTGGAAGAGGGAGAGTGCACACAGACAGGGATTCCGCTAGATAAACAATTACGGCAAGCATTTATACCTTTTGTTGCGTACAATAATGATCAACAGCCATGTCTTGTTTATACATATTCCTCCCTGATATCTTACTTTTCTCAGCAGTTCCTGCTACAGTCTGAGTTCCATTCTTATCTAACACAAGGTCAAAACAGTATCTCTTACAGTTTTTTTCCCACTCGCCCAGGCCCTGCCTTAAAGTCTCGCATTATTACAGTTAGTGTTAGCCTGACTCTTGCTCTATTCCCTAGAAACTAGGATATTTGCGTCCAAATTCCCTTTATCCCTTTTTCCACTTCCACAGTGGGATAAAGCTAAGCATGTGCATAAGTGTTTACAGGATCTAGGCCTAAAAAACAGTAGTCACTACTTTATCCATCTCCAACTCTGATTGTAACAAGGGTATTTAATGCTTTGCTAGGAAACCAGAATAGTAGCACTCTTACATGTATGGGAAATTATACCATACAAACATGAAAGGTGTGTGTTACCAGATTTGCCCATTACTTTGGGGTACGTTCATTTATTAGGGTTACTCTTCAGGGTGGGGGCGGGGGGAGTTTTGTAATTCTGTCAACGTACTGCTTGTGTCACTTGTGTTTTCATATGGAGCTCTACTTCTCCCTTCTGCAAGTTTCCTCCCAATGGAGCTATCCTGCAGGACCTAGGTTCCCCAGGGCTGGGTTCCTCCAGCCCCAGAATCAGATGAAAATACGCACGCACGCATCTGACTGGACCGGGTCAATCAGCACGCCCAAGCTGAACCCCTTATGTCCCTGGACTCAGTAGGCTGGGTAGAGCAGCACTTCCAAGCTGACACCCTCATATGCCATGGGGTGTGTGGGGGGGGGGGAAGCAACCAGCTTAACCATAAAAGTTATTTATTGCCAAGTAATAACCATACAAGAAGAGCCAAACAAACAAAACAGTTACAATATTATCTCTAGCTTAAATTTTATTACAAAAGTCAGGTTTAGAAAACTATAACTGATCACACAAGTCAGGGTTAGAAAGCTGTCAAGGCTGGATCCCCACTTTGAACTTTAGGGTTCAAATGTAGGGGCCTGCATGAAAATTTCTAAGCTTATCTACCAGCTTAGCTTTGGTCCGCTGCCACCATCACAAGAATTCCCTCCCTGGGAAGCCTTGAGAAACCTTTCACCAATTCCCTGGTGAACACAGATCCAAACCCCCTTGGATCTTAAAACAAGGAGAAGTTAACCATCCCCCCTCCTTCCTTCCACCCTCCTTTCACCAATTCCTGGTGAATACAGATCCAAACCCCCTTGGATCTTAAAACAAGGAGAAATCAATCTGGTTCTTAAAAAAGAAGGCTTTTAATTAAAGAAAAAGGTAAAAATCATCTCTGTAAAATCAGTATGGAAAATAGCTTACAGGGTAATCAAACTTAAAGAGCTCAGAGGACCCCCCTCTGTCTTAGGTTCAAAGTACAGCAAACAAAGATACACACTCTGGTAAAAAGGTACATTTACAAGTTGAGAAAACAAAGTAAATCTAAGACGCCTTGCCTGTCTTTTACTTACTAGTTTGAAATAGGAGAGACTTGTTTAGAAAGATGGGGAGAACCTGGATTGATGTCTGGTCCCTCTCAGTCCCCAGAGCGAACCACCCCTTAAAACAAAGAGCACACACAAAAGCCTTTCCCCCCCCAAGATTTGAAAGTATCTTGTCTCCTTATTGG
>NW_020664393.1:42651951-42699622 GCF_002925995.2 Terrapene triunguis | reverse complement strand
GTCTCTGTACACAGAGAGCTGTTACCCTTCCCTTCATAGTTATGACAAAAGCTATACCTAGAGTAGGGGGGAAAAAACAGCAGAGAGAGAGAGTTGGCTTCTCACCACTCTGTGAAGCTTGAACCGGTCAGGGTTCCCAGGTGATAGTGGTAGCTGAGGGTCCGGAGTGCTGGAGACAGGCAGAGCTCCCACCACGATCAGTCAGGAGAGATGAAGTCCCAATGGAACCGATGCAGATTTTGGATCCAGAACACTAACTTGAGCATGGGTAGGGGGTTTTGTAGGGAAACAACAGTGGTTCAAGAGAGAGCACTAGATGAGTAAACTGATGGCTCAAGGGAGTATACCAATGTTGTTTTGGTCAGGCTAGACAATAGGAACTGATTATTCCTGGCTATGGGCGGTGTTCCTTCGAAGGAGCTCACAATGCAATTAGGCAGCTTCAGTATTTTTGATACCAGTAAAGGATTTATTTCTAGAATTGGTCTGATAACTATTGAGCTGGTTGTATGCAGGCATGGGTTCATTAACATCTGGAGCAGAGATCCACCATCATGCAGTGCTTCCCTACTTTTCTGGTCCCAGAGTTCAGTGCAGTTCTTGCCTTGGAATCTCTGTTCTCTATTCTGTATGCTAATAGAGATGCCTCCCTGTCCTACCTTCTATGCAGATGAGGCTAGGGGAGTTGCCTTAATCCTGTCATCCTTGTCCAGAGGGGTTTAGGTGTGTCTTTCACTGCCTTTTCATTGTTTTTTTGTAAGTCTCTTTCTTCTGATTGGTTTTGGTTCAAGCAGAGGCTATGGGGGGGAGGGGGGGGGAAGATGTCCTTCATGAGTCAGACAGGCTGGATACTGCCCCCGATTCCACAAGAACACAGAGCTGACAGGTAACACGAGTTTCCATTTTCAGTGTTTTTATAAATAAATTGTATATGTTGTCCTGACTTCCTTGAACTCTTGAATTCAGATTTCTGTGACTGGAGCAGCTGTGGGAATTTAGGCCATCATTTTTGAGTGCCCAATTTGAGACACCTGAAGCCTGATTTTTCAGAGGTGCTGATGCCTACAGCTCCCATTGGCTTCACTTGGAACAGGGGACGCTCAGCACCCATGAAAATTGGACCCAAGGTGTCTCAGCATTCTTGAGTAATCCAGGCATTAGTGCCTGGTCAGTAGCGCCTTTGTGGAATGGACACGCTTTTCAACCTGGAACGATGGTAAGTATATTCAGGGCTATAGGGGAAGCTCATGTGGTGGAGTGGTCTTGTTTTTGCTCAGGCACATGCCTGAGGTTAGGTTATGGGAGCATAAAAGAAAAGCGGTGATTAGAAATCACTTTTGCTTCATTGCTTAATGAGTGTATGCTTAGTGAGTGGAATTTCATGATCTGTGTTTAGCTGTCAGAACTTGTCTTAGTATTGTGGGATGAGCCTACAGAACAAGTTTATGTTCCCTTCCCAAGCAAACATAACTAATTCTTGTCCCCTGTGACTACACTGCTGTGTGACTACACTGCTGGCTTGTGGGTTCTGGAAAGGGATACTTTGGGTTGCTCCATAATAAAAAGAGGAGGAATTTAGCATCACTTCCAGCTGCAGGAGACGTAGAGGTCGGCTGCCTATGCTGAGACCTATGCTCTTGCCGACTCTTAAAAATTATTTCAAATGATAGTTCTTCATCTCCCCCCACCCTCTCAAATAGCTGTCTGTATTTTCTGGTGAATCTTTCCACTCATATAGCATTCTACTAATGTATCAAAAACCCCTATGACAGGCAGTTAAGGATTCTTTGGCATTTCCATTTTACAAATGGGGAAAGAGTAGCAGGAGCATTGTATGATTCCCACAGTAGCCTTAATTATGCCAGTGTTGGAGTTGGGGTTAGAACCTATATTACGCTGCATCAGATACCCTATCACACTACTGAGCTATCCCATCTCTTTTAGGCCAATGTGGCATTGTCCAACCTCAGAGGAACCTGCTGGGCTGGAACTTTTGGCGCTCTTGATGCCATTAGTGGCAACTCAGATGGCACAACCCCTCACAGCGAAGAATTGATGTCAGGTCTGCCCCCGTGAACCAAAGAGCCTGTGGCCATGCCATAGGCCATATCAATAACAATGTTCTTTAGGGAAAATATGTGACAAGCAGCTGTTTATATTTTCAAGGCAACCTTTCAACCAAAAGACTTAACTTTTTTTATTGCTGAGATTAGCCTTAGCATTTATAGGTTCCTGAAATTGGGGGTTGGGAAAGGCGCTATAATGGTATATGATGAGGGGATTTGTGAGGCAGTGTTCAGTCAACTGGTACAATGTGTAGTGGCTTATACTACTCTCCTGATCGCTCCGTACATGCAAATGTAGCAGAATAATTCACACTGTTTGACAGTGTTATGAGTGTCTGCAAAGTAAGATTCTGCATGTTTCTATATTTAGAAATGTTACTTACAGCTAAGAAAATCAGAGTACTGTATTTTGAAAGATTTTCGGGGCTGTAGGTTAAAATAAAGATGCACAGTTGTTTCATCTCTAGATCTCAAAGTACTCAACAAAGGAGTTAAGCATCATTATCCCCATTTTACAGATGGGGAAACCAAGGCACAAGGAGTTGCCAAGTGTCAACCAGCAATCTAGTGACTGAGCTGGGACAAGAACGCAGGTCTCCTGAGTTCTAGTCTGGTGCTCTATCCATTAGGCTATACATGTAGCTAGTTACAGCATGCTGTTAGACCAGGGGGAGCTGTATCACATGAAGTTTCACAGCAGAAGGTAGTGAAAAGTGTATTTGGTAGTCCTTTGATAAGTAACCACAGTCTTGAAAATTCCACTGCTCCATAGCTTGGGGAAAACAGTAAATATGGTGTTTGTCTGTTACAGTTTCAGCTTTTATACTGACCATTGTAATGGGAATGAGGTTCAAGAGGTCCAAGAAACTAATTCCAGGTGGACTAATAGCTGGTTTAAGGTAGGTGTGTATATCTATGTTCAGTTCCTACTGCAGTGATTTCAGCCTGTTTCAAATGGTAACCAGTTGACATCCAATCCAAGAACATGGTGATTGAAGTTGTTACCATCCAGTGATTGTTAGATGGGCTAAATGAAATGAGCATGAAGTCCAGTTTCCAGTAGACAGTTATCCTCAAAAAACGCACATCTGATAGTAATTGGGAGCCTCAGAAAAGAGGATACTAACAGTATGTATTGATGAAGGCCTTAAAAAGTACCTGAGGTAATTATGTGCCAAACTTTTTGAACATGAATACTTAAATTTGGGCTCTTAAATTCATACTCAGTGACCTAAATAAAAATGGCCTGGCTTTTCAGTAGTTCTGAGCAAATTTCACTGTAGTCCATGGAAGATGTAGTTGCTTTGAAAATAAGGCTTCCTTTATTTAGTTGTCTTGATTTAGGTAGCCAGGTATGAAAATTTTGGCCAATATTACTGCATATGATGAGTCAACTATTTCATTACTCTTCTGCTGTTCTTTATTTTTACATATAAAGAACATTTTCCATATTTATTCCATAATTTGGTTCCATAGTAATTCCAAACTTATTTTCTGTGACTCCATCTCTCAAAACATTTTTCAGTTTGCAAGTAAATTGTTTTTCTAACTGTTCACACTTCAAGATGAACATGCAAATCAATTTTTTCCTACATTTTACATCATCATTATTGAAAGATTTAGGTGTGAGAACTTTCATTGATGGTACATGCGTTGGAATAAAAATTATCCTCCTTTTTCAGAACTATAATGTCTGTGCATGGCTAAAAAAGATACACATCAACCAAACTGTCAGCTCGGTTCTCATGGTAGAATCTTCAGTAGTGATTCATAAATTTTAAGGCCCCAAGTAAATATTATGATCATAATGAGTCTGACCTCCTGCATAACACAAACCATAGAATTTCACCCAGTAATTCCTGCCACAAACCCTTAACTTCTGACGGAGCTAAAGTATTGTCAAGTGATGTAAGAGGCAGAAAGTATTCAGGTCGATATTCAGGTCCTAGGTTGAATTTGCAGGACAGATACTTAGAAATATCTTTTTGACTTGTAAAAAGAAATTTTATATGGTGTCACTGAGAGAATAAGTATGGAACTCTGGTGTCACTTTTCTGACAATAACTGCATTTCATGCATGCAGGCCATGAATAAAACAATCCCCTTAGATTAATATTTGTGCAATGTCTTTATTAACATCTAGTATAGTACTCTTTGTATGGCTAAACCAGCTCACCACTAAAACTAAACATACTGAACCAAATTCTGCTCTGAATTCACTGGGGCTACCCAGAGTGCAAGTCAAGACTAAGACTGTGTTTCAAAATGGAACCATTGCTGGCAACCGTTATCAGCAAACTTTGCAAGTGAACTAGTGAAGCTGCAAGTGTAGATAAGGCGAAACCACGTTCAGCATCATTTCAACTAACTGTTGTAAACAACAGCTCAATTTCCAAGTGCAGACACAGCTAAATATTCTGTTTTAACCCATATAGGGTTAAAAGATACTTAAGCGTTTCACACCACTCTTAATTAAATCTTCCTTGTAGCAACTCTGTGTTGGACCATGCCTTTTACTGTATTTATTGAAACAGTGTGAAGACTATTCAGTTAGAACATGAACTTTATGCCTGGCATGAGCACTTTGTCTGGAAATCATTAATATATGCAAAAGAATTTTGGTAACTTTGAAACCTAGAACACACTGGAAAAGCAATTCGGTATTTTTGTTTTCAAAAATCTCTCCCTCAAATGGATCAAAACTTAGAGGAGTGGTGTCTCCACTCATGTATACCTGACTTATATTCATATAACTCCATTCACACAAATATAGGTGACAGGAGAATCAGGCCCAAAAGCTCTAGAAGATTGTGCTTTCTCGAACCCGTAAGTCCCGATTCTCACTAGTGTTACATTCGTGTAATTTCATTGACATCTTCCAAGGTATGCTGGCATACAACTGGTAAATGCAATGGAGAACCAGACTCTAGAAGTGTTTTTAAAGATTTTAAGTTATAGGCTCCAGATTCTCTCATCTGTACCCAGTAGCAAATTCATGAATGGGCTTTATGCTATTTGATTGTTCATACCCAAACTTTACTGTTTCTTTTACTTTTGTTCTGTGTTTTGATGCAGCCTTTTGATGATTTTGAGATTGGTTTTTCTGCTGCTGTAAGAGACAACAGCAACTAAGGACTGAAGTACGAATATCATTTCCCTTCAACAAGCAGACAAGCTCTTTGTACTTGAAGTATGTCTGTCTTTTTTTTTGTTTTTGTTTTTGTATTTTTTCACTGTAAAAGTTAACAAATACATCTGAAATTTAATTCCTCAAAGTTCTTTGATATGTTGAAAGCTTTTTTAATTAAACAAGAAGGTTTTTGATAGTTTCTTTCTTGTATCATTGTTTTCATTTAAGCAATTTATTGGCTGGATTTTTTTTTCCAGAGGTGCCAAGGGGGCATGGCACCACTAAGAAATCAGTGGATGTTAGAAATGTTCTGCACCTTTGAAACCCGAGCTATGTATGGATGTGTCACTAAACTAAAAAGGGGATAGTATTAAACCATAATCTTGTAAGCGTCTAATATCAGGTAATCAATAGAAGCTCAACGTAACATGCAAACTAACATCTTGTCAGTACTGATCATGTAATGCACTGTGTTTTATCAAAATCACTAACAGATGAGGGTATATGCTTGTGCTCCATATTGCACTAGAATATATTTTGTTTCTAAACATGTAAATATCTCCTTCCAGGGGCTAGAAAATGTATACATTGTTACCAGTAATCAAATAAAAGATGGAACATATTAAGCAGTTTCTCTTTTAATCTTTCATGTTGACCGACCAACTCCAGAGACCATTATTTGTAGTGTCAAGTGAATGGAAGAGTTTTGATTGGTAGCTGTGTACGCCTTTCCTCCTAAGAGTCCAATTCCATAAGGTGCCCTCAACTTCTGTTGAAATTAATAGAAGTTGAAGAATGCTGAACATTTTGCAAGATTGGGTCTTAAAATCTCACTTCCAAACAAAACGTGCTCAGTTTGCAGTTGTGATATGAAACTGACTCTCAGGATTGAGTGGAGCTGCACAGGGATTCACTTCACCTCTTTACAATAACACTCCCCCATCAGCAACTGGATATTTCCAGCAACAAATTGTAGTTGGCTTCTGGCTGATCGGAGAGGGCTGCAGCTCTCCCTGTAGCTTCAAGGGATGACTGACTGGCCTTGTCCTAGCTCTTCATAGGGCAACTTTGCTACTTCTTGAACATTTGAAGAGGTGCCAGTAAGCCTGTGCCTCCCTCTTCCCCACACACAGGGGTTCCTGGGAAGAGGAAGGAAGGCAGAACTCCTGTTCCTCGGAAGGATTGGCTGAGAAGACTTTAAATGAAAAACACAGTGGTTCTAATTGTAATGTGGTTAGAACCACAGTTCTCAAATGTGGGTCACAACCCCATTTCAATGGGTTCGCCAGGGCTGGCTTAGACTTGCTGGGGCCCAGGGCTGAAGCCAAAGTCTGAGGGCGTCACCCCTGAGCGGTGAGGCTCAATGTTAGTATATAGGCTTGTGTGTTAGCCTGAAATAGAATTTGGGATTTGACTTTTTGATACTCTTATATCTTATACTAATATTTGTGAACACAGACACTGTGTGTGTTGCTTCTGCCTAGCTGGATGGGTTTGTTAGTATAATGGGAACAGATAAGAACAGTTAAAGTGTTACTGGGCACAGTGGGAGTATAATATATGAGCGCACACTTTGAGACTGCCTCAACTCCTATCTCAAGGTCAAGCAACCAGTTGGGAAGGGCAAGGGATGATGGGGGGGGGGGGGGGAGGGGGAAGACATAAGAAACACTAAACACCAAAGAAAAGCCTGGCCTTGGCCAGTACACAACCTCACTCCTTACCCCTACTATGGGATACAAAAGAGGTGGGAGGAAGACCTCCCCCCCCCCGCAGACTCATGCCCTTTCAAAATGGAACATGACCATAAGTTGTAAGGGGTGGGACAGGGGCATGCATTGCAGGTATATTTGGGCCTGCTAAGGAAGAGAAGGTGGGAATGAGGAACAGAGACACAGACAAGGCTCTGTGGCGTCAGAGCTGGGAAGGGGGATACGAGGTAAATGCTTTGCAGCATCAGACCTGGGAATGGAACACTGGGAAACAGGCTCTGCCAGCTTGTAGAGCTATGGATATGTTTACTTACAACTAACCCCAATAAACATCACATTGCCTGCACTTCCGACTTCCGGTCTTCTGCTTTCTTTCTGCGTGACAGAAACCAGGGGAGGAGGTGAAGGGGAAGCTCTGTAACACTCAAGTTCCAGGCCCCGTGCCTGGTGCTGAAGCCCTTGGTCTTCCACTTTGGACCCCGTATCTGGGGTGGGCTCAGGCTTTGGTCTTCCCTACTGGGGTCATGTAGTAATTTTTATTGTCAGAAGGGGGTTGCGGTGCAATGAAGTTTGAGAACCCCTGGGTTAGAACATTGGATGAAAAGGCTTCAGGTGTTGCTTCTTTCCACGCAGTACTCAGAGCTGTGAATCCTCTCCTGCAATTAGGAGCCTAAGCCAGGTCAGCCATTTCTCAAAAAAACACCACACATGCCAGTCACCCCAACCTCCACCCCATTGTAGCTACTAGGTCTCTAAGATCCTTGTTTTCAAATCCCACTTCTGCCTGCTTTGGGGCAAGGACTTGAAGTTGGGTCTCCCACATCCCAGGGGAGTGCATCCTGACCACCAGGATACAGTGTCAATCTCTCTCTCTCTCTCTCTCTCTCTCTCTCTCTCTCTCAACCAGTGAAAATTTGATACAGCATGGAACAGCTTCAACAGAGAGATCGAGATCCAGCCCATAATACCCAGGGGCTAGGTGGATTACGGGCTGGATTCTAGTCCCTGCTCCAAAACAGGTCACCCACATCCAGGAGAATGCCTTGATCACTGGTTCTTATTACCCAACCCCCTTCCCATCTTGAAGTAAATGCCCAGTTAGGTTGCTCATGGGTGTGTTTTGGGAAGATGCTCTGAATATATAGGCAGGGAAGGTGTAGTCTGAGAATCCCCTTGGGTATTATCCGGCCTTAGTCTTGCATCTGGCCAGCAATGGGCACCTAGGGGACTTTGCCAGCAGAAATTTAGGGCCCTAGGGACTTAGGGCACCTCCAGGGTTAGGCAGCAGCTTTTGGTGGCGGGGGAGGTGTGGTTAAAGAAGGGAGGTTTGAAGGTGTTAAGTTCCTTTGTGGATCTAGCCCATAGTCAATCAGCAAGATTTGTCTCTTGTACAGTTACAAAGTTAACCCTTGGAGTAGCAAGAGGAGCTAGCCCCCTCCCCCCATCAAAAAAAGTCCTTGTTTTTTCATTTTATTTACATGGTACATTTAGCAGTACGTCCTGTATATGCAGAGGAAACAGTGTAGCAATCAGTCAGATCCACCCTCTTGAAAAGACCACCAGCAAAGAAATAAAACCAACCCCTTTATGTTCCCTGTACTCATTAAAGAGATCACTGGCAGACTGGAATTTACTGAAATTAGCCAAGGCTCAACTGTAGTTGCTGAAAGGATACTGAGTGCACTTTGGGCTTGTCTAAATGGCTTTCAGCCCTGGTGATGCACCCATTAGTGATTCTTGTCAGGCCCAGGGAAATCTCCTCTTGGTAGCAAATGTCATAGGGCAGCCACCTGTGGTGCTCTCCAGTGTCAGGTCACAGCACAACCGGTGCACCTGCCTCAGGGTTCCCAGAAATAGTCCAAACAACTGAGTAGGAATAGCCCTTGCAGGGTTAGTTTATTACAAAGGAAAGCTCCATCATCTCGCCTCACCTCCAGGTGTCGCACTGGCATGTCTCATTACGCCTCCCCTCAGCTTTCAGCCCCCTCCGGCTTCAGCTCTCCAACTCAGGCCTGGTCTACACTTGGGGGGGGGGATGGATGGATCAATCTAAGATACGCAACTTCAGCTACGAGAATAGCGTAGCTGAGGTCGACGTATCTTAGATCAACTTAGAATCACTTCGTGTCCTCGCAGCGCGGGATCGGGATCGACGGCCACCGCTCCCCCATCGACTCCACTTCCGCCTCTTGCTGTGGTGGAGTCCCGGAGTCAACAGCAGAGCAATCGGGGATCGATTTATCGCGTCTACACTAGATGATCCGGCGTGTAGCGTAGCCGTACCCTCAGAGTCAGCAGGCATGTCCCTCGGCTGCTCTCAGACTGCAGCCCTCTCAGGCCATGGTCTTCTGGTTCAGGAAGCTCAGCAGGCATCACCCTCTGCTGCTTCCTGCCCATTCCTGCCTTCTTCCAGGGAGGGGCTGCATAGCTTTCTGCAGGTTTTCCCAGGGCAACTGTCTGCTGTACCTTCTGTTTCTCCCCTGTGTTCAGAGAGCCCTCACCTGCCCCTTCCTCCCTCTAGAGCCCAGGTGCCCTCTTACGCCGAATTGGAGATCAACTGACCAGACACACGTGCACTGGCTTCTTCCCTCTTCAAGGGATGTTGCTGTCACAAGGTGACACTAATACTTCAGAGGCCAGCAGCCATCACATCTCTCCCCACACCCACCATCTCTTCAAAATGGACTAGCAGTGGGGAACTGAGCTCATTGGGAAACAGTAACATCCTTCTCTGGCCCACCTTGGAGTCAAGGATGATATGCAGCATGGCTGGCTGTTCCTCAAATCACTCATCTCCCCGTCAAGTTGCCTCATGATGGGCTGGGAAGTCAAGGAATGTGGTCAAAAGAAGAGCATGAACATTTGCCAGCTCCCTTTGGTACTCAATCAGCAGGGCCGGTGCATCCACTAGGCAAACTAGGCAGCCACCTAGGGTGCCAAGATTTGAGGGCGCCAAAAAGCGGTGCCCAAAACGTCTGGGATGCTCACCCGGCGCCGGCTAAATGTGTAACCCTCTTTGATCAGCTCCGGCTGGCTGGGAAGTGATGTCATTCCTCCTCCGGCCGCCGGGGGCGCTGCACTACTCCTTGCTGCTCTGGCTCTTCCCTAGGGCCCCGCCCCTGCTCAGCCCCGCCCTGCCCCCACTCCCCTGAGCTCTGCAGCAGGGCCGGGGCTGCACTCACCGGCAGCAGGAAGTACAGAGACCCGACCCCAGCCGCGCCGCCGATGAGTGCTGGGGGGTGGTTCCCCCCTGCCCCCCCCCCAGGAAGCTGGGCCTCCCCCCCGCTCCCACCTCCCCCACGGAGGCCTGGGGCACCCCCCCACGCGGGGGGGGCTGCGTAGGGCCCAAGAATATCTAGGGATGGCCCTGGTACCTGCCACCCTGCCCTCAACCAGCCCCACACCCCCTGCCCTGCCTGCAGCCAGCCCCGCACCCCCGCCTCCATCCAACCCCTGCAGCACCCCCGTGCCCCAAGCCAGCCAGCCCCACACACCCGTCTCCAGCCAACCCCGCACCCCATCTCCAACCAGCTCCGCATCCCCTGCCCTGCCCGAAGCCACCCAGCCCCTGCCGCACCCCCGTACCCAAAGCCAGCCAGCCCCACACCCCCTGTCTCCAGCCAACCCCGCACCCCATCTCCAACTAGCTCCGCATCCCCTGCCCTGCCCGAAGCCAGCCAGCCCCGCACCCCCCCTTTCTCCAGCCAGCCAGCCTCTGCTGCACCCCCGTACCCAAAGCCAGCCAGCCCCACACCCCCATCTCCAGTCAACCCCGCACCCCAGCTCCTCATCTCCCCTGCCCTGCCCGAAGCCAGCCAGCCCCACACACCCCTCTCCCCCGCTCCCCCCCGCCGCCCCCCCCCTGCCCCAAGCCAGCCAGTCCCACACCCTGTCAGGTTATTCATTTATTTTCATTAAATATGTCATCTAAATAATGAAATTAATAAATTTCCAAGCCGAATATGTATTAATTCTAATGAATAATGCCATATTATGCAGTATTCATTTTTGAAAGTTTATAATGATGCTCCGGGGGGAGGGGTGGGGGTGGGAGGCGCAAGGTGGAAGTTTCGCCTAGGGTGCAAAATATCCTTGCACCGGCCCTGTCAATCATGTGATTTATTTCATTAGTTTGGTATGTTAGCGAACAAAACATTTTAAATGAGAGTTTAACCCAAATTTTGAAAACTTCAGAGATTCAAATGGTTTTTCATTTCTGCTTACAAAATACCAATTACTGAGCTCGGCATATTTTCTTGTGTATGGGAAGTATTTCATGCAGCAGAAAAGGTTTTAGAATCTGTATGAAAAGCTTTCAAGGACATTGGTGGCTAGGAGCACCAGTGTGATCAAAATCCAACAGCCATGAACTACTAATGGAGGTAGCATGGTCCAGCGGATAAGAAAATGGAGAGGGAATCAGGGATTGGGCACACCCACTTTTCTAAAGCACTTTAAGAGGTATAGCTATGCGTACTAACCTACATGTGTTATAAATAAATGAGCTCCAACAGAAAGTAATGAGTGTTTTATTTCAAGTAAATGTATCTTCCAATTACAAGATTATTTAACAAGTTACCCTAGTCTACAATTCATTGTAATCTAGTTATAGCTATTGCAGTGACATTTTTAAAGTGTTATGTTTCGGCATGCTAATATTTAACATGCTAAAAACTTTCAAATCCAGTTTCACAGACTAAAGCCAGAAGAGCCCATTATCATCTAATCTGACTTCCTGTATAGCTCAGGCCATAAAATGTTTGAGTTATGTGAAATTTACAGCTATATTAAGCATGGCTGAGCTACTATACTGTAGGTGCAGTGATTTTTAGTAATCACATAGTGATTAGATGTTGAATATTTTCTTCATCTGTGCAATTAACTTGTCATCTGCTGGTGGTTTCCTTTGGCTACCAGGCTGCAAGAATTTCTTAATTGTGGGGATGTTGCTTAATCTTCCTTTAAAAGCCTAAAAGAAGAAGCAGTAAAAAGCCTTTGAGAGTAAGGAAATGATATTCAACTTCATAGATTAAAATGCACAATGTATTTAACAAAAAATTTGCATGAGCAAAAAAAAAAAAAGGCACAAAACAAAACAATTGGTAGCTATTTGTGGCCAGATTTCCAGAAGAGGTCAGTACTAGAGCTGGCCAGAGGATGACCATTCCTTTTTGTACCAACTTTCAAGGTTTCAAAATTTATTTTGTTCCAGACTGGTGTTCACGCAAATGAAATGGTGTTAATGTCTGTTTTCAATTTGGGGAGCAACAGGGTGTGACAGCACAGTGATTTGGGCACCAGCCTAGGACCTAGAAGACCCAGGTTCAAGTCCTTGCTCTGCTTTGAGTTGGTCAAAGCAAGGACTTGAACCTGGGTCTTCCACATCCCAGGCCAGTGCACGAGAGTGTTTACCTCTAAAAAACAGTCTTCATCAAAACTGAAACATCTCTGTTCAGCATTTTGGCTTCAATGCAAGTTTTTTTGCTGAAAATGTTCTGAGCAGCTCTACTCTTTCCACAGTATCTCCCACTGAGAATAACAAGAGCTCAAGTGCTGCAGTGGCTCCAAGGGCATAAATATCAATACTTTACACTGGGCATCAGAGTCTGAATATAAGTGTATGTTCCTTGGTGAGATCAAGCGATTCAGTTACCTGTAACTGAGGGAACGGGGAGAGTATATCAGGCTTGCACTCTTCTGCCATTAAAATGGCCTCAAGCAGCTGGACATCCGCCCAGCTAAATTGGTTACCAACAAGAAACTGCTGGCCATGGTCTTTTAAAACCTATGGAATATGAGAAAACAGAGAGGTCTTAGGGGTACAAATGGGAAATAGCTTACTTACTTGGTTAGATGTGTATTTGTCAGGACTAGTCCAAGCAAGAGGTCTGAGGTGATAGAGGATTGTGGGCAATCAGAATGCAAAGCCATTTAATTCAAATTGGGTCCACGATTCAGTGTATAACCTTCTCCTAGGCCAGGATAAGTGCAGGACTTCAGTCCCCAAGAAGGAGATTCATGGCAATGGTGCAAACAGAAGGGGATTATTTGTAGAAGTGGTTAAGAAATAGTCGATGGAGGATTATCTGTGATGTGTCCCAGCCTTAATTAAAACGGGAGGCCTTCTGATTACCCACAATGTTTAATCTATCCCACAGGAATCTCCGCATGAAGCAGGTTGTATTGCACACCCCACAGCATCTTAGCTGTAGAGGCTCCCCCATGACTGGGATACAACACTTTTGCAGATTGTTAATAGCAGGTAGTTCAGGAGAAACATGACCCATCTTCAAAGCTACTAAGAGCATGGCTTGGGCTAGCAGTTATTACGAGTTTCTGGAGTCCCACCTTATTTCTCTCCCTTTTTTGCTTTGTAGGCATCTCTGCTTTAGTCAAATATCCAGAGAAACATGCTGCTGCCTAAGGAAACTCCAGCGGGGTAATTAGTCCTTGAGGAGCAGAATTTTGACAGAAAACAGCAGCTGGTATAGTCTGTGCCTGGTGTAGAACCTGGGTGAAGCAGCAACCTCCTGTGGGCCCTTGCACCCATCATTTCAAGGCTGGTTAGGAAGCAGAGGAGCAGCAACAGCAGCACCACTAGAAGATTGGGAATCAAGTGCACATTGTATGCAAAGAAAACCCCTGGACTGTGGGGTTAGAGTCCATCAGAACCAACCCTCTTGCAGAAATAGGTCTAACAGCATTTGTAAAGAGCCTATCACTGTGCTAGCCAACTTCTGGATGCCAATGTGAACAACTGAATATTACTAGTCACTCTACACTATATGAACGAGCAAACATATCTCTGTGAGCATCTGTCCTGAATAATTAACAGGTCCCTGCCCTTACAAATATAAGGCCAAGTACAATGTAAACACATCTTATGCTTTTGGCTCTCTTAAGTCACCCTAGAAGAAACAAAGATACAAAATCTTTAAAAGTACGTAATACAATTGGAACATGCAACCATTTAACCTCACAGCATAGATCCTGTGGGGGCATCAGTGCAGACTTGTAGGAACTTTGATTAAACTAGTTACTAGTTGAAGTTACTCTGAATGAACTTAAAAGTAGCAACTGAAAGATTAAAACAACAATGCATCACCAGGTGAAGATCAAATTAGAGCAGAGCTACTTACGGCATGCGGAGAGGTCAACATGAAAATCCTGCTATGCCTCTTACATTTGGTATGGGAGAAAGAACACCCCCCCCAGAAGAATGGAAGAGGAGGATTATAATCAAACTCCCCAAACATGGAGATTTGAGTGATGGTAATAACTGGCATGGGACTGGGTGCTTTCAGCCCCAGAGAAAGTATTCTGTGCAATCACCCAAATAGAGCAGCTATACATAGCAAACTTAGAGACCAATCTGGTTTTCACTTAAATCAATTTTGTATTGACTGAATCTTCATCCTGAGAAATACTGTAGAGCAAAGCAATGAATGGCAACTGCCAGTGACCTTGATTTTGTAGATTTCCAAAAAAACCATTGGATTGTGTAGCTAGAGAACCATCATAGTAAATAGTATGAATCTATGGAGTCTCCAACAAAATCATCCAAATTATTAAAAACCTGCATCAAAACACTCAGTGTGAAGAAAAGATAAACCAGGAGCTAACAGACTGGTTTAATGTTAACATTGGTGTCAGACAAAGTAATATCTTGTCCCTCATCTTGTTTGGAGTTGCTATTGAATTTAAGTGACAGATTGTCAGTATGGAAATGAGCACTGCATGGATAAATGGCAAGCTTGGAGATTTAGACTTTGCAGATGACATCTGTCTTCTAAATAAGACAGTTGAAGATAGCCAGACAAAGACAGATGGTCTTGCAAGTTCTGCCAAGCAAACAGGTCTTATCACTAAATCAAAGATGGAAGTTATAAAAATTAATTTACCTACAATGATTTTCTGTACTTGAAAGGTGAAGCCTTGAAAACAGTGAATAAATTTACTAATCTAGGCAGCATCACTCCCAGTACTGGTGATGTTTGAAATAGAATCCAGAAAAGGTTAAGCAAGTGTTGTATTTCAAAGTCTCAAATCCAATGTGGTTGGCAAAACAAACAAGTTCTTTAAAAGCAACATCCTAAGCATCCTCCTATATGGAGAAGAGTCCATCCAATGCAAACTGAATATCTTTCAGTGCAGATGTATATGTAACATATTCAGAGTAAAATGGACTAAGAATAAGTAATGAAGAGATCCTAGAATGGGCACAACTAGCTACAACAATACAGGCAGTAAGGAAGAAGAGCTGGACTTATTTGGGAAACCTTGCCCAATAGGAGGTTACCTAAACAAGCACTATTTGGCAACCCCAGGCAAGAGTAAGAGAGGCCAACCTAGAAACACACTCTGTAGCACCATCATGGCTGAAGTGGCATTATTACAGCTCAATAAAAAAGACCTAGAAAAATGAACCCAGGACAGGGATGATTGGCGCTGTTTGACTTCGAACTTATGCAGCTGATGACTGAATTTCTTGCATATTGCAAACATTGATTTTGCTTGTGCAATCTGAGGTTCTGCTGAGGAGACATCATGTGAAGCTGCGTAATTGAGGTTTTGCATTCTTACTGACAAATCCACCGTTGGGCATTTCTGCTTTATGTGTGACACTTCCTGTACAACTCTCTTCCAGTCAGCTCTCCATGAATGCTGCTGTGTGCATATTTTGTATGGTACCCAAAGACTTTAGAAAAGGCTGCATATTTGTGTACAGCTCAAAATAAGTAAATAAAGAGATAGAACTCATGTACCAAATCCTGAAAAATGTACTCAAACAAATTTCCTCATTACTCCCAGGGTGACTTCAATGGGAATTTTAGTAACCATGACTAGGGCCCTACCAAATTCACGATCCATTTTGGTAAATTTCAGTCATAGGATTTTTTAAATCTGAAATTACACAGTGTTGTAACTGTGGAGGTCCTGACCAAAAAAGGGATGGGAAGGAAGGGTGCAAGGCTATTGTAGGGGGCTCACGGTATTGCCACCCTTATTTCTGAGCTGCTGCAGGTGGCAGCGCTGCCTTCAGAGATGGACAGCTGGAGAGCAGTGGCTGCTGGCTGGGAGCCCAGTTCTGAAGGCAGCATCACTGCCAGCAGCAGCGCAGAAGCAAGGGTGGCATAGTATGGTATTGTCACCCTTACTTCTGCCCTGCTGCTGGAGGTGGGTCTGACCCAGTCCCAGGAGCAGCCCATGCAGGAGAAGAGGAAGTCCCGTCCCTCCACAGACTGGCTTGGGCTAGCAGCTGGAGTCTGGCACATGGTAAGAGCCCCCAGCCAGGGTGCCCCAGCCCTGCTCCTCTCCAGCACTTGGAGGTTAAAGGGGCCTTGGGCTGTCTGTGTGTGTGTCAGGGGGAGACCATAGCACCCCCAACCATGGCACCCTAAGTGATTGCCCATGTCGCCCACCCGTAAGGCTGGTCCTGCCACCTCCCTCCCCCAAGATGATGACCCCCATACCATGCCACCCTCACTTCTGTACTGCTGCTGGTGGCAGCACTGCCTTCAAAGCTGGATGCCCAGCCAGCAGCCACTGCCCACCCAGCTCTGAAGGCAGTGCAGAAGTAAGGGTAGCAATATCACAACCCGCCTACAATAGCCAGATTTCATGAGGGAGACGAGATTTCACGGTCTGTGACACATTTTTCTCAGCCACGAATATGGCTGGGCCCTAACCATGACAAAGGGACCCTCAATCCTGAGGGGAGCCACTAGGGGCTATTACAATACAAATAAATAACAGTTTTGCCTGAGTAAAGATTGTAGGCTTAGCTATTAACACTTCTGAATCACAACTATATTTAATTCAGAACAGTAGAAACGCATGAACTCCTTGGAAAAAATATACTCTGATATATGCTCTCATGACTGTATCCCAGCCATTGATGTGCATGCACATACCACCGTGGTGCTAGCGAAGAGTCGATATCACTGTGTTACCATGGTCTAAAGTACTTTAGAAGAGCTGGATTCTGCCATCCCTGCTCACAGTGAATTGCATCCTACTCTGAGAGTGGTCCTACTGAGGTCAATGGGGGCTCTCTGTGGCAGAATCAGCACCAGGCTGTTTGGTGGCCCCCTTTTCACATCATTCTATGAGGTCTCCCCGAGCGGTCCTGGAGTCCTACAATTCCACCTGCCCTGAGGAGATTTCCTCCTGTGCAAGGGAAGTTTCAGCAAATACCATCATACAAACTGTTCTTCTCTATGGTCTGTCATGTCTCACTATCACTTACCTTTTCATAGACTGGGAAGTATCTGGTTGTGGCCCTCTCGATGATTAAGGCAAAATTCTTCTCCTTTGCCTCGGGCGGTTGCAAAGGGAGTATCATGATCATTCCCATCAGATCTGTTGTTCCTTCCACGTACATATCAATCCTGAAACAAATGTTTTTTATTTTCCAATTAGAGGAGTCCATTTATTTGTGAACACTTGACTTTTGTCCAGTCAGCTTGTTATTGTATTGTAGTGCAACGGCTGAGTTAGCCTCCTGAGTACTCCTGCCATTGCACTACAACAAAATTGATTTGACCTCTTGATCTTTACTATTGGTAATACTTTAGATTAGAGGTTCTCAGCCTTTTTCATTGCATGGATCTCATATTAACAGAGAGATTGTCCCTGTGGCAAGAACAGCAATAGTTTACATGAAGAGTAATATTAGGAACATATCTATGTATTTTTAGTTGTGCTATTCAAAAGCTGTTTATATTTTGAAACTCAAAAAAAATAAACAGGAAAAATTTCGTCCTTGTTTTTCAACCAGCTACACTGCTGGTCAAAAAAACTTTTTGAATTTTGACAATAAATGGGAATTTTGGAAGAGGTTTTCACCCTTTGTTTTCTCTTTCAACCAGCTCCAATTTTTAGCAGATATTTTTTTAGTAGCAGGAAACAAAGAGGCACCAGCACTATATAACCAGCAAGAGCTCTACTGAACGTTTTGAGAACCAGCACTTTAGGTTTTTGACAACAATAATGCTGAACAGGTAGCAAATGGTGGAACTTAGATTTACATGATCAATCCTATTCTAGTCAAGGATGGAATATAGCCTTCAGAATCATTAATTTGTTGGTAATGATGCTGAAAGAGTCAGAGCCGAAACTGAGTTCACGGGGCAGGGGAGGGTGGGGGAGAAGGTTTTCCTGGTAAAATGAGCACACTTATTTGGATATAATTGATATCACAAACAGTGAACCCCATAAAAGGATTCCCACTGAGTTACTTTTCAGGAGAAAGCACACTTAATATGTTCTCTCAACACTGATGTTTTTGTTGTGACTTCATTAGGAGGGGTGGACAAGGAAAATTTCATTGCTCACATGTTAAGCTATAGCACAGCAGTTCTCAAACTGTGGGTCAGGACTCCAAAGTGGGTGGTGACCCCATTTTAATGGGGTTGCCAGGGCTGGCTTAGACTTGCTGGGGCCTGGGGCCAAAGCCCGAGCCTGGGCCCCACCTACTGGGGCCGAAGCCAAAGCCCAAGGGCTTCAGCCCTGGGCAGTGGGGCTCAGCTTACAAGCTCCCAGCACAGGGTGATGGGGCTCAGGCTTTGCTCCCCCCCTCCCCGAGGAGGGTGGAGGCTCGGGCAGGCTCAGGCTTTGGTCCCCCATCATGGGGTTGTGTAGTAATTTTTGTTGTCAGAAGGGGGTCGCGGTGCAATGAAGTTTGAGAACCCCTGCTAATGCTGTGAAACTAGAATTTATACAATGAAGTCCTTGTCTAAGCAACAGAGTATCAGGAAATTGTTTTGTTTTAGGAGATTGTTATTTGTACATATGCACTATACAATCTATGGTAATTTTTAAAGTGAACAGAAGTTTTCAGCTGCAACGACTGTTTTTAAATTGGGCCAACAGGCACAAACATACCCCAGGCTGCCTCCAAAAATTAAGTTCTCTGAATTGCTATCATTAAATAGGAAAGAAATCAAAGTAAGCACCAAGGCATATGAGGCCTTTATTATTATCCCATTAAGGATTGGTAGTTGCCTCAGGAATTTAACGTGCTTCTGGTCTCTATGTAACTGAAGAAACTCTGTGGAGGGTCTTAACAGTATCATCAATTTGTTCACTAACAGTCATAGGGAACAAGTATTTAATAATGGGCTCTTCAATCTAGCACAGAAAGGTATAACATGATCCAATGGCTGGAAGTTGAAGCTAGACAAATTCTTAATGGGAAATAAGGTGTAAATATTTTAACAGTGAGAGTAAGTAACCATTGGAACAATTTACCAAGGTCGTGGTTGATTCTCCATCACTGGCACTTTTTAGATCAAGACTGGATGTTTTTCTAAAGGATATGCTCTAGGAATTATTTGGGGAGGTTCTGTGGCCTGTGATATACAGGAGGTCAGAAAAGATCACAATAGTCTCTTCTGGCCTTGGAATGTATGAATCTACCAGGTAGATAATGACCACAAATCAAAACTCTGGGTTTGAGACGTCAATGGTGTATTGACAGGTTTATAATTTTAATATCCATGTGGGGGAGAAGGGGGTTAAATTTTAAAGCAGTACTCTTCTCTATTTTAGGTAAATGTTCAAATAAAGACAGTATATATTAATGAGGGTAGTGCTGTTACAGTACAGTGCTCTCTCCCTCAGGTCCTTCCCATAGAGGTTGTGTTTCCCTGCTATGTAGTTGAGAATGGCTCTGGTCTGCACCATCTTCATCCCGTCAATTTCCACCATGGGCACTTGTTGAAACAGCAGGGATCCATCTTTGGAAAGGAAAAGAAGTTAAATCACTCAATCCTCACAAACTGTTGTATCATTGCATGGATCTGAGAGAAAATGCCTTATAATTTACATGGACATTTCCAGTTATATTTGAGAGATCCTAAGCGTCTATTGCCAGAGTGAAGGAATATGCAGTGCACCTCTCATGCAGGCCACATTGCATTAGAGAAGTTATCTCTTGAACAAAACTCCCCTTCCATTGACAATCCAGATTAAGCCAAACAGAAGAAAGCAGTTTTTAAAATATGACTGTCCAGACTGTGGCTCTCAACCTATTTACCAATGTGGGTCACCTATGCAGCTCTGTGTGTGTTATGTGGGCCACATCCACCCTATATATATACTACCTGTACATCTACAAAAAAAAATATGGTTTAGTATTTGTTATATGACAGCAATACAATGCAAATCGATATAGTACCTTTCTTTTCAACACTGACAAATATCTATCAAGAGCATTTTAAATTAGCAAAATAAGTCAAAACATCAAACTGTTAAAATGAATTAATTTACCACAAGGGTGGCATGGCATGGTGTATTGCCACCCTCACTTCCACTCTGCTGCTCACAGCGTAGCTGGGCTGAGTGCCCGGAGAGCACGGCTGCGGAGCCTGTCTGCAAAGATGGGGAGCCCTGCCTGGTGCAGGGCACCCACCACCCAGGGGCTGCTCCTACAGCCAGGGAATGCCCCCCCATCACCCAACCCCCCTGGGACTGTCCCCCCCAGGAGCCAGAGCCCCCAAACACTGGGCTTGCACACGTGCCTGCCCTGCAGAGACAGGGTGCCCTGTCCAGGGCAAAAAGGTCCTTTTAAGGACTACCCCCCACGCACCTGCCCCAGCGCCCCCAAGGATTACCCACCAGCACTCAACCCCCACATCCAGGGACTGTGCCCCAGTATCTAGCCCCCATCCAGAGACTGTGCCCCAGCCACCTAGAGTCTGTCCCCCATGCACCAGCTGCACCCGCCTACCTGAAGCCCTTGCCCCCTGCACTCCCACCCCGCACTCCTGCCCCCTGTACCTCCCTCCCTGTAGCCCTAGCCCCCTGCATCCCCCTCTCCGCACCTGCTGGTCTACCATCTCACCTGCATGTACTCAGCTTTGCAGCCCACCCTGCCCCTGCAGTTCTAGTGCCAGGGAGCCTGCTCCAGCCAGGGTCACTGGCCTCACAATCCTACTGGGGTGGAAGGGGGTAGCTAACACCTGGGCCTGGTCTTGCACCACCCTAGTTTTGCACCCCCCAGGGCAGGTGCCCCTCCTGCCCCACCCTAGTTATGGCACTGAGGATGTCACATGGGCCACAGCTGTGTACTGATTGAGCCACAAGTGGCCCACAGGTTGAGAACCACTGGTCTAGACACAAACTTGCACAAGTTTAAAAACCATATCTTTAAGTTAAATCAGTGCAAGTTTGTGTCCGGACTAGGCCATAGACTCACCCTTGCGTAACTTTTCCAAGTCTTCCTTTGCTTCCACAAACTCTTCTTCAAACTGGAAAACAGAAATAAAGGGGGTTGATTGTTACATTTCATGGATCATGAATGAACTATTAGTGGATATTTGCCTTTGGGTATTTTATTTAAAAAGCAGCTGATGCCACATGGAAAATGTTGAGAAACTACAAGATACAATTCTGCCTTTATGTTTCTTGCCTTGATTTAAAAAATAAAAATAAAAGACATTTGAATGAGAATAGGATCTTTGTTGCTACATAACTTGTTCTCTAGCAGCTTATCTCTCACAGTAACATACATCACTGAAAGTCATAAAGATTTTTCACCCCAAGTGCTGAGAAAGCCAAAGAGGAAAATGAATTCCTAGGAAATGACGACAATGCTTTCAAGCAAAAATTCACCACAGAAATTAAGTCATATCATGCCACATTTTTGCTTGATGTGAATCAGGGTAGCTTGGCTGGCTTCGGGAGAGCTATGCTAATTTATACAAGTTTGAGGATCTGGACAAAAAGTATACAAAATTATCTCTAAACAAAATGTTTTTCAAAGTTATTCATGTGATGTGACTAGGTCTTTAAAGCAAGAGTGAATGAGAGACAATTGCAAATATCAAACATTCAAAAGAACCTGGAGAAATTCCTGACTTTGAACAGCAGCAACAATCCAAAATCTCTTCAGTTTAATTTTTCTGAACAAGACGACAGCCAAGGATAGTTTCTTCTTGGAAATAAAAACCCTTGTTATTGCAAAGAATGAAATCAATACATTCTACAGGACACGAAATGCCAGTTTCACTAATATCCGTACTGAATACTATTAGGACTGTGTAAGTAATATATACGACAACTGACATGCAGAATTTACATCCAGCTTTTTGTGACTCTTGTACACATTGATGTAATCACATGTGTGT
This sequence comes from Terrapene triunguis, assembly GCF_002925995.2. NCBI lineage: Eukaryota > Metazoa > Chordata > Testudines > Emydidae > Terrapene > Terrapene triunguis. The sequence goes on along the minus strand of NW_020664393.1, from coordinate 42,677,583 downwards.
TAGGAGATGGCGCTAACTAGTCATTAGTCATATTTTCAAAATAGAACAATCATTTCAACCATTGATTAATTTGATCACTTTATAAGAAGTACAAACCTCAACCCCAGCTGCTGCTAACAGCCATCGGATAGATTCCATTTTACCTCTTCCTTTAGTGTAGTGCAGTTTGGGTTTTCCAGCCATGTTTTCAGAATTCTTGTTGCCTGACAAATACAGCAAAGGAAAATTATTTAAAAAGGAAGTATTTAATTTCAAGGGGGGATTTTGAATTTTACCTGCCAATACAGTAAATATTGCTGAGAGTCTTGTGATGGAGATGCACATGAGGAAGAGAGAGGTAATCATGACCCAAATATCTGGGCTTAACTCATTCAAGCCCTCTATGGGCTCAGTGGAGAAAGAGTACCCTCTGTCTGTTTATTGAATGGGAGAGTGAACTGTTTCATAGAGAATCATGGAGTTAATGCTGAACTGGCATTGTCTTATTGATCTGCTGTTTTAAATTATGATTTATTAGGAATAAGGCAGCAGTGACAGTTTTTTTTGCCACTGTAACATTCAGGGATGCAATCTAAACCCGTAAGTGGTTATATCACTGCCCGCCCTATAACCCTGGGTGCCTTAAATGCTCTACTGATGTGGTTTACAGCCCAGAAACCAACAGCTAGCAGACAAGCAGGCAGTCCTCTAAGGGCTGGTCTACGCTAGGGCGGGGGATCGATCCAAGATACGCAACTTCAGCTACGCGAATAGCGTAGCTGAAGTCGAAGTATCTTGGATCGAATTACCTGGGGTCCAGACGGCGCGGGATCGATGGCCGCGGCTCCCCCGTCGACTGCGCTACCGCCGCTCGCTCTGGTGGAGTTCCGGAGTCGACGGTGAGCGCGTTTGGGGACCGATATATCGCGTCTTAACAAGACGCGATATATCGATCCCGGATAAATCGATTGCTACCCGCCGATACAGCGGGTAGTGAAGACGTACCTTGAGTGTCTGTATACTTTGCAGCTCTAGTTCAGCACCCTGACCCCAGCAGCGTGCCTACCATACATCAGCCACATAGGTTAAGTGATACTAATAGAAGTAATAAAGGTTAAGAGAGGGTTACAAACAAACAAAAGTAAGAATGTGCTTCTAAACTAAAACTTAATTTCAGCCAGTTACAATCTTTGCCTAAGCAGGTTTCTCCCTATAATCAATTTCCTGAGGCTTCAACACTCTTTAACCATTTTTTACGCATCGGGGAATTCCACACCACTGTGCGCGTGCAGAATTCATGTCCCCCGCAGATTTCTTTGCTTCCCTGGACAAAAAATGACTTTCTGATGGGGAAGCAAAGGGAAGCCACAAGAGCAGTCACATGCCCCTCCACAGCAGCACAGACATGTCCTTTCAGGCGCCCAGAGCAGCCAGTGGACAGGTAAATCGCTGTGGAGGGAAGGGATGCTCACACCGGGGCTGGGTCACACCCACCTGGGGCTGAGTCAGACCCACCTCCCGTCCACCCAACCCCCATGCATTTGGACTCCTCCCATGAGCCTCACCCCCTCTGCACCCAGAACCCTCCCACCAAGCCCCCTGCACCCGAATCCCCACCCTGCGAAGCCTGAACCCCCTGGCATCTGGATCCCTCATACCCAGAACCCCCCCTAAACCTCCCATTCCCAAACTTCCACCCTACCAAGTCCGACCCCCTGCACCCAGAACCCCACACCGAGACCTCTGCACCTGAACCCAGACCCCCACCCCTGCACCCAGACTACCCCCCGCTGAGTCCCCATCACTCAAACCCCCACCCTGACAAGTCACACTCCCTATGCACCTGGACCACCCTGACAAGCTCCCCACACCCAGATCCCCACCCCACCAAGCCCCAATCCCCCAGACCTGGACCCTCCTGCTGAGCTCAGACTCCGCTGCTGAGCCCCGTTCCCCCCATATGCAGACCCCCCCCATTGAGTCCCAACCACCTTCACCAGTACCCCCCCAGTACCCCCCCTGCCGAGTCCTATTGACGCTCACTTTGGCCTTATAGCCTGAGCAGATCTGTAGGATGTACTTGGATAAACTACTTTGGCCGGAGCCTGAAGTACTATCCCTTCATGATGGGATCTAGGCCAGGGGTGGGCAAACTACGGCCCGTGGGCTGGATCCGGCCCCTCAGGGCTTTGGATCCGGCCCGCGGCGCCGCCAGCACCATATCCTTGCCCCCATGGGTGGAGGGGGGGGGCAGAGGGCTCCATGCGTTGCCCTTGCCTCCAGGCACCACCCCCCGCAGCTCCCATTGGCTGGGAGGTAAGCGGGGCCGGGTCGGAGCCCGAACCCCTCCTGCACCCCGCCCCCCAACTCCCTGCCCTAAGCCTTTGCCCCCCTCCTACACCCCAAACCCCTGCCCTGAGCTCCCTGATGCACCCTGCACCCCTGTGAACCCCAACCCCACCTCGCACCCCTCCTGCACCCCAACCCCCTGCCCTGAGCCCCCTCCTGCAGTCCGCACCCCTCCTGCACCCCTGCCCTCAGCCCCCTTCTGCACTCCAACCCGCTTCCCTGAGCCCCCTCATGCACCCTGCACCCCTCCTCTGCCCCAATCCCTTGCCCTGAGCCCCTGCCTGCACACCACACCCCCTCACACACCCCACACTCCCTCCCGCACATCAACCCCCTGCCCTGCATACAATTCCCCCACCGAGATGTCGCCCTCGGCCCAAAAAGTTTGCCCACCCCTGATCTAGGCTATCCAGCCTCAGCCACCCACCTATAAGCCAGTACCTGATACAACAATGATTAAATGTGGCTTTGGGACGAGGCTGTGGTCTTGCTCTGTAACTCTGCATCTTTTTCACCAATCTGTTCTACATCTACAGCTAAAGCAAAGGCAGCTGCATACATGGTCCCCACCATTTCTATAAACACCAACTGGCAGAATACTTAGGGGGATGGCTATGCAGGGATGGCTTCACTCACACCCTGTGCTTCCCATTTGTCTCACTTTCCATCTGATATCTCAGATATCAGCAAGGGGCAGCACTGAGCCTGCAATGCATTCAGTAGTTTCCAGTTTTGTTAACAGTGCTCAGCTCACAGCAGCCTTTGCATTCTGCTGAGTCACCTCTCCAAGGACACAAAGGAAAAGATTTGGAACCCTTGAGGATGACCGGCCTTAAGGCTGAGGGCAAACTCAACACGTTGTACACAATGTAAATGAATTACTCCATTGTTAGAGACAAAGTTTAATTATTTATGGAACAGATTTTGCAACAATTTTTCAATCTCTTATCAGGGCCCAAAGGTTAACACTGTAGCAGACAATCAGAAAAACACAAATGAAATGGAGGCCATGAACAAGAGTACATGCCAGTTGGGTGGTGGGGTCTTCTGCATCATTGGCTGTCCCTACTCAAGTCTCCCCATTGGATGTTTTCCTCAACAATTCCCAAATTAATGACGACTGCAATCACTAGAAGTTTTGCCTGAGTAAAGATGACAGAATTTGGCCCTCTCTCCCAGCCTCTATTTTGATTTTCATTCTTTCTGTCTTTTCCTCTGCTGATAGCCTTCTTTCCTGTTTCCTAACAGCCTGCCTGAAACTGCTCCCCCACCCATTGCTTCTTCCCTACCCCCTCTCCAAGGCCCTTGATCCTCTTGTTCACATCCACTCTGCTTCCACACACCCAAGGCTTCATTGAGCAGCAAACTGAAGCTACCAGAGAGCAAACTGTACTTATCGGTTGAACAGGCCATCCCTACCTACTCTGGGGCCCTACGCAGCGCCCCCAAGTGGCCACTTGACTTAAGGGGATTATGGGACGTTTCCAGAGGCCAATCACAGCGCAGTAATGCAACACCTCATTCAGACTGACACTGGGGCGTTTCAGCCGAGGCGCAGCAAGCGTTATGCTTCTCGTGGAGGTGGATTACCAGCAGCGCTCCAGCTGCAGAGTCCAGGCGCTCTAAGTGCCTTGCCAGTGTGGATGGGTGGTGAATTAGGGCGCCTGGGGCTGCTTTAATGGCTCTAACTTGCAAGTGTAGCCAAGCCCTTAGACACAAAAGCATGTTAATATCAGTTGGCTGCTCCACTCAGAACAGCTGGGGAGTGGAACAGAGCAGCGGGAAAGAAATTTGGCTTAAAAAGAAGTGCCTGTACTGATACAACCAGTACTTGCCCAATCCAGTTTCCTGCAGGAGGAAATCAACCTGGAGATGAGTCTATTTGCATGGGGCCCATGTCAAGGCGGCTTTGGAACACACGGGAATTATGCAAATTGTCTTGAGATTGCCCCACTCCATGATTGGTTTAGGTACTTCCAGCCTTAACATCTGATCATGGCTTATAGGAGCAAGGCAGTTAAGTGACTCTGTAACTACATTTTGTGATGGATATATGTTTTTAAAACATTTATTAATGTAAGAGAAGTTAAGCGATTGTTAAATTGCCTCTGACTTGATAAGAAGATACTAGATATAACCTTTATATTTTGAAAATCTCAGATTTCCTATCCATTCTAATGAGATGTATTTTCTGTGTCTCAACCAGCATTGCCAGATTCTCAAGGTCCCAGATCCAAGTCTGATTGTTAAATATAATTCACACATACTTTTTTGTTTAACCTGATTTAGGTTCTGATCCTGCAATAAGCTCCACACAGGTGGACCCCCAGTTATACAAAGACCATTGCATGGCCTTACTCCATCTTTCTAATCAGATGCAATGTTCAGAGTAGCTTTTATATTGTAATGCAGTGTTCCTTTAACAAAACCTTACGAGGACTGTTCCAGCAGAGTGATCACATGGCATACATCCCACACTAAACCAAATCTGACTCAGTCTAGAGCAGGGGTTTCAAACACGCGGCCCGCATGTGGCCCATGGGGTTCTTTCGTGCGGCCCGCCAAGCTCCCCGCCTCCCTCCCCCCCGCCTACCACGTGTCGCCGCGAGCCCCGCACCACTCCCTGAAGCGGCTGAACTACTGTATGTCCCTGCAGCCCCGGGCAGGGGGGTGGGAGGCGAGTAGGGGGCTCTGTGCTCTTACAGCTCCCATTGGCCGGGAACTGGGAACTGCGGCTAATGGGAGTTTTCGGGGAGGTACCTGGATGAGCAGCAAGAGCAGCACGTGGTGCCGTTTCCCCTCTCCCCCCAGGGACTCCGGCTGCTTCCTGGAGCGGAGCGGGGCCAGGGACAGGGCAGGCAGGCAGGGAGCCAGTGATGCGGCCCTCGGGCCAATGCACTAGTCCTCATGTGGCCCTCGGGGTCATCTGAGTTTGAGACCCCTGGTCTAGAGATGTGTGAACCAGTGAACTGGTCTCTGGTGGGACTTGGACCAACAGGGTTTGGATCCAGAAAGCAGCTTGACCACAAAGTGCCCTAATAGGATTAAGGGTAAATTACCCCTGAAGGTTTAAAACTTTAATTACAAGTGGTGATAAAACCTTAATCTCTCTTCAGATCTGACTAAGAGCTAGAGCCATACTCCTCCCCAGGTCAAGCTGTACAGCTCCATGCCCCAACCCTGCATGATGCTGAGCCTCTGGGCAGGCTCACTGATGCTTCACTCTAAGGTTCCGTCTACACAGTATTTGGGAGCCCGCAGGAACAAGCCTCCGAGCCCGGATCAAGAGGCTTATGCTCTAGCTGTGTAGACAGTACTTTGGAGCTGTGGCTTGGGCTGGAGCTCAGGCTCTGAAGCCTGTGGGGAGTCTTCAGAAGAGCCCAAACTGCAACTTCAAAGCGCTGTCTACACAGCTATTTTTAGAGCCCGAGCATGAGTCGGTCAACCTGGGCTGGGAGGCTCACTCCCCCGGGCTCCCAAATGCTATGTAGATGTACCCTAAAAGTTCAGATGTCTGTCTCGTGCCTAACCCCAGGCCAATCCACAAAGTGGGGAAAGAGAAGCAGGCACCTCCAAGGCACAGGAAAAACAACCACTGGCCACCCCTCCCACCAGCAAAAAGGATCCTAGTGACAACTATTGCTAAGTATTACTAAAATTAGTGAGAGAACCATTTCCCCCTTCTCCTCCCCCCCATCCCATTTTTATGTTATTTTATCATTTTTCTTACCTTATCATAACACAGTGCCACAGTCCACATGTCAGGCATGTGAACTGTGAGCACTTTAGTGTGTCCCAAGTGAAAAATACCCTGGCATAGTAAATCTTTTGACCAATACAAAAACTGGCCAAGTGGCAACCCTAGAGAAGCACCTGTCTCATCCGTGGGGCCCAATGCAGTAGATGTGCTCAGAGTATGCCTAATGCCACACACAATGGCAGGGTCACAAGGAGGAGGCAGCCTCTTTCGTAACCTTTAGCCCAGGGTACTCCACAAGGATGTGGGGAAACCCTGGTTAAATTCCCCCCTCTACCTGATGAAGAGACGGGATTTGAACAATGGTTCTCCACCTCTTGGGTGAGTGCTCTAACCACTGGACTATGGGATGTTTCCTATTTAAACTGTTTCACTTTAATTAATAACTGATAATTAAATATCAATCGGATCAGAGTGAGAATCACGCTGTAGCCCAATGGTTAGGACACTCACCTAAGAGATGGCAGATACCTCTTCAGATCCCTTCTCCTCAATGGGCAGAGGAGGGAACTTAACAGGGGTGAGTATCCTAACTGCTGGGCTAAAGATTAAGGGAGGAGGCTGCTCTCTTCCCCCACTCCAAAACTATTTTGTATGGAGTTAGGCAGGCAACTAACTCTCTCTTGCAAGCAATTACTTGGATGGCTAAGCTGCCAGATTCCAAGTCGTGGATCGCAAACCGAGATAGGACCCTCCCTCAAGCCTGGATTTAGGCAACTAACTCTATGGGGGGAGGGGGGGGAAATCTAGGACACACCTGTCTCATTAGCAAGCATCTCCAACTGGCTATTTTATGCTATGTCTACACTTAAAATGCTACAGTGTAGACACTCACTACAGCAATGGGAGAGGTTCTCCCATCACTGTAGTTAATCCACCTCCCCAAGAGACGATAGCAAAGTTGACAGAAAAATTCTGTCTACACCGGGTGCTAGGCTGGCTTAACTACATCATTCAGTGGTGTGGATTTTTCACACTTCTGAGTGACATAGCTGACTTGACCTAACTTTTCAGTTTAGACCAGCCCTTAAGCTCTACCTAGCATGCTGGCTCTTATGTATCCATTCTTAGGCTCCTGTCTCCATAGGCACTGACTTCTGCTCAGGGGGTGCCCGACACCCCCTTCCCCAAGCCCCCGCCCCACCTCTTCCTGCCCCTGCTCTGCCTCCACCCCCACTCCACCCCTTCCCCACCTCTTTCCGCCCCCTCCCCTGAGTGCGCCCCAGCCCTGCTCCTCCCTCTCCCGCCCAAAGCCAACCTATTCGCGGCAGGCGGGACGCACTGGGGAGGAGGGAGAGGAGTGATCAGCAGGGCCGCCGGCAGGGGAGAGGCGCTGGGGGGGAAGGAGGAGGTGAGCGGGGAGCTTGCCTGCTGGTGGGTGCTAAGCACCTGCTAATTTTTCTCCGTGGGTGTTTCAGCCCTGGAGCACCCACGGAGTCAGCGCCTATGCCTGTCTGTATACCAAGCCTAGGCACCTAACTCAGGCTTTGTGGATCCCATTATTGCTCCAGTGCTTTTTTTAGACATCTAAAAGTTAGACATTACAATCTGAGCACTGCAACACCTAAGTCCCTTTTATAGAACAATGTCTTAGTGCTAGCTTAAGGAGCAAGAATCATAGAAGTGCAGGATTGGAAAGGACCTCGAGAGGTCATCTAGTTCAGTTCCCTGCATTCAAGGCAGGACTATGTAATAACTAGACCATTCCTAACAGGTATTTATCTAACCTGTTCTTAAAAACCTCTAAAAGAAGGAAGCAAATATGTCTCATAAGGGTGTTAAAATGCCTTCTGGGGCAGTGCAGTTCATGCAGCCCTTTGCTCAGGCCTGAAGACAAAGTCACAGTCCAAAACCCTTAAAGGTATTTATTTAGTGCCTAATTCCCTAAACTTTGAGGATCAGGGGACCAAATCCTTAGTGTTAAATACATATACATGCTCTCCAGCAAGGTTCAAAACACACAGAATGGGCATTTATGACTTGGTTGACGTCAGTGAGAGTTGTGAGTGCTCAGCATCTCTGAGGATCAGGCCCTTAATTCAATGTCAAAGTGTTGAAACCTATGCACAGGAAGAACAAAACTCTCCTGGGTGAGTTCAAACAATGGAATTAGGAGCCTGGACTAGTTCAAAGAAAAAGTTACATAATGGGACTACAGCTATTACATTACTGAACTCTGCAGCTATAACTAGAGGTTATGAAATCACTGTGTGTTTTGCAAGTTATGTAGTCTGACAGGGCTCTTCAGGTAACAGCCAGACAGACGGCTGAAGACAACAGTAAATGCAGAAGCAAACTTTTTGGAGCAAAGGGTCGGTTTCAATGTCTTTCCCATTTTGGAAAAAAGTTTCGAAATTGTCAGTGTCCCATTTTGACATTTTTCAGTTTGAAACAACATTCTGTTTAGAAATTTAAGTTTACCATAAAAACAAACCAAAATGTTTCATTTCAGCAGATCCGATTCCCCCTCCCCACCCCAACCCCCTTTCAGATTTATGGTTTACGAAAAATTGAGATGTTTGACTTTGCCCCGATTTGGACTAGCAAAGTTTTTGAAACTTCAAGAATCCATATAGGTAGGGTTGCCAATTTTGATTAGCCCTATTCCTGGAGGTTTCATCACATAATCTTTAATTAAAAAATAAGCTTTAATTCCTGCAGACTCCAGAACAATCCTGGAGAGTTGGCAACCTTACTTATAGGAGAGGAAAGGCATTTCCTGCCCAGCGCTAGTGGGATCACAGCCCAGCCCCCCCCCCCACGCTCGCATTGCTGGGTAGGGGGGTTGGAGCAGACAATCACCCTCTCCTGCTGGAGGCATCTCTGCACCAAACCCTCCCTGGGGCTGGGGCTTTAATCCACAGCCGGGCTCAGAGCTCAGCCCGCACACAAACGCCTTATGACAGGGGCTGCCTGCGCCCCTCGCTAGGCAGTGTTGCCTCAGCAATCTCTCGCCTGCGCAATCAGTAAACACCGCCTGCGCGACAGCCAGGGGAGCAGGCACTGCCCAGCGCTTCCCCCAGGGACTCGGGGCCCTGCCTCCCCTCAGAGGGGGCCCGGGGGACGCTGACTCTCGCCCTGCTCTCCTGGCCCCTTTCCCGCGCAGAGCAAAGGCTGGATTCCCACTGCTCTCCCACCACACGTGCCCTCACGCAGCGAGCGACACAAACATCATGTGTTGCGCCTCCCAGCGCCCATCACCTACCCGCGCCGCGCTCCTGCCCTCGGGACCCCTCTGCTCGTAGGGAGCCCCCCGGGAGCCACGAACTCCCGACTGGCCCCACACGTTACAGCTGCAGAAAATCCAGAGCCAGCCCCGCAAACACGCGGCGTAACCCACTGCCGCTCCCCGGGAGTAGAGCCGCTCCCTGGCCGTTTCTGAGCACTGACCTCGGACTCCCAGCTCACTCCTCCTTAGACACAGACAGCAACAGTGTGGCTGCCTTCAGCCTGTGACCGGCTCCACCTCCCGAGGGGAGTCTTCTCTCGGACCCTATGAGGAGGAGAGGCTCCCACCCAGTCCCATTGGAGATCAGTTTACTCTGGCTCCTCTCCCAAATCTCTCTCCCCTAGCAGTGCAAGGGGGAGGGAGGCTGTGTTTTGTTCCAAGCGATTTGTTTGTTAACAAACAAACAAAACGAATACGATGTTTTTCATGCTGCTGGCCTCTGACTCCAGGCCTTGCTTGGTTTGAGAAACTGAGTGATACTGAGGCTTTGCTCCAAACTGTTAGTTAGACAAATGCAGTGAGAAATGCTCCTGGATTCTGAGGAACAGGCAGATCAAACACACTGGTGGCTTGGCTTATATTCTGTAATTGTCAGGTTCAGTTTCCCAACACAGTTCTGTATTATGGTTAATGCTGTTTGGTCCTGTCTACCCAAGCGAGGCTACCGGTGCCCGGTGTCTTGTGATAATCAAGGAATCCATTTTGTAACAGTCTCTACGGCACACACACAGTCAATCTGGGGCTAAAAGCCACCCTTCAATGTGCGAGGCAACATGATAACATCAATATATAAGCTGTCTGTATGTGTATATGTAGGGCAAGGTATACAGAATCTGGGTTCGGTTCTGGACATTAAAACCAGAATCCTAAACTCATCAGACAGCCCATGCACAGGGTGAAAACCCCTCAGCTTAACCTCCAGTGCTAATCATGCTGCTTCCTTCCTCCTATACCAGACACCTCAACTGCTCTACAATCTGTGCTGTTTTATCTGGAGCTGCTTTTGACATTTTTTCACCTTCCTGCCTCTGTCCCCCTCTCTTACTCCCTGTTAAGGTCTGCATTGTCACCCGTGTCTCTCAGTCTGCCTATCTAGGTTTTCATACTGTATTCATCTGGGCTGGTGGGTGCTCTGTATGGGATGGGGGCCTGAGTGCTGGTGCAGCAGGAGGAAAGCTAGGAGCTGCAGTGGGGTATTGGAGCTGGACACTTAGGAGCAGCTCTTCAGCAAATGCTGAAACGAGATGGCCCAATGGCTGTTGCTACGGGAGCCTGCTGCTCCCCAGGCAGAGTCAGGGTGCAGAGCTTTTGTATTATTCTTCAGAGGGGTGCTGTCTGATAACAATACCTAGAACCCATTTCCAAATTAAAGTCATGGGCAGCTAAGGGGGAATCATATCACTCGGAGGAGTGGATTAATGACCCCCACCAGTTTACTTTTGCTGTAGTTACAAATGGTAACAGAGGTGGGTTCCTTCAATGATCCAGAGAGCCCTCTGCATGATTTCAGGAGCTGCTGGATAAGCAGAGCAGCAGCTCTGTTGTAGAAGAACTCATTCCATTGCTCTGTCAGAGAGCTAACAAGGGCACAGCTCCTTGCTCAATCTTCAGTCTTCTTCATCAATTCAGGCAGAGGTTTCCAACACAAGCTTTTGACAAACAATAGTCACACTGCATTAGGCACCTTACAAATGCCACAGTAAGAGGGATGTGAAATTAGTTGTCACTATTGATTAGAAACTTTTGGCAGGTATGTGAATTCTGGTTAATACACACTCGCTGCTGCAGAATTCCTTTGATCCTCCTTTCTTTATGTTGGAAGTCAGCTAGTTTCTAAAATGGGAAATGCCATACAGGACCACCCTCTATAAATATTAAAATCTGACAATAACTCTCAAATGATTGTCAATGGGATTTTTATTGCCCTGAACTTGTTCTGCTTCAAATCTATGGTACTAGTTCTTCACTAAATGACTTTGAAAGAGGATTAGGTATTGCAGATAGTCACTGTTCGTATCAAATACATTTATTTATTGAATTGTCTTGCTAATATTTCTGTATTATAGCTTGTTTCACATTACTTCATTTTTGAACTGTACAAAGGCATCCATTACTTACCGAACATCAGTATGAGCCAGCAGAAGAGTGCTACATCTCTGGGCAGAGTCCTAGCACCTGCCACCCAATCAAGCACCTCTTTTCTCAAACAGAAACTTAAGGTTAGAACTACTGAACTTCCAACAATAAAAGCACATTAGCTGCTTAAAACGTGCATATATATATGAGTGTTGCAGCAACAGAACCAGCACTGAAAAGAGGCTCACTTTAAAAAGATAGCATCTGGGACACATCAATAAACCAATAACTGCAGAGGGAAAGGTAGTTAAAAACAACTACTGGCCTGAACCATGACCCCGGACCTGAATACACTTGAACATCAGGAAGGTTGATTCTGTATCCAAATGTGTCTCATGCCCATTTTGCCAAGGACTACCTGTTCTGCCTGTTTTTCTCTGGAATTATAATGTGCTCTGCCTTGCAGTTAAGGTGTTCTAGGACTTCCCTGAACTGCATCGTGCTACCTAAATGGCTCATGAGAACACGGTACGCTACCAGAAAGAGACAGCGTAGGGAGCCCTGATCTACATAATCAAAGCCCAGCAGTCATAAAATAAATTGCACTCAGACAACAAGAGTAATGAGATGTTTTATTTTATTTTATTCTCTTAAAGCTTGTGGTTTAATGTCACCCCTTTTGCTCTGCGCAGCCTATAATTCAGTGAACCATTTCATGTGCTAGCACAGTTATTTGGCTTTACTGTGGAAATTTTTGCATACACAATTTCTAGCTTGTGTTAACTGATTTTGTCACTATAATTTTCACACTTTGAATTAACTTCACTTTGCAGTTTTACAGCTAATACCCAACTACAGTAAAACAGCTGCCATGATTTTAAGCCATCATTCATTGCCAATGTTGAAAATGCTCAACACTTTTGGAAGTAATTTTACATCTAGCGGTGGTTTCCTCTGGCTGCCAGGCTGCAGGAATTTCTTAATTGTGGGGATGTTGCTTATCCTTGCTTTAAAAGCCTGAAATGAGAAACAGTACAACATTTAACAGCAATGAAATAACAGAGCAAAAGATACTTGGATTGGACATATGTTAATCATGTTTTAAAAAAAGATCCTCTAGCCTGACCCTGCAATGAATTGTAAGTGAGCTGTGCAACAAAGCCCCATTGACTACAGGGAGGCTCTGTGCAGGTGCAGGACACTGTCCACCTGGGACTTATTATAGGATCATGGCCTCAGAGCTGGTTGACATTTTCTTAAGAACTTATTCCTGAAAATTTGGCTTTTGACAGCAACTACAATTGTCCTGGAAACATTTCATTGTCATCTAATATTCTGTGACACTGAGCCAGAAAGGGTTAAGCAACTAGCAGGCTACATGACCCAAATTCAGCCTTTAGAGACATATTAGAAAAGTATGTGAATGGTAATGTTAGATTGACTAGAGCTTTGAAATGCAAACCTGTATTGTTAGAGAATTAGAGGTAATACTAATTGTATGTGTTTACTTATATCTTGTTAGATGCTAACCATATAAACAGACGGTTCCTGTCTTTACTATATTCTATTGATTCAGAGGTCAAAAAGGTAATGGAACTTGGATGTAATAATATTGTCTATATTTCTCTTTGAAGTTTGTAGAAAACTGTCTATGAACTGGTTAATGGATAATTACCTTATGCTGATGAATGCAACTAGTTACCTGTGTATACATAGGAAATTGGAGGTTTTACTTCAACGTCACAATGCTTCACCCAAGGAATGCCTGCTATCAAGAGGCTGCCAGAGAACTATAAAAAGAACTCTAAGGCCCTGATCCTGTATCTGAGCTCTGCTTAAGTTTCATCAGGGGAAATTTGAGTCGCAAGACTGAGGTCTTCAGCTCCAGTCTGTATTGCCCTGATATTGACTGTAACCTATGGAACTAATTCTGGAAGAACTATTTGTATCTCTAAAGCTCACCATCTCTACTATGAACTGACCTAAAAACTCTAGTCATATCTCTATGTATAATGACCTTTTAACCTATAGTCTTTCTCTTTTCTAATAAATCTTAGCTTAGTTAATAAGAATTGGCTGTAAGCATGTATTTGGGTAAGATCTGGAATAGTCATTGACCTGGTGGGTAATGTGTCCACTCCTTTGGGATTGGTAGAACTTTATGATGAACAAGATTTTAAGTAATCCTCATCATATTTGACTTGGCTGTCTGGGTGGGAGCCCAAGGCTGAGTTGCTTTAAGAGAACTGGGTTTTGGCTTCTGGGACCAGTAAGATATTGTAGAAGCTGTTTTGTTGCTGGCTTGGTGAATCAAAGTATTAGAATAAACCACCAGTTTGGGGGATTGTCTGCCCCATTCTTTGCAGTTTACCCTGATTGAGCAGTCTCAGCATGGCCCCCCTGGGGGACACCAATCACAGTTTCATTTTGACATTGTGAAGAAAACCCTACTTTTGCTTTCTTATTGTAACTTTTTTCCCCACTCTGGAAAAAGGATGGAGAAACGATTCTCTCCTCCCTCCTACCCCAACATACACTAACTTTTTTTCTCCACCATTTTCTAGTACCACTTTTTAAAAAAATAAGTGGGATTTTCCCTGACCAAAACCAATTTTGCTTAGAAACTTCTCATTGAACATATTTTCTTTTTTGAAGGAAATTCCTAACAGTTTTGCAAATATTTCCCAACCAGCTCCAGTGGCACCAGATAGGTAAAGCCCAAAACTTAGATTATTTTTTTTAACAAAACAAAGTGTTACAAATCCTAATATAAATGTTTTAATACATTTTACAATCTAATTCAATCAATATTTTTGTTGGCATTTAGACCCACCCTTGCTGTGTTTGCAACCCAAATATGGCAATTTTGCATGAGAGAGTGGAGAAAGCAGCTGCTGGAGCTGGCAAAGGAAAGCTGTGGAAGGAAATGCAGTGGAAACACTAGTGGAAACCTTGCAGTGGAAACCTTTAATCTGAGCTGTTCCTGAGCACCATGTTAGCATAATGTTGGTGCTGGAGGATTGAGAATAGAAGGAAGCACACAGTAATTTGTAGGCCAGTAGGCACTCCTTGGGATGATCTAGCCCTGCAGGTATCTCAGGCCCATTTAAGGAACTCTCTGAATACTGTCTGGTTCCTTCAAAGGAGAATTACCATATTTCTAGTTATCTGTTCTATTCTGATTCTAAGAGAACCAGGTGAGGGATGGCTATGATATTGCAATCCACCAAGTTCAGATCTGATTGCAAATCTAATTTTTCTCTCATATTTGAGCAGATTCAAAACCAAAATGTTGCTCTTCTTTTCAGGTGAGGGCTTTGAAAGGTAGAGATGAATCCAAACTTCACAGCTTGGACCTAGATCCAATTTTTTCCAGAGCTCTCATAGGTTCAGATCTGCTGTTTTAGTTCAGGCTCATTTCTCATTGCAAGGCAAAGCACTACTTGGGCTCGATTCTGCTTTGTTTACACTAATATAAATCAAGAGTAGCTCCACAGATGTTCATGTACCTACTCTGGTGTAAAACTGAGGGCAGAATCAGGTGCTCTGTATCTTTATCTCAATGCTGTTTAAATCATCAAGCCAAATTCATTCCACCTCCATTGGCTTCAAGGATTAATCTGACCCCATATTCTTATACTACATAACATGATTTGATCAGTAACAGTTTTTAATTTAGGCAATATCTGTAACACTTGTACATGTTTAAGAGCCAAATTGTCAGCTAGTGTAAAGCAACATAGCTCCATTGACTTCAGTGAGGATCTGTCCCTACACATTTCATTGTCTGTTAGAGCTGTTAATTCTTTTACCTGTAAGACAGGGAATTTGGAGAGTATATCAGGCTTGCACTCTTCTGCCATTAGAATGGTTTCAAGCAGCTGTACATCTGCCCTGCTGAATCGGTTGCCAACAAGAAAATCCTGTCCATGGTCTTTCAAAGCCTACAGGACAGGAGACAATGAATTTATGGCTATAAATGAGACATTCTGTGCTCTGGATAAATACATAAAGCTAAGCCTAATCTGACATTTCAAAAGCACATCTAGGTCTGTGTAAGAGTTACCCTTGAAAGGAAGCAATACAAAATACAGCATTGTTTGAACAATTAGAAAACTCAATTTCACCATTGTGTTAGGCCTTATTCAAAATAATACAGCTTTGGGTGTGACAGGAAGGTTTGGTCCCTTTGATAGTAGGAGGTTTTTAAAATCTGTAGCTTTTATGATCACAGCTGAAATGGTTTGGGCCTGGGGATTTACTAGTCCCGTTCCGTGGTCCTCCACCTCAATGCAAGAGTGACCAGGCTCAGAAACCATTTGAAATAAATAAGTGACCTTAAGCAATTCCAGCTAATAGTTTTACTGCCAGTGCAGACAAAGCATAATCCTTTAAAAAAACCCACAAACATTTTATAGACCAGGTGGAAAGACACATTATTTTAATAGTTGTTGTTATTATAAATAATATTGTATAGTGTGCTATAGGTGTGTGCAGGTGCCAACTGAAAATTGATCTTAAAATGTTTGCACAAGGCAGTTTCCAAACACTATCAATGGTGCGGTGCAGACATGGCACATCTGATGAAGCCTCCTGATGCTCCGTGCAAAATTATAGTTATTCCAAATAGCTATAGGGGGTTCACAAGAAACTTAGAGAATCCCAAGCCACTACGACTTTCTCAGTTCAGTGAATAGTAGAATATATTGGACCCCTTCACCTATTCCTGCACATTGCGCACCCTTCTCTCCTTTCTCCCCAGTAAGGTGCGAGTTTGGTGTTGGAAGCTTTACATAGTTATCCAATGCCAGGTCTGTTCTTGAAGCCCAACTAGCACTTGGCTCCCCACACTGGGTGTGCTACAAGCAGAACTGTAATGTACTTTATATAGCACATACATTGTACAGACGGCACCATGTACCAAGAATACTTCAGGAAGACACCTAGCACAGAAGAGATGCTGATGCTACCTTGGCATCAAACATAAAGTTTCTCTTAAAGGGACTTACTAAAAGATGTCACTGGAAATTTGGAGTACAAAAATTATCCTGGCTCTTGTGCAGCATTTGCATTATGAGGCTAAGAAAATCCCATCAAGCAAGCTCATAAATTTATACTTGCCTTAACTAGTTCTCCCATGGGCACTCCAAATATATCTGTTCTCCTACAATACAGGCTGAATTTGCATTTACTAGCATAGATCCAGGATATATTATCAAGTGACCAATACTCCAGTGGTTGTAAATTGTTGCCTTACTGCCACATACCTTTTCATATACAGGGAAGTACCTGGTTGTGGCCTTCTCAATGATTGTGGCAAGATGCTTTGCCTTTGCCTCCGGTGGCTGGAGAGGATGATGCATAATGATTTCATTCAGATCCATTGTTGCTTCCACATACATATCAATCCTGAAAGGCAAAGTGTGTTCACATTGGTTTGAACAACTAGTATTCATGTAGATTCCTGCAGTGAAATAACTCCAGGGTCTCAGGAGGCTAAATACCAGAAGATTTACCACTGACTAATTTGTATTTGCTGTTAAAAACAACAACAACAACAACAAAAAACAACAACAACAAAAAACCCCAATAGATATATGACATCACCTCCTTTTTCAGAGATGGTTGGAATCATCTGTACTAAAGATGGGCAAATATGTTCATACTTAGCTTCTAAAAGTTAAGCATAGCTATCTAAATCACCCAAATCTCTATTTAGGCACCTAAGTGAAATCAGTGAGAGGGCAAGACCTAATATTAGTGACACACAATGTTTCCCATTAAGAATTAAGTTGGGACATCACTTTAGCTATAAGTGATATTTGTATCTATAGCCACTAGACCATCATACAATAATACAATTTATTTGCACTTGCTAATTAATCTGAGGAATTTGGGGGCACAAAAGGAGAGTTCTCTGTCTGCACAAGCATCCTTCCCCTAAATATGCAGTTCATGGGGACAAAGGGCAGGGATTCCCTTGGCTCTTAACTTGCAAGAACTGTTTGTTGCTTGCAGGGCCGGCTCTGGCTTTTTTGCCGCCCCAGGCGGCCGAGGGGAGGGCGCGGGGGGGGGGAGGGCGGCCAGAGCGCCGGGGGGAGGGCGGCGAGCCCGGCTGTGGCCCCACTCTCCCCGGCGGCCGGAGCGCCGCGCCGCCCCCCTCCAGGTGCCGCCCCAAGCACCAGCTTGGGTGCCTGGTGCCTGGAGCCGGCCCTGGTTGCTTGCACCTGTGGGAGACAAGCAATGGGGTTGTGTAAACCAGCAGTCTTCCTGGAAATGGAGAGTGATATTAGGAGAAATACTGACCTCTGCAGCTACAGTACATTTGTTATCTGACTGGCTGAGTTTTGAAAACTGCAATAACCTCTGATGAGCTAATCAAGATGAACTCACATGTACTTTTTTTGCATATCTCTAATCTAATCTAGTTATTTAACATTGTTCCAGACCTTACTTAGTATTGTTGACCTTGGTTGGAGGTAAACAGAAATGTGCTGGCTCATCATATAATTTAGCAATAATCAGGATTTTTTTCCCCTTGTACTGCACATAGAATAATTATTTTTTATTGCTATCAGAAAAAGGTAGTGCTGTTACAGTACAGTGCTCTCTCCTTCACGTCCTTCCCATAGAGGTTGTGTTTCCATGCTATGTAGTTGAGAATGGCTCTAGTCTGCACCATCTTCATTCCATCAATTTCTACCATGGGCACTTGTTGAAACAGCAGGGCTCCATCTTTTAAAAGAAAGGTGAGAAGTATGACTCAAATAAATTACAGTCTTTTCCCCCAAACTATTATCATTGCAGTGGAGTCGAGAAAACCTCTAACTTGCTATTTTCTTTTTAATTTGAGGGTCTTTTGTCTTATACTGTGAAGTGAAAGAAGTTTCCAGTAAAATGTGAATGCTATTTCTTGTGGGAAAGGGTAAACATACTAATAGCTTGAATTATAACAATAAACTTCTTAGAATTGCTGCAAATCCAATAAAGTCTCCAAAATAAAACCTTTAATGGTGATTCAAAGAAAGGGACAAACCGTGCATTGTGTAGTTTACTCAGGTAAAGTTCCCACTGAGGTCAATAGGGGAACACTGAAGGATTTGGCCCCTAAGAAAACTTTTATCATGCTCCATATGAACTTTCCAAAATAATAACTTTTTATACAACATCTTTAATCTGACCATCTCAAAACACTATACCAAGCAAGCTATAGAGTAACATATGTTACGGTTATAAAACTGGTATAACAGAGTGGAGGTTGGCGTCCAATATTTGAGTGAAACAAAATGGTCTTACTGCAATGTGCAATTATGATTCATCATGTTCATGAACCAGTCCAGATTTTCTTTTAAAAAGACAATTACATTTTCAAGAATTCCACATTAGGATCCACAAACAGTTCTAATAAAAAACTAATTAAAAAACTCACCCTGCCGTAACTTTAAAAGCTCTTCCCTTGTTTCAAAGAATTGTTCTTCAAACTGGAAAACAAATGGGTAAAAAAAGGAAAAAGGGTCTCATTGTTACTGCATGGGTTAGGTTAGGAATCTCTTGAGAAAATAATGATTAACGATTATTTGCTTTTAGAATTTTTCACATAAAAAGCAGTTGAAGACTTTAAAATATTCTGTATTTAGATAAAATCCTACCTCTGTCATGTTCTCCCTTTACCCCATTATGCTTAATTAAAATGCCTTTTGTGTAGGAGCCTTTGTTAGATTGTGGCTAGCTCTGCCAAGGTGTGTAAGGTGACCAGAGAGCAAAACAAACTTTCTTCTGTGCAAGAGGCAGCCACAATGTTCTTGCATTCATGACAAGCAACGACTGGGGTGTCTAGTTCCCCGTGGTAAGCTGAAAGCAGAGCCAAGCATGGGGGAGGAGGGAAAGCACACACAGTAGCTGTTGGACTATTCTATGATTTTTTTGCCATAACACATGGGTGGCAAGGGAAGAGAAAGGGTTGTGCAGCGGCAAGAATCCCCAGAGGCTTCCTGGCTGACTGCCAACAGGCATGTCAGAGCAGCCATATACCCCTCTGGCATGGCTTCCAGAGTTAATGTTGAAAGCAATTAGTTTCACAAGATACTCACTAATATTAGTATTGTGTAGGGCATAGAGGCCCCAGCCCCACAATGATAGGCATATGGTCTCCATCTTAGCCAATATCAGGCACTGAAATGGGGACTTTCAGAGTTGGAAGCACGCATCTTTATGGCTTGAGGTAAAGAGCCAGGCTCACAGGTGAAGCTGTGAAAGACCCATATCCTCTGTGGCCTGGGAACAGAGGGGGGAACATATAGAACACTGACTACAATGGTCGTCAGTGAGTATAGAACCTGGGCCCTACTATTTGACCTAATGGAGCAGCTCCGTTAACTGTAAGTATGTCCATTGTCACCAGGGAAAGCCACTAAAGGGAGATGTGATCACACACCTAGTCATAAGTTTACATGTTGGCTGTATAGTCACTAGTATACGTCCAGTTCTGGGCACCGCATTTCAGGAAAGATGTGGACAAATTGGAGAAAGTCCAGAGAAGCGCAACAAAAATGATTAAAGGTCTAGAAAATATGACCTATGAGGGAAGATTGAAAAAATTGGGTTTGTTTAGTCTGAAAAACAGAAGACTGAGAGGGAACAGAGTAACAGAATAACAGAATAACAACAATAAAAGGTTGTTACAAGGAGGAGGGAGAAAAATTGTTCTTCTTAACCTCTGAGGATAGGACAAGAAGCAATGGGCTTAAATTGCAGCAAGAGACGTTTAGGTTGCACATTCAGAAAAACTTCCTAACTGTAAGGTTGTTTCAGCACTGGAATAAATTGCCTAGGGAGGTTGTGGAATCTCCATCATTGGAGATTTTTAAGAGCAGGTTAAACAAACACTTGTCAGGGATGGTCTAGATAATACTTAGTCCTGCCCTGAGTGCAGGAGACTGGACTAGATGACCTCTTGAGGTCCCTTTCAGTCCTATGATTCTATGTGCAGTGAGTTCTGAACTAATGACTTCCAGTTGGTCACATTTGCAATATGGAACAGTCATTTCCACCAAATTATGCATTGCCAACTTGGTTTCTTTATATAACAGAAACGAACCTCGATTCCAGCTGCTGCCAACAGCCACCGTATTGTTTCCATTCGGCCTCTTCCATTGAAATAGTACAGTTTGGGTTTCCCAGCCATGCTTCCAAGTGTCTGGCTTCCTGTTAAATTAAATAAAGGAAAAGATTTCAAAGAATCAACATGAGAGAGATCAGTGTCTGTGACTCAGGAAGTCAACACTTCATTCTCAAGTCTCCCTGCTCATTGTATTTAATATAGCTGAATTTCTCAAGCACCTGACACTAGGGCTCCTACTTGCTACAATTATACAAATAAAAAATAATAATAATGCTGGATGCTGGCTATAAAACAAACAAAACAAAACAAAACACCAAGGACAAGACAGGAACAGTAGCTTTTCTCAGAATGCTGGAATTCTTCTGCACTGCTACAGACTAGGGACCGAATGGCTAGGTAGCAGTTCTGCAGAAAAGGACCTAGGGGTCACAGTGGACGAGAAGCTGGATATGAGTCAACAGTGTGCTCTTGTTGCCAAGAAGGCTAACGGCATTTTGGGCTGTATAAGTAGGAGCATTGCCAGCAGATCGAGGAACGTGATCATTCCCCTTTATTCGACATTGGTGAGGCCTCATCTGGAGTACTGTGTCCAGTTTTGGGCCCCACAATACAAGAAGGATGTGGAAATATTGGAAAGAGTCCAGCGGAGGGCAACAAAAATGATTAGGGGTCTGGAGCACATGACTTATGAGGAGAGGCTGAGGGAACTGGGATTGTTTAGTCTCCAGAAGAGAAGAATGAGGGGGGATCTGATAGCTGCTTTCAACTACCTGAAGGGGGGTTCCAAAGAGGATGGAGCTTGGCAGTTCTCAGTGGTAGCAGATGACAGAACAAGGAGCAATGGTCTCAAGTTGCAGTGGGGGAGGTCTAGGTTGGATATTAGGAAACACTATTTCACTAGGAGGGTGGTGAAGCACTGGAATGTGTTACCTAGGGAGGTGGTGGAATCTCCTTCCTTGGAGGTTTTTAAGGCCCGGCTTGACAAAGGCCTGGCTGGGATGATTTAGTTGGGAATTGGTCCTGCTTTGAGCAGGGGGTTGGACTAGATGACCTCCTGAGGTCCCTTCCAACCCTGATATTCTATGATTCTATGATTCTCTCTCAATGCTGGAGCAAAAGGCTCAGAAAGGCACACACTGATGGAGGGATTTGTAGCTAAATGCTAGAACTACAGGCTTAGAAAAGCACCTGGTAATATTGTGGGGAAGGAGTTGCATTACCATAGATGCTGAAATAAAGGCCTAAAACATCTCAGGTTAGGGAACCTTTTCTTCTTCTTTCTTGTGTTCCCTTCTCTCTTTCCCTGTGTTGGTTGTCCCCTCCACCCACCCCAAAGGGAAGCTAGCTGGCTCCCTGCCCTAATGCTGCTCCTGTTGTCTCATGGAGAGAAACTCATTTAAATGGACTGAAATGCCATGAGATCAACTGCTTTTTGTGAGATTTTTGCCATTTGGGGCCAATATCAGGAACATAGCAAGTCTTGTAAGATTTTGTCCAATCCCAAATCAGAAGTGGATAAGGGCTCCACAAAGAGCACTGGATTCAGTTTTATTCATTCCCTAACAGCTGTGAAGAGTTCTGCTAAAAGATCCTAATCATACAAAACACTTGAATGTCAACACTGTTGCTTTAAAGTCAACAAAAGGAAGAGACTAAAACTCTGAAGTTCAGATTAAGCAATGAAACATGAAATATCGGGAGACTGGACTAAAGAGCAAATCGAATAAATTGCGCAATTGCACTAGAAGCTGTTGCAATGCTGGACTCTGGGAGCGCACCTATATGTTCTTTTTGCAAACTATAATATCCACCAGCAGAAAGGATTTACTATAGGTTGAGGGGAAATAAAGGTGATTCCAAAGAGTATAAATATAAACGTTAAAGGCCTGATGATTGGAGAAGCTTCTCTGAAAGTGCCATTGTGGAACTTGCTTGACCTTCAATCTTCTTTTAGCTCCTAATCTCAAGGGACAAGTTACTGTGTCATTAATCAGTTAGTGGGAGTTGCTTTGCTGCTCAGGGCCTTTGATAATCTGGTCTTCATTTAAAAAAAACAGATGAAGTGTTATCCATGGTATGTGAAAGCCTCACTTTTTTATGAATTTGCCACCTATGCTGATAGTTATCTGCAATTCATTCAAACGGCTGCTCTCAAACTGCAGTCTGTGCTGACTCTTCTTCTTGTTTGCACCTGCTAATCCATGTGATAACAATGCTAAATACACATGAAATACCTTTCGAGTATTACTTTTTCATGCAAGCAATTGCTGTCCTTGCACCTGGAATGTTATGCAGTTACAAATGGGAAGGGTGTGTATGTGTGCGTGCAATACACCCCGGTAAAATATGGCGCATACTGAAAAGTTTGAGAACCCTTGCATTAAAATGACTAAAATGTAACTCCCTGTGACAATTTTAAAGCCCAAAATATTTCAGTCCTAATTAGTAGAGTGCTTTATAACTGAGAAACTCAAAATACTGTACAGATGAGACCAAATATCATTATGACCCTTTTACATAGAGGGGAACTGAGGTATGTATGGGCCTTTCCCAAGACCACGCAGCAAATCAATGACATAGGCAGATAAGAATGGTCATAATGGATCTGACGAATGGTCCATCTAACCCCATATCCTATCTTCCAACAGTGGTCAATGCCAGGTGCTTTAGAGGGAATGAACAGAACAGGCAATCAGGGAATGATCCATCCTCTGTTGCCCAGTCCCAGCTTCTGGCAATCAGAGGCTAGGGATACCCAGAACATGGGGTTGCATCCCTGACCCTCTTGGATTAGCAGGTGGAAGCAGGGACCTATCCTCCATAAATTTATCTAAACAAAATAATCCATAAATTTATCTAAATTCCTAATCCAGAGTCCAACCACTGGACCACATTATCTCCCAGTA
The DNA here is from genome assembly GCF_002925995.2 of Terrapene triunguis. Classification (NCBI taxonomy): domain Eukaryota; kingdom Metazoa; phylum Chordata; order Testudines; family Emydidae; genus Terrapene; species Terrapene triunguis. The sequence continues at coordinate 42,654,166 of NW_020664393.1, read as the reverse complement.
AGTGCCATTTAAAAATAGAACATGCATGTAACAGCATGCTAGTGCATAGTAGTAGAATTAATTAGTCATTTCTAGTGCTCATTAAGCTATTATGATATTTTTCATCACTTCTATTGGTAACACATTTCTGTCAATAATTATGAAGTGTAAAACTCTTAAATGTAACAAAAATCAGAATTGTGGGACCGATCCTCAGCCAGTGAAGTCAAGGGAACGATAATGATTTGTACCAACTGACCCTGTGTTTTCATTAAGTGTAGTAGTGAGGAGGAAATTAAAATACTATAAATATAACACTGTTCCTTCAGCATTTTCTCTAATAATTTTGCCTTCACCTCAAGAGGTCTGATACTTGCAGCATGTTATATAAACATAGTGTGCTTTAGCGTGTTGCCACACATCAGAGAATGACCAGAATAAATTAAGATTCAGAGTCCAGTTACAGAAAAACTCCCCCACAAAATGCTTTATTCTAACCAGAAAGCTGTGGTGTGTTCTGTATGCTTTGGCAAACCTTCAGCTATTCACCAAGCTAGACTTTTCCCTGTTTTATAAATAAAGGAACTCAAACAGTAAAGACTTAGAAGAGACCCTCCTTAGATACATTTTCTCAGGTAGCTATTTTGTTGTAGTTGCAGAAAAGAAAGTCTAAGGCAAAATGATATTGTCCTACCTTCTGCATTCAATGAAAAGATCTTTTTCACCAGCTCCAACTGCCTCCTCTGTCCTCAGGAAGGTGTTATGGTATTTGTTATAGAGGAGTTCAGTTCTTTTTTATTTGATCATTTTAGATTATCTCCTTACCGCCTCTGCTCTGTCAGCCAGCTTATGCAGCAGCAAGGAGAGTCCAGTGAAAATACTTTCTTCATTCCAAGTTTATATTCCTGTTATTGCTGCCTCTCTCCCTCGCTCCTTCCCCTCCCTCAGCTTGTGCTCCCAAACTGTATCCATGCTAGCCTCTCTTTTCAGAAAAATGTCCCAGCTCTGAAGAAGTAATCAATTTAATTTGCAGCAAAGGAGATTTAGATTACATGTAGAAAGTTTTTCCTAATATCTAAGGATAATTAAGCACTGGAACAGGTTACCGAGGGAGGTGAGGAATCCCTGGCCTTGGAGGTTTTTAAGAACAGGTTAGACAAACACCTGTCAGGGATGGCCTAGGAATTCTTAATCCTGCCTCCTGGCAGGGTGGAGGATGGACTAGATGACCTCTTGAGGTCCCTTCTAGCCCTATGTTTCTATCATGGCTAACACCAGTTCAGGATCCACCAGCAGGAGCAACAGTGTGAGCGCTAGTGTAGATAGAGCTATAGGCAATCACCAGCATTTTTAGCACTGTCATTTCACTCTGCTCAGAGCAGGTCTACCTGATTTAGTGGAAAAAATGCTGGCAGCACCTAGTTTATGCTAGCTCTCCCATAGTAGCTAATGCCATGGCAACAATGGAGCTGAAATGGTGTTAGCAACAAATGCCCAGTGTTCACTTTGCCCTCAGAAATGCCGTGTCTTGAGCCTCCCTGAAATCATTTTTTTTAACTTTCTCCTCTTAACACTTCTGATGTCTGGATTCCCCTTTTCTCCCTGTGCTACAACACCTGAACTACTTTAATGCACATCAACCTTATCATACAGAAAGTCAGCACAAAAATTCTATTAATATTTAATCCATTAGACCCATTCACTGAAGTTACTCTCAAACAGTTTGGTCAATTCCCTGTACATTTCTAAAGATCAGTACTAACCTCTGTGACTCCTGATCCAGTCCAAACTCTTCTTGAAAAAGAAATCGTGCCTTTGAGTTATAAGGTTTTGTAGCTCCACCTACTGGGAGGTGAGTCCAATTTTGTCCGACAGGTAAAGGAAACGCCCACTGTTAAACAAATGAAACCAGTTGGCTCTGGCTGCTTTCTGACTTGTCACCTGCAATAGAACCTTCCTCATACACACTGGACTAATCCACAAACCTAAAAGTCCACAAAAAACTCATGATGGATTGGGACAGCTGTTTCTGGAAAGCATCACTCATTGTGTTTTCAATATTACCCCTTCTGGGCGGGAGGCAACTGTGGGGATGTATCATCCTTACACCAACCTAGTGGAGGGTTCCATGGGAAGGTAGGGGTCACGATGGGACACTTGCAAGGTAATAAATCATGGCCTTATGTAAAGCCCCCTGGTGGTTATATAAGATGAGGCCTTATGTAAGGCCCCCTGG
>NW_020664393.1:42619625-42651941 GCF_002925995.2 Terrapene triunguis | reverse complement strand
ATAAGATAAGGCCTTATGTAAGGAACATCTGAACCAATCGGTGTGGGGCTATACATGTGATAAACACATGATTCTCCTTCTTGTCCAATCGGTAGATGTGTAATTATAGCCTAATTGTGTTATGTAATGTTAAGAAAGACTATAAAAGAAAGCTTGTAATAAACAGAGTTTGAGTCAGCTTGCAACCACATTGGTCGTGTGCTTTATCCGCCCCCCACAGGCAACATCTCCCATCTAGCGGTTAGGGCCCACGGTGACGGCTACACCCAATGGTTAGTCTCTGGCAGCAACCCCGGCTAGTGGGCACAGGTCTTCCGTGGAGTAGGAGAACCTCAGCCCTGCCACTCCACTGGGTTCTGACTCAGGGCTCTGGGAGGCTGGTTCGGCTTCGCTCACCCTGCAGTGCCTTGCGTCAGCCTCAAGTCAACTTCCCTGAGTCACTTTCTCACTTCCTTTGCATCCCAGTTGGCCATCTTTGGAGACTGCTGCCTTCTGGGCTCCTTGCCATGGTCCTAGTCTCTTGGGGGCTGTGGCTCCCCCCATTCCCAGGCTTATTGCAGGATCCAGCCATGTCTCCCCTGGAGCCTCCAGAGCTCATCCTCCTCCTTGGCCTGCCAGCGCCAACTGAGCTGTCTGGCTGCCTTTTAAACCCTGCCTCCATCCCAAGCATGCTTGGCACAGGCGGAAGGGCAGGGTCTCCTGAACCCAGAGTTGCTTCTTAATCCCCTTCTGTCCAGTGAGGAATTTATACACCCCATCACACACCCTCCCTCTTCAGAATCAGGGCCGGGAAGTGGTTCTGCGGTTCTTGCAACCCCCGTCTCTCAAGGAAAAAAATCTGCATTTTTGTGATCCTTCCCTAGCAAGTGAAGGATTTCGGAGCTAAACAGCTGCAGGGAGACGTACCACCGCATAATCCTGGGGTTGGTGTTCTTTCATGGTGTTCAGCCTCTGTAACTGCTTCCTAATTCCTATTTTTTGGTGGGACAGAGGGCTCCGGGGTCCCATAGTTCAGGTTGCACCGTCTCAGAAAGGTCTGTGTCAAAGGATGAATTCCATTTTTGTGTGTGTGAATGCCATTCGTGATTGTACCCTTCATTGTAGATTACAGTATCCACCATGTAGCAGAGGCTTGACATCTAGTGGGTTGACTATGGCTGTGTCTACATGGGGGTTTAATCCAAAGCTTTTTGTCGTGCATCAGGTAACTCGCAGATCGCGAGTCGCACCAAGAGCATACACATAGAATGCTTGTTCCATTTTCAGTTCACATTGTGTGAACACATGGCAGCTGTTTGCTGAAAACTGAGGATGTAGCATTCTCTGGTGGATAGCCTGCTGAGTAGTGTCCATCCTGGGATTGTTTTTGCGGTAACTTGTGGGAAGCCAGGCAGGTTCAATTATTTAAAAATAAATCCCAGGTTTCCACTGTCTCCACCCTATACGTCCTTTCTGGGCTGGTTCATGCCATTTTTGAATTGCTGTTGGCTAGTATGGACTCAACAATGCTCCATGCTGCTATGGTGAAAAATGCGAATATGCACAGGCTGCTTTGGCTGTATTACAGCTCTTGGAGCCAGACAAATTTTGCATTAGACTTTTCCCATCACACCATTGAGCAGATAATGCAGAAGCAGGAGAATATTCTATAGCAGTAGCAACTCCTCTGACAGCAAGAGGATATTTTGCAGCAATGGCAGCAGGATGAGATTGAAGAACAGGAGGATACTGAGCTGCTGGAGGAAGAGGACTGGTTTCTGAATCACCTAAAACAGCATTCAGCACCATTTTGGGGCCCTGGAAACCCAGTATGGGTTAGTGGGAGAGGATCGCTCTTCAGACCTGGGCAACCAGCAGCATCAAGAGAACTTCAGAATGGGGAGGGCTACCTTTTTTGAAATCTGTGCAGAACCAGAGTTTCAGCAACAGCGTACTGACATGCAGTGCCCCTGTCCCATACCCGTGGAGAAACAGGTCACCATAGATATCTGGAAACTGGCTACTCCAGAATGTTACCAGTCTGTAGTAAGCCAATTTGGCATGGGGAGATCAACTGTTGGGACCATTCTCATGCAGGTCTGCTATGCTATTGATAAGGTGTGGTCATTAAACTAGGTAATGCTCAGGGGATCACTCATGGCTTTGCATGCATGGGATTCCCAAATTGTATTGGAGCAACTGATGGAACCCATGTATCTATCATTTGCCTCACACACACACCCTGGCCAAGGTGTAGAATTGATAAACAGAAAGGCTTGGTGGACCACTGCCGCAGGCTCACAGACATTTAATGCAGGGTGGTCTGGGAAAGTTCACGATGCTAGGATCAATCAGTTATTCTGGAAGACCTGGTTTATCCCTGGATGCCTGGCTAATGAAGCCATACACAGGCTGTTTGGACAGAAGGAAGGAACATTTTAACTATCACCTGAATAGTTGCAGAATGGTAGTCAAGGATTCATTTGGACTTTTGAAACTGAGCTCAAAGTACAACAGTAAGAAAAATGTCACATACGAGTGCAGGGTGATGGTGCATAAAGTTAAAGAGGAGTAAAAGCCTTGCCTCTGATTCTTCTTGCCAAAAGATAGGTTCTGGGGTTGAGTTAATATATGGAGATATACCTATCTCATAGAACTGGAAGGTCATCAAGTCCAGCCCCTTGCCTTCACTAGCAAGACCAAGTACTGATTTTGCCCCAGATCCCTAAGTGGCCCCCTCAAGGATTGAACTCACAACCCTGGGTTTAGCAGGCCAATGCTCAAACCACTGAGCTATCCCTTCCCCCCTTAGCTCAAAATTCTCAGGGACTTTGCAGGGCTCAAAAGAGCTGAACCACCATGTGCTAGTGCTCTCTGTGCTTAGAAGCTGGATCTGAGAAGTCAATGGGAACCACTAGGAGCACTGCTGTGGGGATGTGGAGGTTAGAAGTTGCTGAAGGTCCCAGTAGCCAGCATTATCTAAGGGCTGAAGGGCATGTCTGGTTCCCAAATTATGGGACTGAAGGGCCTGCTGGCCCCCACCTTTCCCACCACTGTACCATCAGCTTTGACTCCGACATCGGGAGGAGTAGCAGGACCCTATCCCCAGCTGTGAACTCTTTCAACTGGGCCCCTTTGTTGTAGGTGTGTTCTTGCTCGGCTCTCAGTAAGTTCTCCTGGGTGAATGCCCCTAGTCTCTCCAAGTCTTCCCACAGGCGAATCATGTTCTAGACAATGCAAGAACTCCTCCCAGGTCTCTTGGAGGAGGTCCAGCACCCCCAGGGGTTGATATCCATTCAGGTGTTCAAGCAGGGAAAACTCTGTTGAGGCTTGCAGTACCTCATGGATGGCGAATAGGAGGGGCAGAAGCAACTGGTTCCAATGTCTTGGGACTTTGGCTATGAAGGAGCAGTAACTCCTTCAGGTTTCGTTGAAGCCTTCCACCAGTCCATCCATTTGGGTGTGGTAGATGGACGTCTTCAAAATTTGATCTTTATAGGGGCACACAGTTCTTTCATTAACTGGGATGTCTTATTAGTCCCCTGGTCCATTAGGACCTCCTTGGGTTCTCCTACCCATGCATACATCTTCATCAGCTCAGGTGTCATATGGCTGGCAGTGGTTGATTGGAAAGGTATGACTTTGGGGGTTTGGCTTCTTAGCCTACAAGCATGTGGAGTATTTGGCACTTTCCATATTTACCTTCTTGGGCCAGCGTTAGAGACCAGCATCAACCATTTCCCATTGGAGTGGAGGGTGGCAAGTAGTGTGAAGAATGTGTTCAGAACCCTGTAGAACCTGGTCCCCATTTCACACAAGACTTGCATCAAGACTAGACAGTGAAAAATAAACAGCAAGAGTAAGAAGTTTACTTCACAGGAAGACATTTATTTCACCTGAATACATTCTCTTCACAGATTACTACCTTATGATTGAATGCCATACTTCAGTGCACATGCACTTATTTCCTGAACTGCTTCCTAATTCCTATTTTTTGGTACTCATATCATAACCAAAACACTTGATTTCTCTGAGCATTACATCTGTGTCTGCTAATGCTGAGTGAAAATCTTTATTGCTGTTGTTTTAACTCTTTTTATAATTGCAGAACTTTATTCACAGTCTCTACAATTCTGTCATCGGGTTCGGTCCTCCTTTGGCTTCCAGGCTGCAGAAATTTCTTAATTGTAGGGAGGTTACTTATTCTTGCTTTAAAAGCCTAAAATAAAGAGAACAGAGAAACAAAGAGTGAGGAGTCTTCCTGTCCCTATATCTGGCCTGATGCCTCCTCCCTCTTTTGAGTAAACGAAGACAGGAATACATCAGGACTATAGAAGCCCCCTTTGGGACCCCAAAGATCATGTACTGATGTAGGCATCACTCCTGCAACTGCATCCATACAGAGGGATCCCTATAGTCCTGTGTAGCTACATTTACTTCAGTGGGGTTCCATGACATGAAAAGGTGCACCCAAGTGGATTCTGTTGCTCTACTGGGCACATGCTCATATATTTCAGCTTTGAAGCCAATCATTTTATATAAAATATTGTCAGCCCAGCAGAAAAACTTTGACCATCAAGCCATCTATGCAAAAGTAAAAAAGTTTTGAAACACAGTAGGCCCTGAATATAGATTTATATTTGTTTTCAGGTTAATTCTACTTAAATCCATTTCCTCTGCACTGTAGATCTGCATTTTATTGGGGCAACCTTATTGACATCATTTATCATAAATGTTAATGGACTATGAAATTACACTGCCTGGTGGAGTCACTCTGGTTTTCAATATGCCATTTTCTAAAATATGCAATTAGATATAATAAAATACCAGTATTGCTTAGCACTACACAGCTTTTCAAACCATTGATCTCCAAGCATTTTACAAAGATGAGTAAGTATTTTACAGATGGAGAAACTGAATACGACAATTTGGAGATAGCGTGACATGCTGTACCTCAAAATAGCATCCTGTAACCCCCATATTTATCATGTGTATATCGTTCTGATATTTCATATAAAGCATGCCATGTAAGATAACATATGAAAGATCATGAGCTGCTGAAACCCGTTGTTCTGTCCAAATATGTTTATCATTAGTGTGTATAAAGTTATGACATTGTGCTGTATGGTTGTTACTGAAATCTGCTGTAAATTTGCTAGTGACATACAAAGAATCCCTGTGCAGGTAGCTATTGACCTCCCACTAATCAACTGTATGATTCAACTATGCAAACACCACACAATGGGAACTGCTCGATCACTGTGACTTGGGAATTGCTTGATCTCTGTGACTCAGCAAAACCCACATGCCTGGGCTAGTGTCTGCCAGCACATGGGCCAAGGGTATTGCAGCACTCTGTGCCTCAAAACAGCAACCTGGAACTCCCATATTCACCACTGTCATATAATTATGATACGTTTTAAACAAAATATGCCTTGTGAGGTATCATTTTAAAGTCTTCATCTGTTGAACATTAATATCTTGTTGGATTATATGTGTTATCATTGTATGTGAAGTGATGAAGTTTTGCTATGTGTGTGTTACTGAAATACTGTATGTTGAGAGGTTGGGAACACCCACAACCAGCCTTTCATGTACTACAGTGGAGGAGCCAGACACGCTGATGGCCCATCAAAGGGAATCCACACTCCGAAGGGTCATCCCAGGAACTGTATACAATGGAGACTTCTCAAAGATAGCACATAGACAATGGAGAATGCTTGACCAATGGAGGTGGACGGACCCCTATGTCACAAGCAAAGGCTCTTTCCAGCAAGCTGGAAGAAACTATAAAAGAGAGGAAGTGACATAATCACCTGGCCTCATTCCCCCCCACAACTCCACACCTGGAAACACGTCTGGAGGACAACGACTGAAAGGGGGAAGGTGGTCCCGGGCTGGAGGAGAATTCCAGCCTGTGTATTGACGATCTGTAACCAGCCGTACTATATATCAAGGGGACACTCCGCTTGATTCAAATCCTGTTAGCTTATAGAACTTAGGTTGTGCGCTTATTTTTATTTTCTTTGGTAACCTTCTCTATCCGTCATGCCTACCACTTATAATCACTTAAAATCCATCTTTCTGTAGTTAATAAACCTGTTTTATGTTTTACCTAAAACAGTGTATTTTGCTTGAAGTGCTTGGGGAAACCTCAGCTCAAGAACAAAAATTTCTGCCTGTCCTCTCCACACTGAGTGGGGGCGGACTGGGTTATAAATGTATACTGGTCAGGCTTCTGACCAGGGCAGGATGGTACAACTCAAGGGAGCTGGGGGGGAATTGGCTTGAGCCTCTCTATTGTTAGTTCGTAAGTGTCTGGAAGCAATCATATAACTCAGCTAGGTGCGTCCCTGCCTGTGGATGTCTGTATAAGAGCAGTGCCTACTAGAGGTTTGCAGCTTGTCACAGCACCACAGTGAGAGAGGAAGCCCACGTTGGTGGGACAGAGGGCTCCGGGGTCGCATAGTTCAGCTTGCACCGTCTCAGAAAGGTCTGTGTCAAAGGATGAATTCCATTTTTGTGTGTGTGAATGCCATTCGTGATTGTACCCTTCATTGTAGATTACAGTATCCACCATGTAGCAGAGGCTTGACATCTAGTGGGTTGACTATGGCTGTGTCTACATGGGGGTTTAATCTAAAGCTTTTTGTCGTGCATCAGGTAACTCGCAGATCGCGAGTCGCACCAAGAGCATACACATAGAATGCTTGTTCCATTTTCAGTTCACATTGTGTGAACACATGGCAGCTGTTTGCTGAAAACTGAGGATGTAGCATTCTCTGGTGGATAGCCTGCTGAGTAGTGTCCATCCTGGGATTGTTTTTGCGGTAACTTGTGGGAAGCCAGGCAGGTTCAATTATTTAAAAATAAATCCCAGGTTTCCACTGTCTCCACCCTATACGTCCTTTCTGGGCTGGTTCATGCCATTTTTGAATTGCTGTTGGCTAGTATGGACTCAACAATGCTCCATGGCGCTATGGTGAAAAATGCGAATATGCACAGGCTGCTTTGGCTGTATTACAGCTCTTGGAGCCAGACAAATTTTGCATTAGACTTTTCCCATCACACCATTGAGCAGATAATGCAGAAGCAGGAGAATATTCTATAGCAGTAGCAACTCCTCTGACAGCAGGAGGATATTTTGCAGCAATGGCAGCAGGATGAGATTGAAGAACAGGAGGATACTGAGCTGCTGGAGGAAGAGGACTGGTTTCTGAATCACCTAAAACAGCATTCAGCACCATTTTGGGGCCCTGGAAACCCAGTATGGGTTAGTGGGAGAGGATCGCTCTTCAGACCTGGGCAACCAGCAGCATCAAGAGAACTTCAGAATGGGGAGGGCTACCTTTTTTGAAATCTGTGCAGAACCAGAGTTTCAGCAACAGCGTACCGACATGCAGTGCCCCTGTCCCATACCCGAGGAGAAACAGGTCACCATTGATATCTGGAAACTGGCTACTCCAGAATGTTACCAGTCTGTAGTAAGCCAATTTGGCATGGGGAGATCAACTGTTGGGACCATTCTCATGCAGGTCTGCTATGCTATTGATAAGGTGTGGTCATTAAACTAGGTAATGCTCAGGGGATCACTCATGGCTTTGCATGCATGGGATTCCCAAATTGTATTGGAGCAACTGATGGAACCCATGTATCTATCATTTGCCTCACACACACACCCTGGCCAAGGTGTAGAATTGATAAACAGAAAGGCTTGGTGGACCACTGCCGCAGGCTCACAGACATTTAATGCAGGGTGGTCTGGGAAAGTTCACGATGCTAGGATCAATCAGTTATTCTGGAAGACCTGGTTTATCCCTGGATGCCCTGGCTACTGAAGCCATACACAGGCTGTTTGGACAGAAGGAAGGAACATTTTAACTATCACCTGAATAGTTGCAGAAAGGTAGTTAAGGATTCATTTGGACTTTTGAAACTGAGCTCAAAGTACAACAGTAAGAAAAATATCACATACGAGTGCGGGGTGATGGTGCATAAAGTTAAAGAAGAGTAAAAGCCTTGCCTCTGATTCTTCTTGTCCACATAGGTTCTGGGGTTGAGTTAATATATGGAGATATACCTATCTCATAGAACTGGAAGGGACCCTGAAAGGTCATCAAGTCCAGTCCCTTGCCTTCACTAGCAAGACCAAGTACTGATTTTGCCCCAGATCCCTAAGTGGCCCCCTCAAGGATTGAACTCACAACCCTGGGTTTAGCAGGCCAATGCTCAAACCACTGAGCTATCCCTTTCCCCCTCAGCTCAATATTCTCAGGGACTCCAGGGCTCAAAAGAGCTGAACCGCCATGTGCTAGTGCTCTTTGTGCTTAGAAGCTGGATCTGAGAGGTCAATGGGAACCACTAGGAGCACTGCTGTGGGGATGTGGAGGTTAGAAGTTGCTGAAGGTCCCAGTAGCCAGCATTATCTAGGGGCTGAAGGGCATGTCTGGTTCCCAAATTACGGGCCCCAAGGGCCTGCTGGCCTAGAAAAGCATGTTTTGTAGAAGAGATTCTGGCTCAGGATAGCATCCATGACTTGCCTCTGCATCTCTCTGTCTTTTTCCATGCTCTCCTTCACCATGGTGATGCTGGCCTTGGCCACTGCTACAATCTCTTGGGAGAGCTGCATTTCTTTCTTCCTCTGCGTCCTTATGTACAGCCTCCACCTCTCAGCCAGCCTGGTTTCCCCTGTGACTCTGTCATGAGTTCTGCAAATGTCTCATCCCAAATCTTTCTTTTTGGTCCCTTCAGGTTGATCAGCCTCTCAGCAGTACATAGAGGCCCTGTCCTTAATAGTCTGGCTGTTGCAGGTGGGAGCAGGGGGAAAAACCCCATCACTTATTATTCATATCCCAGACAAGTCATGATAGCTTTTTTTAGTATGTATATGTGACCTTGCTTCCTTGAGCTGACCTTGCTTCCCATCTCTGAGCTTCCCCCCAAGAATGAGAAGTGGTCTGTGTATACAAAGGGTGCTGGGTGTATTTGGATTTCAGTCTACTGTATCTGCTTTCATGCTGTTCGGTTGGGTGGTGTGGTATGGTTGGCGTATGTTCTGGGTTTGTTTTTGAAGACGGTTATGGGAGGCAAGCTAGACAGTAATCCTCTCTACATCCCTCTTAGGTGGTCCTTATTCTTGATGATGTTATGCCGAGGCTGGTGAGTAGGAGGCAAAGAATGGTCTTATTCCAAAAAGCAAAGAGCAGAAGCGAGATTCCTGGTGAATAAATATACAGTTTTAGTCCCCCCCAGAAGTGGTGCAGAAGTGGAAGGGGCTTGCAAACTATACCAGGAGGCACAGGTGTTTGGCTATTCCCTATAATGTGCAAAACAAAATTGAGCTATTTCTTAGTCTTAATTTGTACTATATTTCCCTTACAGGCATGGAGAAAGTGCAGAGAAAAATAGATAGGTTCCTACAATGATTTTCAGCTACAATGAGTATTACAGGGCATTTGTACCTCAGTGGGGAGCAGCATCACTTGTGCCTTGACCAGGTGTGCTGTGTGCACTTATACCTCATGTAAAGTACGAAAAATAACCAAATTTCTCTTCCTGTAAGCATTGGCTCAATCACTACACAGACCTAGAGGTCTTGGAAGCACATGGGAGTCAGCAGTCAGATCCAATCACAACAGACTGGTGTTCATCCAAAGAGTGGGTCTCAGCCAGGTTGTGATGCTGATGCTCAACGAGATGAACACAGGACTTATCCAAGGACACAGTGAGTCAGTGGTAGATTTGGGAATAGACACAAGATCTTCTGAATCTGATGCCCATGCATCTTTGTAGGGAGATAGAAGGGGCTTAGGATAGTATACCGTGTACTTGGGTGCACACTGTAATCTGTGAGGGGACTGATATCTGGGGTGAGGGCAGGCATACTGCTTAAAGCGTAGGTAACTGCATTCTTGGTTATGGTGGAGATAAGTTACCAGGGCGCAATTCAGAACTGCCAGGCCAGGGATCAGACCTCATTGCCTCTTACAAGCAGCACTGCTGAGTTTAATATTGCATTACAATTTGTGAAATGTGTGTAAATTATTGTGCTAAATAAATAGCCATATTAAAACTGAAAGCATGGCATATCACTGCTCAACGGGCATCTTGGGAAGTCTGTGAGTGTGTGTCATATTACTTGTTGATCTGCCCACCTAAAATTACCTGTAATAGAGGAAATTCTGAGAGAGCAGTGGGCTCATACTCTTCAATCATTAAAATGGATTCAAGTACTTGTACGTCTGCCCTGCTGAGCTGGTTGCCAACAAGAAAATCTTGTCCATGATCTTTTAAAACCTATATATGAGAAAAAAATATATATATTTTTGGGCACAAATAGGCCACACACTGGAAAAATAGAAACCACTAAGCAGTCTGACATTTTCAAAGCAAATTCATTTAACATCTGTTTCATTTGGGAAAATTATATATATAAACCAGGACAGCAAAACTACCATACTAGTGGCATTGAGTGAGAAAATCCATCAGTCTTTATATGGGTCCCTTTTCCACAAAAAGATCCATATGAATGAGCTACTGCATTCGTGCAGAGCCCCACTGAAACCAACATCTGACTGAAGCCAACGGGACTATGTGCAGGAATAGGGGTCCATCCATACAGACCCAGTTTCAAGACTGGGGCCCAAGTCATCATGCAAAAGAAAAGGCACCTCACTCTTTCATGAGACAGAACAGTCATATGAATATACATGGCTGATGACAGGTGGAAGACAACAAAGCCATTGCAATTGCTTTTTGTCCTCCTTTCCTCCTCTTTATTCAATGGTTTATGGCCCCATTTTACAGATGGGGAAACATCAGCAGAGAGAGATGCCTAAGAGAACACTTGATTTTTTAAAAAAAAATAGGATCTAATGTAAAAAACAAAAACTCACTTACATCCCCCCCTCCTTCCCACCCTCTGTCCAACTATTGCAATGTTCTGTAGTTGCCATATACCTTCTCATACACTGGGAAGTATCTGTTGGTTGCCCTCTGAATCATTAAGGCAAAATTCTTCTCCTTTTCCTCAGGAGATGAGAAAGGGTAAAGCATGATAATTTCATTCAGGTCCATTGTTCCTTCAACATACATATCAATCCTGCCATAAAAATGATAATTGAAGAAATGTCAATGATTAATTTACTAAGTCATTCTACTGCATGATGCTACAATGCCTGTATCATAAGGCCATACCCAAGCAGCAGAGCATCTGTCACCTGGGGAGTGAATCTCTGCCTGCAAGGGGGTGGGGGAGGAATGGCAAAGCTCAGATTTTTGAATGAGCTTTCCCAAACTAAATAGTTTTTTAAAAAATGTGGGGAAAGGGAGAGAGAGATTCTGAAGGTTGAATATCCTTGTTTAAAAGAATAATTACAAAACCTGCCCCAATACAGCAGTAATGAGCTCAAAAAAACCCAAACAAAAACTGGTGGATAGAGGCTACAGCCCCAGGCCTGCCACTCATTGTGTGTGAGTGCACTAGTTCATCTTCTTGGAGCTCATGAAGTAAATGGAGCCCTGCCTGGGCTCAGAAGTCTGCCCACAGGTCCTGATCCTGCAATCCATTACACATCTCAGAAAATCACTTCAGTTTGGAATAAATTTGTACATAGCTGCTCTAACTTTCCTATCGTCATTTTGGAAATGGCTGGAAGGGGATGTGACAGGTCTCCTCTGAACAGGCACATAATAACAGAAACGGTTCACTTTAGAGGAGGGAGTAAAAGTTATTTGTATATTGATAGACTTTCCAGAGGAATGGCAAGTTAGATGGTCCAGTTCAGAAAAGATCCTATCAGAAATCAGCCTGCATCTAAAGACTAAATCAAATATATAAAAAAGATAATTGGAAGGATGATTTCATTTCCATAGAAATGAGAGAGTCCTCATTTTTGTTAATTTGAATACAAAGCTTTCATTTCATTTTCAAATAAGTATTTTTCATTTTATCTAAAGCAGCTTTTAAAACAATACTATGGTACAGTCTGTTACAGTACAGTACAGTGCTCTCTCCTTCAGGTCTTTCCCATAGAGGTTGTGTTTCCCTGCTATGTAGTTGAGAATGGCTCTAGTCTGCACCATCTTCATCCCGTCAATTTCTACCATGGGCACTTGTTGAAACAGCAGGGATCCATCTTTGGAAAGGAAAAGAAATTGAGTCATTTAGTTCCTGTAAATTGTCTGATCATTGCCCTCGGATTGAGATAAATGACATTTCTTCAGCTGCCACTTAGACCATTGTCTTGGAGTGTATTGATCCCTGAACCTAAAATTCTACAGAATTTTTCACAGACCCATAAAATGCATGCCAGTGCTAGCTTTTGCATTTGACTCTATCAGAAAAGCATCAGTAAGGGATATAAACACCTGTGCAGCCACACAGCTACCAACCAGCAGCATGTCTGGAAATTGAGATACTTAACTTATTTTTTCTGAAGTCAACTTCCACATACTCTAAGTAAACTGCTTCCAAATCAAAGCTTCTTTTTTGTGACAGAAGAGTAGGAATGTCATGTTGTAAAATGCACATTTTTCAACCTAATCACTCCCTTGCAGAGCTTAACCTATAACTATCCCCTAACTCTCTTTTAGAGATTCACCAGAAGAGATGCAGATGTGATTCGGTTAACTGTGGGGCCCCCATCAAGTTATAAGGAGACCTATATATTTATATATACATTTAATATAAGATAGAGGTGTCCTACAAAACATAGAACATTATGTTGTGAGAGTGCCACTAAATAATGACACTTTGCAATGTGACAGTGCTATACTATTGTGTCTATAGCAGTGGTGGGCAACCTGCTGCACGCAGCCCGTCAGGGTAATCCACTGGCAGGCCGCCAGACAGTTTGTTTACATTTGCATGGCTGCCCGCAGCTCCCAGTGGCCACGGTTCGCTGTTCCCGGCCAACAGGAGCTGCGGGAAGTGACGTGGGCCGCAGGGTCGTGCTGACCGCAGCTTCCCGCAGCTCCCATTGGCCGGGAACAGCGAACCGCAGCCACTGGGAGCTGTGGGCGGCCATGCAAATGTAAACAAACTGTCTGGTGGCCTGCCAGTGGATTACCCTGACAGGCTGCATGCGGTCTGCAGGCCGCAGGTTACCCACCGCTGGTCTATAGTATATCTGTGCTGCTTATTTCAGCCCTTAAAACCAGCTCTGGTTTTGGATATGTAGATCCACACTTTTGCAGGAGAGCAAAATAGTAGTGGATCAAATGTGAGACACAGAAGCTGCTTGTCAGCCCTTCCAACTCCAACTATATGACTCCAGAGAGCAGAACCTAAGGGGAGAATTTAGCTGTTATTCTGCAGGCTTACCCTGAAGTAACTTTTCATATTGTTTTCTTGTTTCCAAATATTCAGCTTCTTCAAACTGGAAAACAAAGGGACAAGAGGAACTAGATAGCTATATCTCAGAAATCATAAGTGAAGATTTTAGTTAGGGGATATTTGCTTAATAGCTTCTCATAAAGGGGTTAATATAGGAGACACATCCCAAAATATCCAACGTGAGAAGAGAAGGATCTAATGAGGCAGTGAATGACCTAAATAAAAGTTTGTGCTGCTATTACTCTGTACCCCACCTGATCTCATCAGGTTCATTACCTCAAACTCAAAGATGGCTAAGATCCCCTTGGAAGCACAGAACAATTCATGGGAGTCAGGGATCATCAGAATGTTTGAAACTGTCAGTACAATCCCTGCGGTTATTCTGTGCAGCTAAACACCTTAGGGGTCTGGTTAGCATAAAAACTGATGGCAAGTGGTATCAGTGTTTTAGCAGCAGCCATCTAAGCTTCTTTTCTGTTATCATGTTTAACAGACAGACGAACATAATTCTGTGTAAGAATTTTTCACAAGCTTACTTGGAAACTAATATCTGCTAACATCCAGTTATGTAAGCCTTGCTGGGTGCTGTTAGCACAGTGACTAAGGAGAAAGTGTGGAAAGCAGAATGTACACTAAACTACTCCTAGAGGAATTCTGCACCAAAAAATTAAAAATTCTGTGCACAATATTTTAAAATTCAGCATATTTTGTCAAAATAATGCAATATAATCACTCTGGTTTCAATTATTTTGGTAATTAATTTAAACTACAATACAATGGATGAAGAATGGGAGTAGGGAGCATTGGAGGAAATCCCCAACCCCCCTTTCCTAATAGTAATGTAGCTAGGTTTGACCCTTTATTTCTAGTTATTAGTCAACTAATATATGCCGCCATATACTCAGTGTTACATCATAGGCAACTGAAGAGAAAGTGAGGGCTGGGGAATCAAACTCACAATTTATATTGGCTACTGACCATCTCCAGAAAGATTTGATAGGAAAGTTTTTCAGTCCAAAAATTTAGACCAGTTTTAATCACTAAAGCACCATAAGCATTTATAAGGCCATACTGTCCTTTACACCGCTTTGGGAATGTAAAGGGGCCTTAAAACTTTTACACCTGTTTTATACTTGTGGAAGAATTCACAAAGACAATGGGAGCAATTCACTAAGCAGGCAGGCTGCTACATTCTGCTCTGCCTGAGGGGACAGAGCCTGCCCCATGCCTACCTCCTCAGAAACATCCCGAAGCCCTGCCCCTCCACGCCGAATGTGCTGCAATAGCGTGCGAGAGGGCCAGAGTGTCTCTCTCTCTCACACACATGGCTGGCCAGTGGTGATTTACGTCTAAACCGGCTGTTCTGGGCACCCAAACCAACCTGCCTGCGCTGCTGGGGAGGGGCACGTGACCACTCTTGCGGCTTCCCTTTGCTTCCCCATCAGAAGTCATTTTTCTGCGGGGAAGCAAAGAAATCTGTGGGAGACATGAATTCTACGCACGCGCAGTGGCACAAAATTCCCCCAGGAGTACTAAGCCCTGGGTTTTTCCTGCCTTATGGGACAAATATGACCTTGTAACTAGGGCCCAGGAATAAGAGTTGGGAGATCTGGATTCTACTGGCTCTGGCAGAAACATCCTGTATGATCTCAGGCAAGTGATTAGGAAATAGTGATACAGGGTATATCTACACTGCAAAAAATCCCTCTGTCAGTGAGTCTCAGAGCTCAGGTCAACTGTCTCAGGCTCGTGGAGCTCACGCTACAGGGCTTAATATAGCAGTGTAGACATTCCTGCTTGGGCTGTAACCTTGGGCTCTGAAACTTGGCGAGGGGGGAGGGTCTTGGAGCCCAGACTCCACCCTGAGCCTGAATGTCTACGCTGCTATTTTTAGTCCCCTAGCACGAGCCCTTCAAGCCTGAGTCATTTACCTGGGCTCTGAGACTTCCTGCCATGGGTCTCGTTTTTGCTGTGTATACATACCCAATGATGCCTGCCTACCAACCTGACTGTTCTGGGAGTCTGGATTTGCTGATGTTTGTGAAGCACTTTGAGATCCTTGGGTGGAGGCAAGGCCGGTGCAACCACTAGGCAAACTAAGCGGCTGCCTAGGGTGCCAAGTGGTTGGTGGGTGGACAAAAGCGCGCTCCGGGGCAGGGGTGGAGTGGATGTGAGCTGGGGCGGGGGGGGGGGCGCGCGGGGGGGGCCGCCCGCCGCCAGGTAGGGGGGGGGAGGCAGCACACAGGGGACCCACTTCCCGCCCCAGCTCATCTCTGCTCCACCTCCTCCCCTGAGCACGCCGCCCCGCTCTGCTTCTCTCCCTCCCACGCTTGCCGCGCCAAACAGCTGGTTGGCGCCGCAAGCCTGGGAGGCAGGAGAAGTGGAGCAGCGACGGCGAGCTCGGGGAGGGGGCGGAGCAGAGGTGAGCTGGGGTGGGAAGCTGCCGCACGCTCCCCGGGCCGGGGGGGGGGCGCCTCAGGGCTCGGGGAGGGGGCAGAGCAGAGGTGAGCTGGGCTGGGGACCTGCCGCACGGCTCCCCGGGACAGCGAGGAGCTGCCACGGGGGGGGGGGGGGGCCCCAGGGGGGGGGGGGGGGGCGGCCGCGGGGGGGCACCTCAGGGCGGGGGGGGGGGCGGGGAGCTGCCGCAGGGCTCAGGGAGGGCACAAGGTGGAAGTTTCACCTAGGGTGCAAAACATCCTTGCACCAGTCCTGGGTGGAGGGTGCTCTAGAACAGGGGTTCCCAAACTTTTTCCCTGAGGCCCACTTGTACAGCTGCAATATGTACTGTGGCCCACTATTAACATGCGACTGTCAGGGAGAGAGACCCCGTGAGAGGTGTGTGCCTTCTTCAGCAGCCTTCTGAGTGCCTTGAGCTGGTCACCTGGCACCCCCTGCCCAGGTACAAGGGAAGGGCTCGCAGGCTGCCAGTGCTGGGCAGAGGCAGGCACTCGGGTCAGGCCCAGCCGTTACCTTCATGGTGTCAATCACAGCATTGTCCAGGCAGAAACAGAGCGGCACCGCTGAGCCCCAGATTGCGGGAATGGCCACAAATCCTCCAGCCTCCTCCAGTCACCCTGGAAGCTGCCGCCTCTTGGGGCCAGTCCCTTCTCCTCACCCTCCACCCACCAGCTTCGCTTCGCCCTTTGCCACCTGCCAGGGGCACTGGGCTTCTCCAGCCCTGGGAGGGGGTCATCGCCAGCTGCCACTCCACCAATGTATACAGTTTGGGGGGCAACGCCACCCCCCCATACCCTTCCATCTCCAGCCATGCCAGTCCACCTGAGACTGTGTCACAGCCCACCTTTGGGCTTCAGCCCACAGTTTGGGAACCTCTGGTATAGAAGTCTTATTCTGTGTACCTAGGGGCACATGATCACTCATGTCCTGCTGGGTTCGGAACTGTGGATTGAGCTTCAGTGAGTTAAAACTTGGAAAAATCTTTTCAATCAAACAATCTTTATGAGATATCTTAATTAATACGTTATGAACAAACCTCAACCCCAGCTGTTGCCAACAGCCATCTTATCGTTTCCATTCGGCCTCTTCCATTAAAGTAGTAAAGCTTGGGTTTTGTAGCCATGATTTGGATTTCCTGACAAGGAAAGCAAGGAAAAACATTTTTCACAGTTGTAAAAAAAATTTTCAGTTGTCCATAGATCAAAGCAGAACTTTTTTATGTGAATTTGTTTTGGGAGAATGTTAGAGGTTGTGAGCTTATATTTAAAATATACCGATACTGCCTTATACAGCATACCCAAAAATCACCTCTGTGGCTTAATGAATATTATGGCAAGGGGGGAAAAATGATGTGCAGAAGGGAGTCTGATTCTGGCTTAATGTGCACTGCTTGGAAGATGCCAAATTAGTCCTACCTGCTTGCAGAAGTAAAGCCTAATGCCAATGTTTTCAAACTTACGTGCGTAAGAGTAGATACCCAAATAAACACCCTGTTGTTTTTTTCAACTAGAGCTGCCAGTGCTCAGAAACTTTGAACTATCAGCTAGCATATTATTGCCCGTACATTCCTATGCGTCACATCATTTTTGACACACATAGTAACAAATCATGTAGATACTAGTAGCAGAATATTCTTCCAGTAACTATGCAATATAAAAATCATATCACTGACTGTAAACCAAGGCACCTATTTATTAATTGTAGCTGGGGTATGGAAGAGGAGGGGTCGCAAAAGCAAACAAACAATCTCCTCCCTTTCCTTTTAAGATACTCTCTAGCTGTTCATTTAGTTTAGGCATTGAAGGGTTATTATTTCCTGTCTCTTAAAGTTTTCCAAATGCTGAAAGTGGGTTACGTAGAAATGGGCCAGACTCGTTTTAAATAGAGCTGCGCTCTAATATGGCCTCCTCACTGTATCTTTGCCAACAGTTGTTTTCTTTGACAAGATTTCAGTGACAAAAATGAAGTCTTAATGTAAGGGGACTGTTGCCTCCTTACTAACATTCAGTGGGGGTGTTTTGGTTGGCTAGCTCCCAGCACTAAAAGGGGAAGGGTCGATGGGAAATCAGGAGCCTGAGACTGACGGTCCCCGGGAACAATGGGGAGAGGCCAATGCTCCAGATCAGCCTGATTGACAGGGCGGGCAGGCTAATCAGGGAGTCAGGAGGGGTCCCATTCTCCATGTGAACTGGAATGGCCTGAGTAAGACAGAGTGGGGCCGAGCTAAGGAGAGAGCAGGGGCCCGAGCTAAGTTGCTGGAAGCAGAGCTGCAGCCACAAAGCCAGAGCACACCCCAGAGAGAGCACACCTGTCCTGGGAGCAGAGCTGCAGCAACCAGAGCCAGAGAAGCAGCCCAGGGAGCTGAAGGCAGAGCAGCAGCCGTGCTGAGGCAGAGTGGAGCTGGAGCGGTCCGGAGCTGGGTGCGGTGAGCAGCTGGGGAGAGGAGGGGGACCCTGGGCAGTGGGCCCAGCACAGGGAGACGCCTCAGCCAAGAGGCTCTGCAGGCCAGACTTGGGGGGATCGTAACCCCGACAGGGCAGGGGCAATGCTGGGAAGAAGGGTCCTGCCACCTAGAGCCTGAGAGCATGTGGCCACTGTCAGAGCAAGTGTCCAACCAGCAGCGTCTCTGCAGCACAGCCAGGGCCTGAGAAGGAGCCTGGGACCTACAAGGAACAGACTGTGAACTGCCCTGACATTCCAGAGACACTGTTTGTGATGTTCCCTGCCACAGAGCGGGGTGACGTGTTTTCCTTTAACTTTTCCCATTTTTCCTTATTTTTTTTTAAATTAATTGTTAATTAAACAACTTGTATTTGCTTTAAATTGTATGAAATGATCAGTGGGTCAGGGAGGTGCCCAGTGCAGAGAGAGTACCCCGGAGTGGGGACACCCTAGCCCCTGTCCTGGGTGACCACAGCAGGGTTGGGGGTCGAGACCCCCAGGAATCCTGGGCCCAGCCTTGTAGGGGTTTACGAGGACTCTGCCAGACAGGAGAGTGGAAGGGGAGTCCTCAAGGGCAGGGAGGCCTCTAGGTAAAGGAAGTGGGAGCGAGGACTCAGATCCTTTCGCTAGCCCACTTCACCGGGGTAGTGCAGAAGCCAGGAAAGTTCCCCACAATAGCGGGACCATTCCCCCGCTTACATTAATAAAGCAGTTCTGCAGCATTCGGTGAAAATGGCAAGTGGTTTCCTCTGACCAACACCCAGGAGTCAGGGAGCAGAGGGGGAGGGGATTTTTATTTTTGTAGATCTGATCGCTGTAGCTAGCTTTTACTGCTGTCTGTCTGTCAGTCTCACACATTCTGCCTGATGCACTCAGAGAAAGCAGACCCTCAGTTCCTGGCTTCCCCTCCAGTTCACTCTCACTTGCTCATCTCTTGTCTCCCCATTTGCTCTGTCCTCGCTCAGCAAACTAAACGCTGCCTCCCTTCTCTGAGATTCCTTCCTGCTTTCCCCTCCCCACTTCCAACCCTTGGACTTTCTTCCCTTCCCAAGGAGGCTCTGAGCAATCAGACTGCGAGCAATCAGACTGCCTTTGCTGCAAGTAAAGAAATTAGCACAACCTGCTGCTCCATTCATGCCCAACAGGTTAGAATTTAAGGAAAATGCCTGCATGTACCCCTCAGTACAAACCTGTTCCAACTTGTGGCTCTCTCAGCTGTTTTCCTTCTTAAACGAAATATGCTTTCAAGTTATGAGATTGTAGCTCCACCTCCTGACTCCATAGAGCTTTACGTAGGTCAGTATGCAGAACCAGGAAACCCCGGTGGCAGCTGGGTATTCTGCAAGCCTGCGGGGGCTGGAACAGTTTCAGTCCCATTGGGAATCCTCCAGTGGTAGTAGGAGGCACTGCACTCTGAGGTGCATCAGCCCCAGTGCAGCTCACTTACTGTATTGCCAGCTCAGGTGATTTTTATAATGAGTCTCATGATATTTGGTATTTGTCTTAAAGCCCCAGCTCTGCAGTCAGGTAATTATGTGAGAGTCTCAGCTTTCATTTACAAAATCCAAGAAAACAGAAAACAAAACAAGCCCCCCCCCACCCCCGCCAACCAAACCAACTAAACAATGGTAAGTTTCCTCATGGGTGTAGAAAAAAGCTTGAGAAGATGAACCCATGCCAGGATGGCCTGCTGTGCTGTAGAAGTATTCACCCGGAGTGGGGCTCTCCCTCTGCTGCCCTCCCTCAGAAGTTCTGCCGGTTAGGAAAAGCTTTAATTCCACCGAGGGTTCCACAGAAGTGTCAGGAGATGGGCTAAATCAGAACATCCCATGCTGCCTACATTTGGGGCTACCCTGACCCCGTGTGCCCTGGGTGAAGGCTGCTGCTTTGCACTGCCACTACCTCTTCCCCCCTCCTTGGATTGTATGTCCCCAGGAAGGCACTACAGCCTGGTCAATGCTTTCAGAAGCTGCTTGTCACAGCATAAGCTGGCCCTTCAAGGAGACTGGGGCTCAGCGGCACCTGTGCCAGACTTCGCTCCCTTCCCCAGAGGGAGGAGATGAATGAGGTTGTGTCACAAACGGCCAGGTGACTAAGAGCAGACCTGCTTGGAAAATTAGACCAGCCTCTTAGTTGTTAGTTCAGAAATGGGGAGCCTGGAGTCAGGAGAGCCCTGCAGGAAGAAGCATCCCCTAGGGTAGAACAGAGCCGTGGTGGGCAGGGGAGGCCTGCCAGCACTGAAGCACAGCCCCAGGCAGTGGAGGGAGGCTGTGGGTACCTTGTTTCAAGAGAGAAGAAGTTTGAGCCAGGCTAGGAAAGACCAGAGGGAAAGCACTTCAGTGTAGATACCAACTATGCTGACGGGAGGGATTCTCCCATCAGCGTAGGTAATCTACCTCCCCAAGAGACGATAGCTAGGGCAGTGGAAGAATTCTTCTATTGACCTAGCGCTGCTACACGGGGACTTAAGTTGGCTTAACTATGCTGCTCAGGGGGGTGGGTTTTTCATATCCCTGACTGAAGTAGTTAAAGCAACATAATTTTCTAGTGGAGACCAAGACTAAGGTGGGACACTTTTGTTTTGTGTTTGTTTGGACTTTGATACTCCAGGAGAGCTGTACTTTTGTGAATAGGCCTGGTCTACACTAGAAAATGAAGTCAACTTAACTATGTTGCTCAGGGGTGTGAAAAATCCACACCCCTGAGCAGCGTAGTTAAGACAACTTTACCCGCAGTCTAGACAGCGCTGATGGAAGAATCCTTCCCTTGACCTAGCTACCGTCTCTCGGGAAGGTGGGGTGCAGGGTGCAGAACCCCTCCTGTTGACGTATGTAGTGTTTACACCAAAACACTACGGTGGCGCAGCTGTTCTGCTGTAGCATTTTAAGTGTAGACAACCCCTTCCTTCAGCAACGGGACTATGCTGAAGGCCATAAGAATCTTTGAGGATTAGAAGAAACTGAGGCAGGGTGACTCCAGTGCCACACAATGCCCGGGGTGTCATACTCTGAGACTGTACCCTGCAACCACTGTAAAGCAAAGATGTTTCTGGCCCATTATTGGTTAATAGTTCATCTATAAATAAGTTCAGAACAGTGTGTGTAGTACATACCGTACTAGAAAGTTACAAGTCAATGTCTTTAAGGGGTCATAACTCATGGGAATTTCTTTCCTGCTCCAGAGTTGAGGTTTTAACACCTATTTGCATCTAGAGATAAGCTGCTTCTTATTATTATTTATATTCTGATAGTGGCAACAGTGTGACAGCTTCCTTCCAAATGCAGAGGAAGATGCAGACACTATCCCAAATAATCTTTTGTTTTCATATTTTATCAAGGACTTGACACTCATTAAAACAAATCACTCAAACAGCAAGAGTAATTAGATACTATTTTCTGTCATTGGAATGTCATTGCTTTTAATTATGGTAGTGCTGATCATCTAAACTGGCCTGTTCTTTTTAGATTTTGATGACCTCTCTGAATGGAACCTGGCATTTAATCTTTTTTGAAAATTTCAATCACTGTCGCCACATATTGGTCATCAGGTGGGGGCTTCCTCTGGCTGCCAGGCTGTAGGAATTTCTTAATTGTAGGTATGTTGCTTATTCTTGCTTTAAAAGCCTGAAATGAGAAACAACAGAAGCCCTAAGAGTAAGGAAACAACATCCAACTACTTCATAAATAAAAACTTCACACATTAGTTTTGAAGAAACAGAGCTCATTAGAAGAGCTTAAATCGCCTTAATTACACAGACTTCTACTGTTATTATTACTTAACATTTACATAATGGTAGCACTTAGAGGCCAACCAGATCAACACCCCATTGTGCTTGGTGCTGTACAAACATACAGAAAATTACTGCTCATGCTCCAAAGAGCTTACTGTTGATTTACACCGTTTTAATGAGATCAGAATCAGCCCAGGAACTCATGTTAAATGAGCAACTTGAAGTCTTTGTTCTGCACAATTCTATAGTTGCTGGTTGAGCTTTAGTAACAGAATTACCTGTAACACAGGGAACTTGGAAAGCACAGTGGGCTCTTTCTCCTCTACCATTAAAATGGCTTCAAGCAGCTGTACATCTGCCCAGCTGAATCGGTTGCCAACAAGAAACTCTTGCCCGTGTTGTTTCAGAACCTACAGAATACAAGGGAACATAAATGTTATGGGTATGAAAGAGACATATACACTGGATAAATACTGACAACTGAGCTCAGTGTGATACTTTCAAAGTATAGCAAGGTCATGGTCTGTGTAACAATCTTGTATGAAGCATCTGGGTGGGATTTTCAAAAGCACTTACGTGATTCATTAGCACCTGTGCTCCTCAATCACTCAAGTGCTTTGGCAAATCCCACTCTCTGAATACAACACTAGTATTAATAGCTGCAATAGAAGAAGTCTGAATTCTTGTACCTAAGTACAAGAAGTATATAGATGAGACTTTCCAGGTCACAGTAAATAAATTAAATAAATTAATGGAGATATCCCATCTCCTAGAACTGGAAGGGACCTTGAAAGGTCATCAAGTCCAGCCCCCTGCCTTCACTAGCAGGACTAAGTACTAATTTTGCCCTAGATCCCTAAGTGGCCCCCTCAAGGATTGAACTCACAACCCTGGGTTTAGCAGGCCAATGTTCAAACCACTGAGCTACCCCTCCCCCAGTAGAATGGTTCCACCCCTAGTCCAACAGCCTTTGTGCTTTTGAGGAGGACGAAAGTCTCGGGGAAGGACAACATCAAGCTGCAGCGAGGGAAATGATCCCATAGTTGGGATCTTTCTTCCAGATGATGTCATGGTGTTCTCTCACACTGAGGATACCCCTCTGGGGGAGGGGACCCCAGTTATTAGGAAGAAACAGGTATTAGTAATGTGGGACTTGATTATCATAAATATAGATATTTGGGGTTATGGTGACTGGGAGAACTGCATCGTGAATTGCAAAGGTTGCAGACATCTCAAGACATCTAGATAGATTTATGTGCAGTGCTGGGGAGGAGATGGTGGTTGTGGTACATGTAGGTACCAGTGACATAGAGAAAGGTAGAAGAGAGGTCCTGGAGGCCAAATTTAGGCTGCTAGATAAGAGATTGAAGTCTAGGACGTCCATGGTAGCATTATCTGAAATGCTCCAGTTCTACACACAGGGTCAGTTAAACAGGCAGAACTGCAGTGTCTCAATGCATGGATGAGACAGTGGTGTTCAGATGAGGGACTTGGGTTTATTAGAACCTGGGGGACCTTTTGGGAAAGGAGGAGCCTATACAGGAAGGATGGGCTCCACCTAAATCAAAATGGAAACAGCTTGCTGGCATATGACATTAAAAAGGTTATTGAGGAGCTTTTAAACTAAGGGCTGAGGGAAAGCTGACAGGTGTTGAGGAACACATAGTTCAGACAGAGACATACCTTAGGGGAGAATTTATTAAAGGAGTTATTCTATAGCCTAGTAAAGAGGAGAGGACAGAA
Source organism: Terrapene triunguis (assembly GCF_002925995.2). Classification (NCBI taxonomy): domain Eukaryota; kingdom Metazoa; phylum Chordata; order Testudines; family Emydidae; genus Terrapene; species Terrapene triunguis. Next base: position 42,628,254 of record NW_020664393.1, on the reverse strand, counting down.
ACTGATAAAGTACAGGTAGGAACTGAAGAGAAACAGTCAAATGAAAAAGAGTCCCATTCAAATACATTGCACGAAGACAGACAACTAAATATTGACAAATTTTATAAGTGCTCATGTGCAAATGCTGAAATCTAAATATTAAGATGGGTGAACTTGAGTGCCTGGTATTAAATGAGGATATTGATATAATAGGCATCACAGAAACTTCATGGAATGATGATAATCAATGGGATTTGGTAATACCAGGGAATGACAGAATAGGTCATGCTGGTGGGGGAGTGGCACCATATGTGAAAGAAAGTATAAAGTAAAAATCTTAAATGACTCACACTGTACCATAGAATCTCTATGGGTAGAAATTCCATGCTTGAATAATAGGACTATAGCAGTAGGAATATACTACTACTAGAAAGGCTACAAAAACAGAAAACTCAACAATAAGGGGGGATTTCAAGTATCCCCATATTGACTGGATACATGTCACCTCAAGATGGGATGCAGAGATAAAATTTCTAGACACCATTAATGACTGCTTCTTGGAGCAGCTACTCCTGCGACTCACAAGGGGAAAGGCAATTCCTGATTTAGTCCTAAGTGGCACACAGGATCTGGTTAAAGAGGTGAATATAGCTGAACCACTAGGTAATAGTGACCATAAAGTACCGGTAATTACATTTCTGAACACTGAGCACTTACAATGACAGATCTACTCCTTTTTTAGACATCTATCTAAAATAGGGGGGGTGATCATTCGATTCCTTTTGTTCAGTTTGGCAACAGAATATTGTTCATTGCAATCAGAAGCATTTGTTCTAGTGCCTATATTGTATGTCTTCATTCAATGATATGTAATGAAATGACTGTAAATTGTTGCCTCACCATCACTTACCTTTTCATAGACTGGGAAATATCTGGTTGTGGCCCTCTCAATGATTAAGGCAAGATTCCTCTCCTTAGGTGGAGTGAAAGCAAAGGTAATGATCATTCCCATGAGATCAGCTGTTCCTTCCACATACATGTCAATTCTGGAGGGAGGGGAGAGAAGAAAGCATGTTCAAATTATTTCAGGTTTTTCTTGCAAATTAGTAAAAGCAATTTTTTATGATCCATTAATGTTTGTATAATCGGCTTTTGTGTTATATGATAGCGCTGTTAAAATTTCACTGTTGCATTCATGCCTTGCTCCCTTTTTAATGACAATGCAGACATGCAAGCAACGTTTTTCTGGTGAGTGGTTCTTCTTATTCATTTATTTTTGCTGTTAAAGTAAACCTATTGCTTATCAAAGATTCTGGGTTAACAGCCCTGGAAGCTCAAGTCCTTTTCATCCACAGAACCAGTGTTGTCAGGTAACGGCAGCAAAACCATTATAGTACTGTATCACAGAACAAGCTATGACTGCTGTGCCTGTAAGAAGTTTCACCCACAGCAAAACTGCAAATACTTGGAATTCTTTACTATTGGTTTTGCAATCCCAATTTACTCAGCAAAACACAATACAAAACAAAAATAAAAACCTACAACACTAAGGGCCTGATCCTTTCAGCATAATTTCAGAAACAATGGTTAAAACCCATCAAGGGCCAAAGAATTTGCCCCTTAGTGCATAACAGCTTTTTCTCACCCTTTCATACTCAACTTACAGTATTACATAAGTGTTAACTGGTAATAATATAGCTATTCATTGTAGTTTATTAAGCAAAAGGGAGTGTTATAGTACAATGCTCTCTCTTTCAGATCCTTCCCATAGAGGTTGTACTTGGCAGCTATGTAGCTGAGAATGGCTCTGGTCTGCACCATCTTCATCCCATCAATTTCCACCAATGGTACTTGGTCAAACAGCAGGGCTCCATCTTTGGAAAGGAAAATACAATAAGTATAATGTAACTTAGCCCGGATCTATACTTAAAAGTTAGGTCAGCATGGCTATTGCACTCAGAGGTGTGAAAACATCACACCCCTGAGCGCCATGACTATGCCAATCTAACCCCTGGGCACACGGGGTCAGGGTAGCCCCAAATGTAGGCAGCACGGGATGTTCTGATTTAGCCCATCTCCTGATGTTTCCATCATCCTAGCTACTGAGATGAAGTTCCTACAGTGACAGAAAAATCCCTTCCATCAGTGTAGGAGGCACCTATACTATGGCGCTACAGCAGCATAATTACAGCACCGTAGCTGTGCCACTGTAGCATCTGTAGTGGCCTCGGTCCCCGTCCCCTCCCCCAACTGTGTTATTATTATAGTGGAGCTGAGAAAAATATCTAAGTCGTTAGTACACTTCTGATTGTATATTAGGAGATCTTCAACGTCTGCCATTATATTAAAACTTCCTGCACTAAAATAATGATGTAGGAAAGAATAAACATATACTAGTTTAAATATTTACTCTGTAGCTAAGACATAGCATAATCAATTGATACATTGCTTTATAAACCTATAGTCAGATATTCCCTCCCCAAAGGGCTTCCAATTTTAATTAAACTATATATGTAGACTATGCTTCAAGGGCTTAGTTCTGCCCCCTCTGAAGTCAATGGCAAAGCTCCCATTGAATTAAAAGATACAGGATTAAGCCCCAAATAGGCATGTGTGCTACTGTACCTACTAAGAGACAGCATTTGCTCTAAGTCCCTTTTATTTGCTTTAGTTGCCTGATTTTAATCCATTAACTTCATTCTTCTTCTCGGTAGAAAAGATTATTTTAACAGGAGTTTGTCTGCTCTGTTTTGCACAAAACCATCAAACTATGTCAGTAGCCTAAAAAAAAAAAAAAGGTACTTCCATTGTTGCGAAGTGTTTAATTTCATAGTGCAATAAAATTGTGTAGAACTGGTTGTCCACATCATCATTTTTTGGTAAACATTTATATAAAGATTGTGTGTCCTCATGACTTTCCAAGAGCAAATGTGACCAGATTAGGGGATAAATAAGCATTTAGCAAAAATGTCCTTTTCTAGCAGAAGCCTTTTCATTGATAAAAAACAAAATTCATTAACAAGTATGCAAGGGCTGGGAGGGAGGGGGGTTACCATCAGAAACATGTACTAAGATAAAAGCTTATTAATGGCTGGATTTTCTAGCCACTCCTTGCAAAGAGTTCCCTGGCAGGTCAGTGCACTGAGCATCAGTAAACTGAAAGAGCGATTTGTTTCTAAGGACTTGTCTACACTTGAAATGCTGCTGCAGCCAGGGCCGGCTCCAGCATTTCTGCCGTCCTAAGCAAAAAAAAAAAAAAAGCCGCGACCGGCGGCGGCCATTGGGGGGGGGAAATGCCGCGACTGGCGGCGGCAGTTCAGCGGCAGGTCCTTCGCTCCTAGAGGGAGCGAGGGACCTGCCGCCCCTGAATTGCCGCAGGTGCCGCCCCTCTCCCTTGGCTGCCCCAAGCACCTGCTTGTTAAGCTGGTGCCTGGAGCTGGCCCTGGCTGCAGCTGCACTATTGTAGCGCTACCTATGCCTATGGGAGGGGTTCTGTAGGTAATCCCGTTGCTGTAGGTAATCCACCTCCCTGAGAAGTGGTAGCCAAGTCAACAGAACAATTTTTCCATCGACCTAGTGCTGTCCACCCCGGGGGTTAGGTCAGCTTAACTGCTTTGATCAAGGGCGTTGATTTTTCACACTCCTGAGCAACGAAGCTGGGTCAACCTAACGGTCGACCAGGCCTTAATAGCAAAAGTAGTAAGGCCATGTCTGCACTACCACATATGTCGGCAAAATTTATGTTGCTCAGGGGTGTAAAAAAAAAACCACACATACCTTGTGCAATTTAAGTTTTGCTAGCATAAGTGGTAGTGTGCACAGCCTTATGTCTGGAGGAGAGCCTCTCCTGCTGACATAGCTACTGTCGCTCGTAGAGGTGGTTTTATTATGTCAACGGGAGAGCTCTCTCCCATTGGCATAGAGCGGCTACACAAGCGATCTTACAGCAGTGCAGCTGCATCAGTATAGTTGTGCCGCTGTAAGATCGCTTGTGTTGACATGGCCTAATTTATCCTTAATAACAAGCTATTAGCTCAAGTGAGATTTGTGATACACAGACAATTGCTGACCCTCCCAGCTTTTACTGGGAAAAGCCATGACTGTCCTTTAAATAACTAGAAGCTACATATAGGCAAACAGGTTTGGTTAAGTACCAGTCTAAATGTTTGCCCAAAATATGAACCAAATGTGGTGCATTAAAAACTGTTAAAATTGTAACACTAATACTTTAAGAGTAAGGGTTTTCCTGGTCTGACCTGCAGGCTACAGCGATCTATAGGGAAGCCTGAGATTAGAGTCAGTTTTGCAGACAGTTAGCTTAGCCCTAGAGTAAGGTGGGGTGAGCTGTGCTTCTTTGTTTTAGGGAGCAGCCTGCTTTGTCTCTTTCTGGTTTGGGGTTCTTATGTGTTATTATTCTGAATTCTAAGAAATAAAGTTATACTGCAACTTGGCAGGAAGAGTATGTTTTTATCAGACTTCTCTGTGTGTTTGCTGTGAACATAATACCAAACCCAAACCCAAACTTTAAGGTTCAATAAAGTTAATTTGAAAAATAATTGACACAAGATATGTCTACACAGTAAAAGAAAACCTACGGCAGCAAGTCTCAGAGCCCAGTCAACTGATTTGAGTTCACAGGGCTCGTGTTGCAGGGCTAAAAAATATCAGTGTAGATGTTCGGGTTTGGGCTGGATCCCAAGCCCCAAGACTCTCCCCCATCACTACGTTTCAGAGCTTGGGCTCGAGCCTGAGAACAAATATCTATACTGCTATGTTTAGCCTGGCAGTGCAGGCTCTGAGACTTGCTCTGCAGGGTATTTTTGCTGTGTAGGAGTACCCCCAGGTGCCTAATCTGTAACTGACAAACCTATTTAAACATACCTTCCGCCCTGGACAAATCCCTACACGCCCAAGCCACTGAAACAACAGCCTGCAGTCAACTGCCATATCACTCAACACTGAACAGCTATACCAAGAAAATAGGATATGCTTAAATATAAACTCTTATTACAAGGTAAATATATGCCTGCTTTCGGGGAGTATAGCAGTTGAGCTCAGTGCATTAAGACAAGAATCATTCTTGCACCGTGGGAAGTTATTGAGACATTCCTTTATGAGCATTCATTTATATTCCAAGTCTTAAATAATACCTACTGTATCAGCCCTCTTTTAATACCAAAGAATACCTCTGTGTTAGTCCTCAGTATAACAAATACATGAGTGACAGGTGGGATCAGAACACTAAACAAGAGGGGACAAATTCAAACCCGTTCTTACTTCCTACAGTGTACAAGATAAAAGCCAAACACACATCCAAGGTTGCAGGAAGGTGGGGAAAAAAATCTTGAGGGAGGAGAAAAAGGGGGCTTTTACCAGTCAGTCCATAACCTGTAAGGAAAGCTCTACGCCAGGCTCCACTTCTTGATTCTGATGACCTACAAATCTCTGTCTCTCATGATGAGCTATCTCCCTTCAACCAATCTAGTAGTGTAGCCTGTCTTTCTGGATTTTTAGTCATCATCTTTAACTCACTGTTTAACAATGGTTAAGCGTTAACAAAATGTTAAACTCAGATGAGCTCTTGATCTTCCTCCACAAGCCCTCCCCATCTCACCATGAACATTGTTACCATTCTCCCAGTCACTTGGGCCAGTAATATGAACTATAATGTGGCCCTCCCACTGGATCCCCATACTCAAGCCATTTCTAATTCTTGCCACTCCTTCTTACACAACATCTCTAAACTCAAGTATCAGAGGGGCAGCCGTGTTAGTCTGTATCTACAACAACAACAAGGAGTCTGGTGGCACCTTAAAGACTAATAGATTTATTTGGGCATAAGCTTTCGTGGGTAAAAACCTCACTTCTTCAGATGCACGAAAGCTTATGCCCAAATAAATCTGTTAGTCTTTAAGCTCCCACCAGACTCCTTGTTATCTCTAAACTCAGTCTTCCCTCTCTGACTATACAACCAAAACTCTTGGCCAAGCTCTCATCTCACATGTTGACTACTGCAACCTTGCTTCCCTTAAGTCTATTCAGAGAGCTTCTGCTCAAATCGTCTGCTTGGCTTATTGCTCTGACCACACCGACCCCCTCTGAATCCCTCTGAACCCCTCCATTGGGTCCCCCTTATCAGATAAGATAAGCTTCTTGTCTTTAAGGCCTTATTTAACTAATGTAGCAACTTATTGTGATGTCAACTCCCATCTAGACTCCACCAGCAATCCTAGCCATTAACACCCACTTATGCAGCTTTGTGTTTCCCCCCCGCACTGACCCTTATGCATGGGGAAAATTCCCTGAAAAAATCGGAATAGCAACTACCTGAGGCTAGGTCTACACTACAGCGGGGTTCCGACCTAAGATACGCAACTTCAGCTACGTGAATACCGTAGCTGAAGTTGCGTATTTTAGGTCGGCTTACCTGGCGGTGAGGACGGGGGAAAGCCGACCGCTGCCGCGCTGCCGCCGACTCCGCTGCCGCCTCTTGCCGAGGTGGATTTCCGGAGTCGACGGCAGAGCGATCAGGGATCGATTTTACCGCGTCCTCACGAGACGCGGTAAGTCGATCCCCGATAGACCGATTGCTACCCGCCGGATCGGCGGGTAGTGAAGACATAGCCTTATCTTCCTTCAAATCCTTCATTAAGACTCGCCTCCACCATGGTGTCTGTGAAACCCAGCCTGCTGATCATGACTAGGCAGGTGACAAATGGACTCCTCCTCTTCCCTGTCTTTCCTTTTCCTTTTCCTACTCCCTTCCTTTCTCCCTGCCCCTAATCCTCAATAAAAGAGCTGCAGTACACGTTCTGTGCATCACAGTTTAGGAAAGATGTGGACAAATTGAAAAGAGTCCAGAGGAGAGCAACAAAAAATTATCAAAGGTTTAGAAAACTTGACCTATAAGGAAAGTTTAAAAAAAAATTGGCATGTTAAGTCTTGTGAAAAGAAGACTGAGCGGGGAGCTGATAACAACCTTCCAATGTGTTATAAAGAGGACTGTGATCAATTATTCTGCATGTCCATTGAAGATAGGACAAGAAGTAATGGGCTTTAATCTGCAAAAAGGGAGATTTAGGTTAAATGTTAGGAAAAAGTTTCTAATTATAAAGGTCTTTACACTCTGAAATAGGCTTCCAAGGGAGGCTGTGGAATCTTTGCCATTGGAGGTTTTTAAGAAAAGATTAGACAAGCACCTGTCAAGGATGGTCTAAGTTTACGTGGTCCTGCCTCAGCACAGCACCTGGGCTAAATGACCTCTTGAGGTCCCTTCCAGCCCAACATTTCTATGATTCTATATACCTAACAAAGCTGGGCCAATTCTTCATCAGATTCATCTGCGTGTATGTTGTCTCTCCAATCCCCTACTCTTCATTTGTTTGTGTATTTAGACTCAAAGCCTCTGAAGGCAGGGATGGCAACACCCAGCACAATGGGCTCCCTACCTGAATTAAGGCCTTTGGATACCCCCATAATATAGATATTTAATAAAAATAATCAGGGGCATGATCCTGGGAGGTGCTGAGCTCCCTCAACATCGACTGGCTCCAGTGGAAGTGAAGGATGATTAGCACTTTGCAGGCGTTACTTGGCACCAGACAGGATTGGGCGGTCAAGGTTAGTGATTTATGAATTGATACATGATGTAAACTGAATTAAATGTGTCCACACAAGGGTTTACACTGGTTTAAGTAAACTCATGTAAAACCCAATTTTAGCTAAACTCATGCCACTTTGGGTGTAGAAAATTCCCGGTCTGCAGTCTTACCTTTTATTAACTTTTGATACTGTTCTCTTGTTTCCAAAAATTCTTCTTCAAACTGCAAAAGGAAAGATGAAATAGATTAGTTACATTATTATATTTCAGGCAGCTTCTTTTAGGAAGCAACTCTGACACAACGAGCCAAAAGGCAGAGTAATACACCAGCATAACAAAATAAATCATGGCTAATCCTGAAAGAGTCCAAACAAGAGCACCCCTTCATAAATTATGGACTAACCTCCACCCCAGCTGCTGCCAACAGCCACCGTACTGATTCCATGCGTCCTCTTCCATTGAAGTAGGTAAGTTTGGGTTTCCGAGACATGCTTCCTTGCTTCTGCTTCCCTGACAAATATCAAGCAAAGGAAAATGTTTCTGAACAAAAATGAGTTTTTGCTACAATGGAATGTTTACAGCACAATGAGGTTTCAGGCCTCTGCTGCTGTCACTGTACACTTTACTCAAGGTATGTCTATACTACAAGCGCTACAGCTATGCTGCAGTAGCGTACACACTTACTAAAGTGACAATTACTGTAGTAAATCCACCCCCTCAAGAGGTGGTAACTAGGTTGACTGAAGAATTCTCAGTGTTTACGCCTTCTGGAATGGTTCCTCCAGGCAAGGTGGGCTTTCTGATGAGTTTCTGTTTGGAAACCTCTGCTCTTAAAAGCATAGTGCACTCTAGGACACAAACAGGGAGGGAGAAAGTGGGGCCTGAGCATGTTTGGTGGTGTTCCTCTCAGGCCCATCCACTCACTCCTGTGGGATAGACCCTCATGAACACCATCAGGGAAACAAAAAAGCCTCACATATTTTTCCTCCCTGAGGATGTACATACTGTTTAAAGGGCGCTCGATCCAAAACTTGACTTAGAAATCATTCA
>NW_020664393.1:42376068-42619615 GCF_002925995.2 Terrapene triunguis | reverse complement strand
TATTTGCATGTAAATAATGTTTAGTGCATGCTGGCAGTGTTTGCTGTCTGTACACCCAATACTCCCTGATATGTTATCACACTTAATGAATACTTTTTACCCTTTATATCATGTCAACACACATTGCGACAACATACAGTGTGCAGAAACTTATAGTAACTGAAGCTCTTCCATTAACTATGAAAGCCAAAGATCTCATAAGTGCTTTTAAACCAAAATTATGGAATAAAGACAGAGTAAAATCAAACCCAGACATCCAAATTCTGCTCTTGGTTACACCTTTGTAGATCCAGAATAACTCTATCAACTTTAATCAACTGCATTTACACCAGTGATACAGAAAGCAAAATGTACAGTCCACATTTTGGGTGGAAAGTTGCATGTGTGTTTTATTGTCAACCAAGATGAGAATGGTGTATGTGTCAGAACACAACACCCAGGAGGTGTGTGGGTTACACATGGCTATGTACAAAATGATAGAAAATGTTTTAAATGCTTTTGTCTAATCTCCACATTTCCCCTAAAGCAGTCTGTTTTCTATAATGAGTTCTAGGGCTGCGTCCTCACTGGATTTTCTGGAGCAGCCACTTCACTATCCAAGAATCAGGGAACAAAGTTAAGTCTTTCAAAAGCAACATTGCCTGCATTCAATATAAAGCAGCAGCAGGTTTTACTTTCATCCACCCCTCAGGAGGGAGACAGGTTTTCATTCTTTGATCAGCCACTATAGTTCAGAGCAGAGCACGACATGCTATATCAGCCAGCTTTCATGCTCAGATCCAGAGGAAATCAGGTCTAAGTTCCAGGCTTTCATTGCAATTCTGAACTTTGCTCTTTCTCTTGCTTTCTTCCTCCCCTCTCCTTTGGCTTTTTGCTCTCACTGTTTGCCCTCACTTTACAACATGCCTTATTCAAGTCTGAGACTATGTCTACACTACAGAATTAGGTCGGATTTATAGAAGCCGGTTTTATAGAAACCGGTTGTATGCAGCCGATTGTGTGTGTCCCCACCTAAAATGCTCTAAGTGCATGAAGTCGGCGGACCGCGTCCACAGTACCGAGGCTAGCGTCGACTTCCGGCGCATTGCACTATGGTACCTATCCCACAGTTCCCGGAGCCTCCGGCGCCCATTGGAATTATGGGTTGAGATCGCAATGCCCGGATGATGCAAAGCAGTGCCGCGAGGGGTTCTGGGTACATTGCGTCAGGCCCCTCCCCCGCCGTCACAGCAACGGCAGACAATAGATTCGCGCCTTTTTACCTGGGTTACCTGTGCAGACAACATACCACGCCAAGCATTGAGCCCGCTCAGCTCAGCTCACCGTCACCATATCTCTTCCGGGTGCCGGCAAACGTGGGACTGCATTGCTAAACAGCAGCAGCAGCTTACTGCCTTTTGGCGGTAGACGGTGCAGCATGACTGGTAGCCTTCATTGGCGATCTGGGTGCTGGCAGCTGTGGGGCTGGCAGCCGTAGGGCTGCATTGCACCAGCCCCTTGCCTTTTGGTAGAAGATGGTATATTACAACTGGTAACCGTCGTCATCGTACTGCAGTGGCTGTCGATCATGGGCACCCGGGCAGACAATGATGGTTATCAGTCGTAGTATGCTATTTTCTGCCAAGTGCCCAATATTGTCTGCTAAGCACCCAGAAGAGGCCGAGGGCTATCTGGGTGCTGGCAGACATGGGGCTGGCAGCCGTGGGGCTGCATTGCACCAGCCCCCTTGCCTTGATGATGATGGTTATCAGATGTATTATTCGCAGGATGGGGCAACATTGCTATACAGCAGCAACCCCTTGCCTTTTGGGCAGAAGATAGTATATTACGACTGGTATCCATCGTTGTCATACTGCAGTGGGCATCAGATCGTGCAATAGACCTGAAGGCTTACTGCCAAGCGCCCAGTATTTGCTGCCAAGCACCCAGAAAATGCCAAGGGCTATCAGTCATGCTGCACCGTCGTCTTAAGATGTAAAAAATAGATTTATTCTCCATTCATTTGCTTCCCCCCTCCCTCCTGCTAAACCCAGGCTTTTGAGTTCAATCTTTGGGGGGGGGGGCATTCTGTGTGACAGTTGTTTGTGTTTCTCCCTGATGCAAACCCACCTTTCTTGATTTTAATTCCCTGTACCTGTACGCGGTGTCACTCGCCCCTCCCTCCCTCTCTCCCTCCCTCCCTTCTTCCCCTGGTCCGTCAGATACTACTTTCGCGCTTTTTTTCAGACCAGACGCCATAGCCAGCACTGGGATCATGGAGCCCGCTCAGATCACCGCGGCAATTCTGAGCACTATGAACACCACGCGCATTGTCCTGGAAAACATGCAGAGCCTCCTGGACATGCCAAAGCCAAACCAGGACCAGCTGAGGAGGAGGCGATTGCAGCGCGGCGACGATAGTGATGAGGAAATTGACATGGACCTCTCACAAGGCACAGGCCCCAGCAATGTGGAAATCTTGGTGTTACTGGGGCAGGTTCATGCCGTGGACCGCCGATTCTGGGCCCGGGAAACAAGCACAGAGTGGTGGGACCGCATCGTGTTGCAGGTCTGGGACGATGCCCAGTGGCTGCGAAACTTTCGCATGCGTAAGGGCACTTTCATGGAACTTTGTGACTTGCTTTCCCCTGCCCTGAAGCGCCAGAATACCAGGATGAGAGCAGCCCTCACAGTGGAGAAGCGAGTGGCGATAGCCCTGTGGAAGCTTGCAACGCCAGACAGCTACCGGTCAGTCGGGAATCAATTTGGAGTGGGCAAATCTACTGTGGGGGCTGCTGTGATCCAAGTTGCCAGGGCAATGAGAGACCTGGTGATATCAAGGGTAGTGACTCTGGGAAACGTGCAGACCATAGTGGATGGCTTTGCTGCAATGGGATTCCCAAACTGTGGTGGGGCGATAGACGGAACCCATATCCCTATCTTGGCACCGGCGCACCAAGCCACCGACTACATAAACCGCAAGGGGTACTTTTCAATGCTGCTGCAAGCCCTGGTGGATCACAAGGGACGTTTCACCGACATCAACGTGGGCTGGCCGGGAAGAGTACATGATGCTCGCGTCTTCAGGCAGTCTCTTCTGTTTCGAAAGCTGGAGGAAGGGACTTTCTTCCCAGACCAGAAAATAACAGTTGGGGATGTTGAAATGCCTATCGTGATCCTTGGGGACCCAGCCTACCCCTTAATGCCATGGCTCATGAAGCCATACACAGGCAGCCTGGACAGCAGTCAGGACCTGTTCAACTACAGGCTGAGCAAGTGCCGAATGGTGGTGGAATGTGCATTTGGCCGTTTAAAAGCGCGCTGGCGCAGCTTACTGACTCGCTCAGACCTTAACGAAAAGAATCTCCCCATTGTTATTGCTACTTGCTGTGCGCTCCACAATATATGTGAAAGTAAGGGGGAGACATTTATGGCGGGGTGGGAGGTTGAGGCAAATCGCCTGGCCGCTGATTACGCGCAGCCAGACACCAGGGCGGTTAGAGGAGCACAGCAGGGCGCGGTGCGCATCAGAGAAGCGTTGAAAACCAGTTTTGTGACTGGCCAGGCTACGGAGTGAAACTTCTGTTTGTTGCTCCTTGATGAACCCTCTGCCCCTCCCCCACCACCCTGTTAACTCTACTTCCCTGCAAACCAACCACCCCACCCTCCCCTACTACCCTCCCCCCTTCGAGCACCACTTGCAGAGGCAATAAAGTCATTGTTGCTTCACATTCATGCATTCTTTATTAATTCAGCACACAACTAGGGGGATAATTTGAAAGGTAGCCCGGGATGGGTGGGGGAGGAGGGAAGGAAAAGGACACACTCCAATTTAAAACTTTAAAACTTATTGCTATGGAAATCATCTAGGGTGGAGTGAGTGGGTGGCCGAAGGCCCCCCCACCGTGTTCTTGGGCGTCTGGGTGAGGAGGCAATGGGACTTGGGGAGGATGGCTGCTGGTTACAGAGGGGCTGTAGCGGCGGTCTCTGCTCCTGCTGCCTTTCCTGCAGCTCAACCATACGCAGGAGCATATCACTTTGATGCTCCAGCAGCCGGAGCATCGACTCTTGCTTTCTGATTACAAGTTGACGCCACCTCTCCTCTTCAGCCCGCGTTTCAGCACGCAACTTCTCCTCTTCAGCCCGCGATTCAGCACGCCACCTCTCCTCTCGCTCATATTGGGCTTTTTTAAAATCAGTCATTGACTGCCTCCACGCATTCAGCTGTGCTCTGTCAGCGTGGGAGGCAGTCTGAAGTTCAGTAAACATTTCGTCACGCGTCCTTCGCTTCCTTCTTCGAATATTCACTAGCCTCTGCGAAGGAGTAAGATTTGCAGCTGGTGGAGAAGGGAGAGGTTGTTAAAAAAGATACATTTTAGAGAACAATGGGTAGACTCTTTCACGTTAGATTTTGCTGTTCACAACATCACACAGCACATGTGCTTTCGTTACAAGGTCGCATTTTTCCTCTTATATTGAGAGTCTCCTGGTTTGGTGTGAGAGATCACTCACGCAGTGCCAGGACACAGATTTCAGCTTGCAGGCAGCCATGGTAAGACATATAGTCTTTGGGCTTTTTTAACCTTCTTAACATGTGGGGATGGTTTCAAACAGTTCTGCCCTCATTTCCCATACCAAGCACCCGTGCCATTTAAAATGGGTTTGCAATGTAAAAGGAGGGGCTGCGATTTCAGGTTTAACATGCAGCACAAACCCAACTAACTCCCCTCCCCCTCACACCCAATTCTCTGGGATGGTCACTTCAACCCTCCCCCCCACCGCGTGGTTAACAGCGGGGAATATTTCTGTTCAGCAGACCAGGAAGGGGCACCTCTGAATGTCCCCTTAATAAAATTGCCCCATTTTAACCAGGTGACCGTGAATGATATCACTCTCCTGAGGATAACAAAGAGTGATAAGGAATGGATGTTGTCTGCATGCCAGCAAACACCGGGACCATACGCTGCCATGCTTTGTTATGCAATGATTCCAGACTACGTGCTACTGGCCTGGCGTGGTAAAGTGTCCTACCATGGCGGACGGGATAAGGCAGCCCTCCCCAGAAACCTTTTGCAAAGGCTTTGGGATTACATGAAGGAGAGCTTTCTAGAGATGTCCCTGGAGGATTTCCGCTCCATCCCCATACACGTTAACAGACTTTTCCAGTAGCTGTACTGGCCGCGATTGCCAGGGCAAATTAATCATTAATCATTAAACACGCTTGTTTTTAAACCATGTGTAATATTTACAAAGGTACACTCACCAGAGGTCCCCTGTGTGCCCTCAGGGTCTTGGGTCAGTTCGGGGGTTACTGTTTACAGGTCCAGGGTGACAAACATATCCTGGCTGTTGGGGTAACTGGTTTCTCCGCTTCCTTGCTGCTGTGAGCTATCTATGTTCTCTCCATCCTCATCTTCCTCGTCCGCCGAACCCGCTTCCCCGTTTGCAGAGAGGGACTCATAGAACACGCTTGGGCTAGTGGTGGCAGCACCCCCTAGAATGGCATGCAGCTCCGCGTAGTAGCGGCATGTTTGCGGCTCTGCCCCGGACCTTCCGTTTGCGTCTCTGACTTTGTGGTAGGCTTGCCTTAGCTCCTTAATTTTCACGCGGCACTGCCGCGCGTCCCTGTTATGGCCTCTGTCCTTCATGGCCTTGGAGATCTTTTCTAATGTTTTGCCGTTTCTTTTACTGTTTCGGAGTTCGGCGAGCACTGCTTCATCTCCCCAGATGGCGATCAGATCCTGTACCTCCCGTTCGGTCCAGGCTGGAGCTCTTCTGCGATCCTGGGACTGGGACTGGGACTCCATCATGGTTACCTGTGCTGATGGGCTCTGCATGGTCACCTGTGCTCTCCACGCTGAGCAAACAGGAAATGAAATTCAAACGTTCGCGGGGCTTTTCCTGTCTACCTGGCCAGTGCATCTGAGATGAGAGTGCTGTCCAGAGCGGTCACAATGAAGCACTGTGGGATAGCTCCCGGAGGCCAGTAATGTCGAATTCCGTCCACACTAGCCCAATTCCGACCCCCTAAGGTCGATTTTATCGCTAATCCCCTTGTCGAGGTGGTGTTAGGAAACCGGTTTAAAGGGCCCTTTAAGTCGACAGAAAGGGCTTCGTAGTGTAAACGTGTCCAGGCTTAAGTCGATTTAACGCTGCTAAAGTCGACCTAAACTCGTAGTGTAGACCAGGCCTGAGTTAACTTTCTAGATTAATTTCCTATTTAAATGGTCCGTTTTCCCTTCTTTTATCCTCCTGTATAGCAGTCAAACACCACTTGAACTGCCTTTTATGCAGGCAGCTAAATATAGTAAAGATTTTACATTACTATTACCAACAGTTATGCTAAGGTGTTTGAAAGTAGCTTTATTGAAACAGCAGATCAAACTGTTTAAGGTTAAACTAATTTCTTTTTATGCAAGTGTCAGTACTAACCTTCACGTCCTGACCCAGGCCAAGTTCTTCTCCTCCTTAACTGAGAACAGAATTTGTCTCTTCAGGTTCTGAGAGTATGGAGCTCCTCCAAACTCCTCCCCTCAGGGGGAGTCACATGCATACCTCATAGGAAAGAAAAGTTCCTCACTTCCTAAAGAGACCCCCACAAAATTAAAAGTTACACTACCATTTTAAAATGTGGCTGTACCTACTACTGTTATAAAATTACTATGGGTGAGAGAGAAAAATATCTTTCTCTATGCTTTTCAGTTTGTTTATTTGACTGTACACAGAGTGCTGTCAGCTTCCTGGTTACAGTCAGCTTCATGGTTACATAACTACTCAGTATCTCCTGTTGTTTGAGTGGGTCTTTCACACAGCAACAGAGGAAAAACATTCAGAAAAACAGAGAAAATATTAGATTTGGATTGACTATATTTCAGGTTGATGGTGATACTATTTAACAAATTAAACCAATGTGTTCTGCCCCTTATCTGACCTTTCAGCAGTAATTCAGGTTTGTCCTCTCACTGCTGCAATGTACAAGAAAGACACCTAAAATGTGGGACAACTTGGGTCTGATTTTTAAAATCAGATTGCTAGAGCCTGTCATTCACACATGCAGTTATCTGATTTGTGTATGCATTCATGGTAGTTGGACATGAAAAATAGATATGCAATTTCTGCCACAATTGGGCTCCATGTTTTTAATTAATAATGCCTATTTTACAACTTTTAAGATGAGCCAGAGATGAGAAAAAATCAATTTGCCTGGGGTCCTACCCACAGTTTCCATGCAATACAATTTTTTTGGCTTTGTTGCTTGCATTTAAGGTGAAATGGTCGAATCTGGACATCAAACTGGATGGGTAGATAGGTGGTCTAGCTTCTGGCAGATAGAGAACTGAACTGGGACATGGTAAACCAAGCTCCAATTCCCATTTTTGCCACAGACTCTCTGCATGACCTCGGGGAAGTCACTTAATCTCTGCTCTTGTGTCAGGTACTAATACAACTGCCCACAGAAGCAGTTTACACGTACTAGGGCTGTCTACAGTAGGAGTGCTTTGCTGTTGTAAGTATACTGGGATACTATACTGGCTCCTGATGTGCACACAGCTATACTGGCAAAACTGTGCTTTAAAGCTACCCCCACAAGTGAGACAAGATATACTGTAAAAGCACAGTTTTGCCAGTACAACTTTGTCTACACTAAGGACTCCTGCCTGCATGGCTGTATCGATCAGGACTCTCACTTTTTCACACCCCTGACTGACATAGCTATGATGGCAGTGGTTTATGGTCTAGACGTGGCTTCAGAGAGCCACTAATGGATGTCCTCTCCCAGCATATGTACCCAGACAAGGGCACCGGAACTGGGAGGGCCAGGGGACCATGGCCCCCCCACTTTTTACCAAGCTGTAAGGGCGAGTGATGGGGGGAGGGTGTGGAGAGGAGTGAGTGGAGGGGGGCAGGGTCTTGGGGGGTGAAGAGGCAGCACTGGAGCGGGGCTTTGGGGGAAGAGGCGGTGCAGGGGCAGTGCAAGGGCAGGGGAGAGGGGGAGGGGCGGGGCCTTGGGGAGAAGGGGTGGTGCAGGACCAGGGGCTTGAGGGGCAGTGAAGCGTAGGGCCACAGTTTGAGCACCTATGCGCCCCCTCCCCCACTTTTAGGGCACTTCCACCACTCCTGTACCCAGAGCGGTTATGGTGCACATGGAAATAAGGGAGGAGAACCTCAAAAAGTGAATAAAAGTACAGAAAACAGAAAGTGGAAACTGCATGGGTGGGAAATAAGTTGAAGGAAAAGTCAATGGAAGAAATAAGGGAAAGAAAGAAACAGAGAAAACAGAGACATGATAACTGTGCCAGGCTATGGCATTAGGGGAATAGGGAGAGAGAGAAACTTTTTATTTCATCGCAAAGGGCAGCACCCCCTGCTGTATAGATTTGACACTACAGTCAGCAGAAATCTTCAGTAATTCCGTTCCCATTTCCTCTTTGTAGTTATTAACTATTTTAACTAACACTTGACTCAATGGCAGTCTCTGAGACAGGCCCCAGTTATCTTCTCTGCACCTTGGGAGCAGCTGCTCACTATTCCTCTTTGATTCCTCCTGTTTAGTCATTTTTCATTCTAAAACAAGACTTTGCCATCTGCTCTGTAGTTATTTATGTTCCATCACAGCCTAGTATGAGAGAACTTGCAAAGTTTTACAAATAGCCAAATATGCAATGTCCACCAGGTCACCGTTATCTATTAGTTTACTAATGTTTTCCACAAATCTCTACAGCAGAGAAAGAAACAAGTTTTTCTTATCTAATGTGAATTAAGGTGTAGATCCTCAGATACCCATAGAGGGCTGGTATGAGGCCCATGTTCCACTTAAGTGCTCAGACGAAGGGCAAAACTTGGATTTAAGTGGTGCATAGCCTTGTTCTAGCCTTCTTGACCAGGGCAAATTTCATCCACAATGCACAGAACAAGTGTCCGTAACTGGAGAGCAAAGTTGGCATGTAAAGTTCCCACTTGAGCTCTTCTGTGTATACTCTTTTACCATGTGCTGTGTGCTAGGATAGCCCAAGGACTTCTCTAAGTTATGCTTGCCTGTGATGGTTACAAAGCACCAAGCAAATTGCACTGGATCAAAACATCCAGTTCCACCTGACCACACCCCTTTGGTATCTCTGAGGAGGTGATGAAGCCCATACTAGGGTTGCCAGGTGCCCAGTTTTTGACTGGAATGCCTGGTCGAAAAGGGACCCTGGCCGCTCCGGTCAGCACCAATGACTGGGCCATTAAAAGACCTGTTGGCAATGCAGCAGGGCTAAGGCAGGCTCCCTGCCTGCCATGGCTCCGTGCGGCTCCTGGAAGAAGCGGCATGTCCCTCCCGAGGCTCCTACATGTAGGGACAGCCAGGAGGCTCTGTGCACTGCCCCCACCCCAAGCGCCAGCTCCACAGCTCCCATTGGCCGGAAACCACACACACACCCCGCACCCCAATCCCCACCCCCTGACACAGCCCGGTGAAAATGTGTGAGTCAGTGAGTGAGGGTGGGGAGAGCGAGCGACAGAGGGATGGGGGGCGGATGGAGTGAGCGGGGCTTCAGAGAAGGGGTGGGGCCTTGGAGGAAGGGCGGGGGAGCAAGGGTGTTTGGTTTTGTGTGAGTAGAAAGTTGGCAACCCTAGCCCATACACCAGCTGTATGTAACTGCAGAATCAAACTTGGGTGGGGTGATCCTACCTGGGCCACTTAGCAAATCTGTGTGTCCAAAATAGAACACAGATGCAGCACAGAGGGCTCAATATACCCAGTGATCTGGCCCAAAAATCTGTAACATTTAAAAAAACAATTACAAATTAGTATAATCTACTTGTTAATTTATAAATTCAAAGGGAGTGTCGCATCTGCAGCTTCCCAATCTCCAGTCCTTACTGATGTAAATAGTTCCATTGACTTCAGGGGGACATTTAGGTGATAAGGGCTACAGGATCAAGCCCTCAATGACCTACTGGAAAGAAACACTCTCTAATCTAAGTGACAGGATGACCTCTATAATATAGAGGTTTGATTTATATATATATAAATCAATATTTAAATATATACTTTGATTTATTTATATACTTTGATTTATTTACAAAAGAGTAAATACAGCCTCTGTTTATTTTATGACGTATGGTACAGTACTTTTAAAGTCTCTAACATAACATGGAATATCAACTATATATATTGTTACAATGACAGCTGGTAAAAATTTCCCAAATTGCAAGCTTGATTATATTTTTTGATGGAGAAAAAAAAATTGATGAAAAAGTTAAAACCAGTTATAGAGTTGGTCAAAAAATATTGACACTCAAAAAACTCACAACATTTTGATATGTTTATATTTCTGAAAAAACAGATACAATTTTTTCACAGATTTCCTGTGATTTTTTTGTTATTGTTTTTTAAGTCAGCTCTGCCTAAAACTCAAGATAAACAGATTTATTGACAAGTCCATTTCCTCTGTTACATCTCAATTCAACTCCCACTGAAGTTGAAAAGGCTTTTGACAGATAGGCCTCCTAGCAAGTGCATATTTCAACATTGCTATATCTTCACACACACAAAATGTTTCCCCCTTTCTTTAAACCAACTTTTATCTAAATCTGTCATCATAAAGAAGTTACACAGAAACAAGAAGTATGAGGAAACATTATTTATTGGAATCTGCATGCACTCTCCCATTTTTAAGATATTGCTTATTTACTGAGTTGTAATTTTGTTCAAAATGCTTTCTACAGTATGTTGTTTCAAACAGTATTTGTGGATCATATTCTATTCATGGATTTACCTTTCTGACATGTTCACATAACAGTCTAAAAAAAATATTATGATTTACATTCACATGATCCTTGTATCAGTTAATATGGTATTTTTATTGTATGTTCAGCACTGTACAAAATGAAAATGACAGTCCCTCCCAGAGAAGCTTAGAACAGTAAGAGGAACTGACTAACCACACTAAAGGGAACCCAGCTATTATTTCCTGTTGAAAACTCTGTTTGCAGTCACTACAAGTTTTTCATCAGGGGGAGGCTTCCTCTGGCTGCCAGGCTGTAGGAACTTCTTTATTGTGGGGATGTTGCTTATTCTTGCTTTAAAAACCTAAAGTGAGAAAGGGAAGTTTTTCATTGATGGTTTTTGCCAAAAACAAACTAACACAAGTGTCTGAAATAGGCCTGATCTGATATTGATCCCAATCAGAGAGCCTCAGAATGAGACATCAGCTGGCTTGCAAACTGCAGCCTTTTCTTCTTCCCATTCGTTTGGAGGTTCATGAGAAGCCAGCTTTCTAGGAGAATATGATAAGAAGATAAGAATGGCCATACTGGGTCAGACCAAATGTCCATCTAGCCCAGTATCCTGTCCTCTGACAGTGGCCAGTGCCAGGTGCCCCAGAGGGAATGAATAGAACAGGTAATCATCAAGTGATCCATCCCCTGTCGCTCATTCCCAGCTTCTGGCAAACAGAGGTTAGGGACACCATTCCTGCCCATGTTTGTTTTGTTGAGTGTATTTCTTGGTTCTCAACAGTGTCAGTTTTCAGGTGGTAACTTCTACCTTCTGGAAGGGTATGAGGCACTGCCAGGCAATGTTGTAATAATTTGGCCTACAAATTTATCCTAACTGTAAGCTTAATTGTCAAAAGTAAGTGTTAGTTCATAAAATATTATAATAACCTAATACAACAAATGTTCATGAAAAAAGGTGAAAAAACAAGACAGAAAAAATTTAATTAGTCCAAACCAAAAGCCCTACTGATATAACTTAAGGACTGTGTTAAAAACATGCTGTGTTAAAAACATGCTTGGAAAACAAAAAAGTGTGGAACAAAAAAATCAGTGAACCAAAATTAGGGTGTCAAAAACTAGGCCTAATTGATGGACAAAATAATAAAAGGACAAGTTAACCCATCCACCAATCCCCTATTAGGTTCCTTAAAAAGAGACTTTTTGGGGAAAAGCTGACTACCACAATGATGGCTGACTAAAAGACAAGAGAAGAGAAAGGATCAAGCATTTGGCTGCCACCCCCACTGTCTCCTGGGACCATGGACCTTCTTCATCCCAATCCTAAAATATGTCCTGACCAGATCGGGGCCAGATTATATCGTCACCTTCACCAGCTCCAGCTGAATCCTGACCACCACTTGGGATGTGAAATTTTGTCTCTCTCTTTCCTGCCCCCCACAGTGTTCTTGTCTTTTCCTACCTTAGTTCTTCTCTTTCCTCTCTTGCCCTCCTTTTTCCTTCTGTTTAATATAGGGTGACCAGACAGCAACTGTGAAAAATCAGGACAGGGGATGGCGGGTAATAGGCTTCTATATAAAAAAGCTTCAAATATCGGGACTGTCCCTATAAAATTGGGACATCTGGTCACCCTAGTTTAATAAGAATCTGGCTTTGCTGACCAAGACTGTGTATTTTGCAACACTGCTATAAGCCTGTGACCAGAAAGAGGCTGCTAAAAGCAAAGCTCTAACCAGCCCGATGCTGGCAAAAGTGTGCCAGGTCACGGAGTGGCTGATCAGACCGTGTGCTGGGCCTGTGTTTTTCCAGCAGTGAGACTGCAAGTGAGAGTCAGCGACAAAGACAGAAGCTGCATTTTCTGTCTTTTCTGTTCCTTTCTCTCCCCTTTTCTGTGTGTTTGTTTTGTTATGTCTTAAAGGAAACGGACTCGGATGTTAACAACAGCAACTCCAGCCCATCACAACTAACTTCTCTCTTTTCCTTAAAAGAACAGGTATTACCATCAGTAAGACCATCTCAGAGACTATCAAACCAGGGGGATTTTCCTTCTAAAAAAACTCCAGCTAAAGGGAAAGGGAAGAAGGGATGTTGTTAAAATAAAAGCCTTACTTAATACTTGACATTGTACATTTCTGTATCTTGTAAACTTATGAGTAGTGAATTCACCGTATCACTTGTTGATATGGATAATTCCATTACCTGTAACAAAGGGAATCTGGAGAGAATTGTGGACACTTTCTCTTCTGCCATTAATATGGCTTCAATCAGTTGGATATCTGCCCAGGTGAGCTGGTTGCCAACAAGAAAATCCTGTCCATGATCGTCCAAAACCTAAAGAATAAGAGGTCAGTTTTATGGGCATAGATGGGTCATATTCTAATTAAATACAATTTCAAAGTACATAGTGGGCAAACTCTATTGTAAGGGCTATGTATTAAGGGGAAGAATCTGAATGCCTGGCTAAGTGGAAAACTTCACTTAGGGCCACATCCTTTTCTGACTCAAGAAGGGAGGCAATTAAAGGATGAATAAAGGTTTCAGAAAAGACAGTGCCTATGAATAGAGAAACTTGGAGTATGTTTTAGAGACAGAAGGAGTTAGATTTCCAGGAAGGGAGATTTGCTTGAAAAAAGAACAAGGATAATTGCCAAGATATCTTGGGAGATGAGATCAAAGTACAAAGCACAGGTAGCTCTTTGTCCAGAGTCTCAGACTATTACCAGATGGAAGGAGGACTTGTTCTTGTATATGCGCAGGGAGAACAGAAGCTCCTGATACACATTTTCAATTACTCCATCTGGTAGTTCAGGAAGAACCCAATCATATTTAGCTGTGACTGAATACACCCTGTATTTACACACTACTGTAATAATCTTTGTACAAAATATGCTTTATGAGATAGTAATTGAAAACCAATAACTTGCTGGTCAATAACATCATGGTGAAATGTATGTACAACATGTGTATTAAGAAGAATAAAAATAAACTGAAATTATAATTCAGTGTGTTTACTAGACAAGTCAGGTGAGTGGGTAAACTGGTTTCTCAAAGACAAAGGACAAGCTGATGCCTCTAGCCAGGTGTCATCAGAGTTAATTGGCAATCACCAGCCAAGTGGCCATTCTTTGGCAACAAAGAGGGCAGAAACAGACCAATCTCCTTTTTAATAGGGCTGTCAAGCAATTAAAAAAATTAATCGCGATTAATTGCAGTGTTAAACAATAATAGAATACCATTTATTTAAATATTTTGGGTGTTTTCTACATTTTCAAATATATTTATTTCAATTACAACACAGAATATAAAGTGTATAGTGCTCACTTTATATTTATTTTTGATTACAAGTATTTGCACTAAACCCCCCCCCCCAAAGAAATAGCATTTTTCAGTTCACCTAATACAAGTACTGTAATGCAATCTCTTTATCATGAAAGTTGAACTTAAAAATTTAGAATTATGTAAAAAAAAATGCATTAAAAAATAAAACAATGTAAAATTTTAGAGCAGGGGTGGACAAACTACGGGCCACCAGCAGTTTTAATCTGTCCCTCAAGCTCCCGCTGGGGAGTGGGTTCTGGGACTTGCCCCACTCCAGTGCTCCAGCCGGGGAGCAGGGTCGGGGGCCGCTCCATGCGGCTCCCAGAAGCAGTGGCATGGCCCCTCTGCAGCTCCTATGCGTAGGGGCAGCTAGGGGGCTCAGTTCTGGACGCTGCCCCCGCCCCAAGCGTCACCCCTGCAGTTCCCATTGGCTGGTCACCATGGCCAACAGGAGCTGCAGGGGTGGTGCCTGCAGATGGGGCAGCGTGCAGAGCCACCTGGCCGCACCTCCATGTAGGAGCCAGAGAAGGGACATGCTGCTGCTTCCAGGAGCCGCTTGAGGTAAGCGTTGCCCCAAGCCTGCACCCCTGAGCCTCCTGCTGCGTCCCAATCCCCTTCCCCAGCCCTGATCCCCCTTCTGCCCTCCAAACCCCTCGATCCCAGCCTGGAGCACCCTCCTACACCCCAAACTCCTCATCCCCAGCCCCACCCCAGAGCCCAAACCCCCAGCCGGAGCCCTCACTCCCCCACACCCCCGCCGCAGCCTGGAGCCCCCTCCTGAAACCTTGAATTCCTCCTTTCTGGCCCGCACCCCCAACCAGAGCCCTCGCCCCCTCCCACATCCCAACCCCAATTTTGTGAGCATTCCTGGCCCACCATACAATTTCTATTCCCAGATGTGGCCCTTGGGCCAAAAAGTTTGTCCACCCCTGTTTTAGAGCCTACAAGTCCAACCAGTCCTACTTCTTGTTCAGTCAATCGCTCAGACAAAC
Source organism: Terrapene triunguis (assembly GCF_002925995.2). Taxonomy (NCBI): domain Eukaryota; kingdom Metazoa; phylum Chordata; order Testudines; family Emydidae; genus Terrapene; species Terrapene triunguis. Next base: position 42,604,604 of record NW_020664393.1, on the reverse strand, counting down.
AAGTTTATTTACATTAGCAGGATATAACGCTGCCTGCTTCTTGTTTACAATGTCATCTGAAATTGAGAACAGGCATTCTCATAGCACTGTTGTAGCCGGCGTCACAAGATATTTACGTGTTAGATTCGCTAAAGATTTATATGTCCTTTGATGCTTCAACCACCATTCCAGGGGACATGCTTCCATGCTGATGACTGGTTCAGTTTGGTAACAATCCAAAGCAGAGCAGACTGACACATGTTCATTTTCATTATCTGTCTCAGATGCCACAAGCAGAAGGTTGATTTTCTTTTTTGGTGGTTCGGGTACTGTAGTTTCTGCATCGGAGAGTTGCTCTTTTAAGACTTCTGAAAGCATGCTCCACACCTTGTTCCTCTCAGATTTTGAAAGGCACTTCAGATTCTTAAACCTTGGGTCGAGTGCTGTAGCTATCTTTAGAAATCTCACATTGGTACCTTCTTTGCGTTTTGTGAAAGTGTTCTTAAAATAAACATGTGCTGGGTCATCATCCAAGACAGCTATAACATGCAATATATGGCAGAATGCCGGTAAAACAGAGCAGGGGACATACAATTCTCCCCCAAGGAGTTCAATCACAAATTTAATTAATGCATTACTTTTTAATGAGCATGGAAGCATGTCCTCTGGAATGGTGGCCAAAGCATGAAGGGGCATACGAATGTTTAGCATATTTGGCCCGTAAATACCTTGCAATGCTGGCTACAAAAGTGCCATGCAAATGCATGTTCTCACTTTCTGGTGACATTGTAAATAATAAGAGGGCAGCATTATCTCCCGTAAATGTAAACAAACTTGTTTGCCTTAGAGACTGACTGAACAAGAAGTAGGACTGTGTGGACTTGTAGGCTCTGAAGTTTTACATTGTTTTGTTTTTGAGTGCAGTTATGTAACAAAAAAAATCTACATGAAAGTTGCACTTTCACGACAGATTGTACTACAGTACTTGTATGAGGTGAATTGAAAAATACTATTTCTTTTGTTTATCATTTTTACAGTGCAAATATTTTTAATAAAAAAATATACACTTTGATTTCAATTATAACACAGAAGACAATATATATGAAAATGTAGAAAAACATCCAAAATATTTAATATATTTCAATTGGTATTCTATTGTTCAACAGTGCAATTAAAACTGCAATTAATCGTGATTAATTTTTTTAATCACGATTAATTTTTTTGAGTTAATCGCGTGAGTTAACTGCAATTAATTGACAGCCCTACTTTTCAACAAACAGCATGGAACCTTTTTTACCACAAGACTCTGTGTCTCTGTCCTCACAGCTGGAAGGAACTTTATCTAGGGGTAGCCGTTAGCAAAGTGCATTTCAAAGGGTGACTGGACTATAAAAGTTAGGGGCAAAACACCCAAGGTATTCTATCTTTTTTTCCCTTTCTTCTGAATTGGTAACTCCAGTTAAAGTACCTGACTGTTGTATATTGATCCCTTACAGGGAAAACAGACCTTTAATATCTGAACTCTCAGGAGAGCAGAACACATGTTTGGGGGAAAATCTGGGACTAGGAGTGTGTTGGGTGTGACATGTATGCTGTTTGGCTGTTTGTGAGGGGCCCAAGCTGGGAGCTAAAGCAGCAAAGCACTGTGAGGCACCCAAGGTTGCAGGGCACATGGTAACACAACCCCTCACTAGTTTGGATTGCACCCCAGAATATGACAATAGCCTATCTAGTTTGTGTGAGTGTGTTTTTGAGACACAAAGGGCAAGTCTACACTACAAAATTAAGTCAACCTAAGTCAACTTAGAGCCACCACAGTAATTAAACTGCTTTTGCATGTCCACACCTGCACCGATTTAACTGTCACTGTGAAGCATTGTGGGCCGACATCTGAAACGCAGCAACAGTTGCAAGTTCTGATTCAGATTGATGACATTCAAATCAAGTATAAGACTTTGTTATATAAAAACCATCAGCACGCTGGTTCCTTGAAGCCGTCTTTGGATAGGAGGCTTACATTGCATTGCCTCTCTCTGGGTTGGTACAAATGCATTTAACAGATCATATTCTTCATTGCCTTAAATATAATATGTTTCTCAGGATAGCTAGGTGTATAATCTGAAAATAGACACACTGGGATCGAGCATGGCTCCACATCAAATAAGTCACAATTGAGAGGTTAAACTCTTACTGTTTCCCCCCCATCATCTCTAGCACATTTATTCTTTTTGAGGCCCCAATCCTGCAGTTGACCTGACTGTCACAGAGGGTCCCATTAGAATCAAATCAGGCTATAACTGCAGATGCTTCAGTAGGAACAGGGCCTACAGAATGTGTAGGATAATTATATTTCTTTTTAAAGCCCAGATAAATGGCCAGCAAATTGTTTATTACAGTTACAAGTTCATGAGTTTTCCTTCAGCATTGTGTGCTGGCTGTAAATTGTTCCTTCACTGCCACATACCTTTTCATAGACTGGGAGGTATCTGGTTGTGGCCTTCTCCTCGATTAAAGCAAGATTCTTCTCCTTTTCCTTGGGGGATAATTTATGGTGAACTCTGATCACATCCATCAAATCTCTTGTTCCTTCCACATACATATCAATCCTGTAGAAAATAGTGACCCCTAATCATTTCAGCTTTTCTTTACAACTTAGAAAAATGATTGGTTTTTAGAGAGTTGAAATTTGTGTTATCGGGATTGTTTAACTGTAGTATGAATTGCTCTTTTAGAAAGGTTAAATGATCTGTAAATATCTGTATTTTCAAAACAAAACAAAATGTGCTCAACAGCAATGCTGAGGTTTCCTCTCTGAAGTGACCCTATCAACATAATCTTTAGCTGCATTACTGTTTTAGCTGAACACTGAGATCTCCCAAGTCCTCCACCAAGTCGTGCACAGAGAAGTAACCTAAATCTAAGGCCCAAATCCATCCTCCCATTCTGAGTAGCCTGGCTGTCCACAGAGAAGATGCACATGGATCCTTTCCATCCTATGCTCTTCAACCATGCAGGCCCTAATGTGTCTCCTTCACAGGGGAAGGGCAAAAATGACAGATGGATTGGATCAAAGCACATTGTCTGGCCTGAGCCCTGCACTTCCCCTACCTGGCTCCAATTACTTGTAGCAGGAAGCTGCCGTAGAAGTAGGAAAGCAAGCCTGGGGTTATGACTATGCCCAAGCAACTGATCCTGAGTAACAGAATACTGAGAGAGGACTGTACTCATTCTCTGTGTCAAAGGTTAAATGTTCGATTCTCTTCTATCAAAGTCAGTGGGAGTGTTGCTGTTCATGTCAATGGGGGCAGGATTGGGCCTAAAGTGAATGCACAAGAGACAAACACGCTAAGAAATAATTATTCAAATTAGAGTTTCAAAGGCATCTAGAACAAATAATTCCCCTTCTGATCACCACCCCAGGTCAGGACTCCCTTATATCAACATTGATTGCTGAAGCTGTGGCAGGGATTATCTGAACCAGTAAATGATTTCCTGGACAAGGTTAATGGAGAGATAGGCTAGGCTAAAGGGTTAGGCTAAAGGGTACTGTAATCGGAGTAATTTGATACAAGATTGCGACACTGGGGAACCTCCTAGTTTAGGAACACCCAAATGGGCGTGGGGAATTACATTGAATCTGCTCTTAAAAGCTGCAAGAGAAAGTGGTGTTCTCTCTCTTTGTCTCTTGCTGTGAGAACAGCTTTTGCTTCTGTTCACACCCTTGGGTTTCAGTTCCAGGCACAGGATCCAGGGCTGGCTCCTGAACAGCATGGATGAGGAGTGTTACAGGTAGATGCACAAGACAACAGAACCTGAGACTGCAGAAATGAGAGCCTTGCTGTATACCCACTAAGTGACTCCTGCCTAAGTAACAGGGCTAAGGAGGAGATTCTTTGTAGCTAAGTGCCTCATTTGCATGCCAAGTGTCATTTATACCCATACTCCTTCTGAGATGCCCGTTCTTCACCCTGACCCTGTCCTGTTAATTAATGCAGTGAGAACACAAGAGGTTTGAGATTCGCTGCCCAGTGTAAAGGACACCCTCTAGCATTTAGCTTTCCTTGTGTTCACTTGCTGCCTCTGCTCACACTTGCACTAGAACACAACCACCACGTGAAGGAAGTTACTGGTGTTTCTTCTCACCCCTCTAGTGTCAGTAGTTATAGTTTATCCCTGCTCACTTGCCTGTCTGCCCTTGAGCATTGAGGGACATATTTTGTCTGTTTTGCCCCATCTGTACTTAAAAATGTGTGTTAAGATACGGATTTTAAAAACAAATGTTTAACAAGCTTTCAGCTGACAGTTTCATTTCCAATATGCATAGGGCATAAGTTGCTTAAAATGGTTTTGAAATCATTCTGACAACTAAATAGATGCATGTAACATCTCAGGGTACGTCTACACTACCTGCCGGATCGGAGGGTAACGATTGATCTATCGGGGATCGATTTATCGCGTGTAGTGTAGACGCGATAAATCGATCCCCGATCGCTCTCCCGTCGAGTGCTGAACTCCAGCTCGGTGAGAGGTGGAAGCAAAGTCAACGGGGGAGCGGCGGCCATCGATCCCTTGCCGCGAGGACGCAAAGTAAGTGATTCTAAGTCGATCTAAGATACGTTGACTTCAGCTACGCTATTCTCGTAGGTGAAGTTGCGTATCTTATATCGATCCTCCCCCCCGCCCAGTGTAGACCAGGCCTATGACATGGGGCTGCATCCTAAGACTGTGGATTTTAAACTACGTACCTTTCTTTTTTCTAACTGATCTTTTATGCATATCTCTGTGCTTCAACCATTGACCTTTACAAGTCGTGTGTGGTCACTCACTTCTGTTGTCACATTTGTAAAGAAATATAGTTTATATTTGTAGCAGTTCCCTGAGTCTGTCTAATTTTAGATTATTTCTAATATGATATCATGCAATATCATTTCTCATTCATTACAAATGCAAAACATTTAGTTTCTCTTACAATAATTGTTCTGTGATAACCTTTTTTCTCTCCTTTCTATTCAAAGTGCATACGGTAAGTGTATTTCTATCAAGCTAGGAGCAATATATGCAGGCACTTTGGGCTGAGACTGTCAGCTCTCACAAGCTAAATCCAGGGCCGATGCTCCCACTTAGGCAAACTAGGCAGCCGCCTAGGGCGCCTAGTGGTTGAGGGTGCCTAAAAGCCTGCTCAGGCGAGGAGGTGGAGTGGAGGTGAGCTGGGGCGGGGGTGCGGGGAGGGCTGCCCACAGTAATGGGGGGGCGGACAGGGGAACCGCTCCCCGCCCCAGCCCCCAGATCACCTCCACTCTGCCTCCTCTGCTGAGCACACAGCCCCCGCTCTAAGTCTCTGCCAATCGGCGCCGCAAGCCTGGCAGGGGAGGAGAATTAGAGCAGCGCCAGCGTGCTCAGCGGAGGAGAGCTGGGGCAGGCTCCCCGGGCGGGGTTAGCTTCCGCGGGGGCAGGGTTAGCTGCTGTGGAGGGGGGCGGGGTTAGCTTCCGGGGGGGGGGCTCCTGGGGGGGGAGGGGCGGGGGGGGGGGGTTAGCTGCCACGGGGTGGGCGGGGGCGCAAGGTGGAATTTTCGCCTAGGGCGCGAAACTTCCTTGCACCAACCCTGGCTAAATCAGATCCAGCCTGGTTAGTCTTTGCATGGGGAACCTCCAAGGAAAAGTCAGGGTGGCCCAAGAAGTGGTGTTGGTTGCTTAGGCCCTAATCATACCAGCTACTTTGCATGGGCAAACCATGTGCCCGAGCTGTTCAAATCAGCGAGGTTCCACATGGATGCAACTTGCAAAATCAAGCCAAAGTAGGTAGATCCTTCCTCCAGATTCATCACTGAGCTACTTCCCAACACTGAGCTACTGCAGGAGTCATCTTTCAAACAGGATACATAGCTGGGTATTGAAACACTGGGATTTTCACAGAGCCTGAAGAAGTTAAGTGCCCAGATCCCATTGAAATTAAGTAGAATTGGGCAAGTAACTCTTTTACATGCCTTTGAAAATCTCAGCCAGACTTATTAGAGATCCCCTGGCACAAAAATAAGGGCGTTCACCCAATGGCCTGGCCAAATCTGGGTAACTGTAGGATTACCATATTCAAACATTTAAAAAAGAGGACACTCCACGGGGCCTCGGTCCCGCCCCCGGCCCTGCCCCAACTCCACCCCTTCCTCGCCCCCTTCCCCACCCCAACCCCACCCCTTCTCCGCCCCCATTCCAACCCCTTCCCCAAAGTCCCTACCCCAACTCTGCCCCCTCCTCTGAGCACCCCGCATTCCCCCTCTTCCCTCCCGCTCTGATCTTGGTTGGGGGTTGCTAAGTGCTTCCCTGCTCCCCACTCGCCCCGCAGCCCCTGCAGCCTCTATGCCCTTGCCTGCCCTGCTCCTCCTCACCCTGCAGCCTCTGCACCCCCCCGCCCCTGCAGCCTCTGTGCCCCCTGCTCCCCACTCGCATTGCAGCCTCTGCGCCCCCTGCCTGCCCTGCCCCTGCAGCCTCTGTGCACCCCCACCCCTGCAGCCTCTGCGCCCCCTGCCTGCCCTGCCCCTGCAGCCTCTGCACCCCCCCGCCCCTGCAGCCTCTGTGCCCCCTGCTCCCCACACACACACCCCAGCCGCCTGCCCTGCTCCCCCCTGCTCACCCGGCAGAGGGAGAAATGCGGGCTCCACGTGGACTCAAACACTTCCGAGCTGCTCTGTGGGGGAGGAGGGAGCGGGGGAGGGGGAGGGACTCTGGCTGCTAGAGGCCCTAGTGGCTGCGAGCGGCTGTCAATCAGGCCAGGCGTCCAATCAGCTGCGCCGCACTCCGCAGGAGGGGAAATCCCGGACATTTCTACTTCATTAGAAATCCCCCCCGGACGGCCATTTAAGGCTGAAAAAGCCGGACATGTCCGGGGAAACCCGGATGGATGGTAACCCTAGGTAACTGCATTCTGCCTCTCTAAATTCTCCAAGCACTGGAAATTGGAAAGGGCATTCTACTTCCATTCCTGCCCTAAACTGTTCTGCACTGGAAACTGCTTTGGAATGGAAGCCTATATATTTGTGTAAGTTATTAATACTGTACATTGCTCTCTCCTTCAGGTCTTTTCCATAGAGGTTGTATTTCCCTGCTACATAGCTGAGAATGGCTCTGGTCTGCACCATCTTCATCCCATCAATTTCCACCATGGGCACTTGTTGAAACAGCAGGGCTCCATCTTTGGAAAGAAAAAATAATGTCAAGACACTGAGTCCCCATAACTATCATATCATTGCACTGGAACCCTAGTAGCTGACTGGGGCCTGGTGCTGTTCTCCACATAAGTCAATGGGATGTGTGACACAGCTTTCAATGTGAGCAGGATTGGGTGCTAATATTTCTACATTTGAGAGACACTGAAATTCTACTGTGCTAAGCAGGTGTATATAATAAAATGTTGCCACTTATTGCACAGAAGATTAAGTGTGGTTAAACAGTAATTTTTTAGAACAATTCTAAATTACTTAGAAAAAGAATGTGTCACATTTATATTAAGGATGCATAAATAGTTTACAAAGGATGAGAAGATGTTCTTAGCATGTTGCAGACATAAGAACATAAGTACAGCCATGCTGAGTCATACTAATGGTCCATGTAGTCAGTGTCTTGAATTCCAACAGTGGCCAGTACCAGAGCTTCATGGGGAATGAACAGAACAAGGCAGTTGGAGTGATTCGTCCAGTCATCCATTCCCTTCCGGCTTCTGGCAGTCAGAGGTTTAGGGTCGCTCCGAGCATGGGGTTGCCTCCCCAGCCACCTTGGCTATTAGCCATTGATGGAGACTATCCTCCATGAACTTATCTAGTTCTTTTTTGAACCCAGCTATACATTTGGCCCTCACAACATCCCATGAGCTAAACGTGTTATAGATGAATAATGTCTGTGACAGATGGCTATAATCATATAAGCAGAAGGTTTTATAGCTGGCCATAAGCAACATATCGACCTGTTGAATTTTATAATAATTGGGTAAGCACTAACGATAAATTATTCATAGGTGTTTTAAGTGTTTATAAAAATGTTCCCATAATAGAAAGCAACTCTCAGCTCTACAGCTACACCCTAAATCAGTGCACCTGCTGTACCCGCACAAATCTGTACTTTTCACTAGTTTTAACCAGTTCTAGTCTAAAGTTTCTCCAAAAAATCTGGACATTTCTAAATGGGGGAGGTTCTAACTTGTGACGGTCCCTTATGGACCATACATCAGCTAGGAATATCCACAGTGCAAAGTGCTCACCTCTCAACTTCTAGTATCCCCCCTCATCATGGTTACCAGGCTAGCTGCACTGCTCTCCCTTCTTGGGGTCTCCCTGAGTACAACCTCCACAGGTGTCAGACCTCAGGTGTCTACCTCTCCTGTGGTGTAATTCTGCAATTTGACCACTCTCTGACCAGGACGTGGGTTATAGCCCCCTGGGTACTGACTGTGACTACTTCAGCAGATCCACCTGGGGTTGGACCCTGCCAGGGTATCCCCTTTGGAAACTTGTAACAGCTGCTGATTAAAGTGACTAAAAAGAGCTTCTTCAGAACAAAGCATGATTTTTTCATTCCTCAAAGGTACAAAGCATTTAGACAAAGTGTAACAACAGTAACAGGCTCACACACCTGGCTGTTTCTTACATCCTTGCAAGTTCCCCTTAGCTCAGGTTGCTCCATCCCTGGCAAGCAGCAGCCACCTACCCTGCTCTCTCTCTGTCTGTCTTCCCAGCCCATCAGCTTATCTTAGTTTACTTCAGGATCCCCTCCCTGTTTCTAGGGTCTTGGAGGGGTTATGTCTCCTTTTATTGCAAGCCTTGGAAAAAATGAAACATCCTAGCCTCAATGGAACGTCTCCCCTGAGTTCTTTAACAACCTTCTTACAGTCTCCTTTGATTTAACTCTATGCATTCAGGCAGGCAGCAATACAACACTGAATAGGGAAACTGAGTCACATGTAATATTCATAAAAAGTAATACAGACAATTTCCCAGTGAGCCATATCCCCTGCTCCAGACGCTGAGTGTAGGAAGCAGAGGAGTGGGTTACACTGACTTTATGCCCACTGCCCCATGCCAGGAAATCCCTAGCAGGGCACCTGCAGTTTGTTTCTACTCCCACTGAGTGAATGGGGCTGGAGGCCTCCCACAAGTACCAAATGCATGGCTCCTTGACCTTTTTGATATCTGTTCAGGCCTAAGGCTGAAATGCCTGGACACTGCTTTACAATATAATCTACAAATGCTGAGGTGGTGGAATCTCCATCCTTAGAGGTTTTTAAGGCCTAGCTTGACAAAGCCCTGGCTGGGATGATTTAGTTGGTGCTCGTCCTGCTTTGAGCAGGGGGTTGGGCTAGACGACCTCCTGAGGTCTCTTCCAACCCTGATCTTCTATGATTCTAAAGTAAAAAAAATAAATAAATCTGGGAGTCACTCAAGACTCAGTCTTCAGCCTCACCCTGTAGTAGCTTTTCATATTGTTCTCTTGTTTCCAAAAATTCTTCTTCAAACTGGAAAGAGAGCAATAAAAACAAGACAGCTGAACTATGTATCAGGAATTACGAATCAGGAGATATCTGAGGGCTTTTCACTTACAGGGAAATTTGAAAAACCCAATAATACCAGTTGATTAACGAGACAAGAAATGAAATCCCCTAACTCAACCCCTGTTCTGTGACCTGGGTGTCAGAATGATGTCCACAAATGGAAATAAACATGTTTCCTATTTTAAAATAACTTTAGAAAATCCTCCTCATGTCTGGCAGCTACCACTGTACTTCTCAGTGTGGAAAGGAGCCTCAAAAAGCAACACTTCACCACAGTGAAAAGTGCCACTGGGGACAGTACCTTTTGCTAAGAAGTATTGCAGCGTGGACTAAGGCTTCCATAATGCAACGTACCATTTCAGCTGTCATTTTTCTTATCTTGTTTTCTTTTCCCTGTTCCCTAAAATAAGTTTACCATCATTTCATGTATCTCTATCTGATTCAGTTCGTTGTACATAGATAGACTCTTCGGGCCTGTAGCAGGGAGACCATTTGCCTGGCTCCTGTTTGTGGCCAGATGTGTTTTCACAGCTCCCTCTCTTCAGGGCCCCGTGGGAGTGCCGTGTATATAGTCTCCCTCAGGGTAATCATCAACTCTCCTCCTTTCATTTTTAACATATCACAAGTAGGCAAATAGATTATGGTGTGCCTAGGTGAAAGCACATTTGTTAAATGGGTTAGGAAAGGTGGGTGGAGTAATAAACTGTATGTTAACAGATTAAAAGCAAGGAGCAAAAATGAATGCAGACAAGAGTGGAAGTGTAGAGTGCTTGCAAAGAGAGGAGGAGAAGTTTCAATGGTCTGTAGAAGAGGAGAAGCCAGTGCAGAGATTCAGGAAGTGTGCACATATTGAAGTGGCAGAAGAGAGATCATTTTGAACAGACTGGAATTGAGAGAAAACCCCCCAAAAGAGCTCAGCCCAACCTTTAGGTTAGCTGCTATCTTGACCGGGGTGAAGCAATGGAGCTTAGTGATAAGAACCTCCCACATCAAGGACTTTAGTACAGAACAGCTCTTATTCTGCAGCTAGCTTTCAAACACCTGTGTCCAGTAGGATGCTGGCAGAGTGTGCTGTTAGAGCAAGAGACAAGATCAAAGCCTCTGCATTTAAGTTCCAAAAGGCGATTGTTACAGATGGAGATACAGAAAAAAATGGGTTTAATCCTCAAATTATTAAAAATTGTTGAAAACCGTATGTTTTACTCTTGCCAGAGTCCAGCAATACTAATAACCATGTCAAATAACGAGCCACAGATACTAAATAAATGCTGTGAAAGACCAAGTTCATGAGTTCCTGATTGCGTGAAGAAAGGTAATACATTTATTCAAAAAGCTTTATGCTCAGTACTAGTACCTGGTTGGTACAGCCAGCCATGGCGTTATTCATTAACATACATTGATAAGCCTGTCAGCTTTTTCAAGATCATTGACAATGCGTATTTTCTAATTTTTAAAGCAGCTGGGGATGACACGAACTATTTAAGATTTTTCTTCTTAACCAAATCGTGGTCATTTAAAATGTTACCTCTGCTTCTCTATTTCCAAACCTGAGTTCTGGAACTGCAGAAGTCTCCTTGCCCTATAAAACTACTCCTTTCCTCTTACTTTTGACAATATCATCACCTTGCTTTTATAACAAGAATTTTCACTGTAAAGAGACAGTGCTTTCCTAGCATTGACACGGCCAAGTCAATAGGGTTCTCTGTGAGGACAACACTACAGTGCAATGAATTGCAGGATCAGGGCTTTAATGTCCAACTCTAGGTTATTGAAGGAGGAATCCAGCATTGCGGCTAGCAGTATTTTTAATAAGAGCAGATAAAATCTGTTCTATATCCTCGGTTAAACCCATTTTTGAAGTTATTTATTCATGACTTGAACTGCACATTATCTTTTCTACATTTTTTAAAGCAAACTTCACTAAAAAATTGTCTTGCTTGTGTTTTATGTTGGAAATTAGATATCTTCTGCCCTGGAAGACTGTATACACAATTCAGTGGAAGGGAACTGGGTAACTATAACTCTATTGGAGTGTTTGTTTTTTTCCTATTACCCGGAAAGAAATTCAACCAATCTATATGAAGTCACTTGATTTTTTTATAAAGAACAAACCTCGACCCCAGCTGCTGCCAACAGCCAACGTATGGATTCCATTCGTCCTCTTCCATTGAAGTAGTAAAGTTTGGGTTTCCCAGCCATGAGTGCAAGTGTCTGGTCTCCTGACGAAGAAAAAAAAATATTTTGAAAATCAACTTTATAATCAAATCTATTCCCCTCTCTCTTTTCCTTCCACACTCCTAGCAACTGATGTGTTTTTCCTAGACTAGAGACTGCATTCACCAGCACTTGTCACTACATACTAAATGAAACATGGGGAAGAAATACATTAGTTCTAACATTTATTCTGTTATCAATCCCACTGTGGAGATTCTCAAACAGCTCAGGGTTTAAGGAAGTGAGTTTTATTTGAGTCTTGGTACTAATCTTCTTCGAGTTCCCTCCCAGCTTCAGCACTTGCCTTCCCCTTCTTAAGTGAGGAAATGTGCCTCTAATAATGCAACATTTGAAACTCCTCCCTGTAGTAGGAGTTTTCAGTCAATCTGAGCAGGAGACTCCCACTTCTGTTAATGAATGAACCCAATCCTTTGGCCCCTATTTGTCAGTAAGTACATTTCAGTCTGTTTCCTAATGCTGTAGTGTGGGAAGATATTGTTCTCAATGTGCCAAATGTTTCAAAGGGGTATCCCTTTATTACTACAATGTGACATTTCTTTTTTATACCTTTGGGATTTCAGTTCCTGTCTTCTGAACCGTAGTACTGGAACAAACATGAATTCTTCAATGGTTCATTGGGGATTTTCTGGCTTTCAGGAGGTTTGTTAACTAAATTCTATTGTACTTAGGGCTAGTTACTATATTTTTGCCGTCACTTTTTTTTTTTTATTGTTAATTCTTCTATAGTCAGAAAAGTACCTCATAGCAGGACAGAGAGCCTGATCTATGCATATTTATAGAGGCTGATGCCTGTGTATTTATTTTTCCATATTACAAGGTTTGCAAACTTTACCAAAAAGGAGAAAACGATGAGACTGGAGGGGAAATTTTCAAAGGCACAAGGGCAGTTATGTGTCTGGCTTCTATTGAAGGTCAGGCAGTGATGACTTTTCAGAAAATAAAGTGTCTTGTAACATTCACTGTACTGCAGTATAAGTGCCTAGCACTTTCTGCAAATCATTCCTAATGACTATCGACCCCACTTAACAAAGATGTGAACAAACTGAAATAAGTTGACGATGATCCTTATAAGCTCATTTAGCACCTTCCCACTAAATAGGGAAAACTGCCAGGGTGCCTGTTATAAGAAATGCTAGGGGACCTTTGTGTTACTTTAGTCTGACCCTGACCCCGACCTAGTTGCACTCTCCTCGTTTTTGCCATAAGGTAGCAGTGTACCGAGAGACCCCTGGGATATCTTGTTTAGTAGAGGAGAGCACCATGACCTACCAAACACAACGCTATGCATTTTGTTTTGTCCCCAAAAGTCCCTTGCACCACTAGGAGCCAGAGAGCCCTTTGCCACCACGTGTACTGAGGGCCAAATCCTGTTCCCATTAAAGCCAATGGAAAAGTTCCCATTGATTTTCACAAGAGCAAGATTTGGCCCTAAGTACAGGAAGCAACACTGTCCAAATGCCTGCTAAACACAAGCTGTGGAGAATGAGGTGGTTATCTGTATTATTTTTAATTAATATTATCTGTACCTCAGTTTACCTGTTTGATGTTGTCCAGCTTGAGTGCCTGGAATTCAATCAAATGAACCTGTTAGGGGGGAAATAAACAGGAAACAAAACAATGACAAAGACAAGGTACCACCAGAGAGAATCTGTAGGGTCCTTTAGGCAACAGGGGAGCTATTAACTGGGAAATGCCCCCATCTGGCTCCAGGCAAGCAGGTAAATTTTTCTCAGGTTGGAGCCCAGGATCCAAGGGGCACTAAACCATTAAAGACCCCAGATTAGAGTGGAAGGGGTGTGAGCAGCATCAGCTGCTGTGGGGGTGGAAGTGGGGAGCTGGGAGAGAAAACACTGCAAGGGGAAAGTCTGTCTTTCCCAGTCCAAAGGTGGAGGCACTTGAGTGAAGTGGAAACGACCAAAACTTGCAAGGAAAGGGTAATGTCTAGGTGAGGCCAGATGCATAGTGACTATTGTTTATACCCTTCTCTCTGCTTACTGTGTAACTCTGGTCAAAAATTCATTTGTTTTAAACATACTGTTTTTGAGTCACTTTAACTGCAGACAGGCTCCCAGAGGGAAATTTCTTCTGAGTGCCAAATACTGCCAGGCCTGTCCTTTTAACAGTTCGAAACGGGGGGCTGCTGCCCTGAGACCAGTCTGAGTGTAAGTGAAGAAAGGAGAAGGAAGTGAAACCTGTCACCTGAGGTGTGCTCTCCTGAGGGGCTGCAAAGGGGTGGAAGGCACTGCTCACAAGACGACAGGATGGCAGGAACAGGGTGTGCTGTAGCCTGGTGAGCCAGCCTTAAGTGGGGTGAACTGCAGAGTCTAGCTCTGGGAGGAGTGCAAGTAAAGACCTGTCACATGGAAAGGATGCCCACAGAGAGACCGGGGCAGCAACTCACCCCTGAACCAGGACACAAGCATTCCAAACCGGTGCTGCACCCAAACCTGTTGCTTGGGGCCCAATTCTGTGACTCCCTTACTTATGCGAAGTAGTACTTACTCCTGAGTCGTTGTGATGAAGCTGAAGCGGCTACCTGCACTAGGGCTAGTTAGCAGGACAAAGGGTTGCAGGCATCTGTCCATCCCAACAGACCATCTAAAAATCTCAGTGCTTCTAGATATTAAGGCGTGAGCTTAATTCCAGAGTTATAAGAGAGGTTTACCTGAAATTCAGTCACTGAACAAGGTGTTGGAAAACATGGTGATCCAATGGAGAGAAGGCTGGAGACACTGGGATGCTCAGTACAGAATGTTTGTTCTTATCCCTCAATGCTCATATTGAACAGGGCCTTTGCCTTAGGAAGTTGCAGAGCAATGTGTCTCACTTATATTGCAAAGGCTGCCCAAAGCCCATTAATAATTAGTACCAGGGAGCTGCACTAGGGCATGGGTCAGTATTTTACAGCTCTTTTTGGTTGGTTATTAAATACTTGGGACTCCTGAAGAGCAATGGACTTTAGTCTATTACCCCTTTCTTCTATATTGTGAGAGGTGTGATCGAAACTGATCTCACAGATCTGCCTTCCCCAAAGTTTGGAGAATAATAATGAATATTCTATAGGCTCTAGTAACAGAGGGACTAGACCAGGGGTCGGCAAGGTTTGGCACGCGGCTCGCCAGGGTAAGCACCCTAGCGGGCCAGGCCAGTTTATTTACCTGCTGACGCGGCAGGTTCGGCCGATCGCGGCCCCCACTGGCCGCGGTTTGCTGTCCCGGGCCAATGGGGGCGGCGGGAAGCCGCAGCCAGCACATCCCTCGGCCCACGCCACTTCCCGCCACCCCCATTGGCCCGGGACAGCGAACCATGGCGAGTGGGGGCCGCGATCGGCCGAACCTGCCACGTCAGCAGGTAAATAAACTGGCCCGGCCCGCTAGGGTGCTTACCCTGGCGATCTGCGTGCCAAATGTTGCCAACCCCTGGACTAGACACTGGCAGGCCTGGATGGGAACAGCACTGAAGTGAGGATTGCTGCCTCCTTAGCTATGTCCCTACCCTCTTCCACTGCTATCTGAGAGACTCCACAGGCTTCAACCTGCATGAATGGGGAGAATGGCCTGATGTTTCTTTGGAATGCTCCTCATGGGAGGAGAGTTGGGGAGGGGCTGGGCTGGGCTGCAGAGACCAATCCATAGGGAATAGGAGCTGCCTGCATGCTGCACCATCCATGGAGCTGCCGGACCACCCCCCATGTCAAGGGCAGTCACCACATCGGTACTTTGCCTGCATCCCTGAGAATCCTCCCCTCCTGCTCCGCAGGAGAGGGAGAAGGTGCAGCATAGGAGTTATTGATGCCTTGAGCAGCATTCATTCCCCTTCAGAATAGCCTCACGCCTCAGAGCCAGGCAGCTGCTGCTCTCCAACCTTGTCCTCGCTAGATCTGTGAAGATGGCACAACTCCAGGCTCACAGACAGGAAGACACATGCTGACACTAAGGGCCCTCACCCGCAATTCTGGGTCCCAGGAACTATTCTAGTGGTTTCTCCTCCTCTCTGTTTGTGGCAGGAAGCCAGGCAGCAATTCAGATTATGTTAAGTAAAAGTAAAGTTAAGTATTGGAAGTAAAACGCTGGCAGTAGCAATGAAGACACTCAAAAACCCAGCCTCCCTTCCCTCCCTCTCACACAGTGACAGAAATTAACTATTTGATCCTGAATTGAGGATGTTAGAAAGTAACTTATCAACCACCTGGTGGCAGCAAACCACTGGGATTGGAGAACATGGCAGGCTACTGAGCCAGAACTCAGGAAGAGCAACTGGCAGGTGTTCATCTTCTAAGTTTCCTGGAACTCAGGCTTGAGAAGGTAAATTATTTCAGTGTCACATGACAGGTCTCCTGTACTAGGATACCAGAGCCAGTAGGGAAAGCTCCTGTGGCAAAGGAGGTAGGATAAATGAGATAGTTCATGTTCTCTTCTTAAATGGTTGCAAGCACTTTGGCGGACAGGATTAGAAATCAAAACTGTGACAAATTGGAGAATTGGTCTGAAATTACCTTTACTGAATTTAATCATGTTAAGTGCAAAGAACTTCCTTTAGGAAGGAAAAATCAAATACACAACGGGGAATAACTGGCTAGGTGGTAGTACTGCTAAAAAGGATCTGGTGGTTATAGTGGATCACAAATTGAGTATAAGCCAACAACATGATGGAGTTGGCAAAGAATGCTAATATTCTGGGGTGTATTAACAGGAATGTCATACAGAAGACACAGGAGGTAATTGTCTCCCTCTACTTGATGCTAGTGAGGCCTCAGTTGGAGCACTGTGTCCAGTTCTGGGTGCCACACTTTAAGAGAGATGTGGACTGACCTAAGAGGAAAGGTTAAATAAACTGGGTATGTTTAATATTGAGAAATGACTGATGGGGGTCCTGGCAGTCTTCAAATAAGTTTAGGGCTGTTATAAAGAGGACTGTAATCAATTGTTCTCCATGTCCGCTGAAGGCAGGACAAGAAGTAATGGATTTAACCTGCAGCAAGGGACATTTAGGTGAGATATTATGAACAATTTTCTAACTATAAGGATAATTAAACACTGGAACAGACTTCCAAGGGAGGTTGCGGAATCCCCATCATTGGAGGTTTCTAATAACACCTTAGACCAGCACCTGCCTGGGATAGTCTAGATGTACTTGGTCCTGCCTCAGTGCAGGGGGCTGGACTAGATAATCTCCAGGTCCCTTCTAGCTCAAATTTCTCAGATTAATCCAAGGATTAAACTGGAGCTGCAATTAACATTAGGCAGGTGTCAACAGACATGAGCCAAGGTAGACAGATCAGCCCAAAACTTCTTTTGGATGAAGGAAATACAGCCCTAATACTGAAATGTCTGGTCAACTTCAGGCTGGGGAGCTTCCCAGAAGAGCAGGGAATCCACTCGGGTGCGGGCAAGCATACTGTATTGTAATGAGTATGCTTCCCATTACACCACAATTGCCCCTAAATTGGTTATTCTTACTGAGCAGCATCTCCCTTCCTACCCTGCAACTATTGCAGAAGTTGAACAGTGCCAATAGAATGGGGAAAAATCTTTTTACCTATAAAATGAGCTCACTTGACAAAGTATAGAATGTGATAACATTTTACAGTGTGTAACTGTACTTCACCTGGCTCAAGAGTTGATAAACACACATGAAATCCCTCTGAAGATTCATTTTCCATGAAACTGTACTAAGAGCAAAACATGGGTTGGGGTAAGAGATGCATGCCTATTTTCTCTCCTGCCCCCCTGTATGCCTTGTCTGTCTACAATAGCAGGAGCATTAGATTAGGAATTTTATTAACCCATATGCAATGGATAAGTTTTAGGAGATGTGTATACTTTGTATTTTGAAACTGGGAGAGAAAAAAGTTGTATCAGATTATTAAAATCATGGGAATGTCTAAGCTCTGATGTCCACTTAACTTGAAACATGTTTCAACGATTAGATCAACAAATAATTAAAAAAAAGCAATACTACCCACATACGAATGAAATTACTTTATTAGGTTAGAAAAGGTTTTCCATATTATTGATGCGTGAATATTTATGGAACAAGTTAGCTACAAGATGGCTACACTCCAGTGATAGAATGTCCTAAGATGGTTAATACAGGGGGGGGGCGGGAGGAGGGCGGGCAGAAGGAGATAAAAGTTTGATATAAATACAGGATGTGGATATTTTAGAGCTATGATGTTTGTGTCTCACAAACTTGACTCACTTGAGAGATCTAGTAACATCCATCCTTTTAAAAAAAAAAAAAAAATTACTTGTTTTCCAGGGGTACGTCCACCATCAAAAAGCTAAGTGCAAGTGAAACAGAATCCTTTATCCCACTGAAATCTTATCTGGATTTTAGAGTAAATGCTTGGAGTTGGCAGAAAACGCTTATACTAGTGAAAAGTGATTACGCTGGAGGTTTCACCTTCCCCCAGAAAATCAAAATTTTCTAGCTAGACAATGTGTGTATTCATTTCATTAACTCAGAACAGCAAGAGAAATTTAATAAAAATATATCTTACTAAATGTAGACAAGTAGCTTAGTAATTAATACTTGTATATTGTGTTTTCTATTTGTTATCCACCTCTCTAGCGTCACATATTGTTCAGTTAGCTATTCCATTCAAGTGTGATGTACCTTTATCTGTAGTTTACCAGCACATGTACATTCTAAGCAGTTTAAGTGTGAGTATTTGCTAGCATTGAGCTCATCACTGCTATTTTAACCAGTCACATTAATTTGCTTACACATTAAAAGTTCATTTGGAGAACTCTCTTCACAGTCTCCGTGTATTCATCATCAGGGACAGGTTTCTTCTGGCTGCCAGGCTCCAGAAATTTCTTAACTGTGGGGATGTCGCTTATTCTTGCTTTAAAAGCCTAAAAACAGGAAACATCACAAGAATATTTAAAGGCCAGAAAGTGAGAGAAAAAAATTACATCAATTTGTGTTAAAGCAGAGGACCTGACTGAAGAGGGCAGTGTTTGGTTGCCATTTAACCCTAAGAATGCCAACGTTTAAGGTAGACAAGGTGGGTGAGGTAGAATCTTTTACTGGACCAACTTCTGTTGGTGAGAAATAGGGTGACCAGACAGCAAATGTGAAAAATCGGGACAGGGGGTGGGGGGTAATAGGAGCCTATATAAGAAAAAGACCCCAAAATCGGGACTGTCCCTATAAAATCGGGACATCTGGTCACCCTAGTGAGAAACAAGCTTTCGAGTCACACTGAGTTCTTCTTCAGGCCTGGAAAAGGTATGTAGTTCTCAGCAGCCAGTTCAGGATTCCCAACACATTGATGTGTGTCTCTTATGCTTGTCACCTTGTGCGGCTCTATGGTTCGCCAACTGAGAAACCTAGAGGCCCCTCTAGGAAGGCTTTTCACAAAAGCCATCTGTGACATTCCCCTCTGGTGTTATCTGGACTGGTGATCTGCTAGGTCACCCCGATCCTTGACTCTGGGAGCCAGCCTTACCCTGCTCTGCTGTGAGAACCCCCACTCCTGGGCTGTTCACACACAGCCTCTGGCATGTAAACTGCTCCTTGATTGTGCAACTGAATGACACTAGCCAATATCTCCGGTCCCAGACACAACCCTAGGAACCTTCATCTTGCAGTATCCAGTTGTACCCACTGGACATTGCAAGCTTATTCGTCAATTTAACGAAGAAATTGATATATCCCAAGGGGAGTCTCTGACACACTTCAAACCAAACACACTGCTTCAGGTAGAATAAACAAACAGGTTTATTAAATACAAAGATAAAATTTAAGTGATTATAAGTCAAAGCATAACAAGTCAGATTTGGTCAAATGAAATAAAAGCAAAACGCATTCTAAGCTGATCTTAACACTTTTGATGCCCTTACAAACTTAGATGCTTCTCACTCTTCAGCCTGGCTCTCCCCTTTGATCAGCACTTCAGTCACTTGGTGTGGTGTCTGTAGATGTAGGTGGGAGAGAGAGAGAGAGAGAGAGAGCGCACATGGCAAATGTCTCTCCCTTTTATCATGTCCTTTCTTCCCTCTTGGTTTTGCCCCCTCCCCCCCCCAACCCTTCAGAGTCAGGTGAACATTATCTCATTGCAGTTCCAAACTGACCAAAGGAAGGGGGGTGACTCACTCAAGAGTCTAACAGATTCTTTTGTTGCTGCCTAGGCAAGCATCCTTTGTTCCTGTAGGGCTGGTCTGGTCTGGTCCCAGACATGCCCTGATGAGGTGTGAACTGCCTCTCAGCTCTTGGACTGTTTTTGCCTGGGCTTATTTTTAAGCCATGAGGATACATTTTCAGCCTCATAACTACATACGTAAAATTATAACCTTACTATAACAACCATGCTCAGTGTGTGATGAGCCTTCCGAAGACACCCAACATGACAAACTTTGCATTGGATACCACGCAATCATGTTATAAAGATGAACATGGGGGTATAGGGTGATCCCCCAAGGTATAGAGCATCACACTCTCCCAGGAAAGGGTATTCTTACCTTGAAATGTATAAAGAATTTGCATTTGCATTATGAACCTGCAATTCTGCATTGTTCAGGCAAGTGAGGGAAATGCTGTCCAGAAGACAGCACCAAATATCTTGTGGCTTACTGTAAATGCATGGCCTCATCTCAGGTGCCCCTTGTGATAGCCCTCTCAGGTCCCCAACTCCATTCAAGCTTGTCCTCTAGTCCATCAACAGTTTATTGACAAAACATAGTGCAAATAGTCCATAATAGAATCCCCAGAACACAGTCAATATAACCCAGTTCTTGTTCTGACCATACCCCAGTGTCTTCCATCACAGGTAGGCTCATCGGTCCTCATCCATCCCTCTGCCAGGACCACCAACCCAGCCCTTCCTTCTGGGGTGCAACCCCACTCTTCCCAGTGGAGGCTCCCACAGCCTTTCGGTTGGGAGCATCCATCACTCTCCCTGGCCTTCTCACTGTTCCTCAGGATCCAGTTCTCCATCTCCAGGAGATGTCAGTGGGTAAGCCCCTCTGCTGCTCCCACTTCTTTCGGCCCTGTCTCTCTGGCTTGCGGACACCAGCCAGAAAATGCCTCTTTCTGCTCTCCTGACTTCAACTGTCTCCCAGGAACCACCTTCTGTTTCTAGCAGCTCTCACCTCCTGCCCTTTTCCTGTCTCAGTCTGCTCACAGTCTCTTTCTTACTAGGCCTCTTACATCCCGAGGTGCTCTCCCAGCCTGCTAACTGACCAAATGGGACCACCTGGACTGGAAAAGCACAGCTGGACCAGTAAATTAAGGTAAGTGTAACAGGGTAGCTGAACCCAGTTTAAAGAACCGACAATAATCTTACTGTAAGTGAACAATGGAGGCCAATAGAAGTGGTAACAAAAGTAACAGAAGGTGCCCATCTTTGTCCCCATTTCTGGGAGAATAAATAAAATTAAGAAGTGTACAAATGATAAACGGGAAAATGAGAAGGGTTGTCACCTTGCTATGTTCAAATTGCAGGGGCTGTCTGTACCTTAAGGTACATGAGTGAAGTTGTATGGAGACTGATGTTTTAGGATCCAGAGTTCCCTAGGGCTTGTCTACATAGGCCACTTTAGGGAACTCTCCCTCCATCATTTTAGCACCAGTCCAGCTCCAGCAGGGAGAGCTAGAATAGACCAGCTGCTAGTGTTTTTAATACCCTGTTGTCAACACCTGCTCTGAATATCTACACCACATACTCTCACCATTGTTAGTATGGTGGAGCTCAACTGGTGCTAGTGCAACAAAGGAAGGGCTCCCAAAAATTGAGAGTGTCAATGCAGTTCTACGGAAGTGCTTGACCTCAGTCTTGGAGACACGTCCTGCATTGGTGCTGTGACTCAAAATAGGTTAACGTTAGTACTCTCCTGTATGTGGTTCCTCTAATTGTTTATTTAAATTGTGCTCCTATATTCATCTCTGTCCCTTAGACCAAGTCATTAGGGTAATTTAACATGTTTCTTCTTATTTTATCCTAACTATGCAATTTAAGCTTTTAGTCATCAGAGACTAGAGAACAGCACAAAAGGGACACTTAGCCTAGCAACCAGCCTTCCCTGTTTCCTGCCCAATTCCATCACATTATTCTCACTAGTGGTAAAGGGATCACAGGGGATATCTCCTGTCCTGTATCGACACACAGTGAAGGGAAAGCATCAGTTATCTGTAATTTTAATACCACCTCATACAAGTCACATCTTGTGATCTGGAGCTATCGTCTACTGAATAGCCCCAGAGAACTGAAAGGAGAATGAAAAGCCATTGTACAGAATATGAAACAAATCATATATTCCTATAACAGGGGTATCACTTTCTATTGGATCTATGAGGAGGTTTTCCAGAGGGAAGCAGTGGGGACTGGAAAGAAAAGGGATCAGATAAAGGATTCACAGAATGACAAAGTTAAGAGAAACACTGTTCATGTTTGTGCAGTGTTTTGAAAAAAATCATCGTGCTACATGTGCAAAGGTTTATTTTTCAAATGGCCTTGAGACATTTCTGTCAAGTGTTTGTTTTACTTGTTAGTGTAGTTACCTGTAATAGAGGGAACTCCGAGAGAACACTGGACTTCTTCTCTTCTACCATTAAAATGGCTTCAAGCAGATGAACATCCGCCCAGCTGAACTGATTGCCAACAAGAATATCCTGTCCGTGGTCTCTTAAAATTTGCAAGATACATGCAAAGAAATGCCACAGTGTGGACACAGGGAACTCTAATCAGTACCTTTTAAAGTGCTTGAGCCAAAGCCTCACTATCTAGACCAACCACTTCCAATGAAGCTGCTGGGCCTCTTTGCTGCTATCTTTCTCTACCTTACAAGAGGAACACCACTAGCTAGGCCATGGGAGAAGTCAGTTCAATTCCTGCTCTGCCATGAACTTCCCGTGGACCCTGGGCAAGGTACATAGGAAGGGACTTAGTTCCCATGAAGGGACTTAGATGTTGCAATGTTGAATGCCACATATAAGGTTTAGGTGGCTAGGAGAGAGAGGGGGAAAAAATTACAGGAGTAACAAATGTAATTCACAGTGCCTGAGTTAGGCATGCAGGCTCCTATACAGTGCCTGGGGAGAGAGAGGTGCACTACAATGCGACCCACAAAAATCTGCTAGGCAGGGAGCTGCCTAAGCTAACCAATAGGAGATGATGAAGAGAAGAGTATGTCCTAAGCCTTGTCCTTCTCACAGAGCTAGGAACCTAAGTGAGGGCTGCAGGGAGGCACCTAGCTCTGCTTGCAATCCACAAACTGGGGAAGATGGGGGTTCAGCCACTTAATTTGCATGCAGGGCCCAAAACAAAACTGGAAGAAGAGAGGAGGTGCTTTCTTTAACCTTTCGCCTAGCGCAGGAGTTCTCAAACTTCATTTCACTGCGACCCCCTTCCGACAACAAAAGTTACTTCACAGCCCCAGGAGGGGGGACCAAAGCCTCAGCCTGCCCAAGCCCCACTATCCTGGGTCGGGGGGCCAAAGCCCAAGCCCCACTGCTCCAGGTAGGGGGACCAAAGTCGAAACTCAAGGGCTTCAGCCCCAGGCAGGGGGTCTGCAACCTGAGTCTTGCCACCCAGGGCTGAAGCCCTCGGGCTTTGGCTTCGGCCCCAGACCCCAGCAAGTGTAAGCCAGTCCTGGCAATCCCATTCAAAGGGGGTCGTGACCCATTTTTGGGGTCCCGACCCACAGATTGAGAACTGCTGGCCTACTGGTTTGGATACTCACCCAGAATGTGGGAGACTCCTGGTTTCAAGTTCCCGCTCCTGATGCAGATAAGAGATTTGACTATGGATCTGCCACCTCTGGGGAGTGCCCTAACCACTAGGCTATAGAACAGTCTGACATGGGACTCCCTCGTTCTGTCCTACTCAGGTTGTTCCACATTAAATAACTGAAGTAAATATTAACTGGGCCAGGGAAAGTTAGAATGTCTCTATAGCCAAGCAAGGGTTTTGTGGATCATAGTGGTGCCTAAAACTGGGACACAGGCATCTAAGCATCTTTATGGATTGTACCCTTAGCCTTTCTGTACCTGAGTTCCCAATGTGTAATATAGGAACAAATAGTGCTCCCTTATCTTCACAACATGCCTGTGAGGTAACTGCAATGAAGAGTGTGAGGTGCTCAGATACTACAGTGGTCAGGGACATTAAGTACCTTAGATAGGGAGATACTAATATGCAGCTGCTTTGTGAAGTAGGTATGTTAATATTTTGTAAGTCAGCCAGTTTTGGGTCACAGTTAAATATTTTTAAGTCTCCAGGACTGGCTAATAGTTGCTGTTTAACATCCTCCCTAGTTAATGATGGAATAGAAAGTATTTCATCACTGTAAGATATTAATACATCATTCTGCTTCTTTACCCAAATAAAATAGAAATATCTGATTACTTCTGCCGGTTCTACATCATGATTGACAATTACCAACCTTATTTCATATCAGACCTATACCCCTGCTAAGATTTAGTTTGTTTTACTATATTTGAAGAATTCGGTCTTCAAACCTCTACTGGCCATAGATTTCTTTATTTGTCTGTTTTTTAAGCTTCCCTTATCAACTGTCAATTCCTTAACTGCCAATCTCTGCTCATTGCTATCAACCTCCCCATTTTTCTATTTGTTTTATATATGGAAATTTATTATTTCACTCATTTAATGTTTTAACCAGGTTTTTGAAGAACAAACCAACCTGAAGAAGCCTTCTTTCATGATTTTGGGCAGGAAGCATCTAATAGAGCATTTTTAGTCAACTTCCAACTAAACCTCTTCCCTGATATAACGCGACCCGATATAACACGAATTCGGATATAACGCGGTAAAGCAATGCTCCGGGGGGGCGGGGCTGCGCACTCCGGTGGATCAAAGCAAGTTCTATATAACGCGGTTTCACCTATAACGCGGTAAGATTTTTTGGCTCCCGAGGACAGCGTTATATCGGGGTAGAGGTGTATTCACATTTTTATGTTTTACGTTTTTCCTCGCACTCAAGTTTGCTCATGATTGTTTTCAGCTTTGGGAAGTTGGTGCTTACTGGATGGGACTATATTGTGTTTCCACATAAGTTAAGTTGTGATCAGTTGCACTTAGACACCATCAGTTTTTAGTTGAATGATTAATTTAGCTATCGGTCAGAATGAAATATTTTATAGAATTATCTCCAGTAGATTATAACTTATTGTCATGAAGTATTGCAATCTATAATTTTTAGAAATTCTAAGGATGTTTTAATAGTGGCAGCATGTCCTCCAGCCTGAAATTCCTCACTATAACACAATTGTTCTTTCTAAACATTATAGGCAGATGTGTAAGGTACTGCTCATCCTGTTCCTTCATCTGATTTTGGGTCTAGCAGACCCCTACTAGTATCTTGTCTTGTGATTTACTAGTTACAACATTGATCAAAAAGCAAGTCCTGTTCTTCTGCCTCCTGTTATGCCCACTCTACAATCCTGCATTGCATCATTAAGAACTCTCAAGAGTAACATGAGTGAGCAAACGCATTTTGCCACACACCTTTTCATAGACTGGGAAGTATCTGTTTGTGGCCTTTTGGATTATTACAGCATGCTGCTTCTCCTTATTCTCAGCTGATAAGAAAGGGCACACTATAATTAACCCCATTAGGTCAGTTGTTCCTTCCACATACATGTCAATCCTAAAGAGAAATAGAGATTGTCAGTTAAAGTGCACTTTTATTTAGGCTAAAGAGGCATCACTAGTCAGCTTTGCTTTGCTGTAGTACAAGTATAATTATTTTCCTGCAGGAAAAGCTGCTTCTCCAGTTTAAGAAGGGAATTTGGTGTTCATAAAGAGACTGTTGGATTCATGCTATGGCCCTGACACTGCTGCTCCTCTTGCCCCCATCGCATGAGCTCATCTTAGGGATCTTAGTAATAGTAGGCTTTTTTAAACAACACTACATTGATGCCAATCAAAGTTTTGCCGCTGACCTCAACTGGAGTTAGAGCAATTTCTTAGTTTGTAGTAGACTGCAGTACCTAGCCAGATTTGATTTAGTGTAGCAATTTTCAGATATCCCCCTTTATTCAGTTTTCTGGATCAGAGATATCTGGACATTGTCTCAAAAACATAATACCAAAAGGATTTAACAATTAAAGATGACCTGGTGAGGTGGCCTCCTTGGATCCATTCAGCCTGTCTCATTAGAAATTAGAGGCTCATCACACAAGACTATGACTCAGTTATGCTAACTCTAATCCCACCCTCTATTCTAAAGAGACAGTCTCTTGAAAAGCTCTCTCAAAAGGACCCAATTCATTAATTAGGAGACACTTTTAGACACCAGTGCAAACTTTAGCCTCTGTCAGCTTCACAACTGGAGTCCTATTTAGCTTAAAAAATTAGGACTATCTAGAGCAGATTACTCTGGAACAATCACTGGTAGCTCATTTACACCTTCCCCACATATATTCTAAGGCACTTCAAAAAGTTTCAGCCACATGCAATAAGTAATAAGGTTGGCTACCATACAAGTGTGAATCAAGTCATCTGGAAGTAGGCTTAAAATGTAAAGACTGCAGCTCAAGTTAAATCTAGAGGTAATTATCAAGGAGGTATTCTGCTAGAAGAAAGAATCTAGGTGCCGACTTTCCCTCTTTCCCGTGGGTGCTCGGCCCCACTCCACCCCTTCCATGAGGCCCCATCCCTGCCCTGCCCCCATTCCAACCCCTTTCCCAAAGTCCCCACCCCAACTCCACTCCCTCCCTGCCCCTATTCCAACTCCTTCCCCAAATCTCTGCCCTGGTCCCACCTCTTCCCCTGAGCGTGCCACGTTCCAGCTCCTCCCAATCCCTCTCGGAGCGTGCTAATGCCGCCAAACAGCTGTTTGGCCGCAGCTGGGCAGGAAGTGCTGGGAGGTAGGCAGAGGAGCAGGGACACGGCACGCTCAGGAGAGGAGGAGGTGGGGTGGGGGGGGTGAGGGGAGCTTGGCTGCTGGTGGGTGCATAGCACCCACAAATTTTTCCCTGTGGATGCTCCAGCCCCGGAGCACCCACCGGAGTTGGCGCCTATCCAGAGTTCCAAGACCCCAGAGAAGCAGGTCACAATTAGACTGGTAGATACACAGGAAGTAATTCGACTGGATGTAATTTCAAATTAACCCAAACATCTCCCAGTAGAGATTAAACACCCTTCCCCCCAGCTACTGAAGGAATACTTGAAAATGTACTCTTTATAATGCTGCTATGTAATGTGATGCTACTTGAAGGCAACATCACACTATGAGAAGTCGGATTTTGCAGCAACAGGAATAAAATTGAAGTTCTGGTCACCAAACCATTTTTCTTTGTAAGAGACTTGGATTTTAACCCCATCACCTGATAAACCCCTGCCAACTTCTGTGGTGGCTGCCTAGCCAGACTGATTAAAATCAGAGCATAGCAACTTACTGGCTCAGATCTCAGTTAAATATAAATCATTAGAATACGATGAATTAGTGGGCCAGAATCTGATCTCAGTTACACCAGTGTAACTCCACTGACGCACCGACAACGGTTTGCTAGATAAGCTCTAGTTGTTAATCAGTTGGTTACTACAAGAGACTGAGTAAGAATAGTGCTGCTACAGTACATTGCTCTCTCCTTCAGGTCCTTTCCATAGAGGTTGTATTTTGCTGCTATGTAGCTGAGAATTGCTCTGGTCTGCACCATCTTCATCCTGTCAATTTCCACCAAGGGCACTTGTTGAAAGAGCAGATATCCATCTTTGGAAAGGAAAAAGGAAACAGTCACATAGTCCCACCCCAATCTTTTATATTGCCCTGGAACTGGGGTCCAATAACACTCTTATATGTTTCCAGTTGCCTTCAGAAGAACTGCTACTTTGGTAATGAAATTGATGTGAACAGTCAATGGGAGTCAGTAACAAAATTGTAACAGTGGAGGCACTCAAAAGAAAATCATTAATTGCTGGAAGGACCCCAGCTATTTTCAGAGATGAAGGAAATAAAGAGTTACTTTGGTTCAGCAAACCTGGTTTTAAAAATAATAAGTTCTCCCTCAGCATGCCAAGGCTTGATTGTACACCTCAGCATTTAAGTTGGCACTGCAATACCGGGGAGGATAGCTACCTTAAAAGCATCAACAAGACTGAAGTATTTAATGCTATAGTGACACCCCAAATGCCAACATTTAAAGTGACCTACATAAGGAATTTTTTCCAGCAGAATGGGAGCAGAGGTGGAAACAGAGGAGAAGCCGTTAATACTATTCTACACAGGGGCCTTCGAACAACCCAAGGATTGTGTTTAGATACTATGCATGTGTCTTGTATTATGCTTTATCACATTAGGATTAAATGACCAAACTAGATAAATTGCTCAAAATTCTGACTTAGCTTTTGTATTAAACACAAGATTTCCCAGGAAATAAGATGTTACCCTGAAGCACAGAAACTTAAAACTTTCTAGCACATGCAATGTAGGTTTGGCTGGCACCGCATATGCTGCTGTAAGCTTTTGCAGGGAGTTAAAAAACTCAGACAAATTATATAAAAGTGTTCACGGGAAGGGAACAAATCTCAAAATACCAATTTACTCCATGGAACTGCTTTTCTCATTAATAGGAAAAGCTCATCAATTCTGACATTATACAGTTCTAGAGAGAGTTAGGCAAATATCCAAGAGACTCCTGTCATCATGGTATTAAGGGATGCAAATAGTTATCATCAGTTCTGGTATGAGGAGAACTGCATGGTTTGTGAGCCAAGAACAAACAAAAGTCACTATATCCAGTTTCAACATTAAGTGCATACTAAAAATAACAGGGCCTGATTTGCCACATGGTAGCATTTCACACAGGTTTGAATGACTATACAAGGTGCAAGAGTGTAAAATCAGAGTCACAATTTTGGTTTCACCCCTCGTGTGATTTTTGCTGACAGAAAGGATTAATGTCCATTACAAAGGCACTGGCTGACATGGAGAGGGACAGAACACTGACCCTCTGCCGGGTTAGCCTTTAGAACTCAGATACGTCTATTAATCCTTAGTAAGTCACTGTGACTGTCTGAAGGGCATGCTTGTCAGTGCAGGGCAACCTTCCCATCTGCTGATGTCAGTACTCCATTTCACCTCGCTAGTATGTGTATGGGAGGGATGGAATTGACTGGTCCCAAACTACCAAATCTGCCCTTAGCCCACCTTTTCCTAGACGAAGAAAAACTTGGTCAAATATTTCAGATTTCATCTGGACTCACCTTGTAAGAGCTTCTCATATTGTTCCCTTGTTTCCAAAAATTCTTCTTCAAACTGAAAAAAAGAAAAAAGCGCCACCCAGGATATGAACAGAGTTTTTTCAGAGTTCTAGTACCAAGAGCATGGTTACTATAAGGGAGGGAGAGCAGAGAGGCAAATGTTATAGAAGTTAAGAGAGAGCTTGGATAAGCACAAGAAGTTGGGGGAGGTCTAGGTTGGATATTAGGAAAAACTATTTCACTAGGAGGATGGTGAAACACTGGATTACCTAGGGAGGTGGTGGACTCTCCATCCTTAAGAGGCTTTTAAGGCCCGGCTTGACAAAGCCCTGGCTGGTATGATTTAGTTGGGGTTGGTCCTGCTTTGAGCAGGGGGTTGGACTAGATGACCTCCTGAGGTCTCTTCCAACTCTAATCTTCTATGAAGTTAGAAATCTGACATCACACTAGAAATGACTATGGCTAATGTCAGTTTCCTTCCATTTCACTAATTCACTTGCCTGTCTTTCCCCCTCTGCTCAGAAGATGTGCATACCATCCAGCAGATCCTGATCAGTTTGCTCAATATTCCCTGCTCAGCCTCATACATATCAGAGAAGACAAAATGCTTTGGGATGCAGTTAATTCTCTGCCAGAGAACTAATCAGTCAGCTGAAGCTGCAAACCTTGAGTAGGAGTCTCACTGGTCAAAACTGAACACCATGGAAGTGGAAAGACCAGTCCAAAAGATAAAGAAGACAAAGCAGACAGGTGGCAATCCTGCCTGCCCCAGATTGTGCATGTTACCACCATAACTGATGAGCTGGATATTAAACATTGCACTGACAACTACTGTAGCAAATATTCAGAATCAAACTTATTCTTTAGCATAGTTTAAAGTGGCTTTGCCAAAACATAGTCACACCCCTTTATCTACCCAGACTAACGCAAGATCTAGTGCAGGTACTAAGAACTACTGTTTTGCTCATACACAGTTAATTCCACTTTATTTTTTGTTTACCCCACATAGCTTTAAGTTTGACCTTTGAGGCAGGTACTGTATATACACAGGTTCAAGATACCAAAACAAACCTCAACCCCAGCAGCTGCTAACAACCAGCGAATCGATTCCGTTTTGCCTCTCCCATTAAAGTAGTAAAGTTTGGGTTTTCCAGCCATGACTTCAAATCTTCAGTCACCTGACAAATACATGGAAATGAAGAGTTACTACAAGGATCTCCTGTAAGTTATTTTTAGAGAAATGGTTTGCAGGATGCCTGTCTGGGATGATGAAATGTTTTCTCTAGAACTAATTCAGCATCTCTTCAAGTAGTTTTTTCTAAGTTGAGCTGTTTTTATCAATGTATAGCATTTAATTGCATCTGAGTATTTCTTTTCACTCCAGGAACTTAACAAAAAGCCAAGAATGAGCAATACAAGCACTGATTTCCTAGAGCTGGAAGCTGCAGCAATGGCTCTAATATGTATCCATTTTAGGATTTTATACTCCTGCCCATCACTGTAGTTTGAGTGCTTGCCACATAAAAATCAATTGCAATAGCAAAGTTCCTAGCAGATTTCATGGAGTCTCTGGCACTTCTCCCTTTTGGTGAAAAGGAACCAAAACCAACAACTCTGCTTGGTATAGGGGTTTTGTGGCAAAAGCCATGGGGAGGAGGAGAGGAAGAAGAGGGTCAGTGCTGAATGTCACTCTTATAGTGGTCTATTCTCAGTGCACCGTGTGTACTATAACTAATGTGCAGCGTCCCCTCCACACATTACATATAAACATTATAGTCATCCTACATCAAATACCTCCACAGTGAATTTCGTAGAATGGGTTTCTCCACACCAAACAATCTTTGTAGGTGTGAAGGGACACATACTTTAGAAGTGCTACACAATGCAGAACCAGAATATTAGATCCCCGTAATAATATTTGCAGTAAAATCTCATATCCAGAGATTTTTATGACTGGCAAAAAAAGCATTCCTTGGAATGCACGGACAAAAAGCCTAGTTTGGAAGGCAGTGAGAAAAGGAAACTAAAGAATAAGTTAAAAATTGTCAACAAAAGCAGTAACTCCCACTGCTAGTTCAAATAAACCAAACACCATAAAAATATTAGTGCTTGAGTAATCCATGCCAAACTGTTGATTGTGTTACAAACGGCCCTTCCCCCAAAGCAATTCAGTCTAGTTCAAGAGAGACCACGTGGTTTTTTCCAATTTATTGAAAACGACAACAGGATCTAAATATATGATCCTAGGCAACATTTACAGCAAGTAAGTAAAATCTCACTCCCTGCTGGGTGGTCCAGTGCGACGTACTGGTTGCGGTCAGATGAATTGATTTCTCTAGCTAGAGCAGGGGTAGGCAACCTATGGCACGCGTGCCGAAGGCGGCACACAAGCTGATTTTCAGTGGCACTCACACTGCCGGGGTCCTAGCCACCGGTCCAGGGGGTCTCTGCATTTTAATTTAATTTTAAATGAAGCTTCTTAAACTTTTTAAAAAACCTTATTTACTTTACATACAACAATAGTTTAGTTACATATTATAGACTTATAGAAAGAGACCTTCTAAAAACGTTAAAATGTATTACAGGCACGCAAAACCTTAAATTAGAGTGAATAAATGAAGACTCGGCACATCACTTCTGAAAGGTTGCCGAACCCTGAGCTAGAGTGTCACCACTGCACCACACAGAGAAGCTCTTAACACACTCATATATACTCTAGCCCAGTGGTTTTCAACCTTTTTTTCTGGGGACCCAGTTGAAGAAAATTGTTGATGCCCGTAACCCAACGGAGCTGGGGATGAGGGGTTTGGAGTGTAGGAGGGGCTCAGGGCTGGGGCAGAGGGTTGGGTGCAGGGGTGAGGGCTGCAGGGAAGGGCTGGAAATGAAGGGTTCAGGGTGTGGGAGGGGGCTCTGGGCTGGGGTGCAGGAGGGGCTCCAGGTTTGGGGCAGGGGGTTGGGGTGCGGGAGGGGGTCAGGGCTCTGGGCGGGGGGGTTGGGGCAGGGGGTTTGGGGTGCAGGTAGGGGTTCAATGTTTCAGGGGTGTTCAGGGCTGGGGCAGGGGATTGGGGCGCAGACTTACCTCTGGTGGCTCCCAGTCAGCGGCACAGCCAGGGTGCACCGGGGACCGTGCTGTGCCCCGGAAGCAGCCAGCAGTGGGTTTGGCTCCTAGGTGGAGGTGCGCAAGCGGCTCCGCGTATAATAATAATAATAATATATGGAGATATACCTATCTCATAGAACTGGAAGGGACCCCAAAAGATCATTGAGTCCAGCCCCCTGCCTTCACTAGCAGGACCAAGTACTGATTTTGCTCCAGATCCCTAAGTGGCCCCCTCAAGGATTGAACTCACAACCCTTGGTGTGGCAGGCCAATGCTCAAACCACTGAGCTATCCTTCCCCCCTCTTGTCTGCAGGCACTGCCCCCACAAGATCCGGGCCAATTGGGAGTGCGGAGCCGGTGCTCGGGCAGTGTGGAGACCCATGGTCCCCGCTGCTGGCCGCTTCCAGGGCACAGTGCGGTGTTGGAACAGGTAGGCACTAGCCTGCTTTAGCTGGGCAGCACCACCAACGGGACTTTTAACATCCTGGTCAGCAGTGCTGACCAGAGCAAAGCGACTCAGCGCTTTACATGCCGTGACCCGGTAGTGGGTCGCAACCTATGGGTTGAAAAACCACTGCTCTAGGCTACGTATGCACCCTGTGACAGGTACATACACAGCATGTCCAGATATGCCCCAACCATGGATCCCCCTATTGCTGGAAAATGTGAAATACATTAAAAAGATGACCATTAAAAATAAGAAAGAATAAAGATGCCTCACCCCAGGGACACAGGAGCATCTCAGCATGCAGCCTGTATGGGAGCTCTCCAGACCCCTAACTAGTGGGAATCAAATGAAGAAATAAATGATCACTAATCAAATTCTTAAAAAAAAAAAAATCAGTTGGGAAAATAGGTTTAATGCGCTAGATGCTTCTAAGCTAATAACCACTAAAAATCATATCTGAATCAAAGAGGAGGCAAGATGGTAATCTGAAATATGGGATTCCGTTAGTTATGTACCAGAACTGCACGGTAGCTGAAGATGAATGCTGTACACCATTAGAAAAATGAAAGCCTGGGAATCCATTTTCTAATGCTCTAGAACAGGGGTGGGAAAACTTTTTGGCCTGAGGGCCACTTCTAGGAATAGAAATTGTATGGTGGGCCATGAATGCTCACAAAATTGGGGTTGGGGTGCGGGAGGGGGTACGGGCTCCGGGGTGGGGCCAGAAATGAGGAGTTCAGGGTGCGGGAGGGGGCTCCGGGCTGGGGGTGTGGGCCCTGGGTTGGGGCTGGGAATGTGAGGTTTGGGGTGCAGGAGGGTGCTCCAGGCTGGGATCAAGGGGTTTGGAGGGCGGGAGCGAGATCAGGACTGGGGCAGGGGGTTGGGGCACCAGGGGAGGTTCAGGGGTGCAGGCCCCAGGTGGTGCTTACCTCAAGCGGCTCCTGGAAGCAGCAGCATGTCCCTTCTGCTGCTCCTAGACGAAGGCGCGGCCAGGCAGCTCTGCACACGGCCCTGTCCGCAGGCACCACCCCTGCACCTTCCATTGGCCGCAGTTCCTGGCCAATGGGAGCTATGGGGGTGGTGCTTGGGGTGGGGGCACATGCAGAGTGGAGTCCCCTGGCTGCCCCTACGCGTTGGAGCCGGAGGGGGACATGCCACTGCTTCTGGGAGCCGCACGGAGGATCTCGAGGGCCGGATTAAAACGGTTGGCGGGCTGGATGTGGCCCGCCACTCGTAGTTTGCCCACCCCTGCTCTAGAACATCCCTTTCTAGCCCTGGTGAGTCAGGATTTACTGGAACTTTAATGATTTCTTAGATCGGCAGTCTGTCACACTGGTTAAGACTTAATATAGGAGATGGATTTCTGACTGGTGTAAGTTTGGGTCCATGAATAGTGTCTCGTTTCTCTCTCTGAATAGCTCTTATAGCAGCAAGTAACCATTCAAACTTTTCAAATTGCTGAGCTAAACTGTGCTGCCAGGAGAATTATGTGCTGAATAGACTAGAGTTTGGCTCTCAGTAGGAGCTGAATTCCATTCTGCAGCCGTAAGCCAAGAGAGTGTAGAGTTCCAACTCCAGCAGTAAGTCAGCTAAGTAACTGCTCTCACCAACGGAAATTGGGCCAGCAAAGGATATTACCTGACTCTCCATTACCCTGGGACCAACATGACTACATCAACTGTGCATATAACTGCATAATGGGAGGTCTCTGCTGGTGTGGAAAATGCTTCCGTCTGTACGGAGGTTTCTGAACCACAGGTGCAGTGATCTGGGAAAGTGTATGCTGGCATGTGAATAATAGACTACAGTTTTCAATGTTGCAGTGTCCCTCTTGAATAGGGAAAAAGTGGCCTGTGAACGGCCTTGAAGGTAGCTGTAGTATTGCACAAGACAACTGCTTATTAGTTAATGGACATAAAAACAAAAGCCAAATGCCAGACTCCTGCTAGTTACTGATGACCCAGGAATAAAAATGACTGAAGCTAGCCAGCCGCAACAAAGAGTCAGGGGCCTGCTCCTATTCTCTTAGTCAGTGGAAACAAACATTGCCCGATAATATTTGCAACCCTAATATTGCAGCTTTGTTTCAGTACATGAGAACCTGTGATTATTCTACTGCCTAAGCTGAGCAAAATGCAAAAGTAAGAGTCTTCACCATTTATGCTGTTTCTGTGTGTTTTAATGGTCTATGGCAGTGATATTCAGACCTCAGTGGTTCAGGGGCCAAATTAGTGATCAGCATTACCCAAAAGAGCCACAGTAGTGTGAATTCATTGTATCATTTGCTATAGTACTATTCATATATAAACAGTATAACGGGAAATATTTAGTCACTATTCTCATAGCAAATAATGTAATTGGTTAATAAGACAGTAAAGCATTCTGATTTAATTATTAACTAATCAGTGTTTAGATATGTGCTGCAAAGAGCTGTAGGAGACGCATTAAATAGCCACTTGCGGTTTGTCAGCCACAGTCTGAGTATCACTGGTTTATGGTGTGGGTTGTAATACAGATAAAGACAGTTAAAAAAAATTTTTTTAAAGTTGGTTAAGGGGTTACACAAATTTGTTTTTCCTAAAGTGAACTATGAGACTTATGCCCAAATGCAGAGCAATTATTAATCTTTATAAAAAAGATTTTAACTTTAACATGCCCAGGTCTACAAAGCTCTGCAGTAGAGAGTACAAACCTTTTCAAAGTGATGGATGCTAGCTTCTTAAAACACAAACAGCCTCACAGTTTGATCCAAGGCCCACTGAAGTCAGTGAAAGAGTCATATTGACTTCAATAGACTTTGGATCAGGTGCCTAGCACTCACATAACAATAATGGGTACAAGATGGGCATCAAAGCACATCTGCTGTGTAAAGCTAAGTTATAGGCCTTATTTAGATTAGGGGGGAAAAAGGTACCTTTTCCCCAGCTGTTAACCTGATTGAAAGCTCTACTTACCACCAACACAGACACGGTATAACCCAGGGGTCGGGCAACCTTCAGCACGCGGCCCATCGTAATTTGCTGGCGGGCCACGAGACATTTTGTTTACGTTGACCATCTGCAGGCATGGCTCCCCGCAGATCCCAGTGGCTGCGGTTCGCCATTTCCGGCAAATGGGAACTGCAGGAAGCAGCGGCCAGTACATGCCCACGGAACCATTGGCCAGGACCTGAAGCCACAGGGATTTGGGATTTTGTTTGTGTGGGAGAAAGAAAAAGGACATGTGTGTTTGTGAGGGAGAGTGAACAGCAGATGCTAGGACTACTCAGAGAAAGGGGTGGGGGAGATAGTGTACATATAAATGAATAAAGCTTAGAGTCAACATTCTGTCCTCCGAGCCTGGAGTCACATAGCAGATCTTGATCCTGCTTCTGCTCTTCCTAATGCCACAAGGAAGAAAGCACATAGGACAGGGGTGGGCAAACTACGGCCCGGGGGCCACATCTGGCCCTTCAGACATTTTAATCTGGCCCTTGAGCTCCAGCCGGGGAGCAGGGTCTGGGGCTTGACCTGCTCCACATGTGCTGTGGGTCCGCACGGCTCCCAGAAGCAGCAGTATGTCCCCCCTCTGGCTTCTACGCGTAGGGGTAGCCAGGAGGCTCTGCACATTGCCCCTGCCCCAAGCGCTGCCTTCACAGCTCCCATTGGCCCGGAACCACAGCCAATGGGAGCTGCAGGGGCGGCACCTGTGGACGGGGCAGCACGCAGAGCCGCCTGGCCGCACCTCCGTGTAGGTGCCGGAGGGGGGACATGCCGCTGCTTCCGGGAGCTGCTTGAGGTAAGCACCACCTGGAGCCAGCGCCCCTGACCCTCTCCTGCGCCCCAACCCCCAGCTCTGATCCCCCTACTGCCCTCAGAACCCCTCGGTCCAAGACCGGAGCACCTTCCTGCACCCCCAGCTGAAGCCCCCCCATCCCACACCTCAACCCCCTGCCCCAGCCCAGAGCCCCTTCCTGCACCCTGAACTCCTCATTTCTGGCCCCACTCCAGAGCTCACACCCCCAGCTGGAGCCCTCACCCCCTCCAGCACCCCAACCCCCAATTTCATGAGCATTGATGGCCTGCCATACAATTTCCATACCCAGATGTGGCCCTCGGGCCAAAAAGTTTGCCCACCCCTGACATAGGGAGTACCAAGTATCAGACACTAACACCATACAACCAGAGGGAAGCCTACAACAAAAGGAAAACATTTCCAAGTAGCATTTCAGCATCATTCTTTGTAAGTAGGATGCACCTCTGACCTTCCACTCCTACCTGCTATTTTTCTGATTTTATTCTTTCCCTTTGTGATGCTGTATAATTGAATATGGCTATTATATCATTGATATTACCACCATTGTTATACAATTGCAACAAATCTTGTACAAAGTATGTCGTAAGGTGTCAATGGAAAAGTAATGATTTGCTAAGTATGATTATCCTGTTTATATGCACGTGTCATCTTTGTATCTAAAGTTATGAACATTGGCCACAGACTTGTATCATATACATGTGTTGTTTTACTGGGTAACACCCAACAGATAAGATTTCCTTCAAGGCCAGGTGGCTGTATGTTAATGGCCCATTAAGGGCACTTCACTCTAACAATGGGCCATAGAGGAAACTCATCCCACCCAGTAAGCCTTCCTGTGGATGCCTCAGTAAGAATGAGCAATGCAATGGTTGCACCTGTAAGTCAAAGCACATAAGGACATGTGATATGCTCATGTGACCCTGGAGTCCATCTTGGGCCAGTAACTATCCACAAACAAAGGCTGTGAGCTTTGAGACAGTAAATTTTCAGGCACCCGGTGTAGGCCAAAAGCCTAATGGGAAGAAATTGTCTCAAGTAAAATTGTACTCCATTTTGCTTATTTTGCCTTATATTCCATTTTACTAGCTTTGAATTAGTACAATAAACACGGCGTGTTGCCTTATCCCCTTTTAAGAGATTCCGTGTGCTTCTTATAAGCATAAAAATGGCAAAGGATATAAAAGACCCCTGAGATACCTCCATTTTGTCTCTTTCCTGCCCTGATTCTCAGGACTGTGGATTTTCATCAAAAAGGAGCATTTTGAACTATGGACTTTGGACCTTCCAATCTTTTGGAAGTTACCAGAGAGACTTTATAATCCTGAAGTCTATTCCATCACTGCTACAAACCTGATATAAGGACTTTGCAATTATTTGTATGAATATGATCTAATAACCATTATTAATTAATTCTTTTATTTTATTATTAAACATTAAGTTATTAAAGGATTGGTATCAGTGTTATTGGATAATATTGGGGTTATATATTGACCTGGCTAAGTGGCTGATCTCTTGAGATTAGAAGGACCCCTTTTGATTAAATTAGGTTTCAGTAACCACTCATTGGTGAGCTAAGAGCTGGAATGCCTAAGGAAATTGCTTTTTTGTCTTCTTGTTAACAGGGGTGCTTGAACAATTTGTATAGTGTGGGTGCTGAGAGCCACTGAACCAAAATGTAAACCCTGTACATAATGGAAACTACTCCTAGTTCCAGCACCTATGCCTGTTAACCAGTGTGGTGAGACAGAAGTTCACTTTTGTTACTGGTATAATCTAATGATAGAATAATCACCAGTTTAGGGTGAGTCTGCCCTATTTCTCAGCAGTTTGTCCTGAATTTGGCACTCTCAGCTGTGACCCACTGAGGCACAGTGACACCCCTCCAGGAATGCAGTTCTCAGATGGATGGAAACAGCACATCCCAAGGAGGCTGCTACAGACGGTTAGTTGGGTTTAAATAAGGAATCCCAGCTGTACATAAGATTGCCAGCTGTTAGGGCAGGTGGTCCCTATGCACATATGGCCAGCAGCAGGGCCATTGGGTGCTGAGCAGAGCTCTATCCTGCAGTCTGTTCCCCTCCAGGTTGCTCTCTAGCTCAGGACACCACACAGGCAGTTTCCCTTGTACGGGAGCCCAGCTCCAAAAAAGACAGAGGAGTGTCACATATAAATAGGGTGACCAGACAGCAAGTGTGAAAAATCAGGATGGGGGTGGGGGGTAATAGGCGCCTATATAAGAAAAAGACCCAAAAATCAGGACTGTCCCTATAAAATCGGGACATCTGGTCACCCTACATATAAAATTGGCAACATTTTTCCCGGTCAGTGTTATATGGGGATTTACAGAGCCAGAAGTAACAGCTGTTGGACTTTCCCTGAAATATGTAAAGTCGGAGAGGTTCTCGGAGGTGGGGTGGGGGTCACACTAGGGTTGCTCTGTGCCCCTCCACCCCCAGTTGTCTCATAAAACAAGGATCAAACTACATTTTACAGAACCCCAAAATAGTTCATCCAGCCTTAAAGCTACAGGCGGAGACTGATTTGCTTTTATATGGAGAAAGGTACATTATAACACCCCCCCCCCCCAAACTGCATTTAAACACCCCCTCTCCCCGACAAGGACAGTTGCATTAATCCAACCCCTACTCAAACGAAAAGGATTTGCCACACAGTCCTAACAGCGTGCATACCACGGCCCCTGCACCAGCTGCACAAAAGCAATCGACCTGCACCTAACGAAAGGATCATGCACCGCGCCCCATTCCCCCCAAATGCTGCAGCAAGCTGAAATGGCCCAGAATCAAGCCCAGCCCCACACAAGCTACAGGGGGTTACACATAAGAGCAGGACTAGCCCAGCCCCCCCGGGGGGAGGGGCGCAAAACCTTTCCCCTGCGGCGCGCGCCCGGAACTACAGCTACCAGCCCCCAGCCTGGGTCCCACGCACTAACCCCGCCCGCCTCACGGTTTGCAACACCAGTGGGCGGGGGCAAGCGGGGAGAACCACCAGTAGAGAGGCTGGTAATTTGCAAATGCTGCAAAGGCTTTTGGGAGAGAAATATAGTGCAAACATTTGGGGCTGTCTTTGGATAGGATCGCTTTTCACCACTCCTTGTGTCTGTTACACACTAAAGTGCACTAACTGTACTTAATTGATCCCATAAGCACCAACTAGTTATTCACCCTAACTGTAAAGCTGCCGTATAGACCAAGCTTTATATACTGAGCTAGCCCCAGTTTGCTTTGGATGTGAGGGCGATCTGGCTGCGACATCTGTCACCCCATTGATCGCCAGGGTTGATTCGGCTGATCTGGCTGGCTAGGCGGGTGTCCCCTTCCTCCCTCACCGCTCCATGTGCGTCCCTCCCGAAGCTGCGCGCTCGGTCGAAGAGGACGACCTCCCAGATAGAGGAGTACCGTTCTTCGGTCAAGGGTTTACGGTAGCTGCGCTCCCCTGCTAGAACCTCCAAACAAGCTCAAGGTCCATTTGTAGGAGAACGTAGGGTAGTCAAGCTTCCAAGACTCCAGACACATCCAAGTGAGGCGCTGCATGTGGCAGTCTGCCTTTCTTTTTCTTCTATTCCTAAACCAGAAAAATTTAATGTTATATTTCAGCACAGTTAATGGTTAATGAAATTTGATCAGGACTGGCTTTTAGTTGTATTACGGTGCTGATGCGACAAGAAAAAAGGCAGATCATTTCTATAGTAATTTTACACATGGGGAGCTGAGGCAGAAATTGTGATTTGCCCCAAATCACACAAAAAGCACAAGGTACCGCAGTAACAGAAATACAAATGAAATAATACAGCATAGAGAAATAGTGAAAGTCTGCGGACATGTAGGTTACCTTCATTTGCCTTGTAGTTCTATAGATGGCTGTTTAAAATGCATATGAAGATAGGGGTTGTTAAAAGTACATGGGCAACTTTACGGGTCATGTCCTGGCTTGAGTGTTTAATCACGACACCTTAACATTCTGCTGATGTATTTTTTCCCCAGATGGAACAGTAATAATCTCTATTAGTAAAATATTTCTAGGATGTTTTATTTCACCATACTGCAAAACAAGATTTTGCATTATTAAAAATATTTTGCCTTAGGCAATTTTAGATGTAAACATTTAAAAAAAAAGGGGGGGGGGGGGAAGACAGGGAAGCCAAATAGCTCTAGGTGTCCTAAAAAGTAACCAAATTTGCAGTAACAATGACCACCAGCAGCATTGAATACTCAACATTAACATTGGGCCGATGAGCAACTCAAAACCAGAAAAGCCCTTTTTCCTCTCTCCCAGGAACAAGCCTTTCAATCTTCCTCACAATCTCTCTCAACTACATGGCTTTGGCACCATACCTAGAAGGAAATTAGATTCCAGCTGTGAACCAAAGGGTGGAATGAGGTGGGAAGTAAGTTCCGGCAACCTGTGGCTCTTAGAGTATACCCCATCAACAATCTCCTTTGCTTTTAAAAGAAGGCAGATCCAATTGGAGCATCTCCACTGACCACAGCTGTGGCAGCATATCACAGATGATCTCATATAGGCAGGTCTTGGGCCATTTAGAGCTTTATAAATCATGATGAACATCTTAGAAACTATCTAGGCAGGAGCACTGGTACCATATACTGCTAATGGTATACCTCGTTTAATAAGGATT
The DNA here is from genome assembly GCF_002925995.2 of Terrapene triunguis. Classification (NCBI taxonomy): domain Eukaryota; kingdom Metazoa; phylum Chordata; order Testudines; family Emydidae; genus Terrapene; species Terrapene triunguis. The sequence continues at coordinate 42,563,684 of NW_020664393.1, read as the reverse complement.
CTGTACCAGCTTCAGTCTTTGAATGGTTTTAAGGCCAAGTCTCATGCCACATGCTCAAAGAGGCCATGGGGTGGGAGAGCAAGCCTACCCCACACACAAGCCACAGCAGTGGCTCCTGAGCCCAGCTCCATACTTTGGGCATTGCTGCTGGGTGGTTGGGATTGCAGAGCCACTGAGGTTTGGCCCAGCCATCAATCTCTAACTCTCCAACACCTGTCACCTCTTGGCTTTAATGTAGAGGATTCCCGTGTTTAACTGTAAGGGACAGAAGCTTACAAAATGTCACATATTTGGATGAAGATCATAACCCAGAACTTGCAGGCAAGAAGATCTTTGGTAGAAGCAAAATTTTTAATGCAAAATTCAAAAGGGATTAGTTAATTATTTAAAAATATAATTAACAATCCCTAGATATTAGCATCTGAATGAAAAACATAACACTTAAGTCAACATCTCTTCAAGAGTAACTTTATTCTGGGCAGGAGGCTCTTTACACAGAAGGAATTAAACAGTTTAAACATCCCCCCCCCCCAATCTTCTGGGTTTTCATTTCTTTCAATAAATATTTTTCTCCCCATTTTATAGTATGTACTTCCACTAAAGCATTTTTAATGAATTTGTAAACAGTGTGGGGAGGGTTTCAGTACTAATTTCATTTTATTTATCTGCACATAACTTAAGAAAATCAAGATAATACAGATTAATATGCCACCCAAGGTCTGACTCCTTCATATTAAGGTCATATTATTACACATGAGTATGAGAAACTGTAAATTGTAAAGTAATTCTAAAAATCAAAATCATATACTTAGCATAAAAATGCTGCAGAACCTGCTAAGAGATAGGTAATATTTTGCATGTGATATGTTTTCTTACAAATATATTGCTTTTGGTCAGGTTTTCAATGTAATATACAGCCTCTACTTTTTTCCATCTAAATGGCACAAATCAGAGAAAACATTAAAAAACAAACAAAACAAAACAAAACAAAAAGATATAGCCCAACCTGCAGTCCTTATTCAAGAAAAAAAAAACACCTCTCATTCAGCTCAGTGTGAGTTTGCCTGAGTAAAGATTACAGGATTGTGCCCACGATACACTTGCTACTGAGTGAATCTATAAATTGTATCTGTTTAATTTAAAACTACAGTAGACAATTTTTGAATGTGAGCTGTTTAGGTTTGACAAATAAAGGCCCCACATTTGCAAAGGGGTTTGAATGCAGATCCTTATTCCTGCACCGAGTAACCTTATGACCCTTCTTGTGGATCCCTTTGCAGGACTAGCCATGATTCTGAACCTTTTACTCAAATTACTTGCTTGCCTGAGTAAGGGTTGCAGGATTGGGCTCTAAGTACTCTATTCTGACAATGACAGGAACTACAACCATTAGTGAGAATTAGGGGCATATGGTCACAGCAGAATAGACTATTTACAAACAGCTAGCTAGATATTTGTATAGGTCCAAACATCTCTCTCGTTAGTGTCAGTTCATTCATTATAAATAAATTAAAAATCTCTAAATATAAATGCAGATTTTGATTTCCAGAGAGGAAACAGTCAGTTCTTATTCTATATGGTTTTAAGAAATGTAAATACACAATTTTGTCCTTTTCCACTTGGCAAACACTTCTCCTCCCACCCCACCCCTTCTCCCAAGTACATGTATCTAGTGCTGCATAATTCAAAATGGCTCCGTTTTACTTCCTTGTGTGTATACCAACATCACAGCTCTGTTAGCAAGTATCTATAGGTTTGAAATGAGTGTGTGTTAGTTAACTGGTAAAGCCTGGGTGGTGAAGGTTAGAGAGCCATGATGCGGGTTCTGTGAAGGTCCTACGTACATATTAATTTTTAAATAATGCAGACCATTTTGCTCCCTCATTGCATCGTGTGGAGAGCAGCATATGCTGCCCACGTGGTCACAGTGCACAGAACAAAGGCACTGGCCATTATCCATTATGCTCTCTCCTACAGCTGAGTCAGCAGCTGCGCTCTCGCTCTACACATGAGTAAATCATATTTGATGCTCTGATGATTTCAGAAGGGGACCAGCAGAGAAATTGCTCTAGGGCACACTCTCCACCCAAAATGAAGTGGTTTTTGTAGGGAAGTCCAGCAGAAATTAGTCCACAGAATTACCTTCCAATCCAGCTTCTGCCCTTTGGAAGAGGAGGCAGTGTGCAGGTAGATTGGGGAAGCCCAAGAGCAATCTAGCCCCTAGGCTAGCTCAAGGGAAGAGGGTCTTGGAAAGAATGCAAAGAAAGAGGTACTCTGCATGGATATGCTGGGGTTGGGCCCAGGCCTGCCAGTGGATTATCAGGCTCCATATGAATGCGAGGCCATTCCTAAGCCCTTATCCCAGAGAGATCAGGGAGGGTTTTCTGTGTGGTGAAATACAGAGATTATTTTTTTTTCCTTTTTGCACATTTTTGCTAGAAAGGGGAGGTGGCCTTTTCCAGTGCACTTTGATAAGCTAAGCATTTAGAATGGAGAGAACAATCCCCACTCAGTTTTGTATCTGTGCTATTTGGCTGCTTTCCTTGGTCAGTAACCCTTGTAACTTCTCTACCATGTTACTTTTTCCTTCCTCCACAGGTCAAATCCTGGTCTCAATGAAATCAATTGAGATTTTGCCATGGACATCACTGGGACCAGAATTTGATCCTAAATGCTTACTATAACAAAATAACCAATAAGACCTCCTTTATGGAAACTGATCTATATTTTACAATATGGGAAGGTGAGCTAAATCAGCACTGTAACTGTTGATTGAAGTTTACTTGTTTATGGAAACTGCATCTGGATACATTAAGGGAATCAGGCTGGAAAACAAAGCAATAGAAATTAAATCAGCTGCATATATAGTTTCTTAAACTTCGCTGCTGGTGCATCACTAATACGATGTTACTCTGCCTGTGAACCAGCTTTGTCATATTCAATATTGCCTCAAATATTTCTCCAGCTCCTACAAAAACAGGGCCTGACTTTGCTTCGTGGAAGTCTTTTGGAATGTTATAATTGACTAATAGGAGCAGTCCCCTATGCAGCATGTTTTATTTTCACTCTGAAAGACAACAGTTAAGTCTGAAGTGGCACTTCAGGACAGATGAGCAAAACCCACAGAATACTTATTGAATGGAGATAGCATTAAAAACAGGCAGAATGTAGTCAAACTAGCAGTCTGATCCTGCTGGTCTCATTCAGGCCAAACTCACAGTGTGGTTAGCGGGGATTTGGCCTTGGGATTGCAGGATCAGCCCCAGAACTGAAAAACCGACAGGCAGCACAAATAGTGTGAAGACAAATTTACAAACACCAGCCAAAGCTAAAAAACACCCTTCAATAAGCCTGTGATTGATTTAGGGCCCAATCCACCTGCCATTGACCTCAAGGAGAGCAAGTTCAGGTCCTTAGTCTTTCAGACCAAAGCAGGTGAAAGACTGACAATCACATCCAGCTGGTGCAGCATGGCACTAAAATAAGGCTGGGTTATTCAGTATGATTGACCGCCTTGCCTCATACGTCCCATTCAGAGCGTAACGATCACAAAACAATATTTGGTGAATGCCTCTTTCTCACAATTACATCTCCTTTGCAATACTGCCTCATCAGTCTGCTACGTTTTATTTACTTGTATAAAATATTTGGACCTGACAAAGGAAATATTAAATTTTTATCAAGTTCATTACAAAGTTTATCGTATAAAATGCCAAAAACATCAAGCCATATATACAAAATGTATTGGTTTTAAGAAAATAATTGGACCCTATCATATAACAAAACAATTTTATACAAAAAGGTATAAGACTGCATTCAAATCAATACAAATAAAACTAAAGAAGTCTTGAAATGTCTTGCTCAAAGAAGATAGGGTTTCTTTAAAATCACAGGCTTACAAAGTCATGGCAAATGGTCTAGCATTGGTCACCATTTCATGCTTCAACAGAAAGTGCTTTCTGCAAGTCACCGGTGAGCTCCGTACTTTGAAGACCAGTCAGTGCGTCCATGGATTGGCTGAATTGGCGGTGGACGCGGCATTAATGCTGGTGTGCTTTTTGAAGGTGTATTAAATGATGGCCGCCCAATATGAGGTCTGACAGACTTCAGAGAGGCGTAATCTACAAACGAGAAGAAGAAAAGCCATTAGATAAAGTTTCAGTGACTGTGTGACAGGGTGCTGGGCTGGAACCCCTGAGCCTGGCCTCTGTCACACCAGTCCCAATCCAGGGAGGTAAACTGGAGCTGGCTAGAGAAACCTGTGTCTGATTGGCAAAGGAGAAACAGCTGCCAACCAAATTAGCCGTGGCTATATACAGGCCCGGAGGGGGGGAGGCAGAGAGTGGAAGGACAGGGGTAACTCTTTCCTCCTGGCTGAAACCTGTATGTGGTGAGAAGGTGGTGGGATTGCACCCTGTAAATAAACTGCACTGGTGACTGCTGAGCCAGAAGGTCTGAGTGGTTTTTGGAACACAGCAGAGGCAGGAGCAAAGGAGGCCCTGCTACACCCTGTTACAGACTGGCTCAGCTGGAGGAATTGCTCCTTTAAAAAGCCCCTGGATACAGACTCTGGATACTCTCTCTGTTAGAAGCTGCAACTTTAGAGCTAATTTGTATTTAAAAAAATAAAGTAAAAAATCAGGATATGTGAAATAATAATACCGTGAGCCATTTGCCAAGATCCCTACTCAGGCCAGATTCTCTACTGTGCCTAGTATCTGCTGGATACAGCAAGAGATGGGTTGCAAAGGAACCAATTTGCAGCTTACTGATTTTGGGGTCAGTTTTATGCCTCACCCCAGCATACTTTAGAGCAGCCTCAATGCTGCCCTAAAATATCCTCACTAGATATGACCACAAAGGGCTACCTGCTAGCAGAGAATAACTGGACTAGACCTTTCACTGGAGGCTGCAATGGAGGGGTGGTATAGAAGTGGACTACTCAGGTTTTGTGCAAGCAGTAGAGTCCCCATGACAAGGGAATCCCAAGCTGAGGAGATCTGGTTATTCTCCAGCCCTTTTGCGTTTCCAAAAGGGGTACAGGAGGGATGGAGCAGAGTGTGAATCTGTGCCCCAGTGTTTACTCTGTCCTTACTCAAGCGAAAAATAAATTTGATTTTCTATAATGAATAGACAATTTAGTGTGGGGTTTTTGAGACTTGTGCTCCTAAATCACTAAGGTGCTTCTGAAAATCCCACTGTGACCCACACTGGCAGAGAAGGGGTTAAAAGCAGCCTAGGGAGGCTGCACAGGGAGCAGCCAATAGGAGAGGGGCTGCGAGGAGCAGCCAATCTGGGCCCAGCAGCCCCATATTAAAAAGGCCATAGGGCAGAGTAGTGTCAGCCTCTGCCTGGAGCTCAAGGGGTGAAGTCTGTCTCTCTAGCAGGTGGAGAGACCTGTGGCACATTGGACAAAGCAACTGCTGGGAGGTACTGGAGGAGCAAGAGGAGCTCCTGGCTGGCTGCTGAGACTGGGTAATTGCAGGCCCTGATGAAGGGTGAAGAAGGTGCTGGGGCTAGAGAGAAGTGGCCCGGGGAGACACAGCAGTGGTGAGTGATGTGCACCGTGACACCCACCCTTGGTGGTAATAATAGCTGTGCATTCTGGGAAGGCTGTGTTGTGGAGTACAGGCTATATGTTTGTTTAATCGGTAAAACTGATGTTTTATAACAGTTTAAAGAAGTCAGACTAGACTTAATCCTGCAACCCTTGTAACAGAAGTAAGCGTTGCAAGATCAGGACCTATAGTTCTAGTGACTCACTTCTTTACAATACAGTCAAATATAAAAACTGAGTATTACAGCAGCTACAGACAGTAACTACAGACACTATGTTGACTAATATGATGGCTAGCATGCATCATAGATTATCAAGGTTGGAAGGGACCTCAGGAGGTCATCTAGTCCAACCCCCTGCTCAAAGCAGGACCAATCCCCAACTAAATCATCCTAGCCAGGGCTTCGTCAAGCCTGACCTTAAAAACCTCTAAGGAAGGAGATTCCACCACCTCCCTAGGTAACCCATTCCAGTGCTTCACCACCCTCCTAGTGAAAAAGTTTTTCCAGATATCCAACCTAAACCTCCCCCACTGCAACTTGAGACCATTACTCCTTGTTCTGTCATCTGCCACCACTGAGAACAGCCTAGCTCCATCCTCTTTGGAACCCCCTTTCAGGTAGTTGAAGGCTGCTATCAAATCCCCCCTCATTCTTCTCTTCTGCAGACTAAACAATCCCAGTTCCCTCAGCCTCTCCTCATAAGTCATGTGCTCCAGCCCCCTAACCATGTATCATAATATGCATTATCCTCACCACATATTAGTATACATTAAGCACAAATATTGTAACAGTGATATAGCCTAAACTGGCCTAGATCACAATCCTGTTCACTTATGCTAAGTATCCCATAACACCTTGCATTAGCTGAGGTAAGCTTTGGCTTAAGTAGATAGGAAAACTGTCAGTATCAGGACATATAATTGTTTCCTCATAGCCACAGAAAGGGAGTTACCCTCAGACCTATTTATCTTGGTACAGGCCTAGGAGGTGTCTTCACACCCCTTAGTACCTGGAATGCATGCACCCAGAACAAAGATAAGGGTGCATCCTGACCTGGAATGTGTGGGTTCAGAATAAAAGATAAAAGCGTACATCATGGTACCAGAAACAAGGTAAAAAAGCTGATTAATTGAATCTAGTTTCAGGTGACATAGGTAGTACCTTTTTATTGGTAAACAAGCACAGTATAAGAAGATGGCTTTTGGAATGCAATTTTGAGGAGCTGTATGTAAGATGAATGTAATGTCGCTGCACATGACTGCTCTTTGGAGACTGGTATCATATAGAACCTGTATCATATTAATAAACCTGACTGACATTGGTTATTTGGTCTCTTGAGTATATTCCATAACGAAATAAAATGTGGTCAAGCAATTTTGACTATACAGTTTATCAACAGACAGCATTATTGCCCTAATGAGCAAACAACCAAGCTCAGAGTTACACTTACTAGAAGATGGATCTGCAATTGGTGCTAACTGAACCCTCTGCCCAGCAGAGCCTAGTTCCTTTTTCAGAAATGAAGGGATATAACCACCCGTCAACCTGCTCGATCCTGAGTGCCCTGAAAGAATTTGTAAATGATGAGAAACACTTGAAATCAGTGTGCAATGGAACACACACACACACACACACACACACACACACACCCACCCACCCCTTCACAATATCTGCAGGAAGGTGGGGTAGCTCATAAATGGTGCATTGGTGGGGCACACTGAAGACTGGACCAAATTTTTACCTGGTGTAAGTCAGTTAATGGAGCTATGCTGATTCACACCAGCTGCAGATCTGGCCTGTTACGTACTTATCTGGAAGGCTGGCACCATCACACTGCATGAAACACTAAGCCCTGGTCTGCACTTGGAAGTGAGGTTGACACAACTACAGGCTGAGCGCCACACCTATACCGACCTAACCGCCAGCATAGACACAGCTAGCTACCACTGCTTGGGGAGGTGGAGTTCCTATAGCAATAGAAACCCACCCCCCCATCTGTCACTGTAGGAAGTGTCTACACTATGGCACTACAGCAGCGTAACTATAGTGCTGTACTGTGCTGCTATAGCACCAGTTGTGTAGACATGGCCTTGTAGAGAAGAGACATAGCTGAGGGGGCTCAATTCCTGCAGTCTTTCCTTAGAGCTGATCTTAAATGCACTGAGCATCTACATTGGGGCTTTTTATTACCGTGTAAGATTAGGCCCTTTGTTACTAGGCAAAATTCTCATTGAAATCAGTGAGTTACACCAAACTAATGGGAGCAGGAACGTGTCCCAAAACAGAGTTGGGTGAACAGATTTTTTGATTTGCTGTTTAAGAATAATAAAAAAAGTGTTTCAACCTGAAACAGGTTTTGTAATTTTTCAGCAAATCAAAGTTTAAAAAAAAAAAGTGTTAATGTTTCAGTAATATAATATAAACTAACTTTTTCAGGCATTCGGACACAAGCAGGTGGAGGATTTGTTGTGGTGATAGCTCCTGGATAAGCTTTGGCCTAGGGCACTCACCTCAGATGTGGGACATCTGGCTTCAATTCCCACTTCTGCTTGATGTGGAGAAAAGGTTTGAACCTGGTTCTCTCCCATTGCAGGAGAGTGCCCTTGCCAGTGGGCCATGGGATAGTTTAGTATGGGGCCTTTTCAGGCTCCTCTTGAAACTATTCCACTTTTTATAAATAGTAACTGGAGCAGGAACTTGAACCATGGTGAGTGCCCTGTCTATCAAACTGCAGAGTCATTCTCATTCTCTTTCCCTGGCTAGAGACTATCATTTAGAGTGGTAATTCATAGTAATTGTTTAAATTAAAAAAAAAAAGTAAAGAACTCCCTCATTATTTACTACAAATCAAGTAACAGGGATTGAAAGAAAAAATAAAAAAATAAAACCATGAATTATTTTTATATTTTGTTTTTTTTTTAAAAAAGGGACACTGGATTTATTGCTTATTACAACAATCTATAACCCACTAACAGCTTCCCCACCTGCTTCTTTCACCTCTATGACTGGAGGGGTGTTAACAGGCCACTTCTCCTTGAATAGTCCCTTGTTTAGCATAAGTAGCTGGCACATATTTCAATCTATTCCAGCTTGTATTTAGCTATGATACTCTGAGGGCTTGTGTACACTTACAGCGCTGCAGCTGTGCCACTCTAGCACTTAGAAGATGCTACCTACAGGGGTGGCAGGTTTGTATAATTTTTGGTGGTGCCCAGAATGGGTCCAAGTCCTGCCCCCGCCCCCCACACCTGCCTTATAAGCAGATTATATATTTATATTTTAAAATGTAAAAATGGACTGGAAACAGTAAGCGTTTAACAGTTTCCCTATATTGCACAATAACACTATCGTAAGAAAAATGTATTTAAGACTATCAACTTTATTAATACTCTTTTGAATACAGAAACAACCAAGCACTCTTGGATCAATAATCCTCAAAAGCAAATACTTTCTAAAATTAAAACAAAATGTAGCCCCTTCTTTTGTGATATTCTTCAGGAGGCAGCAAACACTTTTTGTCATTGTTTGATTCTTGAAATGAAGTCATACAGGAGACTTGTAATGTGCCAAGTGATTTAGACATTCTTGGCTCATTGTCGTTCGCAAATAATTTTTTAGTCTGTGCAGGCAACTGAATGATCACTCAGCGGTGCAGGTTGTAGTTGGAATTGTGTAGAATAATTTCAGGAGAACTGTAACTTCTGACATGTCACTCAAGCCTTCGTTTTGTTTCAGAAATTGCTTCACTTCGCTCACCGAATTAAGCTGGCAATTTCTCGATCTGCAAATATCACTCAACATTTCTAAGTGAAGAGATGTTAATGTCACCATGGAAAGCTTCACTTATTGGGACAATGTCCTGTTTTGAGCCATTTGCTGCATCAGTTATACTCTTATCCAATTTTATTGTGAATGTAAAGCTTTCCATTGAAAACCTCTGTTAAATGGCAACTTTGATGCTTGCAATGATCCCAACATGTATTTGATGAAAATACTTTTTGGGGTCACTGAAGGTGTGAGGAAGGCTTCCATTGATCTCGGTGGGTTACATTTTCTCGGGAGTGTAGGATCATCTAAATAAAGATTTCTTGCCTTATCTACTGTTGTTTCCCAGAAGTGACTGTATGATGAGTCGGTGTGCATCCCGCTCAATATCTCTTGCAACAGGCCAACTTTCTTCGTAACGCTTGCCAATGACACGTTTGGGCTTTGAATTTTTGCATTAGCTTCTACAGGACCCATGGATTTCACAAGAACTGCCAGTGTAAAGTACGTTGAAAAAGATTGAAGTTGCTTCGAGAATCCACTACATTTTGAGCTAAATTCATCTGAAGAGTGACTAAATTCATCCAGGCAGTTCATTTTGGCCTCGTAGTTGTTGAGCAGTGATTTAATGCTGCTGATCCTTAGTGTCCATCTTGTTAGGCACAATGGTCGTAAAGAAGGCTCCCCTTCACTCTGAAACTCTCTGAATGCTGCCATACACTTTGACTCCCTAAAGGCACTGATGAGATCTTTCACCATCAAACACATATTACAACATTCTGGAATATTATGCAGGGCATCCTGGGTGGCAAGGTTAAGGGAATGTGCAGCACAGTGCACAAATTCCACTCTTGGCTTGGACCACAGCAAATTTACCGGACACATGACTGGCTCCGTCGTAACACTGCCCCCGGCAATCAGAAAAGGGCAAATCACACCTGAGAAGTGTATCTTCCACAATTTTGAAAAGAGAAGCAGCATCCATTGTCAGTTTGCTAAAACCCAATAAACTCCTCATAAATCTCCCAGTCTTCACTAGAAAAGAACCTTAAAGAAAAACTTACTTGTTCTTTTCTTGACAAATTGGTTCTCATCCATTATGATGGCGTAAAACTTAGAAGCCTTATCTTTTGCACAATTTGTCTTAGCGCCATCATTTCAATTATTTCGTTAATAACCCCATGTGACAGCCACTTGTATTTTGTGCAACTAAGCCACTGTCTCAGTTCCTCTGAATCTGTACTGCATAGCAACAAGAGCGGCATCCAATTTGAATCACTCTCATGTCCACATAATGCTATTCCTTGTTGAGCTAGGTATTGAACACTGGTAAAAATGTTGTGCAGTGCATTCCTAGCTGATTGTGATTCTTTTCTGTAGCTGGCCGACATTAGTGCAGAAACATTTACCTGCGACTGCAGAGCAGCATACTTCATTACTGCTTCCTTGTGGCAGAAGGATTTTTCGTTTGATGTAAAACCATGGATTGCGTGTCTCTAATCTTGAAATCCAGATGAAATAAACATTGGTTCGGCCTTCGTAGAAAATATTAAGACCTTCTTTTCAGAACAGTTTTTACAGACCGAGCAAAAAGCTCTGTCTAATTCACTACTGTACTCCAACCAGGTAAAACTTGATAGCCAAGATTGCTGAAAACTCCTTTTCTTATCTTGTAGATTTGTCGCATTTTTTTGTTTTGTATAACTTTAGTTTGCAAGCTGGGTGTCGAACTCAGGCCGTCACTTGATGAATTATCCTTTTCTTTTTCTGTGGGTAACTTTATTAAGCATTTATCCATTGTTGATTATTATTCTTGGATTCGTAGGACCAGTAATTTGTTGCTGGGATAAAATGAAGCTACAGCGCGCTGGTGCCACAAGATTACAAGGGCCAATTAAAAGTGGAAAGTGAGAAGCAGCACTCGCCTGCTTCAATACATTATATTTTGTTGTATGCTTATAAAGTCAATTTATATACTTTAAAGAGTATAAAATAATCAAGTATTGTGCTAACCACAACCATACCCTAAACTGACTGCTGAATTTAAGTTGCGTGTTTTTTTCCCTCTAATTTTTCCTCACTCATGTGCAAAATGAATCTTATGTGCACCAATATGGAGGTGATGTGTGACAAATCACCTCCATATTAGTGCATATAACAAAATTAATGGGGTGGGGCCGAGGGGTTTGGAGTGTTGGAGGGGGCTCAGCACTGGGGCAGAGGGTTGGGGTGAGGGCTGCGGGGTGGGGCCGAGGATGAGGAGTTCATGGTGCAGGAGGGGGTAGTGAGTGCTCTGGCTGGGGGTGAGGGGTTTGGGAGGGGCGGAGGGAGGGGGGGGGGGGAGGGGGGTGAAGACTCTGGCTGGGGGTGCAGGCTCTGGGGTGGGGCAAGGCTGCAGATGAGGAGTTTGGGGTGAAGGCAGGCTGCCCCGGGGCTGGGGCCAGAGAGGAGAATTCCACAGTCCTCCCAGCCTTCTCCCTGCCAGCAGCAGCAGCGAGCTCTGGTGTAGGGGCCCCCCTAGCAGACCACTCACCTGGCACCGTCACTGCATGTGCTCGTAGGAGCTGGGCCCCTCTCAGGTCTAGGAAGTCCCCTCACCTCCCCTGTGGTGGGTGCCGGGGGGAGAAGGACTGCCATCAGGCGTGCGCCTCCTCCCTCCGCAGCTGCTACCTCAGCCTGCCGCCGGGGTTGCTCCCTTTAGGTGGGAGCGGCCAGTGAGGGAGCACAGCGCTGAGTGGCAGGGCAGCTGCCTGCTGCCCCTGGGGCGCAGATGGGGGATGCTCCGGGGGAGGCGCAGGGGGCAGCAGATGCGGCCGGGGGAGAGAAACGGCCCGAAACATTGGTGGAGTCAGGCTCCTGTGCCCTAAATTTGCTGGAACATGGGCACATATAACTCACCGCCCCTGGCTCCCTATGACGATGGGAGAGTTATACAGACATACGTTTGTAGTGGAGACCAGGGCTATGGCTTGGTCTACACTACAAACTTCCTGTCGGCATAATTAAGTTGCTCAGGGGTGTGGAAAATCCACATTCCTGAGCAACGCACTTACACCGACCAAACTCCCAGTGTAGACAGCAGTATGTCTATGGGAGGGCTTCTCATGTTAACATAGCTACTGGTTCTTGGAGAGGTAGAGTCCCTGCGCTGATGGGAGAAGTTCTCCCATTGGCATAGGTGGCATCGGCAGAAAGTGCTACAGCGCTGTCAGTGTACACAAACCCTAACTGTTTCCCAGCCCTGAAGAAGAGCTCTGTGTAAGCTTGAAAGCTTGTCTTTCTTGCCAACAGAAATTGGTCCATAAAAGATATTACCTCACCCACCTTGTCTCTCTAACCATCAATTTAAAATCATGCTTCCCTCTGGATTTTTTTTAAGCTACAATTGTTCAATAGCATCTAATATACTAAAAGAGGATCAATGAGAAATTGTTTGATTACTTCATGTATTTGACATCACTTTGTACAGTTTAATTCATTCTTCTATACAGTCAGCTCTCCCCATTTGTGCGACTTGTTTATATGGCAACAGGGATAGGGGAAAAATTGGAAATGATTTCACAAAGACTGGCAAGGGAACTCAGGGACTGGTGTAGTATGTGAAAAGATATTAAACTGATTAGATTTCAAGCTGTCAGTCAAGCTAAACATTGGATAGATCAACTTGGCTTTTGGGAGCCTAAGACCCAAAGTGGATTGGAGTAACTAGGGAGCCATTACAAAAATTCTCACCCTGCCTCATTTGCAGTTCTCTTAGAATGTCTGAATACCACTTCTTACCTGAATTCGTTCCATTGACCCCTCCTCCCACACCTGAAGCTTTTCCAGGCAAACTAGAAGTGGGCCATGGATTAGACGCAATAGAATCCTTGCTTGAACTGGAGACTATGCTATTCCTTGTGCTTATCCCTGTTGGGAAAAGAGAGAAATTTAACCATTAAAAAATCCTTGTCATACACAATTATTATGCAGCTTTGCACCTGCAAATAAATGGAGCAGGTATTTGCCCCAGTGACCTTAACCAAAAATCTCTCCACATTCTACTATTCAGCATCTACTATATTTGGGTTACTTCCTATCCTCTCACACCAGTTGCTTATCACTGATGTTACATGGGCCCTGTTCCTGCAAAGATAACCACCTGTTTAGGCCCTCGCTACTGTACTGAGTCCCACTGAAGTCAGTGAGTCCATGTCAGAATAAGGATCCAGGTATTTACATACTTGTCCTAATCGTACAAGGGAATCTAGAGTGCTTTGGTATCCTGGTGGATGAACAATGCTACATAAATGTAAATTATTCTTATTAAATACAGCATTTTATGCTAACATCTGGTTACCATTTTAAGCACTCAAATTAGGAAAGGCAATTTAAGGTTTTCACAATACTCTATTCTACTTTGTTATCTGTGTAGTTTACACTGAAGTCAGTGAGAGTTGTGCACACATTGTAGGGTCTTGGGGACAGGGTCCAGGTATTTTTTTTTTTTTAATTTTATGTGGAGTGCTTAATGCATATTTGGGCATGATACAATAAATTCTATGTGATAGAAGGTTCGGTCGGATTGCGTTTTAAGATCTACATCTAGCATCCTAACTAGTAATCCAAAAAATACCATTAAAACACTGAGTGTTCAAAATTGTAACCTTCATCTTACAATTACATGCACATTTGTATTTAAGGGAAGAAAAAATAATTAAGACCCAGTCTGCCACCATAAAAATTAGAGCCGCACAAAGTTTCAGCCTTTTTTTTTTTTTTAAGAACACCGAAACAATTCACAAATTCAGGTTAAATTTGGCAAATAGTTTCAACCACAAAGCCAAAATTTTCTGAAATGTATAAGTGATTTGTTTAGAATAAAAACGGAAATGACATTCCATGTCAAAAATAAAGCCCTACCAACTCAACATTCAAAACATTCTATTTCAACCCAAACAAGTTTTGTTGAGAAAAAAACTGAATCAGTTGTGGTTTGAAACAAACTGAATTTTTTTTGTTTGGCCTCCAAACTGAAAAATCAATTACTCAGTTCAAAGCCTAATACAGTAGCTTTGCCCCCAACATTCATGTGGAGTCCCACTGACTACCTGGTATGCTGATCTCTCTACTTGTTGCACTGTGTTCTGCCAGAGGCACATAGCTGAAATCTTGTAACTGTGGAATTCCACACTGAAACTCGGTCAAAATAAATTCAGTAAAAACAGGACATCATGAGCTGCTTATTTTCCTGCTGGATGCTCACAAACACACACCTGAGGTGCCTAGAACCAGAGCTTAATTTGTACCAGGTCCTGCCAGGGCTGAGCCCTGGCACCTCTAGGTTTGGCAGTTCATTGCCTCAGCACCTCTGGGTTTGCTGCATCAGTTATGAATGTAAAAAAATTGCATGAGCCCCGGCACCTCTTTCATTACAAATTAATTACTGCCTAGAACAGAGGTAGGCAACCTATGGCATGCGTGCCAAAGGCGGCACACGAGCTGATTTTCAGTGGCACTCTCACTGCCCGGGTCCTGGCCACTGGTCCGGGGGGCTCTTCATTTTAATTTAATTTTAAATTAAGCTTCTTAAACATTTTAAAAACCTTATTTGCTTTACATACAACAATAGTTTAGTTATATATTATAGACTTCTAGAAAGAGACCTTCTAAAAACATTAAAATGTATTACTGGCACACGAAACCTTAAATTAGAGTGAATAAATGAAGACTCGGCACACCACTTCTGAAAGGTTGCCGATCCCTGGCCTAGAACCTTGTGACATGAATGGACAAGAGAGGGCCCAGTCTTAAAGTGATACAAATAGGGACATCTTGTTCCCAGTGAAGGCTATGCCTCAGGAGAATCGTGTGTGTGCACATGCACACACATTTGGATTCTGCCCCATTGCTGGTGCCACCACACTGAGGATGAGCAGACACACAGGCAGGTGACGCCTCTGCATAAGAGTAGGGTTTGATTCCACACATTGGGCTGCTTTAATACACTGCAGGGTGCACTTAGTTCCTGCCCTGGGCAGCAGAAAAGTTAATGCCAGCCTGCTATCACCTAGCATTTACTGCTGCTAGTACTAGTATTATATATTCACTAGGCAGCTTGGGGGTATGCTCCTCCTCCCATGCAGAAGATCAGCCACTCTTGGGAACATAAGGCAGAGCCTGGCACATCAGCTGTGCACATTTCCTAGCATAGGCTTGTGTGCTAAAGAGCTATTCTGCATGACTTCTCTTGGTTAACGGGAGAGCTGCTCCTGACACCTTATCCCTTTCTAGCATACCAGTGGGCAGGATTTACCTCAGTTTCTGGCATGCTAGAACCTTCTCTCTTTGTTATAAGCCTCTTTCCATTAACAAGGTAGCCCCTTCCCACCCCAGTGTTCTCTGTTTTCTTTAAAGCAATAGCCCTTCCTCGGAGTCAAAGATAAGGCCCAAAGTATCCATTACCATTTCCATTAAAAGGTCAAGAAAATATTTCCTACTAACCAGGTAAATACCTAGAATGTTTCAAGTAATGCTGCTTGGCTGCAGAAACTCGCAAGGTGGGTGTGTCCTGCCGTGGAAAGGACGCATGGGAAGGGGCACTGTTGCCAGAACCTAGATTGTCCGAAAGCTTCAGATCCAAAATGCTTTCAAACCTGTACCAAGAGAAATCACCATGCTTAGCCCCAAGCTCAAAGCTTACACTTCATCCACACGGAGTGTTCCTTTCACCTCACCTCCACAAATTATTTGTTCAAAATGGTTTTGGTGCTGTACAGATAAAGGAAGACATTGCATACCCTTAAGCACTTTGCTGATGGTATGTTTATGCTGCATTGTAAACCTGGGTCTGTGAGACCCAGGCTTGTGGACTCAGTGTTCTGAAGCCTGACCTTCAGTGTTCATGCTGTTTTGTAAACCTGGGCTTACACTAGCTGGATGTAGAGCGCCCAGACATACTAACAAGTCTGTACTGCACTATGCATACCTTCGGTCTGTGGCCTGAGGATGCATCCGCGCTGCAGAATGACAAGGCTTGGACCAAAGTCCCAGTGGGTCTCAGGTTGACCCTCTCCTTCCTCCCCAGCAGAGTCCTAGAACCCAGGTCCTGCGTACTTGTTGACCCATGTCAGTCTGATGTGTGCGCGTGTACGTATGTACAGACGGGGGCTTGGGCTCAAACATGAGTCAGAGCCCAGGCTTAGTGTGCAGTGTAGATATACCTTAGGTCATGTCTCCACTACAGACCTGTAATCGGTATAATTACGTCGCTCAGGGGTGTGAAAAAGCTGCACCCCTGAGCGACAGTTAACCCCCGCCCCCATGTAGACAGCGCTATGTTGATAGAAGAAGCTCTTCTGTCAATGTAGAACAGTAGTCCCCAAACTTTTTGCCTCGTGTCCCCCTTATGCCTGTCCGTGCCCCCCTCCCCAGAGCCAGGCTACAGCTCTGGGAAGCGGGGGACGCGGACAAGGTAAGGGGGCCGAGGCTGGGGCCACAGCTGGGGGTGGGGGCAGGGCTGGGAGCAGAGCCTTGGCCAGCGGGTGCAGGGCCAGTGGTTAGGGGCCGGCGCCAGGAGCGGAGCTGGGTGACACTACCTCCCTGCCCCCTGTGGGGGCTGGTCCGTGCCCCCCTGAATGTTCCTCCGCATCCCCATAGTGGGGCATGCCCCACAGTTTGAGGGTCTCTGGTATAGGAGCATCTTCACTTAAATGGTACAGCTACATTGGT
This sequence comes from Terrapene triunguis, assembly GCF_002925995.2. Classification (NCBI taxonomy): domain Eukaryota; kingdom Metazoa; phylum Chordata; order Testudines; family Emydidae; genus Terrapene; species Terrapene triunguis. The sequence goes on along the minus strand of NW_020664393.1, from coordinate 42,546,650 downwards.
GCAGCTGTGCCAATGTAGTGCTTTAAATGTAGACCTGCCTTTAGGGAGCTTAAGTTTTCCCCATTGACCCTGATCCAAGGAAACTGGAAGCCTAATTCAGATGCACATAATACAGCTCATAATACGTTACACACTAAGATGGATCAAACATGAAGTGGGAAAGATACTGAAAGACTTCACAAACTAAGCATGTCTGTCAGAGAGAATATCGAACAGAAGGGTGGGACCCTAGTGCAAGAAATCAGAGAGGCTGTTCTAAGCATAAGGGACAGCATGGAAGAATCAAAAAGTCAAGAACCAAGATGGAGTACAAATGTAGAGGATCAGTTACCAGCACTATAGCTAGGCAGAGAGAGCCCAGGGAGAAAGTGCTAAGGAGCAAGAGGAGATGTAGGAGGAAATGAAAGCAAATATCTAGCTGGGATGGGGTGAGAAGAGGAGACATCAACTTACCTACAAAGAGCTTCATCACTCTGTCGCCTCTTGTTTTTCAGATCAGCTCTGGTGAGGGAAGAGCTAAAATCCAAGTCTTCCAAGTCATCCCACTCTTCAGAACCTTTCATTGTTCTAGTAATGTGTCCCCATCTTCGCCTAGTCTTTGGTTTAAGTTCACCATTCGTGTTCTCTGTCCCAACCGGTATTTTCTGTTATTACGAAGAAGAAAACCACAACATTTGCAATACAGAGCTATGGAATTATGAGGAGGGAAATCAAAACAGTTTTTCCTTCACAAAGCAAGTGGTGATCTTGCTGTAGCAGCATAAATCCCCACCAGCTCCACTAATATACCGAGGACCTGCTCTGTGACACACAGGTGTTCATACTATATTCTGCATCTCCTCCTGCCTTGATAGAGAGTCCTGCACTGGCAGAAGAATGGAGCTCTTAAGTCTCTTTCATCTCTAATTTCCATACTTCTTTCACTGTACAGGCTACAAAAAGTGATCAGCTTATGTTGAATTTTCAGTCCCCAACTCCACTTGTGGGTGCAAAACTACATGCACGTTTATGTGCCTGCACTTCAGCTGCCAGGGCCGCATTAAAATTTGTGCCAGCAAAACCTATTTGTCTTAACAGATTTTGCAAGCGCAAAATCTGACACTTGTGTCCTTGCAGCTGTTAAGGTGCATATGCATGTTTGAACTTTGTGCAATTCTGCATATGCACAAGGTGAAGGTCACATATAGGTTCTGCTGAAGACTTGGCTCTTAGTTTCAATACTCGTGGGCCCAATTCTCTTCTACCTTGGGCCTGAGTCTCATTTACACCAAGACCACTTTACATCACTCTGGCAGTGTAAAATGGCTTGAAGCGAGTAAGCTACAGTTCCATCCTCTTTAAGGCCATTTTACAATGCCAGAACACCATAAAGTGGTCTTGGAGTAAGTGAGAATTGGGCCCACTATTTGTTTTACATCAAAAAACTCCACCGACTTCAGTGGAGCTGCTCTCACTTTTCACCAGCATGAGAAGAGTGCCAAACTAGTCTTTATTCCCATTTCTCTCCTTTTTATTAAAAGGTACAACGATAACCGTGTTGGTTTAAAGTACCAAAAAAAAAAAAAATCCAATTAAGGAAAAATGCATAAAGTCATCAGCAGGTTTATCAGTTATCCCAGATTCCTCCTCACCTGCTGAGGAACTTGACTACGAAGTGCTGGCAGAAGCACCTGAGCAGGCTCGTCCTCTCTTAACTGGGTCCCGTGGTCAGTCACCAAGGAGTCTGCTTTACATGGGGACATGAGGTACTGGGAAGACTGGCTTTGCTGGAATGGTCTAGATGAGAGATGGGCATGGGGTTTTGTAGGGGGTTGTGCAGGAGGGACCGGTTTAACATGGTGCAGTGCTGCTTTATCATGGAGTTCTTTCGGCTGCTTGCCCAGTTCCTGAATGCAGAGAGAGGTGCCCAGTGTGTGCCCAACCTGGAAGTAGGGATATCGAAGTGCCTAAAACACAATAAAGGTATTCTACAGGCGAAGCCAGAGTCGCTGACTTAGCTTAGTCATATGGGACAGCTCCCATGTTATCTTACCCTCTTCCCTTTCCCATGTGTTAGAATATCGAGATAGAACTCTGTACAACACATCCTACTGCTTCAGGTTAGAGTAAGTTCTAGCGACGGCTTAACCTCTATGCAAAAGCTTGTCCATGTAATGCAAAAAGTAGTTTTAAAAAAAAGAAGGTTTCCATACTAGCCTTTTTTGGTACAGAGGCAATATACTATTATTTACTTTGTAGTGCAATAGTGTGCAAAGGCCCAGTCAGGATCAGGCACTGCACAGTAAGTAAGAGAAATAACATCCTCCAGAACTAAAGACTTTTAAATGTGTAGCTGTAATCAACAAATACTTGTCACTACGTGCTAGCAGATTTTTTCAATCACATGCCCAACTTGTATTTGATTCTGGGAGATACCAGCATTCCGAATTCTTGAAAGATACATCATGTAGCTATGACAATCTTGCTCCGCTTTACAGGTAATTAAGTAGTTGCTGCTGGGGGTGCAATAGTGGTCTTCTTCCTAGCTTCTGCCAACTAGAACAGGCTTTCAACATCTCTCTTCCTCACAGATTCCCCACCACATTACAATCTTGTCTCATTTGTTTCGCAGGAAGTGCTATTTGCTTGTAATTATTAATACTAAATCATCTTAAAACAGTTTAGCTTGTCCTTCCCTTCAAGTTTCCCTCTCCCTCAATTTTACTTTGTAACTGCATTATTTAAGTCTACAGATTTTTGAATGAAAGACTATATGCAAAATAAGCACCCAATCCTGCTCCCACGGAACTCCCTGGGAGCTCTGACCTAAGGTTGGGTCTATCCAGGAAATGCTTGTTTCGTTACGTAGGGACCTATCATACACAGCACTGAATTCCCTTAACTGCCATTGAAGTCAATGGATTAACCCAATATTGATTATTTAAAGCCCATCATTCAAACTGCTGAGCATCCTCAGCTCCTTCTGATGTGCAAAATCGAGCCCTTTCTAAGATTAAATTAATAGGTTGATCACAAAGCTCTTTTCAGGCTTTATAATCATCTAGTCAAGCCTCCTGAATAACACAGGCCATAGGACTTCCCTGAATTAATTCCTGTTTGAACTAGAGCCCAGATCTTAGAAAGACATCTAATCGTGATTTAAAAATTGCCAGTGACTGAGAATCCACTACAACCCTTCATAAATTGTTCCAAAGTTAAATTACTCTCATCATTAAAAGTTTACACCTTATTTCCAGCCTGAATTTCTCTAGCTGCAATTTCCAGCCTTTGGACCTTGTTATATCTTGGTATTCTAGACCAAAGATCCTGTTATTACATTTCTGTTTCCTGTTTAGACTGATCAAGTCACCCCTTAATTTTCTCTTCGTTAAGCTAAGCAAATTGAGCTCCTTGAGTCTTCTTAGGCATGTTTTCTAAACCTTTAATCATTCCTGTGGCTCTTGTCTCCACCCTCTCCAATTTACAGCCACAAGGGTAATTAATGACAGTCTGGGGCAAGATAGAGTGCAACTATCAGTTGCACAAAGACATAGTAAAGAAAATGGAAAACAAACCTGACTAGCTGTTGGTCGCTTTTTGGGGTCCCATTGTAGCATGTCTCGCATGAGCTGAACTGCCTCACTGCCAGCATTAGGAATTAGGGTCTTTAGGTTGTTAGGTACACACTGGGGCCAGCGAAAATTCATGGTACCTGCAAGTTGGTAGCCTTCAGGCCAGTCATTCTGAAAGAATCAGTATTCTGATCACTGAAAAACCCAACCATAAAGAGCTCTGATGTCTAAGTACCAATACTGTTCACTTTCAGCACCTCTCATCAACCATCTTAGAGTTCTTTACAGGCTTAATTAATTAACCTCAAAGCACTGGTGTGACAATTTTTTTTTTTTTTTTTTAAGACATCAGGAAACCTGCCATACAGGAGCACGCACCAAGTCAATGGCAGAAATGGGAGCAGAAGAGACTGTCCATCCCGTTTGTTCTGGCCACTGAACCAGAACAGACTTGTGCACCCAACTGTAAATGAGACTTTAATTCCATAGAAAGGGCCTAAGGACATTAGAAATTTTAAATAATTGTTATCTGATAAAATTCTTCCTTTCTGGACAGGTCTCTTCTAATGTCACAATTTTCAAGGATACAATTTTTAACTGTTGACCTCACAGATAATACAATTATTTCACCTTCGAGATCAGTACTGGACTATGGCAACAACAAGTATGAAGAGGATAAAGTGACATTCTAGCTTATATCCTAGGCCAGGGATGAGCAAACTTTTTGGCCTAAGGGCCACATTGGAGAATAGAAATTGTATGGCAGGCCATGAATGCTCACAAAAGTGGGGTTAGGGTGTGGGAAGAGGTGAGGGCTTTGGGATGGGGCTGGGGATGAGGCATTTGGGTTGTAGAAGGATGCTCTGGGCTGCAACTGAGGGATTCGGATGGCGGAAGGGGGGGGGGGGAAATCAGGGGTGCAGGTTCCAGCTGGGAGTGCGGGCTCTGGGGTGGGGCTGGGGATGAGAGGTTTGGGGTGCAGGAGGGTGCTCTGTGCTAGGATTGAGGGATTTGGAGATTGGGAGGGGGATCAGGGCGGGGGGGGGAAAAAAGAGGCTCAGGGATGCAGGCTCCGAGCGGCGCTTACCTCAAGCAGTGGCACATCCCTACTCTGGCTCCTACACGTGGAGTGGCCCCCAACCCTCAGAGCGAGGCCATGCTGCAGCTTCTGGGAGCCATGTGGTGCGGCCCCCGAGCCGGCACCCTGGCTGGAGCTCGCGGATCGGCTTAAAATGGCTTGCGGGCCGTAGTTTACCCACCCCTGTCCTAGGCATAGTATCATTGATGCACTAAACAATACACATTGAAGATGTGGATCTCACTTAGCTACCTTTTTCGGTGTCCCCAGTACTTGGCAAATCTTGAATATAGTATCTATTTCACTGGCACCAGGGAAGAGAGGCCTTAATGTGTAAACCTCTGCCATTATACAGCCGACAGCCCAGATATCAATGGGAGAGCTATAACTGGTGGACCTCAGAAGAACTTCAGGAGCCCTATACCTATAAAAACAACAGTTTATAGCATTCACAAATCAAACAAGTACTGCATAACATGGTTACCTCAAGTGGGCCAGCCCGTGATTTTTCATTCTCTGCCTTGCTGGAGACAGAAAGCATCCTTTAAAGGATTCCCAGCAACCCCCACCCAATGCACAAGACTGTATCTTTTTTAGAGTCAGGGTTTGAAGTCACACAATATTCCCAGAATGCCCCGTCACATCCTTCCATTATTTCTTAGACAATGCACATCATGAAGCACTTTAAGAGCTGAAGGCCCAAACCTGTGAGGTAATGCTCAGCACTCCTACTCCCACAAAGTCAATGAGAGTAGAGAGGGCCAAGCACTTTGCAGAATGGGGCCCTATGCACAAAGTACAGATTTATTCTCAGCAACTGAAGTTGTGTGGCAATTTTCCTCCCACTTTCATTGCTTTTTATAAAGTTGATTTTCAGTGAGAACACACAAAAAAAAAAAATGTGGACTTAACACAAGCTATGCTGAAGATTTTGGTCATCACTGACAAGGTCCTAACCCTGCTTATCAGGAAAAAAACCCACTGTTCCCGCCTATGAATCTTTGTCTCAGATTCAAATTTATTTCAAAGTTCAGAGATGTGTTCGGCCAACTCCTCTTTGCTGAAGCAAGATATGCGGTTTTGCCTCAGCCACCCACATAGGCTGATGAAGGAAGCTGACAAAGTATGGATGCTTTTGGTTTAAGATTAGAAGGATGAGTGGGGGTCATCTGTTAGTATTAGGTGGGCAGACGGCAGGAATCATTGATTAAACTGGGTTCTTTTGTCTTCCTTTTCCCTGCTTGCTTTTATAGTAACTCTTCTCTCCCCTACCCCCATGCTAGTTCTCAGTGCCCAACCAGAACAGCACTACTAATGCTGTAACAGCCTTTTCAGTTGCTCTATAGTGATTGTGGTGGCCTCTGACCACTGCTGGTTCTGGAGACTATTCTTCATATTCACAGTAGGTTAAGCAGTATCTATTCATTTCAGCTATGCTACTGCCATTTGTCTGTACATCCATTGTCTTACACATTTTGAAGCCTTTTAATTATGCTAAATTAAAAATGGGATGCACTGCTTTTATAGACCAACAATGACATTATCCTTAGCTTATGTTAAAGTTTTGTCTTATCTAAAGGCATGACTTCTAGACATGTAATTTCATAAAACATAGCCAAACATTTACATTGCATTTACCATCTTGTAGATACATAGTCTGTATAAGGAGGCCTAGATCGGATTTCTCGGGCTAAGCCAAAGTCCGCTATTTTCACAAGTTCTGGTCCCATGCAAAGGAGGTTTTCAGGTTTCAAGTCTCTGTGAAAGAACCCTGCAATTCAAATTAAACATCAGTCTACAGTGCAGTTTTACACCCATTTGTAGCCTTTATTTTTTCCTACCTAGATTTCTTCACTTCAGTTGCCACTATTGCAGGTCCAACAGCAGGTCACAACTGTCTAAAATAATCTTAACCGTGCTAGTCTACATATTTTAGTCAGCCCATGAGGGTAAGTACACAGATGTTGAGATTTTCAAAGCAGTGTAGCCAGCTCCCTGCCCATCTTCTTTTAATGTTAATGGAAGATGTGCAATTTTAATATTAGTTTTATTTTGTTTTAATAGGTGAGCACCTAAATAGCAAAATCTCCCCCTAGTTTAATTTAAGCAAAATTCTGTGGGGAAAAAAAAAGAATTATTCTTTATATTTCAGTTCCTTCCATCTAAGCATCTCTAAACACTTTACAAAAGTTTGTCTTCCCAGCCATGGTGGAAAGCGGCAGGGGCACTTGAGCTACACTGGATACAAATGAGGGTGTTGCTAGAAAAGTGCTCACCATAAGGAGTCTTTCACTATAGAATTTGCTTCCCTTCTTGCTCTGCCAAAGCCTAGATTTCTTAAACTTCTAGGCATGCTGGAAAGCCTGTCTTTTCTTGCAGGCATTAGGGGACAGGGTGTGTGGGGGGTCATCTCAGAGATGGTGTGACTGGAGGTTGAAGGAGGATTTAGGCAGGATTTTTGTGTTATGGTTGGATGGAATGGCTTAGGAGACAGTCTATTCACTGGCAAACTTGTAGCTAGAACAACTGATTAAAGTTCACTATTGAAAATTTTGGTTTGTGGGTTTTAAGTTTTGGAAGATGCTTAGGGATCTGAGTAAGCACCAAAGAAACTGAAAAAAGAAAATCAATATACTTGTTTTACTGTGCTATAAAAATATCAAGTATGTGTGTGTTTTACAGTTAGTGAAAACAGAGACAGAGTTTGTGACTTGTTTCTCTGTTGCAGAAATAAAAAGAGAGCCCAGGTCTCAGGACTTGCAGTCTTATGCTATTAGCCACAAGACCATATTGTCTCTGTTGTGGCAAAATCTTCCAACTCTTCCTTGTGACTGTGATTCACAACATCTTGGTAGAAATCATTTACAATCCAGAGTGCAGGAGATCAGCGTAACAATACAGTGGTTTGTCCAGGACTGATTAGTTACATTGTGTACAGCAAGAATATGCAGGACAGAGATACAAAACATCCTGAATGCTTGTGCTTTCTTTGCCAGGGTGTACCAGTGAGGACTTAAGAGATCAGTCCACAGCTCATTTTACATTAACGTTTTAAAAGATTTGATTTTCTGTGGTTGTAACAGGCAGAGATTTCTTGTTCCCTTTGAGTATGTCTAAGGCCAGGGGTGGGCAAACTACGGCCTGCGGGACCATCCTGCCTGGTCCCTGAGCTCCTGGCCCAGGAGGCTAGCCCCTGGCCCCTCCCCTGCAGCCTCAGCTCGCTTGCTCTGGGCAGCGGGGCTGTGCGCTCCTGGGGCAGCGCAGCTGCGGAGCCCGCCCTGACCCGGTGCTCTGTACTGGTGGCGGCAGCGGTGGCGTGGCCCGACTCCAGCCGGGCGGCACGGCTGTAATGCCACCAGGCATCGGTGCTCCAGGCAGCGAGGTAAGGGGGGCAGGGAGTGGGGTGGGGGGTTGGATAGAGGGCATGGGAGTTTGGGGTCGAGTTCAGGGGGTGGGGGTGTGGATGCTGGTTGGGGGGGGGGGAAAACGGGGTTGAATGGGGCAGGGGTCCCTGGCGGGCCTTCAGGAATGAGAGGTGGTTGGATGGGGTGGTGGGGATCCGGGGGCAGTCAGGGGACAGGGAGGGGGGGGGTGTGGATGGGGCGGGGGTCCCAGAGGGGCGGTCAGGGAACGGGGGGGGGACAGATAGGAGGTGGGGGCCGGGCCACGACCCCCTCCCCTAACCGGCCCTCCAAAAAATTTAAAAAACCCGATGCGGCCCAAAGGCCAAAAAAAAAAAAAAAAAAAGGGGGCGGGCAAACGTCTTAGGCCTACTAATGTGAATGGAGGAGAATAAAGCCATTAGCAGGAACACATCTTATAAAAAGTAAAATCTAAGCATGTTAGGTAATTTTCAGATTCCAAGGCCAGAAGGGACCATTGTGATCATCTAGTCTGACCTCCTGTAGAACATAAGCCAGAGAACTTCTCCAAAGTAGTTCCTAGAGTATATCCTAGCATTCCTAGAGATGGGGGGGGGGGGGGGGGCGCGGGAGAATTGTTCTCTTGCCACAGAGGCAGGACAAGAGGCAATGGGTTCAAACAACAACACAGCAGATTTAGATGAAATCTGAGGAAAAACTTTCCAACTGTAAGAACAGTTGGACAATAGAGCAAATTGCCTCGGGAAGTCATGGAAGCTTCTTCACCGGAGGTTTTCAACAGGAATCTGGATTGCCATCAGTCTTGGATGATCCTGCATCTTGGCAGGGGTTTACACTAGTCAACCCTCAAGGTCCCTTCTAACCCTATGGTTCTATGATCTTTTTAAATCAAGATTGGATATTTTTCTAAAATGGTCAGTGATGGAGCATCTACCCTTTGTAACTTGTTCCAATGGTTAATTATTCTCACCTTTAAATTGTATGCTTTATTTCCAGTCTGAATTCTAGCTTCAAATTCCAGCCATTGGATTGTGTTATGTTTCTCTGCTCAATTGACGAGCCCATTATTAAATATTTTGTTCCCCATACAGATAGACTGTACTCAATTCATGCCTTAACCGTCTCTTGAGCTAAATAGATTGAGCTCAGCACTATAAACCATGTTTTCTAATCCTTTTATCATTTTTGTGGTTCTTCTCAGAACCTTCTCCAACTTATCGACACCCTTCTTGAATTGTGGACACCAGAACCGGACATCGTTTTCTAGCAGCGGTTACATCAGTGACCAGTACAGAAGTAAAATAACCCTTTACTCCTACTTGAGATTCCCCTGTTTATGCATCCCAGGCCTGCCTTAGCAGTTTCGGTCACAACAACACACTGGGAGTTCATGTTCAGCTGATTATCCACTATGATCCCCAAATCTTTGTCAGAGTCACTTCTTCCCAGGTTAGAATCCCCCCTCCTGTAAGTATGGCCTACATTCTTTGCTCCTAAAGGTGTACATTTATGTTTAGCCATATTAAAATGCATATTGTTTGCTTAAGACCAGTTTATCAAGTGATCCAGATCACGCTGAATCAGTGACCAATCCTTCCCATAGTATTCTTGCCGCCAAGTTAAAGAAGTATGGGCTGGATGAATGGACTGTAAGGTGGATCGAAAGCTGGCTAGATTGTCGGGCTCAACGGGTAGTGATAAATGGCTCCATGTCTAGTTGGCAGCCGGTTTCAAGTGGCGTGCCTCAAGGGTCGGTCCTGGGGCCGGTTTTGTTTAATATCTTTATTAATGATCTGGAGGATGGTGTGGACTGCACTCTCAGCAAGTTTGCAGATGACATTAAACTGGGAGGCGTGGTAGATAAGCTGGAGGGTAGGGATCAGATACAGAGGGACCTAGACAAATTGGAGGATTGGGCCAAAAGAAACCTGATGAGGTTCAACAAGGACAAGTGCAGAGTCCTGCACTTAGGACGGAAGAATCCTATGCACTGCTACAGACTAGGGACTGAATGGCTAGGTAGCAGTTCTGCAGAAAAGGACCTAGGGGTCACAGTGGACGAGAAGCTGGATATGAGTCAACAGTGTGCTCTTGTTGCCAAGAAGGCTAATGGCATTTTGGGCTGTATAAGTAGGGGAATTGCCAGCAGATCGAGGGACGTGATCGTTCCCCTTTATGCGACACTGGTGAGGCCTCATCTGGAGTACTGTGTCCAGTTTTGGGCCCCACACTACAAGAAGGATGTGGAAATATTGGAAAGAGTCCAGCAGAGGGCAACAAAAATGATTAGGGGTCTGGAGCACATGACTTATGAGGAGAGGCTGAGGGAACTGGGATTGTTTAGTCTCCAGAAGAGAAGAATGAGGGGGGAATTTGATAGCTGCTTTCAACTACCTGGGGGGGGGGGTTCCAAAGAGGATGGAGCTCGGCTGTTCTCAGTGGTGGCAGATGACAGAACAAGGAGCAATGGTTTCAAGTTGCAGTGGGGGAGGTCTAGGTTGGATATTAGGAAACACTGTTTCACTAGGAGGGTGGTGAAGCACTGGAATGCTTTACCTAGGGAGGTGGTGGAATCTCCTTCCTTGGAGGTTTTTAAGGCCCGGCTTGACAAAGGCCTGGCTGGGATGATTTAGTTGGGAATTGGTCCTGCTTTGAGCAGGGAGGTGGACTAGATGACCTCCTGAGGTCCCTTCCAACTCTGATATTCTATGATTATTTACCACTCTCCCAATTTTTGGATCATCTGTAAACTTTATCTGTGATGATTTTGTGTTTTCTTCCACTGTAAGGTTCCTGTAAGCCCACCACCCCCAGAGCTCCACTGACGGTGTTCTGTCTATGGAGGGTTTGCAGGATTGGAACCCAATGTTGTAATTTTAATATACTTACAAGACAGTATTGCAATGCATGGGGAACATTAAGAGCAAACTCTAAATTTAAAAGAAATAATTGCTTGATTCAAACATTGGTCTTGTTTTTGTTGGCTGGCCAACAAAGTCAGTTCTTATTGTTATCAGACTATCAAAGCTATTTATCACAGGGATATTTTACCATAAGTGTAATAATGTATTAATACATTTCACACATATATACATATACCCCCCCCCCCCCCCCATAATTTAAGTCATGAGAAGTGCCAAGTTATAAACTCTGGAGGTAGAAACCCTCATTTGTCCAGAAAACAGGTACAGCACAGCTAGCACCAGTGCAAATCTTATCACACTGTCCCACCAAGATGCCTTAGCCCTCACCTGAAATGACTGCCTGGAGAGGCTTTAGTCTCCATGCCCAATCTTTGGGGTCTTTTCTGGGATGGTCAACAAGGATGCCCATTAGTGCCAGTTGTGCTGGTAGTTTTGTGATGTGGAATCTTATTCATTAGGAACTGGATAAGCTGCCAGATTAGTTGAACATCACAGGCTACCAAGCAGATAATTATTTGTGGTCACTGGCAACCTTGCCCAACTTGGAATCAGTGACCTGAAAGCGAACAGCCCATCTCCTATGAATAGCCCCCATCACTCCATTTAACAGAGGAATTTTATTATTTAGTTTAAAACTAACACACAGACACTATCTTTCTCCAGTTAAAAATATTTAGAGCCAAAATACAGCCTACCATGTTTATGGATAAATGCAAGCCCTTGCAGGATCTGATACATAATATTCCTAACTGTAGATTCAGGAAACAGTTTGTTTCTGTAGGGTAAAAAGTAAAGAAAAAAGTTACTGATGCAGTGACACAGGGAGTTTATCATTTCTTAGGCACCTACAGGAAAAGGAACAGTTAGAACAGCTAGAAAAGCAGTTGTAAGCAGTGTACTTTTCTTTTCAACAAGAGCTGTGCAGTCTTTATGCTCACTGCCATATCCTGTGGTATTTAAGCTACCTTTGATACCAAATGCTGCAAGTAAAAAAGCTAGTCAATAAATTGAACAACATGATGTAAGACTTAAAACAAAAGAGAATGTCTCAGGCACATCCCACAACACTGCAGGGATTCAGAGAGAGTCCATCTCAGTAGAATGCTTTTCACTGTTCTTTTCCCAATGATCTCACTTCTGCCATATGTGAGATCAGGCATTTTACTTTAAGCTTTACTTGGTATGGGGCTTCTCTTTATGGTCTTTTCTGGCTTCATGAAAGTAACCCTCCCCACTGCTATTAATATCAGAGCAGGGGCAGTTCCCCTTGCAATGGCCTCCAAGAGGATTTGCCAGGGCAGCAGGTTTATGATAGCCCTTGCTATTGAGGAAAGGAAGATCAAGACCCATGGGCTAAGTGATAAGCACCTGCAGCCCCAAGGCATCTCAGTAGGCAGGGCAGTAGCCTTGAAAAGATCAGTGACAGAATTCACTGGAAAGAGCCTACCAGTAGTGAAACGAGAGGCCTGTACATTCTTTAACTTCCTGTACTTGATCCCTCCCTTAAACTCATTCAGCCCATCACATGTTTTAAAAGTGAGGTCAGCAACTAGTCAGACTTCCATTTTAAACTGTAGCGGAATCGAGTTGTCTCTTTTCTCACCCCTCCAATGTGTAAAAATTGACAGTTAGTTTAGGTCTAAAGAAATGATCAGAGTTTAACAGGTTTATGTTTAAAAATTCTTAATCATTTTGCAGGATTTCTACCATGCAATATTTTCTGCACTATAACATTCCCGAATGCACATGTGCAACTCAGTCTCATGCCCTTTTGTTTCCATTAGTATGTAGAATCCATAGATCCTTTCTAAAAAGCATTCTGAGATACATATAGGAATAATTTGTATTCGTGGTGGGGCAGGTCCCCAACCCAGTCAGGAAGAGGATAAGGAGCTCTCGGGGGCACAATCAGCCACAACCCAGCACACCTGTAAGGCCTGCCAACCTTTGAGAGGGGCAGGTCCCTAAAAGGGAGGATCCAAGCGCAGTGCAGGGTGGCAATTTGATGTAAGCTGAGCTAGACCACAGAGCACAGGCTGGTTATCAGCAAAGCTACTGAAAAGCCTCTGAAGAAGCAGAGGGGTCATCTTTGCTTTGCTGTATTCTTTAGAGCCTGGGGTGGTTGAGCTGGCCTACAGACACTCTGTGAAGGGGATCTGGGTTCCCAACCCCCTGAGACTACTCCCCTCATGGAGAACAGCAGTGGACCATTTTGAGGGCAGGAGGATTATTTTGTTTGCCTGTTTCATTTGGATTGCTTTATGCCCCCAGAAGAAGGTGCAGTCTCTAAAATATACAGCTGGAGGACCACCCCCAAACCAGTTCTACAGATATGTCAGCATTCAGGAAAGGACATCAAGAAAATGAATACTTATTTTACAATACTGTCATAGGCTACCCCCTTGGGCCCCTTTCTCTGAGGTACAGAACTTCATACAACAAAGGCCTGAGGTCTAAAACACATTTGTCCACCTGACCATACCTGTGCATGCATAGTGGCCACATGTGCAACCAAAATGTCATTTTAGTTTCTAAATATCCATTTGAGTATGCAGAAATGCCTAGTTTGTGTATGCAATTGCAGTACCTGTACATTCAAAGCGACAAATATGTTCTAGACCTTGGTCTTCAATTTATGAAAGCCTGGCCTATCAGTTGAACTCTACTAAGGACTTGTCCACATTAGGGAGTTTTACACTGGTTTTGCTATACCAATGAAAATTCCTAGTACATCCCTGAACTGCATCCATATGAAGAGGGGCTTGTACCAATGTAACTTGCCTTGCTTTACACTGGTGCAATGTGAGCACACTGGGGGTTTGCATCAGACATAGTTACACTGGTGCAAAAATCCTTGATGTAGCTGGGCCCTTAAATAGAGCAAGGGCCACATTTTCTACTGTAAAATACAACTTTAAACTAAGATTGTGTTTAGAGGCTAAATATAACTGCAACCTTTAAAAGACATGGATGTCAAAGACAGCTAAGAAATGAACTCATTACTGTTACAGTTAAGTTTGTATCAGGAATGTGTTTATGATGTAATTTACATACCTTTCTTTCATCAATTGGTAAAGATTTTCCTTCATGTATTCAAACACAAAATAAAGATGATCATTTTCCCTGATAACTTCTTTCAGTTTTACTATATTGGCATGGTTTAATTTCTTCAAAGACTAGAAGCACAAAATACAAAAGAATGTAACACACTGTTATAAGGAAGGATTCCATTTCACTTACCTTGAAGCCCTTGTTGCACAAGCTAAACTGAAATGCTGTTTAATTGTTTAAGTAGCAGGTTGCTACAGATTTAAAGAGCAGATTTCCTAAGAAAGCAATTGACATATACATTTGCAAGTGCTCTGAGTTATGTGTGCAGGCTGATTTGTGCAAACATATTGGCTTTGACTTGTGCTAAGCTTGCCAGTTAGACACACCCAACTGACTCACTGTTACACATCGGATTGGCTGCGTCTTCTCCCAACACAATTTCTCACTGGAGGATCTTCCACTCTACTTGTGCACCTATGCTGCCAGAAGCCAGATCAGATTTTGGAGTGAACTCAGTCCTTAATTAACCTGTAGGTCTTTTCCCTCTAAAATTTCCCACCTTTTTGATAACCAGTGGTAGAAACAGCATAGACAAATCCTGCTTTAAGCAGGGTTAGAGGAGACGTGATTAAAGTTTTCTACACTTGTGCTCCCACTGACACTATTGCTGTTGGAGCTGCATTATGTGTGTCTCTGGTCTAATTATCCAGAAACAGGACTACCCTGCATGGAAAGGAGTGTATGCACAGATGCTGTTGGTAATGAAGGGCATATAAACCTTAAAATCCATACTGCAATGCTACTCCCAGTTCCTGTTAGAATTCTTGCAGCGCAGCCCTGCCATAGGAACAGCCAGAATTCAGATGGTTATCTTCTCCCTTGGGCGGCTGCTGCTGACTGCAGGTTTGCTGGCAGGAGCCTGCTCCCCACCAGCTACAATCTGGCACCAGTTGTCTACAAATCAATAGTTTTTAGCATTACTACAAAACAGCATGTGATAGTTTTAAGGAAGAATGAGGAAACGGCAAAGCTACCACAAACATACTCCACAGCTCTTACTACAGGGACTGCTAATGAGGCTCTTCTCAGAGCTAGAATGGGTCTATGTTACCTAGAAACACCAGGGAGAACTGTTCTAATGTAAAAGGCCTTGTAAATGCTGGGTTGAAAAGTAACCATCCTTGGAATTAACAAGTACCTTAACCTCTCGAAGATTCATGCATTCCTCCCAAGAGTAGAACTTTCTCTTCATCCTGTGGAAGCAGAGGGGGGAAAAAAGAGAAATAACACAGTCAGTGCCATTACAGTCTGAACTCCATAAGTCTCTGCACCTCAGTTTTCCCTTCTGTCAAAGCACTTTACATCTCTAGATGAAAGGTGCTAGATGGGAGTTAGTATACAAAATACAATGCTGTACAAGAATACCTTTTTTTTTTTTTTTTAAATAGCATTAAGAAAACACCCTACAATTCAAGGTAAGTGACTTTGGTCCCCACACGAAGCCAAAGGAAGTAAGCTGTTTACAAAACAACCAAGCTCTAATAGGTAAATAAGATTCAAAATGTTGAACAAAGTATATTTAAAAAAAATAAAAAACAAAAAAACCCTCCACACTTTTATAACAAGGTCTATTTTTGTTCCTCCTTTCCCTCGCTATTTCCTTCTTTTCTGCACCTTGATTTCTTCTTGTGCCCTCTATGCCTTCCCCCCCGCCCCTTCTATTCCTCAAGGTCTTCACTTTTCAGTGTCCAGGTTTCCCCACGCTTTTTAATTGCCTCCTCCCCAAAAAGATTCTCTCCCCCACTAACTTCACCGAGACCTGTTTTCTTGTCCACTTTGGCCTCTCTCCCCAACCTATTCAACAATATTGCTTCAAACACAGCCAGTTTCATAGAGATGGTTCACTCTTTACTTCCAACCTGTAATAGTATTTACCATGTTACAACTGTGTAAACATAGTGTGTTATGTACCACCTAAGTAAAGCATGCTCATTTCTTTAAAATGCAGTAAATTTCCATAGTAGACAGTGTGTGTGCGCACACAAGAGCTTTGTCACCTCAGTACAGAATCACTAACTGTTACTGCAGGCATTTTTCAACTTGGGGAAAGCACCTTGGCATTTTGATTTAAAATATATATTCCAATTGGCTTGGTTTGTTTTGCAGTGACTGCCTTGTGCCTGAAGATGCCATGCTTTTGGCTATCACTTCTTCCGCTGTGCTGGTTTGTTCCACAGGTTCTGTTTGGCATTATGATGAAGCCTCAAAGGGAAGTAGTTGCTAGCAAGGCTTTGGACAGCAAAAAGCACACTGCACAAGTTGGACGTGGAAACCATGCTACAGCTGTGGTGGCTACAACAATGGTGGACAACAGCTGTCCAACATTGCTTCTAACCCATATAAAGTAATCTATGTTTACACTGTAGTGAAGACAAGACAGTTGTAGTTTTAACCCATATTAGCTGGTTGAGGTAAACCCCTAGGTAGAGCTACCATGTGTCTTCACTAGAATGTAAAATGGGTTAGTTTAACACATATAAATACACCTTTCTTCCCCTAGTGAAAACACAGCTTCAGCAGTCTTTAACATGGCTAGACAAGCACTGTGAAAGCCTCAGGCTGTCTCTATGCTACAACACTTTTTATTTATTTATTAAAGTAGAGGATTGGTCTTCTACAACTGGGGTTCTCAACCTTTTTCTTTCTGAGCCCCCCGCCCCACATGCTATAAAAACTGCAGGGCCCAGCAGGGGCCGGGGGGCCTCAGGGGCAGGGACTTTGGGCATAAGGTATAGTTTGACTTCTATTTCGGGGGGGAGGGCAGAGGCCAGCGGGGCCTGAGCCAGCTATGCATGGTGGGGTCTACAGAGGGATTGCGGCCTCCACCTCCTGATTCACCTCAGGAAGCCACCTAGCCTGTCTGGGTGGGGGAGGAGGGGGGAAAAGGAGAGAAACGCAACCAAAATAAATCATAACTCAAAAGGTGGGGGGCTCAGCACTAAAAGTTTGAAAACAGCATTTGGTGCAGGGACGGGGTAGCTAGGGGTTGTGTGCTGACAGGGAGGGGTGCACTAGGGGCTGTGTGCCAGCCAGGGTTGATTAAAAAACAAACAAACAAAAAAAACACAATGATTTAAAAATAAATAAATACATAAAATCAGATTTTTTTTTATAAAATGCTTTTTGAGGGAAAAAACCTATCTAAAGATAGTTTTAATTAAGATATTTTTGAGCTATAATGTATCTCATCATGGAATAGGGATTACTAATTCTATGATATGAGACAATGTTTAAGAAACGTTTTGTAAATGAGTTCCAATAGTTCATGGATTAGGGACACAATCTTATTGGGGTTCCAGGGGCTTCTGTACAGATTAACCTAAATAATCTTTCTATCTACCCAGTGGGACTCAGTGCTCAGTCTAGAAGATACCATCAGAGATGCTTAGTTTTGAAGTTCTCAAACTGTGGATTTGGTGTCTCCAGAGATGACATGCTTGTTAACAGCAAAAATGTTTTTAAATATTTATTTATTTATTTATTTAGAGGTGAGAAACAACAGACCTCAACCCTATTGTCCCTCTGCAAATTTATGTACACAGAGTCAATCCCTTACCTCTCTCTAAAAGTGCAAAGTTTCAAAAAGTTCAATGAATAAAAGATTTTTGGGAGCGGAATAGATCTGGACAAGGAGAAGTCTGGAGATAAATGCGAGAAGGGAGGGACAGGCAGTAGAAACAAAAGTGAAACTGTTTGAACAGCATATTCCAGAAGTCTTGAGGTCTTTCTGAGAGTAGCCTTCATTGATTTGAGATCTACCATGCCATTCTCTCACTAGAAGGGAAAAACAATAATGGCAGCAGGCTGTAAAAGAGACCCAGTTTGGGAATAAGAACCATTCAAGAAATATATGTTTGCTGATGATGTTTTAAAGAAAGTCACACCAGTGAACTGGTGGAAGTCACTTAAGCACTTGGATTCAGAGACTGTTGAAGTGATAATCTACTTTTAATAGCAGTAGCTTCTTCTGCCGGTGCAGAAAGAATATTTTCTTCCTTTGGACTAATTCACTCCAGTTTGAGAAATCGTTTGGGACCTGAAAAAGCAGGAAAAGCTTTTTTCTTTTCCAGAATATGAACAAACAGGAAAATGAAGGTGAAGACGACTGAGTTAGCTGCAGAAGCCAATATTTTAAGTTTCTCATGTTGACCTGGCTGGCATAGTCTATTTAATTTTTTTAAAATATTTCATTTAACTATTAGTTAAAAACAATTTTAACAAAAACAAACCTGGTTTTAAAAAACTGGAATGTTTAACTAAATTAAATTCATATGCTTGTTTTGTTAAAATATTATATGTTTGCTGTTGAAGAAAAAAAATCCAGAATACATAACGTTGTTTTAGTTAAAACAAACAATTTAAATGTCTGTCTGGTGATGTTCTCCTCCTAATACAGCATGGCAAGAAAATCCTCCAAATATTTATGATTAACCTGTTGAGCAGATATATATATGAAGTCATTGGGAGGTGAACTATCCAATTCAATTGCCTTTGGTAAATGAAATAACCAACCAATCATTTATTTTCTGATATAGCTGTAAAACTAATCTGAAAAGTTTTCAAAATAAATCATTTAAAAAAAATGTATAGTGTGTACCTTCTAAAAATGAAACCTACATCTATCTCCGAGTTGTGAAGAATGTGTGTGTTAAGATTATAACAACCAACAAGAATGAACTTTTATGTAGAAATCCATGATTAAATCGAGTCTTCCTGAGTAGTGATTTAAATCATGATTTAAATCCATTTGATGTAAATCAAATCCACCCTGGTGCCAGGAGGGCTCCCCTGCGGTCCTGGTTCCCGGAGAGCTCTGACAGCCAGAGACCCAGGTCCCCCCACCCAGGCGGCTCTTACCGGCTGCCTCTGCATGAGCAAAGGGGGCTGGGAGCTGAAGGAGCAGCTTCAACCTCAGGCACCAGGAGACAAAAGAACTCTGTGACTACCTACTCCATGGGACCAGCCAGAGCAGCAGCCGCCCCGCACTCCCTGGCTCCAGCTTCCCTTCTCTGACCTGGTCAGGGGATGGGAAGAGAAGGCGGAGATGAGAGGGGGGTGCAGTTCGTGGGGCAACACCCTCCATGCCTCCCAACTCTGCCCAGGGACTCAGCTTCTGCCCCATGGGGAGCACCAGGGCTCAGGGCTCCAGGATTCAGACCCGCTGCTCCCAGCTTCAGCCCTACGGGGGGCCCCAGGGATCAGGGCTTCAGCCCCACAGGGCATGCTGGGGCTCAAGCTCTGGGTTTCAGCCGCAGGGCCCCACAGCCCTCTTGAAAGGGCTCACAGACCCCCAGTTGAGAATTGCTGTTCTACAAGCAACAAAACATCTGACCCAGAACCAGAAACCTGCTCTGCACAAACTCTCAAAGTCAATAGGAGCTTTGTGAACACGGGGCCAATTTCTGCCCTCAGTTACCAGACTTACACCAGTGTGTCAATATAGAATAACTCCATTGTCAAAAAAACAGTTACTTCACGGTTATACCAAGAATTTGGCGCAGTGAGTCTATATGATTTGGATCATTCTGCTATGGAAACAGTAAGAAATGCTTTCCACATGAATAGTCTTGACACCCAAGGAGCAACAATAAGGGCTAATGTTCAGGACAGAATGTTTCCATCTGTTACAGAGAGAACACACTTAACTCTTGAAACAGGAAACAAAGCATTTATGGTATTGGGAGGTGGGGGGCGGGGTTTGAGGTAAATTCATTTGAGTCTTATCCTTTCAAGGGTTTGTGTACACCTGACTTTGCCAATTCACCTGAGGAAATGAAGGCTTGACTTACACTTAAAAGTTAGGTTGACTTAGCTACTTTGGTTGGGTGTATGAAAAATATACACCCGACTGACATAGCTATGCCAACCTAACCCCCTAGTGTAGACACAGCTATGTCGAGGGCAGAATACATCCACTGGCATAGCTACCATTGTTCAGGGAGGTGGTATTCCTACACTGAGGGCATAAACCCTACCGTCAGTATAGGCAGTGTCAACATTAAGGAATTATACTGGATAGTACTCCAACATAGTTATGCCACTGTAGTCTCCGTAGTGTAGACATACATTAGTAAAGACTAGTTTTGACTGGCAGAAACATTTTGGGAGTGTCCACAAGTGCCATTTCACTCCACATAGAAAATGTCATCTATTAGAAAACCGTGCGTAAACATCCCTTCAAATACCTGATTTAAATCACAAGATAATCTTTTTGCCTGTATCTATTCCCATGACAGATTTGCAGTAGTAACTCTGCCTTTCGCTAGCATGAATCTTTGCTCACAATCCCTGCAATAGCCGTGAGAATACACAGCTGACCTGCTATGCTACTGTAGTGCTGTAGCGTAGACATTTCCTATGGCAATGGAAGGGTGTTTTCCCATCATTCTAGGTAATCCACCTCGCTGAGCAGTGGTAGCTAGACTGGTGGAAACATTCTTTCGTCATCCTAGCTGCATCTACACCAAGGGTTAGGTTGGCATACCTCTGGCACTCAGGGGTGTGGATTTTACACACTCAGAAGCAACGCAGCTACGTCAATTTACATTTTATGTGTAGATCAGGCCTTAGACAAGTGGGCCATTTAAAAACGCACTAAAAGTGATCTCTGAAGCCGTTAAGTGAGACACTGGAAATTAAATAGGCCTCAAACAATTTGGGTGAAATGATGAGGCCTGTGTATTACAATGGGACATAAGGAACAGACAAAGGTGTGACGTAATCAGTTCACTCCTCAAGACAACTGTCACTGGGTGATTAGACCATTCATTTTATGTTCCATATTTAGTGGCTGAGAATTAAGATGCAGAGTTGTATATTCTCAGACCTTGTTACAAAACCAATTGTATATACTGAACACATGATGTACATTAGTTGGCTACGTACCAGTGTAATACTATTACATCAAGGAATAATAAAGTGACTCACTTTTTAATGGCAATTAGCTCCCCAGAGTCAATGCTTCTCCCTAGGAGGACGGAGCCATACGTCCCATCGCCAAGTTGTTTGATAGTAGTGTATCTATTCATGATGTGGATCCTTTGGCTGCAAATTCATTTCAGTCCTTAGTAAATGCTTCCCTGCAGCTGACGTGTTTCTCCTCTGAGTGTAACCAGTTCTTTCTGTGGCAGCATAAATACAGAGTACTCAGGACTGCATGAATAGCCACAAGAGTCATGTTTTCAAGGCTCAGCCTCTGGTCTGAAATACAGAACACAATCCAGTGGATTTGGATTATTTGCATTTTTCAAAGTTGTCTTGTTTGCAGCCTCCTTTCTTCCCAAAGACATTCAGGAGCACAAACAGGCTTTTTTCCTGGTTGTCCAAAACTAAAGAGCCAGATTAGGTCTGGCCTTAAATAGGCATGTGCACAAGGAGACCTCCCACTCCTTTACACCCTCCCATTCCAGAAGCCAGCCGCAATTGCAGGGCCTGTAATTAGCATCAGACGTGATGGCAACTCCAATGGGTAGCAATAAGCAACACTACAGTTACCAAAAGCACAGAATGAGTTCTCATGGCCTGGAAATAGCAGCCCCAGCAAGGGAACGGAGCATCTCTAATTAGGTGGCAGGGGATTGGTTTTAGCAAAATTATCTAGCAAATGGATCGGTAACACAGGTCATATTGCAGTCAGTGCAGAGCTCTGACAAACCACCTTTCCTAACTTTCCAAGATGTCCCTCTGCACGAGGGGTAGAGTCATACATATCCTTTAAAGGGAAAGGATACTCAAGACAGACAAGACCACATTTATATCAGGGTTGTTACCCCAGGAATAAGTTTGGCTCTAGGAATACTTTATATACCCAAATTACCTACCAAACCCATCACCCTGACACAGTGCAAATAAAAGAATAATAGAAAATAAAGATGAATAGTTTTTATTAGCTTCTCTAGTCCAACCCCTGCCAATGATTCCTATGCTTAAATCAACTTACTTACAAAAAGGAAGAAAATGTGACCTATACTATGTAAATTAGTCATACCCTTGGAATTAAGCTAAATAGTGGGAACAAGAATCACATCTGCAAGCTTGTCTGTGTTATGGTCAGTTCCACGCCTTCTTACTCCTCTTATTAAGAACTTAATATCATCTCTGAGCAGAAGAACAGTGGCTTTTGCCTTTGTAAGCGGTGTGTGTAGTCTGAATTACATGTCAACAGATTTGCTGCAGTATCCTTATGTCCATACATGCTCCCTGTGCTGCCTTAACTGGGAAAACAGATGATGTTTTAGTGATGGAGAGAGCTGCAAATAAATCTCCTGCATCCTCTTTTCCCAATAACAGGACAGGTTGCCCAACCGCTGTCAATGTCACCAGTACATAAAGATATACTCTTGCAATGATGCTGGCATCAACAGCAGTGTGTTACAATAAGTTGGGATGGTCCAACTGAATTAAGATGTTAGCAATTTTTTCCCTTTTTCTTAGCATTTAAGCACTGCCTGAAATAGGCTGCTTCTCCATCCCACTGGGATCTGTAAACCTAATGCACTGATGTGGGAAAGAAATCTGTTAATGTCAAAACAGCTTTTGTCAGTTTATGTATCAGGTACAGAGGAAACAATCACTCTCCCTACCTAGAAGGCACTTATACTCCACGATTCATCAGAATTTGCCTCAAAATCCACACTTTGCTGAACAATTGTGCTGCATCAAAGCTTCCCTTAAACTTTTTTTAACCTTGAAATGGAAACTAAATACAAACAATGCAGACGGGCTGCACAGCTGGAACCAATGTTTCTGAGAGGTGTGAACTGCCCATTCATCCCAATAGACTACTAACTGAAACCTGAAGATAAGTAATTTAAATGTCAGCAGAGTATTTCACGCTATAATTTTAGAAGAAATATCCAGTAAATATATATAGCTCACAGTCCCAGCCTCCCTCAAAGGTTGGAAGTGTAAGATATATTTAAAACAAAATAAAAAGAGGGGCTACTGTACTGATTGTATTATTCATTTTTAGGTTTACATTAAACAGATTCATAGATTCTAGGACTGGAAGGGACCTCGAGAGGTCATCGAGTCCAGTCCCCTGCCCGCATGGCAGGACCAAATACTGTCTAGACCATCCCTGATAGACATTTATCTAACCCACTCTTAAATATCTCCAGAGATGGAGATTCCACAACCTCCCTAGGCAATTTATTCCAGTGTTTAACCACCCTGACAGTTAGGAACTTTTTCCTAATGTCCAACCTAGACCTCCCTTGCTGCAGTTTAAGCCCATTGCTTCTTGTTCTATCCTCAGAGGCTAAGGTGAACAAGTTTTCTCCCTCCTCCTTATGACACCCTTTTAGATACCTGAAAACTGCTATCATGTCCCCTCTCAGTCTTCTCTTTTCCAGACTAAACAAACCCAATTCTTTCAGCCTTCCTTCATAGGTCATGTTCTCAAGACCTTTAATCATTCTTGTTGCTCTTCTCTGGACCCTTTCCAATTTCTCCACATCTTCCTTGAAATGCGGTGCCCAGAACTGGACACAATACTCCAGCTGAGGCCTAACCAGAGCAGAGTAGAGCGGAAGAATGACTTCTCGTGTCTTGCTCACAACACACCTGTTAATACATCCCAGAATCACGTTTGCTTTTTTTGCAACAGCATCACACTGTTGACTCATATTTAGCTTGTGGTCCACTATAACCCCTAGATCCCTTTCTGCCGTACTCCTTCCTAGACAGTCTCTTCCCATTCTGTATGTGTGAAACTGATTTTTTCTTCCTAAGTGGAGCACTTTGCATTTGTCTCTGTTAAACTTCATCCTGTTTAACTCAGACCATTTCTCCAATTTGTCCAGATCATTTTGAATTATGACCCTGTCCTCCAAAGCAGTTGCAATCCCTCCCAGTTTGGTATCATCCGCAAACTTAATAATCGTACTTTCTATACAAATATCTAAGTCGTTAATAAAGATATTGAACAGAGCCGGTCCCAAAACAGACCACTGCGGAACCCCACTCGTTATGCCTTTCCAGCAGGATTGGGAACCATTAATAACAACTCTCTGAGTACAGTTATCCAGCCAGTTATGCACCCACCTTATAGTAGCCCCATCTAAATTGTATTTGCCTAGTTTGTCGATAAGAATATCATGCGAGACCGTATCAAATGCCTTACTAAAGTCTAGGTATACCACATCCACAGCTTCTCCCTTATCCACAAGACTCGTTATCCTATCGAAGAAAGCTATCAGATTGGTTTGACATGATTTGTTCTTTACAAATCCATGCTGGCTGTTCCCTATCACCTTACCACCTTCCAAGTGTTTGCAGATGATTTCCTTAATTACTTGCTCCATTATCTTCCCTGGCACAGAAGTTAAACTAACTGGTCTGTAGTTTCCTGCGTTGTTTTTATTTCCCTTTTTATAGATGGGCACTATATTTGCCCTTTTCCAGTCTTCTGGAATCTCTCCCGTCTCCCATGATTTTCCAAAGATAATAGCTAGAGGCTCAGATACCTCCTCTATTAGCTCCTTGAGTATTCTAGGATGCATTTCATCAGGCCCTGGTGACTTGCAGGCATCTAACTTTTCTAAGTGATTTTTAACTTGTTCTTTTTTTATCTGCTAAACCTACCCCCTTCCCATTAGCATTCACTAGGTTAGGCATTCCTTCAGACTTCTCGGTGAAGACCAAAACAAAGAAGTCATTAAGCATCTCTGCCATTTCCAAGTTTCCTGTTACTGTTTCTCCCTCTTCACTAAGCAGTGGGCCTACTCTGTCTTTGGTCTTCCTCTTGCTTCTAATGTATTGATAAAAAGTCTTCTTGTTCCCCTTTATTCCCGTAGCTAGTTTGAGCTCATTTTGTGCCTTTGCCTTTCTAATCTTGCCCCTGCATTCCTGTGTTGTTTGCCTATATTCATCCTTTGTAATCTGTCCTAGTTTCCATTTTTTATATGACTCCTTTTTATTTTTTAGATCATGCAAGATCTCGTGGTTAAGCCAAGGTGGTCTTTTGCCACATTTTCTATCTTTCCTAACCAGCGGAATAGCTTGCTTTTGGGCCCTTAATAGTGTCCCTTTGAAAAACTGCCAACTCTCCTCAGTTGTTTTTCCCCTCAGTCTTGATTCCCATGGGACCTTACCTATCAGCTCTCTGAGCTTACCAAAATCCGCCTTCCTGAAATCCATTGTCTCTATTTTGCTGTTCTCCCTTCTACCCTTCCTTAGAATTGCAAACTCTATGATTTCATGATCACTTTCACCCAAGCTGCCTTCTACTTTCAAATTCTCAACGAGTTCCTCCCAATAAAAAATACTATAGGTTTGTCAGTAATTTAAATGAAGGTGCCATAGAATTCCCAGCCTGCCATACCAGAATACTGCAGAATCAAGGGACATTGTCACAGAATGTAGGTCTGTTATGCTTGACAACTTGCCATGGAACATGCAAGACCTGGTCCATAGCAGCAACAGTTTGGGGAGCTTTGGAGTACCACTTACTTGTTGGCCACTTTATTGGGTAATTGGGTATTCAAGTGTGCAAGTTTTGGCTTAAGTGATTTAAGCCAAGTCTGAGGAGTCAGTGGCAGACCCAGGATTTTAACTCTAACTCCTTGTTCCCAGACCTGTGATCAGACCAGTAGATCAGGTCTCTCAATATCAAATTTAGACAACAAAAATGTGTTTTTCCATCAATGAAAAGGTAATAAATAATAATGGCACAAGAAATGACTTTGTACAATTTTGAACTGAACATGTAAAAACTGGCAAATCTGGCAGACCTGTAGAAGTCTCA
Source organism: Terrapene triunguis (assembly GCF_002925995.2). Taxonomy (NCBI): domain Eukaryota; kingdom Metazoa; phylum Chordata; order Testudines; family Emydidae; genus Terrapene; species Terrapene triunguis. Next base: position 42,520,857 of record NW_020664393.1, on the reverse strand, counting down.
GCAAATACTTTCCTCATGAAAGGGGCACGATGCATTAGTCAGGGTCATAATGCATGATGCATTAGTCTACATAATGGAACAAATATTTAACAACAGACTTCAATTTAGCAGACAAACGTATAACAGGATATGGTAGTTGGAAGCCAAAGCTAGACAAATGCAAACCGGAAATAAGACATACATTTTTAACAGTGAGGGTAATTAACCACTGGAACAATTTTCCATGGGTTATGGTGGATTCTCCACCTCAGGAAAAAAAATTAAATCAAGGTTGGATGTTTTTCTAAAGGATGTGCTCTAGGAATTATTTTGGGGACCTTCTATGGCCTGTGTTATACAGGAGGTCAGACAGATGATCGCAATGATCCCTTCCGGCCTTGGAATCTATGAATCTAAGGCTAGGTCTATGTTACTGGTTCTACAGCAGCACAGCAGCCTGTGCCATTGCAGTGCTGTACCACAGATGCTTTCTACAGTTACAGAAGGGTTTTTTTCCACCTCTCTGAGCAGCAGTAGCTAGGTTGACAGAATAATCTACTCTGGGGGTTAGGTCAGCTTAACTATGGAGCTCAGAAGTGTTATTTCTTCATACTCTGAGGGTTTGTCTCCACTCCGCTGCAGCGATCAATCCACTGGGGGCCGATTTAGCGGGTCTAGTGAAGAGCTGCTAAATCGACTGCCGATCACTCTCCCGTCGACTCCGGTACTCCACTGCAACGAGAAGCGGAAGGTAAGTCGACAGGAGAGTTTCTCCCATCGACCCAGCGTGGTGTAGACACTGCAATAAGTTGATCTAAGGTATGTTGACTCCGGCTACGTTATTCACATAGCTGGAGTTGTGTAACTTAGGCTGACTTAACCCCATAGTGTAGACCTGTCCTGAGTGACGTAGCTAGGTCAACCTAAATTTTAATTGTAGACCAGGCCTAAGAGCCTTGACACAGGGGAAGTGAATACTCCCAGAGAGGGAGGATCATTCAGCAGAACTCATGCTTCCTCTCCTTCGTGCTCCTGCCCCATCTCTTCCTGCAGAGAAGGAAAAGGCTTTTGGGGCCTAAATCACTATCTGACTCCCTTTGCTTTTGTTAGGGCTATGGTGTGGTTGACAGCATCCCCATACACCTCTTGCAATAACTTTCAGTTACATGCCTAATGAGCAAGATTAGTTACAAATTTCAAACTATTTGACTAGAAAATTAAGTGAAAAATACATGTTAAAAATCACACCGCTGTGCACGGAAGTTAATGAGGCTCCACATGACCACAGACGTCCACCCACAGGTTGCTCAATGCGGGATCAGAGCCTGGTTTTGGATTCCAGTTGGAGAGGTTTGGAACCTGAAGTTAACTGGAGTCCTAGGTTCTCTGAACCTTGGAAAAATCTGGCCGTAGGTGTTTCAAGTTCGCTAAACAGGAATTTAAGTACCAAAATTAAGGGATACTTTTGAAATAACTATTTGGACAGAGAGACACCCACACAGAGGCAATGGTCAAGTTGAAAAAAGATGCTGGTTTTGAGTTTTTAAAACTTGACCATACCTACATTACTAATACCAGGTAGGCCTTGTGAACATGAAAATACTGAACCCCATTTAATGAAGTCAATTTCTAAGCTGATTTATCTCAACCAGTACAGTTTTCTTGTTGAAGAGGCCTTAGGTTTTTAAACTTGTTCTACTAATCCTATTTCCTATTCACCATTTATGCTCCGTTTTCACTTTATGGTTCTCTCGGTTTTGATCATGGAGACAGCTTAGCCCCAAATCCTACAGGATGCTCCATGCAGATGGAGTCCTACTGACCTCAATGTGACTTGGCAGTAGTAGCACAAGCATCTGCCTGTGTAGAGCAGCCCTAGTCAGTTTCACTTTTGCTTATAATCTGATTTACTTTCTGGCTGTCATGCAGCAGGTAAAAACTGCAGGAAGTTTTTCTGATGTTGAGAGCGGGGGTTTGAGGTTGGCTTGAAATTTAACAAAATAGTGGTTTTGTTGTAATAATAAATAATAATATAAGAGAGAGACTAGCGATTTTCAGTTTTGTATAAATTTTTTTTAAGTCAAAATCTGTAAATTTTAGGCCTAAATCAAAAGGACAGAGTCCCTTAAAACAACAAACAAAAACTTTATTATTGCACATCACCCTGAAAACAAAGCGTTAATTATTATTTACAGGGCATTGTGAACTGAAATTCAGCCCAACATCTTTTTGTAAACTCAATAAAAATGATTCATTTGAGATTTTATTTGCTTAAATACTTATTCCCCTCTAGTGTTTGAAAGACAAACATTACAGCACTGAGAATCTGAAAGTGAAACTGACTAAAAAACAAATTGAAACTGACTTTATTAATTTTCATTGTCAAAAGTTAAGAGAAATGCAAAACAAACCCCCAACATAAACAGTGACAAGTCAATTTAAAAAATTCTTTCAATTGTGATCTAATTTGTTGTTAAGTAATCTCTGCAAAGAAATCTGTTGGTTTAGAATATATTGTTTTAAGTTAACTGTTTAGCTCTGTATCCGTAAAGCATTTTGAAACATTATACAAACTAGCTTGAAAGAATCTTTTAAGAATGAAAAGCTCCCATTGCCAATTTCATAAGTGTTTAAGTATGAGTCACATCCTCTAAACTCATCTATATGCCTTTTGGCTACCAACAGTAGATAAGCCACAATGCCAAAAACATCCAGCAACTGGTAGGCTCCTCACCCCTACCATCACCCCCACAAGAGGGACAAGAACTGATTCAGAGTGCCATCCTACAAACATGTATGCAGGTGAGTAATCCCACTGAAATCACTGACTTCAATGGCACTACTCACGTAAATTTACCCACATGCACAAGTGTTTGGACGGTCAGGCTGTTAGAAAGAGTAGGGAAATTTTACAAACATGTATGATATTGAGCTGGATTCATGTGATGATGGTATGTATGGATGGATTTCTCTTTTCTGTTTAACATAAATTACTTCTAAAAAAAAAAAACTAAAGCAAACGAGACAGTGCTAATGCCTATGACTGAGTTTCAATGTTATTATTTGTTTTTAAACCCTGCAAGGATGGAGGCAATAGCACAGTTTTTATGAAATTCTGGCTCTCTGTAAAGAAGTTTATCTGAAATCTGATAACTAGCAATAGAGCTAGCAGCATCCTAACTAACAGCACTTTCCGTGAACACGCATGCCATTTATTAGTAAAAATAAAAACTAATTTACCTTTGATGAATCCAGCCCATTGTATGGTAATCACTCGGTATTACGCAACTCTAGCAAAAGAATAATTAAACTCCATTATAAGAGTTTTCTGTACTGTTGTCTATACAGAGAACAAATTTAACATTTGCCTTATGATTTGCGTACGAACAGTCTTAAACTATCATTTTCAAAGCAAAAACAAAAGACGATTTGTATTAATTTAACTAGTCATATTTGTAGGCCACGCGGTATGTTCCCCATAGAATAATTTTCATATACACTTACATAAATGAAGTCATACTAAATCAAAACACCATCTGAAAATTACATGATAAATGGTTGCTACTAAACAAGAATTTAGTATCTTGAAGTCCCTCCCATGCAGGCCTAGTCAGAAAACTTTCATGTACAGCTCTATTTTAAATGTCACAAGAAAAGGCCTAAAATCATTGTGTAGGGAGTGGGGGGTAGACAAATGATGTTAAACACAATGTAAACACCAATCCAAAGCAGCTGATATTCTCCTTTTAAACCCAGCTATTAGAATCAGGGCAAGATCCACACGACTGTGGTCAGAAAAACAGAGGATTAACCTGATTCTCGGGCACCTCCAAATCTGTCATCATGTCTAGGGACATTTATGTTACAACCTACTAATAATACTGCTCTAAAAGACAATTTGTAATTGCTCGTAGAGCCCTTAAAAGGGATTTCCAGCAATTTGAAAGTAATAGAATAGCTGTTAAGAGGAGCAGTCAGACAGTTTGTACAACATGCTGTCTACATCTAGGAGAAAACTGCACTAGTAAATCACAACATACACAGTACAAACCCAGCTACAAGAAACCATGCGGCAAGTCCATCTGAGGGAAGCCAGGGCTGATCTAGCTGCCAGAGGATCATTGCACTGAGGCCGAGAAGAAAAGAAAAGGAGTTTTCCGCTCACCAACCAGGAGAAAAACAAACAAAAGCAATGTGGCTACTAATCAGGGACAACCAGGAGCTTTCCCTGGTGAAAGCTACGCAGCAGCTCCCCTCTCTGGCCTTTCCTTTGCACTGTGCTCTCTCTCCACAGCCAAACAGCATGGGATTCATTTACTATCTGGATAGGGTTAGGTTTTTTTCATTAAAAACAATCTCCACGTAAGAGAATCTAATAACTTTTTAAGACAAATGTAAGTATAAAAAAATAACAAGCTAATGCAAAAAAAAAAAAACCATTTTTTTTGCTGATACAGACTAACACAGCTGCTACTCTGAAACCTGTAATTAATAAATTGTTACTGAGCTCAAATTGAGCCAGTAAGTGTAAATATCTTATAATGATCAGCTAGGCCCTGATCCTACAGTGAGCTGCCCAGAGATTCATCAATACAGAGCAGCTGAGATCAAGGCCTACAAACCGGAAGGGCCTGATCCTTCATTCCTTGTGCACCCAAACCTCCCACTGACTTTAACATAGGGCTGAATTAAGAACTGGGAAGTGGAGAAGAATAATCAATTGGGCACCAAGTACTTAAGCACCAACATCTTTGCCAGGAGAGGATGTCTTCTCTTTCCCTCTTCCCCCACCCTGATTCATACTTTTTTTAAAATGGGGAAACTGAGGCACATAATGTTTATTCCCCTCCCCCCAACCATACAGGGCAGTATCTGAGTGGAGCTTAGAACTCAGGAATGCCACCTGCTAGCCTTTCAATGTTACCTAACAATATATTCTGCAGTGGAATACGTACATTTTAAAAGGCTGACTTTATATAACTCAATGACATGGAGCAATAGTTTGAGAAAGCCACTGTGAAATAACTAACTATCTTAATTTGAAAGTGTGATAGAACTTCCAGAAATGTGGTTTAAAGATTTGAGAAGTTAGATTTTATCCCAGATACAGATTTCAATAGATCTTGACCTTTGCAGCATTTAACTTTATTTTTTTATTTAAAACAAAAAATGAAGGGTCAAATTCTGCCTGCACATAAGCATACATAATTCTTAGTGAAGCCAATAGGAGGAAAAAGCAACAGAGGGTCCTGTGGCACCTTTAAGACTAATAGAAGTATTGGAGCATAATACTTGCATCTGATGAAGTGGGCATTCACCCACGAAAGCTTATGCTCCAATACTTCTGTTAGTCTTAAAGGTGCCACAGGACCCTCTGTTGCTTTTTACAGATTCAGACTAACACGGCTAGCCCTCTGATACTTGACAACAATAGGAGTAGTGTATGCTTATTGAAGGGAAGAATCTGGCATTAAATCATTATTGTAATGTCTCACAACTATGTATATAAGTGTATAAGAATTTACAAAATTCTACTAGCCCATTCACTTGGGGTAATCTGTAAAAAGAATATGAGAATATAATTAATGTTTTCATATTTATTATTGAGAAGGACAAGTATATTTTGTGTGGGGGATGATATATGTTCATGACAGTTCTGAAAAGCTGTCATCTGCTCCTCAGTTATCCAAAACTCTCAGCTGTCTAAAACAGGGTCATATCCCCTGAGGTCTATTTATACTTACTCTGAAAATTTCCACAGCTATTAGAAACCTCTGTTATCCAAATTTACTCATTTTGACATTTGGCTAATTGAGGCACCACTACATTTATTATTTTTTAAATAAACAGGTGACCTGAAGAGTTTTGCTGAAATTTTTTTAAAGTTCTCAAGAGAGAAAATCCATATAAAGCTTGGCTATTACTAAACATACTTAGCACTAAAAAAAATTAGGCCCGGATTCTGCAATTTGTTCCACGTGGATACATCCTGGTGCCCATATGGAGCCCGAGAGAAGTCAGTGGGGCTGTGTGCGGTTATAGGGGTCATCCTGCATGAAAAATGTTACATGATCAGAGCCTTAAAATAATCTTTAGGCTCTCAGTCATATTCCTACTGAGGACTTTGGAGTTTTGCTGTTGACTTAGAGGGAAGCAGGATAGGATTCTGAGTCAGAGCTAAAGAGAAGACTTCCTGTTTTGCCAGCCAGAGTAATGATATAATTAGGTCATTTGGGTTTCAAAGAATTTCCATTGTAAGAAGCAAACTTTGCCCTAAGATGCATTGGTGCAACAAAGGGCAAAATTTAGTCCTAGAACCCTGGATCCTGTTTAAGTCAATGGGAGTTTTGCAATCAATTGCAATTGAAGGATGATCAGGTTCTAAATTCATATTTTCACTTGCTCATACCTTTTTATAACATTTTCCTTTACAGTGGAAACTTCTCATTCTTATTCTCAGACCACAAGTGAAACGGGTTTGGGAAATGTGTGTGTGTGTGTAGTGTTTATGCTTCTGTGGTGAACGGATAGTCAATTTTACCTCCCTAAAATTCCCTATGCTACTTAAAGTGGAAGTCCACAAGTCTGCTTAGCCACGATCCTGCATCAGACTCTATTAGAAAACACAGACTCCTGCTTCTGTGCACAATTCAAGAGGAGTTCACATGATCCAGATGTCTGGGCAATCTTATACCAATTTAGGAGTGGGATCCTACACTGTTAAGTAGCATTGTCAGACAGGTGCCTATTTCATCCCAGAGATGGCTGCATGTCAGTGGTGGGTGAAGCGATTCATATACAATTATAAAGTTTGTTATATCCGTTGGATTCGACTGGTTGAAAATGGTGCTGTATTACGAGGCTATTATACGTTATTCTTTGGTCCACACTGAGTAATTCTACGTATGGTCTTCAACAATGCCTGGGCCTGATCTTTGGGCAGGCAGACAATGCACCAGGCTAGCCCTAGCAGAAACACACTGTCATTACAACGTGGATCAGCAAACAGCAGCCCCCGTCCTTAGCGCCCTACCTGCAGGGGTACGTACAACCCGCAGGAACTACAGGTCCCAGCAGCCACTGCTCCCATCTCTAGTTCAATAGCCCATGGGAGACTACACTTCCTAGCAGTCTGTGCTTCCTTTCCATTTGATTGGCCTGTTAAAAACAATTTAATTCCCATCATGCAATGCTTCTCCTCGAGCGGAGTGGCCCACGGAGAGGCCCACGGAGACTACATTGCCCAGAAGGCAACGCTCCACCTTGATCCAAGCGGGGAAGCAGGCAGAATTGTGTATTGCATGCTGGGACTTGCAGTCCTCACGGCCGACGCTCCGTAGTTAAGCGGCCCGTGCGTCGGGAGGGCGACGCTCTGTCCTTTCTCTCAGTGCTCGTGGGGGTCTGTCTGGGCCAGGGTCTCGGCTGCTCCCGGTCCTCCTGCCCCTCACTCTCCGGGAAGATGGCTGCCGTACGCAGGGCTCGCAGTTACTCCCGCTGCGTGGTGCGCTTCTCCGACCGAGAACTCTGCTAAGTCACCCTGTGGGGAGGAGACACGGACCGAGCACGGGGCAAGGACCCCCAGACAGCGCTGCCTGACCGACCGCAGCATGGTGAGCAGCGCCCGGCCCGGCCGTGCCTGCTCCCTGCGGCTGCTGCAGTGCGGGCCCTGGGGCGGGAGGGGGCTGGGGGCAGGGCGCGGGCCCGAGGCGGCGGCTGTCATTGGCTGCCGGAGGGGAGGGGGCGGCCTTGGCAACCGTCAACGGTGGGTGTGCGGGTGTTTACCGCTGGAAGCCCGGCCCTGCTCTCCGCTCCGCTGGGGAGCTTCCCCGCTCCGGTGTGGGCCGGGCCCTGCCTTCTCCTGGGGCCGTAACCCCGTGTGTGTCTCGGGGGCTAGCGCTGCACTGACTTCGCCCCTCAGCTCCTGGCCCTTGTGGGGTGTGCCCTGGCGGACGAGCTGCCTGGGACCAGACGCACCTGGAGTGGGGAGATCCCAGTGCGAGGTAGTGGAGGATGGTGGCGTCGTGGCACCCCGTTGTGCCCCAGGACAGCAGTGCGGCATCAGGCTGTTGCGCCTGCCCCAAGGCAGCAGAGGAGGGGCCCTGCAAGCCCCGTTTGAAGCAGGCTAGCCCCTGTTCCCCCCCCACTCATTAGAATTATACGTGGATGTGTGCATGATCATATCAATAAAACATTACAGAGACTTGGAAGGCTCAGGGCTGTTTTGAAGAGCCTAGTAGGCCAGGCTTCTCTGCTTGGTGGAGCTATTTGCTGCAGAGGTCAAGTCTGCTTTGGCTCTGTGCAAAGCAGTGGATACAGGGACTGTTGTCCTGAGGGCTGCACCTCCCTGTGAATTTTTACAACATCAATCATCAGATTATCTAGACACACTCCTACTTGGTACTGATGGTAGCAATCAAAAGATCTCAAACCACTTTACCCCAGCAACTAAGCTTTTATATTTCTACAGAACAGAGAAGATTATTTCCCTTTAAGTAGAAACAGATGGATAAGGTTTTATTGTCTTACACTGCTAAAAAGAACCCACTCACCTGGCTTTTAGTTCTGTGCTTTAACCTCATCTTTGGGTGACTACGGTCTACACGAACTTGTGCACATTTCCCATGTGCTTTTTAGCTGGGCACAGTATAGATGCCCTTTTGCTGGACCTGATCTGAGGTCTAGGTGTTTTTGTCTGATATCCCAGGAGAGAAAATATTTGTGCATAACAGATCTTATCTGTAAGGAAATATCCTGTGAAAAGTCCTTAATCTTCCCAGAGCTCTTTTGAAGCAGACCCGAATTATAATGCTCATTAGATACATGGAGAAAGGTAAAAATATTAACCAGAGGAAATAATAGGGCAAGGTCAAAGTCAAAGACTTTCCTGGCTCTAAGTCTGTAACATTATAGGTGGAGGAAAAAATTTCTGCCTGTTCTGGTTTGAAGATTAATGATGTCATTTTTGCCTAAAGTCTGTGTAAACCCAAATATGGTATGTTAGCTATGGAAAGATGTGAAGGGTGACTTTGTTTTAGATTAGTTGAGCACATTAACACTTACTGAGTCAGGGAGGCTCACTTTTCACTGTTAATACTGGTTCTGTGAAGGTCTTTGTTCAGACCTTGGCTACAGTAAAACTTCAATGGAGTTTCTTCAGTAATTGATAGTCTGCTGTATTGTCTCAGAAATGCACTGTATAGTGCAGGTTTGCAGGACAGTGATAACCGAGCTCTGCAAATAACAAGCTTTTGAAACGTGGCAAGTTCTTTGTAAACAAACGTGAATTAAATTGACCCAGCTGTTTTTAGATTTTGACCTGTACAGCCAGTAACAAATTGACTGTTTCCCTTTGTGGCTGTTTATTTCAGTGTTAAGGGAAATGGAAGATTAATGTAAACTCTGTATGGCTTAATTATTAGTGCATGTTAAAGTGATTAAAGGTGAAAATACCTTTAAAGCAGCAGGGTGAAGTCTTTTACTGGCTTTACTTTCTTGTTTGGGTGGTGATGTAGTATAACTAAATATGTGATGCAGATTAGAAGTGAGTTGTGTTCGAGCTTTGTACTGAGTGCAGACAAAAGGGAGACCAATGGAATTCAGAACTCTCAGTTTATAACGGCAGCTTGAAGGCTCAGCAGTTCTGACAGTTGGTTTTGGGCAGGACCTTGAAGTTCAGAGTGGCAGTCTTGCTTCCTTGGATTGAAGATGAGCAATTAGTTATAGGACTCTCTCTTCTGTAAGGACTTCCTGAACAGCATTGAATTTCACTCTGGAAGGCTACTGGCCAGAGAAGGGATCGGCAACCTTTCAGAAGTGGTGTGCCGAGTCTTCATTTATTCACTCTAATTTAAGGTTTCGCGTGCCAGTAATACATTTTAATGTTTTTAGAAGGTCTCTTTCTATGTCTATAATATATAACTAAACTATTGTTGAATGTAAAGTAAATAAGGTTTTTAAAATGTTTAAGAAGCTTCATTTAAAATTAAATTAAATTAAAATGCAGAGTCCCCCAGACCGGTGGCCAGGACCCGGGCAGTGAGTGCCACTGAAAATCAGCTCACGTGCTGCCTTTGGCACGCGTGCCATAGGTTGCCTACCCCTGGGCCAGAGTAAAGTCTTAGTGGCAAAGCGAGGAGTTGTGTCCTTGGCACAAAGGAGAGTGAAAGTACAGTTGGGTCAGACACAAGCTTGGAGGAAAAAAGTCATGATTCCACCAAAGACATCTTGTAGTAGGTTACTTAAAAACAGATTGGATCTAAAGTTGGGTATTTTGTTCCGGACAATTGTCAATTTTAAGATTTAAAAGTTCACCACTTTGTCTAGTTAAACAGGTAGTTACTTTTTAAGTTTTATTGGGATCATGCCCTCACTTCCTAGAAGATATCGGGGTTTGTTGGGTTTACAGAACATGATTAGATACTGAAATGCTACAGTGATGGGGGCACTGTAGTCCAGTACACAATGTCTACCAGGAAGTAAGGGCAGAGTCCCATTATAATCCAAATTTAAGAAGCAGTGTTGCCAGCAGAGTGAAACATGCATTCTAAGATGAATGTCTGGTTCAAACTAGGGTTTTATATTTTGACTGTTTTGGATAACCTGATGACTAGTACAGGAAGCAACATTAAGAAATTCAGAAGAAGTGCAGTTTTAAGCTCAGATCACAGACTGCAGAAACAGATGTAGTATTATCTACTCACTCTGCCATGCTGCAGGTTGTGCGGTCTGCTATGCAAATCCTGAAAGATATCAGCAATCCTGGGACAAATCATTCAAATATTGATAAAATCAATGCATATATGGATAACAAGCTAGCCCAGCTAACTTGTAGTAATTTGGGACAGAAGATACCCAAGTGGGACTCCAGAAAACAAAAAGGATCTTCTGGCTGTCATTTCATCTATTATGTAAAACAAATATAGTCTTGGCATACTTCATTTAAGTGGAGCACAGCAATGTGATGTAATTTACTTATTATAGGACTTTCAGATGGAATAATCTGGTGATGCAAGTTCATGGAGACCTGAATTTTTGCATTTGTACTGTGAAGGAAATTAAATCTATACTGAAGAAGCCTACAGTATTTCCTTTAGGGCTGTCGATTAATCGCAATTAACTCACACTATTAACTAAAAAAAAAATCCCGATTTATCGCAGTTTTAATCAATTGAAATTTAAATATTTTTGGATGTTTTTCTGCATTTTCAAATATTGATTTCAATTACAACAGAATAAAGTGTACCTTGTTCACTTTATATTATTGTTTTGATTACAAATATTTGCACTGTAAAAATGATAAAAGATATAGTATTTTTCAATTCACCTCATACAAGTACTATAGTGTGATCTCTTTATCGTGAAAGTGCAACTTATAAATTTTTTTTGTTACATAACTGCACTCAAAAACAAAACAATTTAAAACTTCAGAGCCTACAAGTCCACTCAGTCCTACTTCTTGTTCAGCCAATCGCCAAGAGAAACAAGTTTGTTTACAGCAACAAAGAGTCCTGTGGCACCTTATAGACTAACGGATGTATTGGAGCATAAGCTTTCATGGGTGAATACCCACTTCGTCAGACACACATACATACGTCTGACGAAGTGGGTATTCACCCATGCAGGCTTATGCTCCAATACATCTGTTAGTCTATAAGGTGCCACAGGACTCTTTGTTTTTTTACAGATCCAGACTAACACGGCTACCCCTCTGAAGTTTGTTTACATTTGCAGGAGATAATGCTGCCCACTTCTTATTTACAATGTCACCTGAAACAGAGAACAGGCATTCGCATGGAACTTTTATAGCCAGCGTTGCAAGGTATTTATGCGCCAGATATGCTAAAAATTCGTATGCCCCTTCATGCTTCGGCCATCATTCCATTAGCGATTGGCTGAACAAGAAGTAGGACTGAGTGGACTTGTAGGCTCTAAAGTCTTAAATTGTTTAGTTTTTAAATGCAGATTTTTTTGTACATAATTCTACATTTGTAAGTTCAACTTTCATGATAAAGAGAGAGCACTACAGTACTTATATTAAGTGAATTGAAAAATACTATTTTTTTACAGTGCAAATATTTGCAAACAAAAATATAAAGTGAGCACTGTACACTTTATATTCTGTATTGTAATTGAAAATGTAGAAGACATGCAAAAATATTTAAATAAATGGTATTCTACTGTTTAATCACGAGATTAAACAGAGTAATCATGCAATTAATTTCCCCCCTTAATTTCCTTTAGAATTGCTGAGAACCCCATTAATAAGTACAAAAATGTAATGCTAGGTCTCTTTGGCATGACAGAGAATTCTAGCAACATCTAGGAGAGACCTACTGTGCAACTAAAAAATGCTGAATTCTACATCTCTCCCCCTCCCCCAAAATCAGTTTAAAACTCAAGCTAAAAGGTGAATTTGCATCCTATCAAACAGGCTTTTGCAGAACTATAAATTTAAACAGCTCTTGTAATCCCTCTAATCTTAAATCAGAGTGGAGTACAACTTCTGGGATACTTCACCTGCAACAGCAGCTTTTAGACAAGACCAAATCTGCTGCTTTCTCAGGCAGACTGATCACTGAGTGACAAGTCTGTTTGTGTGCTGTTGCTACATGATTTGTAGCAATTTGTCATACTGGTATTCAAACTTAAGCAAGACAGAAGTTTATTAGGATAGCTTGTTTACAACTTAAGTGCACTTTATAATGTGTTTTGATCCTTTGTTGAATGGGCAACTACTTAAAGCAGTTGTATATTTTTAGTCCTCTGTTCTAGAATTGGCTCTCTTTGGGAGTGGGGTCTGTTTAGCTTTGTTCAAGTTAACATGTATGCCAGTCCTGTTGAACTAGATTCATGCTCCTTAAATATAAAATTGTATAAAAGACTTTAATTTTAAAGTTATGGGCAGCTCCAGTTTATCTTTTTATCATCAGCAAAGGTTGTAAATCTATATTAAACATTATCTTCCAAGTTCAAGTTGTCCACACAAGTGAGGCTGTTATAGTTTACATCTTATAACTCTAAGCACTAGTCTCCTCTTAATGTGCAGTATACAAAAAATATTCAAACTACAGTCTAAAAAAGATTAACTGCTATATTTAAAAAAACCCAAAACACGTGTTTAACTATAAGGGCATTTTAAAATGGCACTGTGCTCATGAAGCACAAGGTGCACTTCATGTTTCTTTTGGCTCTGTTTGTATGCTTTGATTTAATAAAGATCCATGCACTTAATTCAGTAACCGTGAATAGAATGTTTACAGAAAGCTTTACTGCAAAGGTCTGCATGATGGCACAAACTTTCAGCCTAGAAAAAATAAGACTAGACTGAAAACTTTGTTTGCATAAGTTGATGTCTAGATCAGGGGGACACTACCATAACTCTTCCAAAATCCTAGATGAGCGTGTAAAAGACTGTAAAGTTTCTATTTTGATTAGCTATGTTTAAATATCCCACCCTCCGCAAATCAACAGGTGAATATCTGGTTTTACCAGTACTTAAACAAAATTGACTCTTGAAAGGTTTGCAACCTTTTAAAATTATTCTTAGTAGGGATACTCCTATCTGTTTCCAGTAAGAAGGTCAGCCAACAAGATCAGATGTGGCTCTTAAGATATATTTAAAGTTGAGACTTAGTTAATACATGACAGTTCCTCCTCTCTTGCAGTCGTAAGGGACTGAAAGAAATAAATAGAAATTCTAAAATGCCATTATTGACAAAACAAATAGCCACTTCATCTCACGATGTTAGCTACAATATGAACAAGACGACAGTAGGCAGAGTAAACACTAACTTTTCAGTGTTCTGATTCCAGCAGGAGCTCTTTTCTTTCCCTGTCTAAATATTCCAGCAAGTATCATAGTAACTTTGGGGCATTATCTTATCCTGTTGAATATTGTAGATCAAAACTATAGCTTCTGTCACTCAGATATTGAAACATCTTTAGTGTGTAACCCCCATAGCTTAGCTATCAGCTTCATACAGTAGAACCTCAGAGTTACAAATTGACCAGTCAACCACCATCTCATCTGGAACTGGAAGTACACAATCAGGCAGCAGCAGAGATAAAAACAAACAAACAGGTACAGTACTGTGTTAAATGTAAACTACTAAAAAATAAATGGAAAGCAGCATTTTTCTTCTGTGTAGTAAAGTTTCAAAGCCGTATTGACTCAATGTTCAGTTGTAAACTTTTGAAAGACCTGTAACGTTTTGTTCAGAGTTACGAACAACCTCCATGCCCAAGGTGTTTGTAACTCTGAGGTTCTACTGTAGTTATAGCATCACAATACCTCCAGCATTGCTGCTAGTACTATCTTAGAGTAAAACTAATTTAACCTGCTTAGTGGCCACAGAAAGTGTGTGACTGATACGTATCTTCGGGACTAGCAGAATTCCTTTAGTGAACATTTTGCTTTCTGCAATAAGTCAAAGTATGTTGCTGTTAGTGTGACCATATATTATATTGGAATATTTACTATAGTTTTGAAGTACATATTGGTGTCAGTGTTTTATAACTACATCGTGTTTGAAATCTGCTTAAGTTTTCCATCCAAGTTCTGAAGAATTCTACAAACTTTCTCAAACGTTAAAGGGCCAGATTTCAGTATAAGTAGGCCTAGTTCCATTGAGATCAGTAGAGCAACATCAGAGCTGTATTTGGTTCTAGCTTTTTCTGTTTGGGATGGTTGCTTCAAAGTGCAAACTGGTGCACTGTGGTGTTCATTTGCAGCCCAAACTGGAATAGCCCCAAGAGATATGTACTAGCTGCATTGATTAAGCTTCAGAGTTAATATTATTAATCACTTCACTGCTGAATGATGTACCAGTTATATGCAGCAAAGACATTGTGGCTGAAAATCCCCTTTAATATAGAAACTGCTTCTGTAACACACCTTTCAGCAACAAAAGTTTAAATAAGAAGTGGCACCATTACATTGAACTCTTGATTTTACCTGGGAGAAGGCAGTACAAGGTGCAGTCAGTTGTCTAAAATATGTTTTTATGAGTGAAATTTCAAAGTCCTCTTTTTATGGAGTTAGGTTCCCCTACAATGTTTTCAATCCAAACATTGCAGCAGTGCACTGATGCATGTAAAATGGCAAATGACATCTAGCTAGACTCTACATTACCCAGTTTAAGTGAAATGCAAAATGCTTATTTCATTATCAGTTTCAACAGGTAATGCCACTAAACTTAATTTAGCCAAATATTAAGTTGATGTCAACAGGGACATTATTTTGAGGGGGAACATGTTTTTTTTTGTAATGAGTTTGTGCAGTTCGCACACATCAGAGTAATGTATGTACATATACAGACTGCATATTCATGTCTAACTGTTCTCTATTAGGCAGAAGCTGAAGAAGATTGTCACTCTGATCTGATAAGAGCTGATGACAATGAAAGGCCTGGTGAAGCAAATCTTCAGGTATGTCTAAAGTTATGTTCTTTTGAAATGAAGTTCAGTTGGCATTTTCTTCCGTAGTAGAAAGCTGATATGGTGCAGTTTAAGCCATCCCATAAGTAAAAGCACATTCTGCGATATGATACTTTTTCCTGTGGTACTTGTTTCCACATATTAATACAAAAAAACCTTGGCATTAAGGTTAAAATATACTTTCAAATATACACTGAAGGCAAACTTCAATGAGGGAAGTGTCATATGGTGACTTCACCTTTGTTTTATACCATATTACCCTCCCCATTTTAAAACAAACAAACAAATAAACCCCTACAAATTCAAGTTATAACCTTGATTCTATTTAGGGCTCTCAAGCGATTAAAAAATTCATTGCGCTGTTAAACATTACCATATATTAATTTTTTTGGTGTTTTCTACATTTTCAAATATATTGATTTCAATTACAACACAGAATACAAAATGTACAGTGCTCACTTTATATTCATTTTTGATTACAAGTATTCGCACTGTAAATAACAAAAGAAATTGTATTTTCAATTCACCTAATATAAATACTGTAGTGCAATCTCTATCATGAAAATGGAACTTGCAAATGTCGAATTATGTACAAAAAATAACTGCATTCAAAAATAAAAATGTAAAACTTTAGAGCCTAGAAGTCCACTCAGTCCTACTTCAGCCAGTTGCTCAGACAAACAAGTTTGGTTACATTTGCAGGAGCTAATGCTGCCTGCTTCTTGTTTAAAATGTCACCTGAAAGTGAGAACAGGCGTTCGCATAGGCGTCGCAAGAGATTTACTTGCCGGATGCGCTAAAGATACACATGTCCCTTCATTCTTCAGCCACCATTCCAGAGGATATGCATCCATGCTGATGATGGGTTCTGCTCGATAATGATCCAAAGCAGAGTGGACCAATGCATGTTCATTTTCATCATCTGAGTCACATGCTACCAGCAGAAGGTTGATTTTCTTTTTTGGTGGTTCAGGTTCTGTAGTTTCCGCATCTGAGTGCTGTACTTTTAAGACTTCTGAAAGTACGCTCCACGCCTCATCCCTCTCAGATTTTGGAAGGCACTTCAGATTCTTAAACCTTGTGTCGAGTCCTGTAGCTATTTTTAGAAATCTCAAATTGGTATCTTCTTTGCATTTTGTCAAATCTGCAATGACCGTGTTTGTAAATCAAACAACATGTGCTGGATCATCATCCGAGACTGCTATAACATGAAACATATAGCAGAATGTGGTTAAAACAGAGCAGGGGACATACAGTTCTCCCCCAAGAAGTTCAGTCACACACTTACTTAATGCACTTTTTTTTTTTTTAAATGAACATCAGTATGGAAGCATGTCCTCTGGAATGGTGGCTGAAGCATGAAACGGCATACGAATGTTTAGCATATCTGGCACGTAAATACCTTGCAACGCCGGCTTCAAAAAAGTGCCATATGAACTCCTGTTCTCACTTTCAGGTGATATTGTAAATAAGCAGGCAGTAGTATCTCCCGTAAATGTAAACAAACTTGGTTGTCTTCGTGATTGGCTGAACAAGAAGTAGGACTGAGTGGACTCTTAGGCTCTAAAGTTTTACATTGTTTTGTTTTTGAGTGCAGTTATGTAACCAAAAACAAAACAAAAAAAAGTCTACATTTGTAAGTTACACCTTCACGATAGAGATTGCACTACAGTACTTGTATGAGGTGAATTCAAAAATATTATATCATTTTTACAGTGCAAATATTTGTAATCAAAAATATAAAGTGAGCATGTCACTTTGTATTCTGTGTTGTAATAGAAATCAATATATTTGAAAATGTAGAAAAACATCCAAAAATATTTATTTAATTTCAGTTGGTATTCTATTGTTTAACAGTGCGATTAATCACGATTAATTTTTTGAGTTAATCACATGGGTTAACTGCGATTAATCGACAGCCCTAATTGTAATCAAAGCTAGTTTACAATAAGACACTTGTGAATATAATAAACCAATTTTGCTATATAAAATTGAAATTAATTTAAAACATTGAGCTGACATTTTCTTAAATTATATATGAATGAGCAAGTAGACTTATTTTAACATATTCAGAAAGAAGACAGTGAGATTATTTCTATGAATTTAGGCCAGTATTAACTATATCATAATCACTTCTTGCAACAACCTAAACTTTCTTCTGCATACTGAATCATCCAAACAGAAGTAATTGCATTGTTGGAGCTAAATTGTCCATAAACCATAGCATTTCCTTGTGTGATTTTTCTGGTAATTCCACTGTAAGTGAAGCTAGAGGAAATGCCAATTCTAATCTCAACCAGAGTTTGCTAAATAAAGTCCCTATATTTACCCTTGTATAGCTAGTATTGTATGTGTAACGTATATTCAAAGTTCTTATTTGTAGATTGAACCTGTAGAGACTATGTAATCTCTTGTACAGGAGATGTACTGTCTGCCCAGAAGATGCTAAATGAGAGCCTATTAGGAGTTAATGTTTCTGCACTTTTAGGCAGAGCTCCAGATGTTTCGAGCTCAGTGGATTTTTGAACTTGCCCCAGGCATGAGTTCTGGTGGTTTGGAAACTGTGCCACGTGCAAGAGGCCCTGGAGTAAAGGCTATAGATACCAAAGGAAAGCAGGAGCTAGCAAAAGAGGAGAAGGTAGGAAAAAGATCACTTATTTTACTAATGGGCTGTCTTTGTTAGCATTCCATTAGCTTTTAACATTGAATGTTTAGTTTCTGGTTAAACCTGAAAAAGATCAGGCAGATAATTTCCTCTCTGTATGCTAGATTCACAAAGGGATGGTGTGGTGCCTAAGTTTTAGGAGCCTAGAAATTTGGGATTCACAAACTCTGAGTTAGGTGCTCAAGCTCCCTATAGGGGAGTGCATAGGGGAGATAGGTAGCTAAGACTACGTAGAGTACAAGCACTTCATGTGTAGCCACTTGCTACAGCGAAAGGCAGGCTGCATCCACACTTGGAACTGTGGTGTGAGCTATATGCGTCAGTGAAGGACTGTGGCAGAGGGGAGCTGTTGGAGTCTTTCAGTGCAGTAGGGAAAGCCTCTGGCAGTGGGACACTACACTGCTAAAAATAGCATTGTAGATGTGGGAGGCACTACTCAGGTGTGTAGAGAGCTCTCATAGGTTACATACCTGGGGAGGGGATGGGGTTCAGGTGTGAAGGGCATTCTCCTCACATGAACTGTACTCAGTCTACAGTGCTATTTATACTCATGCTAGCTGGGTGTCTGTACTCTGCGGTAAGTGTAGTTATATGCTAAGAATGGGATTTCCAAAAGTCAGCATATTGAGTGAGGCGCTGCCTTAGCTAGCCATTGGGAGATGCCAAGGACAGGGTGTGTCCTAAGCCTCACTCCTTCCAAGGAGTTAGGGTCTTAAGTCTGGGCTGCAGGAATGTGCTGTTTCCTGCTTGGGATTCTCTGCTGTGAAGCCTCTCCTGCATATATAAATATAAAAGAGAGAGAATGAATGAGAGTGACTATAGTTTGGTGGTTTGGGTTCTCACCTGGAAGGAGGGAGACCCAGGTTCCAGTACCTTTGCTCCAATGACTAGTTATACAAAAAGCTGTTGCACTATCAGGAGAGACTGAGGGCATTTTCTTCCTTCAGCCTGAGGGGAGAATTGAAACCAGGTCTCCCACATCCTGGGTGAGTGCTTTAATCACTAAAGCTATAAGGTGGGCACTATTGCTCCTACCTCCTCTCTGGCCAGATTTTGAATGGGCCCAGGTCTGGTAGGTGAATTCCAAGTTCAGCCTACTGGATTGGGCCCTGCAGATGTGAAAGGCAGAAGAACTCCTATCTTCCCCTGCTTTGTGGATTTTGCTGGGGTTTAGGTGTCCATATGCTTAGTGAGACAGCAGTATGCGTGCACAGAGGCAGAAACTGAGGCGCCCAGAGGACTTTTACTACCAAAATGTAGGGCCAGTTTGTCACAGGGTTAGGTGGTAGCCGAGCAGGGGTTTTGTGAATGCCAGTGGTGCCAAACTGTTGAAGTTGGGCACATAAGTCCCTTTGTGAATCTAGCCCTGTGTTCCTTACCTTTCGCCACCTTCCCTCAAAATCCTATCCCCTTTTCCTCCTCCTTCTCATGCGTGGCTTTGCCTCCTTCACCAAATATATGTATTGTGAAGTGATAGCGGCCTACCTCCTTTAACAGTGGGTGTTATATAGGTGTGTTCCAGTTGAATGAAGTCAGAGGTAAAATGAAATGAAGTTTGTCAATCATATCTTCTTGTAATGGATATGTGCAAACACTAAGAAAGCTAAAGAGCTTCTGAACTAGGTCTATCACTAATGTGCTCTGGTTAAGTTCAGCTGGCATTTTCTCTCCCAGTTAAAGAAAAGGAAATAAGAGCCCTCCTGCCTTCTTTCCCCTGTCTGACTTCTTGCACACATTTCCATTTTTGCTCTGGCTATTCACCTGCATTTGTGAAAGTTCTTTCCAAACATAGTGTAGCAGTATGGCCCCCACAATACTCTTGACTTTTTGGATCACTTAGTACTCTTTTGCAGGTCCCACTGTTCTTTATTGTTGCAGACTGGATTTGCAATTGATGTGCTTTTGCTCCTGTAGGTCAACTCTGTGGATTTGACTCTAATATCAGCCAGATGCTTTCTGTTTCACTTCCTGAGCATTGCTTTCACAAGTGCTTTGCACGACACTTCCAGAATTGGCCTGGACTTTTTTTTTTTTAAAAAGAAAACCGAGTTAGAGCCAAAGTGTCTCTAGGCAAAAGTGTGATACTTTAAATAAGTGGAAGATCTTCACTCCCGTGCCAATTTTGGTGACATGAACAAATTATCAATCCTTCTTTGCAAAGCAATAAAACTTTAGAAAGCTTGTTCATTCCTGAGATAAGCTACCATTCAAATGGTAAGTTAAATATGGCACAGTTAGACTCCTTTTAAAACAAAAAGGAATTATTAGTTTATAAACCTATTTTCATAGGTTTCTAATGTGAGTGCTATATCAACCATGGCGATAGTGGTGCTAGAAGTTATGCAATTCCTTATTTGTAAGGGCTTAATGCCCTGATTTAATTAAAACTGATGTAAGCAAGATTTAGGATCAGGCTCTGCGTTGGCTCAGAAATTCAGTTATTGTTAGTAGAACTTGAACGTCACCTCCATGTTATTATATGCAATTGTGCTTTTACTGTTCTCCTTACCACCTCATAGTATAGAGTTGTCAACTTGGATGAAAATTCTGGTAACTGGATTTACTTGGGTGCTTGTAACAATTTTTTTAAATGTTCTGTGTAATTTGTACAGGCAAGAGAATTGTTCCTGAAGGCTGTGGAACAAGAACAAAATGGGGCTCTTTATGAAGGTAACATGCAATTCTGAGATTACAAATCTAGTGCCTAGAAAAGTACTATGTGGTTGATCAGGAGCCACTTTTTATTAGTTGCTACTGAAATAGTGAGAGCTGTGCACTCCTAATAAATAGTTGGAGAATTATAAGTATCAATTTGAGAACTGGATTCCTTGGGTCACTCAAGCACTCCTAAGACTAAACTAACCTAAGAAAGAACAGACAGTTATGCTAAAGAAGCTTGTTATTATAGTTAAGATTAAGCAAAATTATGAATCCAAGGCAGACTAAAAACACTAAGTCTCTCCCTGTCTTTTGGCAAGGAAATGTTTTGCCCTCTTTAGCAGTATCTACACAAGTTTCAGTAGACTGAAATTTGTCTGGAGCAGTTTTTCCAGGGCCCTGGACAGCTTCGTTAATAGGAAAGCTCATATCTTAATTATTTTCTTTGCTGTGCAGTTACACCTTCAGTTTAACTAAACTAGCTTCTGTATTTTTAAAACAAACTGATGTCACATTTAACATGTTCACAGCTTTCTAGTAGATGCCTTCTTAGAAGTGTTAAATGGTTGATACTTAAATCTGGTAATCTTTTAATTTGTCAGGTTTGCCCCCAAAACTGAAAATTCCCATGTAATGAAAGATTAAAGGCCACCTTTAGACAGCCTTCCTTCCTGTTCCTGCCCCTATTGGCACAGTTCTGGAAATGGAGGTTCAGAATAGTTGGAGGGAAAAAGAGCTGTACCTAAGCCCCAATTAAACAAGGTACTTAATCATGTGCCTATCTTTAAACACATGGATAGTTCCACTGTAATCAGTGGAACTACTGTTACCTAAAGGTAAGCACCTGATTAAGTACCTTGCTCAACTAGGGTGTCAGAACTTGCGTCAGGGATCCCTACATTATGGGTCACCACTTCTGAGATCATGCAGTGGCTTGGGGCAAAGGGACCTCAGAGGTGGCAAGATACTAAATAACTTTTTTGCGAAGTGTTACTTAGCTTAAAGGATAAACCCTGAGGGCTTGAACACATGAGCACTTATTTTGGTATAACTTAAGTTGCTCAGGGGAGTGGAAAAGCCACCCCTCCGAGCAACATAAGTTACATAGACTTAATCACCAGTGTGGACAGCTCTTCTCCTGCTGACATAGCTATTGCTGCTTGGGTAGGTGGAGTAATTATGATGAGGAGAGAGTTTTCTCCTGTTGGCATAAGGCGTCTGCACTAGCAGCACTACAGATACATCAGTACAACTGCTCTGCAGTAGCGATTCTAGTGTAGACTAGCCCTTAGTGATGTCCTTTAAGGCCACAATATTACTATAATCTGAGAACTCTAATTAGCAATTTAGTCTAGTGAAGGATGAGTAAGTAGGAGACTGCTCAAGCCTCTGTTCCCAACAGTATTATAACCTATACTTTGTGTGCCTGAATTTACTCCTTAAATACAAAAACAAACAAAAACAGTACAGGTCCTATTAAACTTCTTGCATTCTGCAAGCTGTGCATGCAAACAGCCTGTTAGCTGTAATTGCTGAGACCCAAGGACACTGAACCTCACTTTACTGTTGCATCTGTATTTATTCTGTATAGGTAAATTCTGGCTAACAAGCAAATTAAAGATAGTTTCATGAAGGACAGCGAATTATTCTAATCATAGAACTGGAAGGGATCTTGAGAGGTCATCTAGTCTAGTTCCCTGCACTTGTGGCAGGACTAAGTATTATCTAGACCATTCCTGACAAGTGTTTGTCTAACCTGCTCTTAAATATCTCCAATGAGGGTGACTCCACAACCTCCTTAGGCAGTTTATTCCAGTGCTTAACCACCCCGCCAGTTAGGAAGTTTTTCCTAATGTCCAACCTAAATCTCTCTGGCTGCAATTTAAGCCCATTGCTTCTTGTCTTAATGATTGCTAAGAAGAGCGCAGGGGGAAAAAAAAACAAAAAAACAAAAACCCTGCTTTATGTTGACCCAGCAACTTTAAAGTCTTCATACTTTAAGACAGAACTTCAGAACACAAAGTACACTAATTCATAATTACAGCACACACTGTCCTGAAGTTGTCTCAGAACATGAAGCCTTCAAAATTGTTACAGCATTTAAAAGTCCAATAACTCACTGAAAGATAAACTTGAGGCCTTGACAGAAGTCAGCAAGTGTTGATTTAAACTAAGTGTCACACACATCCCTTTGGCATGAGGCACATATTGCAGAAAGTTACATTTTCCTGTGCAACAAACATGGCTACATAAGCTATAGCGCCTACAGTGACTACCACATTGAAAAGTGTATGTTATTAATATATTGCACTGTATTGGTGATGTGGCTGCCTAAATCTGAGCAATTGCTTTCAAAGCTTAGGAAAATTGACTAAAGAATTCAGTTTGAAGATTTAATCACTGTCTGGTGCTGCACAGCTTTCAGTCTTTGCAGTACTGGTACATTTGACTGTTTTGTTGGAGACTTCCTCTCTTGAAAAGCTGTACCAAGAAGTAGTTGAAGCTTTCCACCACATTCAAGGAGAATGGTTTATTGTAAACTTTACAGCTGCTGTCATGGCAGTGACCGGTGAGAACAGCAGTCTGATCAGAGAGCTCCAACTCATCGCAACTAATGCCAGGATGTCACCTTCTACACTGAACTGTTGCTACTAGTAGCACCTGTAAAGCAGTACCTGGACCTTCAGGAAGCTGTTGCAAATAGTGAATTTAGTTAAAAGCTGTCCAGTAAGTTGACTTTTTGCATTGTTCTGACGACAGGTTCCTTTTACTGGTAACTTTCTCATTTAAGTGAGGCTACTTATGAGGTAGAGTTTAGGTTTTCCTGTATGATAAAACACATGCTCCATCTTTGCTACTGCCCCCCCCAAAAGAAACAACTTTCATTATGTTGTTTGGCTACTTAGACTGAGCATTTTGGGGCAGGTATTATCTTTAATCTCAATTATCAGTAATTGTTTTTGCCGATACCAGAGAAGACGTTATTGAAGGTGACAATTTAAACGTCTTTGGTAACCTAAACGAGCTGGACTCTTCTCTGGGAGCAGAATAGGAGTGTTCTCTCCCTGCATGAGAAGGTAGAAGTATTCACTAACATTTGTAAATTGGCCTTCTGGACACAAAGAAGAAACTTGTGAACGTGAAACTTGAAGCCTGGTTTCAAACTTTGAAGGAACTGAGGAGTTGGTCAGGAACTATCAAATTCAGTCAGAATCTGAGTGAACCTCAGGCCCAGCAGTGGCACTACTAGCCTGGTACCCAAAGGATAAAGAGGTGGACCATCAACCCCTTTATTCAGAAGACAGTTTTATCAATGTTGAATGTGCCATTGCAGGATAGACTGACAGACCTGAGACTGGTTCCTGCACCTAATTGAAGAGGAATTTCGCACATTGACAGATTATCTGCTTTAGCTGCAGAAACCTTGAAAACTTTCCATCTTGTAACTCTAAGCGAGGTTTCTCTGTGGTGATCAAAAATAGTTGCTGTCACCGGTGGATAGATAACTCGGTTCAACCTCATGTGGAATCTCCCCTCAGAAAGACAAGCTCATGAGTTCTTAAAAGGGAGAGTATAAGTTTACTCTTCAGAACTTGAGAATTAGTAGTTGCAGTTGATTATTGTAACAATTTCTTCTGCATATAACAAGATGTGGGGGGATGGGAATAGTGAAACAATTTAACATGGAGGATGGTGCCTGGTGTTGAAAGTTCTGAGAACCCTGCATTAGAGAATTTACACTAGTGTAGGTGACTCAAGATAACTGCAGGGGGCTAGATTGTTCAGAAGCTTAGTAATAAGAATTAGAGCCATTCATAGAGTCAGTAACATCTTTTAAATATCATCTGGTAACACAGTAAGACCACTAAACAGCTGCCAAATATCCAGGTAACATCTATCACAGATAAACTTTAAATTTCTGTAAGTGGGAGACTCTTTGCAAGTTAAGTTTTGCACATTAAAACCTATCAACCATGGTTTTAATTTGCTAAAGTGTACTCTGTTTTGACAATTGTAATTGATTTTTGATTAGGCACTGTAGAATATTTTACCAGATGCTTAGAAAAGATACTTCACTACAGCATGCTAAAACCTTAACTAGTTTTGGTACTGATTAAGTACATAGATTACCCAGGTTGTACTATACCTGACAGTTCTAGCTATACAAAAAGATCAAGATTGAACTAGAGTGGATCACTTAGAACAGCAGACAATCACCAGTCAGTGGAAGACTTGCAGGTAGGCTGGCTGGTGTTCACGTTGTAGTTTTTTTTTTTTTTTTTTACACTATATTACTTTTCCCATTAAGCAACTGTTGTGTGGCTGCCCAAACATGTTATGATTAATAATGGGAGAAGAGGTCTGTGCTATCATGACTAGGAGAAGTATCCCTGAGACACACCAAGTGACCCATGCCATGTTAAAGGTTTCAGAATCCCTGCTCTAGGAATCTAGGTATAGGGTGCGCTATACTGGCAGACAAACCTGCGACAGTGCTACATTTGCTGTGGATAAAAAGGTGTGTAGGCTATCAATTCAGTACCTCTTAAATCCTATTTTCTTCATTTTTTAGAAAAGTTCATGCTTTCCTCCCTACCTAATCAGTGACTTATGCAGGAATGAAGCCTTGCCCTGAGATAGCTTCAACTGACAGAAGATGCAGCAGCCTGTCTGCCTAGCAGGCAGTGCTCTGCTGTCTCCACTCACACCCTATTGAATTGAGTCCAGTTAAAGATCTGAGTACTAATATTCAAGACTCAGTCAACTGATACATGTTGATAATCAAATCAGATGAGATACTGCATTACACTAAGAAAGGGAAATTTTGGACAGTGCATTCCTTACTTTTTAGAAGGCATGATGGCTCTGATTAAGCACTTATGCATGTACTCAAATCCTTTGCTAACTAGTGGGGAGGTCCTGAAATGGGGCTTGTATAAGGTGACACATTGCCCTTGAAATGTTAAGAGTCCACTGCAGCTCTCAAAGTGTGTTTCAGATGTACTGAGGAGTTACTTTCTCATGGTAGTGTAAAGTTGGTACAAAAGTGAAACCACCAAATAATTGATAAGAATCAACCATAAATCTAAGTTTTCCTTCTTTCCAACTTGGACACATCTGTGATGGGTTGAATCACAGAAACCTCCTTGGGAGCTGCCAACTGATGTGCCAAGACTACTACTGTCCCTGCTTTCCCTGCCAGCTCGGGACCCCAGCACCCTGTCTTGCTGAGCCAGACACACCCATCTGCTCCGACACAGACCCAGGTTCTGAATTACTTGCCCCAAAGCTGCAGACTTGACTGAAAGCAGCTAACAGAGGTGTTCTTATCTTTAACACTCAGATGCCCAACTCCCAATGGGGCCTAAAACCCAAATAAATCTGTTTTACCCTGGATAACGCTTATACAGGGTAAACACACATTGTTCACTCTCTATAACACAGAGAGATATGCACAGCTGTTTGCCCCCCCCGGTATTAATACATACTCTGGGTTAATTAATAAGTAAAAAGTGATATTAAATACAGAAAGTAGGATTTAAGTGGTTCCAAGTAGTAAGACAGAACAAAGTGAATTACCAAGCAAAATAAAATAAAACATGCAAATCTAAGCCTAATACAGTAATACAACTGAGTACAGATAATATCTCACCCTGAAAGATGTTTCAATAAGTTTCTTTCACAGACTGGATGCCTTCCTAGTCTGGGCACAATCCTTTCCCCTGGTACAGCCCTTGTTCCAGCTCAGGTGGTAGCTAGGGGATTCCTCATAATGGCTCTGTTCCACCCATTTATATATCTTTTGCATAAGGCAGGAATCCTTTGTCCCTCTGGGTTCCCCCCTCCCTTTCTCAATGAAAAAGCACTAGGTTAAAGATGGATTCCAGTTCAGGTGACATGATCACATGTCACTGTAAGACTTCATTACCCACTTGCCAGCAAACACATATACAGGAAGACTTACAGGTAAAACAGAGCCATCTGCAGTCAAATTGTCCTGGTTAATGGGAGTCATCAAGATTCCAAACCACCATTAATGGCCCACACTTTGCATAATTACTATAGGCCCTCAGAGTTGTATTTCAGATTTCTAGTTTCAGATACAAGAGTGGTACATTTATAAAAATAGGATGATCACACTCAGTAGATAAGCTTTGTAATACCACCTTACAAGAGACCTTTTGTATAAAGCATATTCTAGTTATATTAGCATATTTTCATAAAATCATAGAGTGCAACGTCACAACATCAACTCAGGCTAAGTTTTCCTCTGCATTCCTTCAGTAAAGAATATCTACTAGATAGTGACATTCCCATTTGAAGATAACATATTTAGACAGTGATTATTAGGTTGTTGCAAGAACATTATTCTAATACAAGACAGTAGCAGGGCTTTACTGCAGGTTTCCCAGCAAGCTTCCTTCTAGTATACATAGGTTACAATAGTGGTCTTTATTTTGACCCAACTTAATACTTTCCAGACTATTGAGATATAATAAGTTATATTCTCTTGTTCAGTTAATTGGAGTTTGTACTAGTACTTTGCATGAACAAGCAAAAATCCTGTACAGCCTGTAATGCTTGACGTGTAATATTAGTATAGCTCCTATCTAATAAAGCCTTCATTACAGCCACTTGATTTATCTGACCTCAAGTTTTATAGGGTTAGAGTTCTATTCCTGGTGGCTGTAACTTTAACTCCTATGTTCAGGAAGAGAAAAGCTCCAGTAACTTATCCTTTGTATGTTAAATAGCAAGAATGATTACCCAGATGCTTCAATCAGGAAATGAGCCCCAGCTGAGGTTCAAATACTATACCATAAAACCCCAGCACAACTATATCTAGGTGCTGCATGAACACAGGAAGAGATGCACAGGTCAGAACCCTATTGATTTTGGTGAAGAGTAGAAAATGAGTGTTTTCCAATTTTTAGCAAAATCAGTAGGGTTCTGATTAGAGGGGGCTGTCCAGGAATGGGGGGCAGGGGAAGGGAGAGAAATGGGAGGAAGCAAAGGGCCCACTAACCCTATACTTGAGATCATTGCCTCACCCCTGTATCCTAAGTATCATGGGGTGCACCACTCACCCCTGGTCTGGTGCCACCTCCTGGTTGCTCAGGGGATTAACTCGAGAGGTAGATTCACTCTTCCACAATTTGTATGCTGTCACAGGAATCACTCTTTTTCTCTCAGCAACTCCTCTCTCACTCCAGGACACATAGCATCCTCTTTGTAATTCAGCCCTCTGGCCACATCACTCACTGTTCCCCCTTCAGGGGTTCAATCCATCAGCAATCCTAAGCAGTCTTCCCATTCACCACCCTGATGCTACTACTTCAGTGGCTGGTAGGGGAACCCAGGTCCACCCTCTAGTCTGGGTTCCAGTCCAAGGACCCTCAGCTTCCTGTCTTTTCCCTCACTGCTCCTTTCCTGGACTGCTTCCCCCTTTCTCCCTGAGTGTACTAGTTCCAAGAACCCTCTTCCCAGGGAGTGACTGCTGCTTTTCCCTACAGCCCCCAAACGCTCTGTACTCTTCCCAGGAAGTGACTATCCTTTTTCAGCCCCAACCTGTACCCTACTACCTGACTTTATAGGCCCTCCTCCATCTGTTCCTGCACAGGTGAGCCTCTCTAATGAGCTGCCTCCAGCCTAAAACTCCTGTTTGCAGCCTAATTAACTAATTGGGCCTACCTGACCAATTCTGCTCTTGCAGGGCTAGTGGAAATCAGGCTTTTCTGATTTTCACCAAAAATCAAGAGAGTTCTGCCCAGTTAGTGCCTAGAACATTCCCTGAAATTCTGGAATTGAGTCGATGCAGTTTTAAAATTACCACATACAGACAGACAGACGCAGAAATGCTTTTGATTTGTGTGTAGGAATTTGCTTTGCTCAGGCAACAAGTGTCAAAGGTACATGGCTGAGGTTTTATTAACAATATTTCCCTAGCCCTTTACCCTCAGTGATCTTACAGGTCCAGGCTAATCTGTACCACTATTGTTTATCCCATGTGTCCTGCCCACCTTAGAGAAAGATTCTGGGTCATCATAAGCATGTATAAAGGAAAATAATCTCCAATTGGATGGTGTCTGTGTAAATTCCTACTGAAAGTGTGAAAAAGGAAATCTTTGCTGGGAACTCCAGAAGCCCCTCCATTGGAGAGAGTAGAGAAGGCTCCTGCCTCATCTTGGGGTTGGGTTGCCAGCATGCACCAGAGGTCTCAGAGTTATTTTGTGAGTGGTATCAGTTTTACATCAAGCAGAACTTTCCAATGTTTTTAAAAAGGCCATTGCCATCCTTCACTCTAAGAAGATCCTTTGGTCAGCTAATTTTATTGGAAGAGTATTGCATTTCCCCCGAGAGCTATCAAAAGTCCAACTATTATAGTAGAGCTAGCTGTTTTCTTTTGACTCCAGCTCCTTGGCCGACTGCTTAATGGAACCATGTCAAAATGACAAACTTCATCTCAGCTGTAGTTTAGTGGGTTATATGCCAACCAAATAGGGTAAAGCTAATTCATGCAGAGGTAATGAACCTCAGTTCTGCATAGTAGTGTCACATGGAGTTCTTGTAACATCCAGGTTTACGTTCGTTCCAGTAAGATGAGATATTACCATGCCACTAATGTAGTTTGGGAACTGGGGCATTGAGGGCTCAGCCTGAATCAGGGTGAGAGGCAAGGATGGAGAGTAGGCAACCTGCTACTTTAATTTTAGAAGTAGTGTTTCTTTGAAGTACTATAGCATTTTACATAACCCTTCACTAATTCAAGTATTAATATCAGCAATTACTATCTAATGGCACTTTAAAGGCAAGAGGCATGCTGTACAATCTAGTTAAAGTCCTGAACTGGCTGACCTCTGAACTGGACTCTTGTAAAGACCCCTGGCTTTTCCCAATCAAACTCCCATTTTTCCAAACCTTTCTGTTGCCTCCATTAAAAATAGGCTAATCAGTGTAAGTGACAGGAGACTCAGGGCTGGTCTACACTTGGGGGGGCGCGGGGAAGGAATTGATCTAAGATACTCAACTTTAGCTACGCTATTCACGTAGCTGAAGTCGAAGTATCTTAGTTCGACTTACCTGGCCGTTCTCACAGCAGCAAGTCGACTGCCGCGGCTCCCCCCTTGACTCCGCTTACTCCTCCCGCCGAGGTGGAGTACGGGCGTCGATTCGGGGATTGATTTATCGTGTCTAGATGAGACGATAAATCGATCCCCGATAGTTTGATTACTACCCGCCGATCCGGCGGGTAGTGTGGACATGGCCTCAGTCCAATATAACTTCTTAGCTTCCTCTGGCCAGATGCTAATACCCACTGAAGAGAAGACAACCTTCTAGTAAGAGTCCAGGGGAAAAGTAATATAGACATATCTTAGACTTTTGAATCAGGCTACACTACAAGCACTAGAGTGGCACAGCTGCAGTGCTCCTGCTGTAAAGCTCTGTAGCAAAGAGCGTTACTACAGAAGGGATTTTTTTGTTGCTGTAGTAAATTCACCTCTCCCAGAGGCAACAGCTAGATCCATGGAAGAGTCTTCCATTGACCTAGCTGCTGCAATGTTTCTCTAGGGTAGTCAGGGTTGTGACACACCTTTCTACATGCTGCACTTAGCATGAGGAAGTCTTGTCTGTGCCTGCTGTGAATCACCTCCCTGAAACCACCAGCCTCTGGCAACAAGCACTGCCTTGCTCTCTCTGTACAGGTTAATAATAGGCACACACCAACCCGAGTCCTCTGAGCATTCCTCTGGAGTGCTCTTTCACTGAGCACTCACAGCACTCTTAGATCCACTATTCCTAAAGGAATAATGCATACCAACTTGTAAGATTCAACTCAGGATCACTGCTTTGCTTAACATACAGCACTTAGATAGTGAACACAAGAATAAATTTATCAGAGAAAAGCAATTCAAGTGATATAAAGAGAATAGTGGAAACAA
The DNA here is from genome assembly GCF_002925995.2 of Terrapene triunguis. NCBI lineage: Eukaryota > Metazoa > Chordata > Testudines > Emydidae > Terrapene > Terrapene triunguis. Next base: position 42,490,179 of record NW_020664393.1, on the reverse strand, counting down.
ATGGTTACATATCAAACAAAATCATAACATGCTTTCTAGAGTTCAAACTTAACAAGGCATTTTCCTGTCTCCTTCAAGATAGTTTACCCCAAGTCGTTTCCCCCCATATTTTCCAACCAGTTTGGTTGAGATCCCTTCTCATAAGATCAAGCTTGCTAGCAGCTTGTCTTCACAGATTGAAGGAATGAAGATGTACCTCCATACCCCTTGTTATACCCCCAAGTTCATTGTCCTTCATTGTAAGCAGAGCTCTCCATTGCTGGTTCACTTCTTCCTGTAAAATTTCCTCTTTGAAGATTTCACAATCCTTCATTAGCATTTGGCTCAGATTGTAAATGGATGTCCATTGTGAACTATACAATATTTAATTTACATTTAAACAGATAAACAAACATTACTTGCCTGAAAGAAAACACCTGCTTTTTACGTATCTGGTGTACAATCCCTAGATATAGGGCTTAAAAATGTAATTGTCAGTGTGTGTCTATCTATCGATAGACAGACAACTCCTTACACAGCATCTGTACATATGGTTTGCAGTGATACTGATGAGCAGTGTGACACAAGCTTTCATTAGCGATCTTATATGACATTCTTTTGGTGAACCCATGGATCCTTGTACCCCTGTGCCCTCTGGCAGTTGGCATCCAGAGGTTCTTGGGTCACAGCTGCATCTACAGCGGCGGTTAGGTCAACCTAACTACATTGCATAGGGTGTGAAATTTTTCACAGCCCTGAGTGATGTAGCTAGATTGACCTAAGTTTTAGATGTAGACAGGCCTCAATCACAGAATTTTGCCCGGAGTCTTCAGTTCCCACAGTTAGGAGGTTTGAACACACACAAAAGTCTCTAGCTTATGTTACAGGTATTGGACTGCAAAATTATTTTTTGCTACAGCCAGTTCTGGATTTTGAAAGTTCTCCAGATTTAAACTTATGTCCTTATTGTAGTACAAAACATTGAGCTGCTCAAGGCGGTCTTCAGAGGCACATGCAACGTTTGTCTTGAACTTTTTGGAACAGACAGAATGATCTTTTCACAAACATTGAAGTTACTGGCAGTGCAAGTGCACATAATCCAATGATTGGGTTTCAGTTTTCCAGTATTCAAGTGCTGTTATACTGTCAAAGGGCACTTCACATGTCATGTACAAGTCAAAATCATGTTTGAACTGTTCTGCCAGGCAAGGAAAAAATGCACAGAATATTTTTATAGTCGCTAAATTGCATGACATCTGTGCCTGGACAAATGGTTGGCAAAAAGAGATCCTGTTCCAATTACTACATTGTGGATATGGTTGCCTTCAGTTTGCTTTGAAATTCTGATGCAAAAGCCAGCCTTGCAGATGAAAGGAGTTGCCATTTGGAGCCCATTGACTTGAGGTCCACTTCGTTTAAGGCATTATCTACATCAGACGTAACTTGTTAAGCAGTGTATCAATGCAGTGTATCATGGTGCATTTGTCTCCCTTTGCCAATGAGCCCTGTTGATTTACCCCCACCCCAAATAAAAAAGATAAATTGCAGCACAGTTTTCGCTGGTTTCCAGCGTCTTCAACCATCCGGCATAGTTTCATTGTCTTCTTTGAGGTAACTGTATTATCTTCTTAGCATCTGTCATGCTGTCCCAATGCATATGAATGAATTTTGCAGCCTTGAGCCAGGAAAGCCAGCGTAATGGCGCAACATGAGGGGCACCCGCAAACCCATTGGTCTCATGTTGTTGCTTGCAAAGACTTTAAAAAATGCTTGCTTCTTCATGTTGTCATTTTTCAATTCCACGAATATGTTGAGTATACAGAATGTATTAGCTTTGATTGCATGATTAATCGGTACATGCAAAAGATGCCTATGACACAATATCCTGAACAAAGTTTATGGGATTAAGATAAACTTTACTGAATTAAAGTTAAACCTTATTGAATTATGGTTAATATCTTTGGGGTAGATTATATTAAAAATGCAATTGTGTATGGGTTGTTTTGGCATAATATATTCCTTTATTAGAGAGGGGGATGCTAATGTACTTCCTCCATTATCAGCCCTTTGAAGCCACCCCTTAGAAGAGGTACACATTTACTAGTTCAAACTGGATTCTGCAGGGACCAACAGACAAGGGCTCTTTGGATATATAGCCTAATTTTAAACTGATTTATGGTCTTCATGGTCCAAGAAAACACTCAGGATCTCTGGTCTCTGGAGGACCCCAGTCCTTAGGGAAGAATTAAAAGGACCAACTCTCTAAATTACTCTTGTTAACTATCTTTGAAAAGAGAGCAGGCAGGTCTGTTTAGGCAAACAGTCTTTGCTGGGGATAATACAGTGAAGGCAGAGAATTGTTCAGCCTGGACATACGCCAGTCAGAATGGAGTGACATAGGGGTCTCCACCCACTAGAAGTGATGGCCAGGAGAGCTGGAAGCCTGAGAGTGGATGCCTTTGCTGGACCACTGAGGGGGAAAACAGGTGTAGTTACCTGGAACTGTGACAATGAGAATACATGGAATGTGCAGCATATGCAGATACATTTCTCTCTTTTACTAAGCATTGCATGTAAATCACAGAGTCACTGTTTATTAACACTATTTTCCCCACATTTGACTGTACTCTTGCAACACATCAAATTCAAACGATCCCCACTGAAGAACAACAGAGACTTTCAATAGAATAGTATTAATGATTTATTCTTGTCAGTGTAGAACAATGATGTTCATTGCTGGCTGTCCAGAAAACTCTGGGGTTTTAAAGAGAATTTCTAACTCCTCAAAAGATCCTTCGTTGCAAGCTTGGGGCTGAGAGAAAAGTTCAGGCAGGTATTTTTTTTCCAGCTGAAGTAGTTCTGGGCCAGTGCAGGCTTGTGAAGCAGAACTATTACAAAGCTCAAACCTCAGACATCATTCATTGGAATCATGTGAAAATACTACGCCTGTACCAGATTGTGTGGAAAATCTGAAGTTTCTTCCTTCTTTTGTCTCATTCTTCCAAACAGGCTTCTGTTGAAGCATGGCCTACCTTTGCTTGACTTTAATTCAATTTCATATGAGACGTTGTTCAAATGTTCAGCAATACAATCTGCCTTTCCAGAGATTTCTGTTTTACAAACTTTGCAGTGCAAAAGATCCTCTTCTTTTCCAGACTTTCATTTTGAATTTGAGGTCAAGGTGTACATTGCAGTATTCCTCTAGTGTGTTTCTTTTGATTCATTACTGATATAAAATGACAAAAACTTACCCTCTGTTACTGAACCGGTGCAGTTGAGCCCCTATCATAAATGTAATTGCTTTCGTGCTCTTCCTGAACTTTGACTCCAGCACACTGTGTTAATCAGTCAGATCTGCAACTCCAGCACTGTTTGGCAGCTGCTGTAGCACTTTGCCACACAAGCATCTACTCCTCCCACCCTGAATGATCCTGGCCTGGCCACATGTTCAGCCTCACCAGGAAGGTGTTCTGGTCCTCCCAGGATCATGATGGATGAGGATGAACCTCCTGCCATTAGGCAGGCCACCTTGCTGCTGAACAGCTCCAATCATGCACATTCAGCTGGTGAATGAGGGAGTGAGGCCATGACAGTGCAGCTGCAGAGGGCTCCCTGCTCTGCCTTAGAACCAGTGACACCTGATGTCTGGAGACACAAGGTGCAGAGAAGGCTGCAGGCATGGTGGGGCAGAGCAGAGATCCCTGACCAGGACTGTGAGGAGGAAGAGGACAAGCCCCCTGCCATTGGAGAGGGCACTCTGCTGTTAGCTCCTGAATGGGGATGGTCCCCACGCTCCTAGCTAATGAGGGAAAGAGTGGGGTGGTGATACTGAATTCCTACAGGTGCAAGGAAGGCTGCACTCATGCCAGCTGTTACCAATGGATATTTTTTCCATCCATTTCAGTATGTCAGCTGACAGTAACATTTACTAACATGTATCTAAATAGAATCCTGTCAAGCCTAGCTATAATGGAGTAACGGATCTCCCTCACTCATTTTTTGTGAAAGAGGGCTGACCTGGCTTAGGCATCTACATCCAGAAGAGGGGTCACAGCTGTGAATCCCCAGCAGAGATAGGCATCTAACTACTGGCTAGCTTACAGGTTGTCAGATCAGCTTGCTGCCTTTTGTGAATCCCTTTCTTATGTACCTAACTCACCATGTATTTTATAGGAAGCCTGAGTACCTGTTTAACCCACACACCCCCTGGGTAGTGGTACCGAGACCATTTAGAGAGCGATTAATGAGTCTACTAAAGCTTTTAGCTCATGCATTTAGCTCCTGAGGTTCCAGGTTCAAGTCTGCCCACCGACTACCAAAGTCTGTTGGTGTTACACCTGATTCCAGGGTGTGACAGGGTTGGGACTCACCACCGCAGCGTCTCCTACTGGTCGTCTCGGGGAATCGATTCGATCCAGTAGAACGCCTCCTTCTGGTGGTGTCCCGTCTGTCGTCCCGCCAGGGGTTGGCGTGTGGACCCGCTGTGCTCCCGACACACAGGGTCCTCTTTCTGGAACACTGCCCTCCAACAGTGTCCTTCTATCCATTCACACCCCCTTCCGGGGGAGGGGGGATGATCAAGAGTCCCACACCTTTAAGTCCGATCCCTACAGTCCAGGATCTGGCGTGGTTCCATCTGGCCGCTCCCTGCGGCCTATGGCTGAGTGTATGGCTAAAGGGAACAAAAAGGGGGGGACCCAGGCCCACCCACTACTCTGAGTCCCGGTCCAGAGGCCCTCTAGCGACAGCCTTGCTGTCCTCCTCCTCCTTCCTCCTCTGACTGCTCCTCTGGACCGCTTCCCCAAGGGCCCTTCTCCCTGCTAGGCCTTTTCCTTCCAGGTCGGTCGCCTGGCAGGCTACGGAGTAGGACCTTCTCCCGCTCTCCACGGCTGGCCTGCACTGCGCTGTCTGTGGTGCTAGCCTCCCAGCTCTGAAGACAGACCTTCCCCTCTGAAGGCCTGGGACAGACTGACTGCTCTCTCCCTGAGCAGTCTTTTATATGGCTGAGCTTGGCCCTGATTGGCCGTCCCCAATCTGGGCTCTGATTGGCTCGCAACAAGCCTTTCCCTTATTGGCTGCCGGGATATGCAGGCAGCCGGGCCTGCCCCAGCCCACACTCTCCGTGCGTGGGGCAGCCGCCCCACCACACAGGGTAAGGATCTCACTGGGCAGCAGGTAGCCTAAAAGTTAGATGTTGCAATGCTCAGCATTGCCACACAGTCCCTTTATGTATATAGCCCAGAGTGCATAGTGCACAGGAGAATCAAGACTAGCTCTGCAGGTCTGCTCTAAAGCAGGTTCTTGCGATCTCTCCATAGACTTCAGAGAAGTTATCTGATCTTTGGGGTATCCTCCTGGGTTGTTTTAGTAGCAATCTTTTTCTCCCCTTCTCCTACATGCCAGGCCTTTTCCTTCTCTGGCTTTTACCTTCTCAAGCTCCAGAGAGGAGTGGAACTATATAAATCCTAGTCCTTTACTCAAGAAATGTTAAAATAGAAACAAGTGAAATATACACGTGCTAAACTTAACTGGTCAGTCACTTTTGGCTTGGTGCATTCCAGCTCTCACACTGTAAGCAGACACTAACACAGGAAGAGAGCTTTGTCTTCAATGTCTTTTAACACTTTTCCTTCTCCCTCTCCATTCCCTTATCTCTTCCCCTTCATTTGTTTTCTTTCTCCCTTCATTCCACCCAGACCCAGTCTCCCTGCTCTCTCTTTCTTTCTATACATTTCTAGACAGGGCATGGAAATTTTCTCTGACACCCAGTAGCTAGAGGACTAAACCCCTAGGTAAAGAGAAATACAAAATACAGAGGCCTTGGGCCCAGCTCCACATAGGTACTTAGGCACCTAAACCCCAGATTTAGGAGCCACTGTGATCCACTGAATCCCTGCAGGCACCTAAATGTTCACTTTAAAAGTTCCCTCGGCACCTAAGTTTCTGCCTCTGGGCGTGCACACTGCTGCCTCAGACTAGGTGTCTGGACACTTACCTCACACCTGAGCCGCAGTGTGACCCACAAAGTGGGGGAAGATAGGCAGAGGAGCACCTGTTTTAGCCATGAGGCCTGATCTGCTAGGTATGCTCAGAGGCCACCTATGGGATTGAGTCCCATTCAAAATCAGGGAAGTGGGGCATGAAAGAGAGAGAATAACTTTATAGCCTAGTGCTAGTGCACCCACCAGGGAAGTGGGAAACCCATGTTCCAGTCCCCCTGCTCCAGTGACTATTATTTATCTAAAGAGGAACAACTTCAACAGGAGCGATTGAGGGAGCTCAACATCAGAATATCCCATATCTCAGTGGTTAGAGCACTCTGAGAGGTGGGAGACCCCTTTTCAAGTCCTCTCTCCCCCTCAAGTGGAGTGGGACATTGAACTGGTCTCCCACATGCCATATGAGTGCTGTCAACACTAGACTAAAAGTTTAAGGTGTGCAGCAGCACCTCCTTCAGCCATTTTGTGTGGAGTGAGGCAGATACCTAACTTGTTCTCACAAGAAATAAGCCATCTGACTCCAAGAGAAGGGTTCCCAGGTGTGGATCACAAGCAGAGATAGGCACCTCCCTGCTGCCTGGACTTAGGTACCTATCTCTGTGAGAGGGGCAGGGTGGGGCTTAGGACCCGCCTCTCTCATTGGCATCTCTTGTTGGCTAATTTGGGGGTCTCCCCACTACCATGCTGGCTTGCAACACCTAAGTCCCTTTATATAGTTGGTCCTTACTCCCTAAAGGCAATACCCACTTGAAAAATCAGCCTGCTTTCTCTCTCTCCCCCCCCCCCCCCCCCCCCCATGCCCTGCTAATAGAAGAGATGCAGATTCTAGTATTCCTACTAGGGTGCTTTTCCCAACTCTTATTCAGGGACACTCAGTCTGGATATCAGCCTTTGGTTAGTAAATGTCTGAAATTGGAAGTATCCTCTCTGGATGCTAGGAACAGATGGAGAATTCTCTGTTCCTCATCTCATTGCAGAGCCTTATGGCTGCTTGCAAAGATTTTGGGATGGTCTCTGCTCCTCTATATTTCTTTCAGCTTTCTTGCTGCCTCTGCACTTTTGAATGAGATATCCTTCCCAGTGACTAGCTCCAGTGCCTGCCATCACTACTGCTGCTTTGCCACTGAGCAGCAAAGTGAAATTGACCTGATTCTTGTCCATGTCACTGATGCCTACAAGGGTTCTGAATAGCAGCGTTTTTACTCTGCTTTAGCTTGGTAAAGTTATGAGCATCTGAAATACTGATCTGAAAGCATCTGATACTGGAGTCATCTGTCTGCAGACTTCCAGTGCACTGCTGTCATCCTTTCACGCTCAGTTCAGATTTGGGCAAAGCTCTTTGCAACCATAAAGACATAGAAACTTTATGGACATTGGAAGCGAGTAAGAGTTGTTGGGTGCCCAACATCTTTGGGAAAAAAATCAGGCCTTTATGAAATTTAAGTGTATAAAACACCCTTACCTATCAAGCCTTAACTGGCACTCCCATAGAAGATATTGAATGAAAATTAATTATGTAGAAGCTGATGGTATGTGTCCTCCACAAAAGGGGCAAGTGGATTTTCAAGCCCTGATAAATGTGTCAGATAGGTCCATCTTCCCTGCTAAGATTACCATTTTTATTCTAATTGCTTTAGGTTAAATTGGATAGTAAAGAAACAACTGGGAGGGATGGGATTAGTGTCCAATTGGGCACCCTGATGAGCAGCTTTGCCACTTAGAAAAAAATGATTTTTTTAAAAAGTGTAATGCTATAGAGCCTTCCTGGCCTTAGTTACAGTACAGTTACAGCTAAAGTCATGTCTCGGGAGAAGCTCAGTTTTGATCACTAGAGTAGGCATTAAATGTGTTCCAAGTTGTAAATATTACCTCTGTTTTCAGCCATCAAGTTTTATCGTCTAGCCATGCAACTTGTACCTGATATAGAGTTTAAGATCACCTATACGTGGTCTCCGGAAGGTGATGGTGTTGGAAAGAGCTAGTAAGTATGACAAGTTTACCACTGAGCAGCACAGGAGTGCACACATTTTGTTTCTAATCCAAAGACATTCATTAAGGTGCCACCTATCTGTTTGTAATATAGTCACCTAATGTTTGAGAAGCATCTTTTTGTTTAACTTCAATTTAATTAGTAGCATGCATTATGGAAAGTTATATAGATCCTTTAATGGGCTTGGGAACACATTTTATACCAAACAATACAATGAGACGCAGTTCTTAATTTGTTTGGAGCCAATTCAAACTTAAATTGAGGGATTAAAATAATTTAGCAGAAAATAGTTACTAGGTGATTTAAAAATACAGAAGCCACCATATTACTTTTTACTCAGAGATTCAGATCTATAAGCTATGCAGGCAGGATCATTTTTAGGCTAGTAAGAGCTGACGTATTGATTCTTGAAAGTTACACTGTTGTATCAAAAGAGTCTGCACTTGTAGGCTTGTACATATGTAGCAGTTAGACTTATTTTCCTCTTAGGATAATAGCCAAGTATAGGATTATCTGGGTATTTAAGTGAACCCCCATTAACATCACACAGTGAGGTAAGAAAAATACTAGATTATAGAGTAGAGTTTTATAAAGTTCTTTTATATTCCTAGTATTTTCCCTCCCCTTTGAGCGACTCTCCGTTAGTCAGTTCAGTCTATTGATGAGGACATGAACTTCCTTGTGGTCTTTCAAATTTTTTTTTTCTTATTGCCCCTCCCCAACTCCAGGTGATACCAGGGCTGGAGCCAGCTTTCTTATCCTGCCCCCTTATTTGTTTTATAAAGTAGCATCTGCAGAGTATGCCTTTCTAGAAATGTTTGTTAGCACTATTAGTGCTTCTGCTCTCTAAACTAAAAAGTTGTAGAAGTTATCTGTGTCACACCAGCAAAAAAGTATAACAAGCTACTATAACAATGTTCTGTAATAGTTGTCATCTCTTCCAGTAATACAAGGTAAGTAATGAACACTGTTTTATCAATTATCACTCCCTTTCTCCACAACATCTTACTAGAGTTTTAGGCCTAGAAGGCCAAAACAGAGTTCTGTCTTCTCTTTACAGTATTTTAAAGATCCTTTTCTAGCTCTTTCATCTAGAGTTGGAGCTTTTTTTATTCCATCACTTCCCTTATTAAACCCATCCCAATTAAAATTAAACTAAACATGCAAAAGAAAAATATAAGTAAGCTTTTGGAAGTTCTACACAAACTGTGTGTTCTCACAGAGAGCTTGTTAGTCTTAAGGGTAATCAAAAATAATATACGCAGCACCTCATGAGTAAGGTTAGGTAGAGTCATGTGGTTTGAGTGGCTACTTGTACACACCTGTGTAGAATGGTTGCACCTGTTGTAGAGAACTCAGATTTAATCTTTATGTTGCAGTAATGTAATTTTATAGCATATTAAACAATGTTCATTAACCCTTTAGCATAGGGAGCAATCCATGAAGGCACTTAGGAACCTAAGTCTTGTTTTTAGGCATCACTGCGATCCACAGAATTCCCACTGTACCCTGTAGGCACCTGAACTCACTCAGTGCCTAAGTTTTTGTCTCTGAGCAAGTACTCTGATTTACAAACTGAGGAAGCAAAACCAATGAGGAGTCCTTGTGGCACCTTAGAGACTAACATATTTATTTGGGCATAAACTTTCGTGGGCTAGAAAACTGAGGAAGATAATTGTTCAGCCTCCTGAGTGGCATGTGGGACCTGATCTGGTGGGCATGTTCAGAGGGTGCCTACTGGATTGGACCCCTCAGGTGAATAAACACAACAGGTTGGGGGGGGGGGTATGTAGGAGGACCTCCGCCCAGTGATTAGGCACTCATCTAGGATGTGGGAGATTCCTGGTTCAAGTACTCCCTCCTCCTGAGGGTGAGAAGGGATTTGAGCAGCGATCTGCCACCTCTCAGGTGAGTTGCCTAACCACTGGGCTATGGGGTATTCTGATGGGCCTCAATTTCCTATATTGAAGTTATTCTACATTAAGTGAATAATTGAATAATATTAATTGGGCCAAAGAGCGTTAGAGATCAATATGTTGATGAGGAAAAGCACAAAGGGACACTATTAGTTTTAAAAAGTAAAAAGTGACACCCTCCCCCAAAAAATCCTTATAATAATTACTATAATGAGCTCTATACAAATATAATTTACTTTTCACTGGTAATGCTGCTGTTTTATTACTTATGTGCTCTTCATCTTAGATGACAAAAATAAATTAATTGCTTTAATATTTTGCTGCTCATAGACTAGCACAGTTCTTCAATGATTGTGTTGCACGTACTGCAGGTGAATGTAAAAATCCAAACAGTGAAACTGCTTGGTTTGGGATTAAAAGAAAGATAACTACAGAAATATTTCTGTTAATATCATACTCTCTTAAAAAGACATCCTTGTTTTAACAAAACCTAAATAAACCTGATTAGGCCTCTTTTTTTTCTTGGCAAATTAGATTATCATTATGTGATAAGAAATCTTAATGACTGAACTTTTATCTTAAGAAACACAGTAATTACAAAGTACAAATCAGAAATCATATCAAATGAGAAGAAAAGGTCAGTGTGAATACTAGATGTTGGCATGTTTTGTTCCAGTCTCAGGTTTTCTTTTATTTTTCTTTACTTTAGCATTGAGGATGGTGATGATGATGGCAAGATGGCTGATCTTTTGTCCTACTTTCAGCAGCAGCTCGCTCTTCAGGAATCCTCAGTCAAACTTTGTCAGCCTGATCTTGATGTCAGTCAGACTCATATCTCAGGTGTGAGATTAATTATGTCATAAGTTTGTAAGGAAGGAATTCTTAGAGGTATATTTTTGAGTTCAGCTTTAATAAAATGTCTTGTCTCTTTTTATTCTAAAATATAAATTTAGAAAACTTTCTTGTAAATGACTCAAGGTATCTATTTGTTCATTATTGTAACTAGATGTATAGGAAGAAATCTCATCAACTGGTTTAACAGCTCTTTCTTCATACATATTCTGGCCTTGTTCCTGTAGGCTATTCCATGCAGGCAGACTCATGCAGGCTTGCAGGCTTAGAACTTCACTTTGAAATTTACTTAGCTTGTTCCCTGGGAAGAATGTTCACATGCTACTTGTCTTCCTTACCTCTGACAGTTTATTGGGATTGGGAGAGGGAATAGGCTGACATTGATTTATTTTTGAATATAATATGGAAGGACTGTTTTAACACTTAACCTGCAATCCTGAAAAGACATAAGCAGGTGTTCAGTCCTACATACTGTGAGTAGTCCTATTGACTTCATTGGGACTACCCCCAGTGCGAAAGTAAGTACATGTATAAGTCTTTGCAGGAGTGGGTCCTAAATATTGATTTCTTAACCTTTATTATTGTACCTCTGGCATATTTTTTTTTAAAGCTGCCATATACCTTTCCTTAACAGTGAATTTGTGTTTGGAAAAATGAAACAGTTTCACATTTTCTGGTACACACGAGTCTGCTACAATTATGTGAATTAAAGTGATTTGTTTTATGGGAAGTGGATATTTTATATTTCCTGGTGGAGAGTATCAGATTCCTTTCAGTGAAAGCAAACATTTTTACAGTTGTTATAAATGAATCCATTCACACACACACTAAAAAACTCTGGCCACGCTATTTTAAAATGGCCAGTGATTTTTGGATGCCTCCATTTTGGGCACCCAGCTTGACACCTAAGGAGGGGTCTGATTTTCAGTGGGTAGGTGCTCAACACTTTCAGAAAATCAGACCCCTATGAAGCATCTCATTCTGGCTCCCCAAAATCACTGGTCAGCTTTTGAAAATCTTAGCCTCACTACTTTTCGAAGGAAGCAAAATAGAGTAAATTTATGGAACTTCAGCAGAACTTTGGCACTATTTCTATTGTCTTCTCTGTTTAACTCAGACCATTTAGAAAGACCATTTTTCTTCTGGATTTTTGCCAAAAGAATTTGGAAGCTTGCACTTTGTATACCATATTATCATGAGATCCCAGCCTAAGTGGGGGAAAGCCTCAAGCCCTCCTCTCCTGTTGGTATTTCTTCCTCAGTCTCCATGATATTCCTGCATTTTACTATTCTGCTGCTCTGCTTGTAGTAGAGTTGAAAGTCACTAAAATCTTGATCTTTAATCCATTTGTTAATCGGGTGAAGGATCACTATTGATCATTTCTGCAGCAGTCACAGATCCACTGGCCTAGGGAGAAAAGCAGCCTGGATGTGAAAGAGAACTTAAAAGAGAGAGAGAGAGAGAGAGAGTGTGTGTGCGCGCCAAAAAGTCAGGTTCTCAGTTTGCAAGATGCTGTAAACACATAAGACACTGTCTCTGCCCTAAACTGACATTACTTCCTTACTTTTACAACCTTGAAATGCCAGCAAAGAGTGCTTTAGCTGTATTTCTATTATTTTTTTCCATAACTGGTGTCTGGCATACAAAAAGAAATGAGAATGTGAGTGAGACCCAGAGAATGAGAGAACACCCAATCAAGGATGGCAGTAGTATACAGATTTTTTTTTTTTTTTTTTTTTGAGTGATGATTAGTTCTTGGTGCAAGATAGCAGGGGAAGATCAGACTTCTACTACTTAACATAAATGCTAGATTTTTATTTCCCATCAAGAGTATAGGTAATTTTTGTTTTTAGCAAATAAGAGGTTTATGATCTGGACAACATTCCTCACCAGAAGTCTAAAAAAACCTTTAGTTTAATATTATATATATTTTCTAGACAGTGGACACATCATTTGAAATAATAGCTTTCTACAGTGGGTGAAGATATTCATTGTGATGGGGCAAGCAACAAAAATTCTATAATGAAATGCAAAACCAGCATTAATGCAATGTTATGGCTGTACAATTCTGAATAAAGAGAAGTTTGGAAAGTCAAAAGTTAAGGTACCATGTTCACTTGGCCATGTTGCATATCCTACATAAAGCATACATTTAACATAATCAGTAACATGTTAAAGAAAACAGGAATAAAAAGATTACTACATATTTACAACAGGGCTGCATTAGCATTGCTGTCGGAAGATATGTACATTTCCAATCTTTTTTAATTGACTTGTGCGGTCTTAAGTTTTTGCTTTAGATTTCCTAGATCTTGCTAAACGAGAAAAGAATATAAGTATCCAGTTTCACGTGCTTTGGCTGACTGATGACTATCAAATGATAACCATTGATGTTGTTCAAGTTAATAGGCCAGTTTGTCAAAGGCTCATGATTTTTAAGCTTCTTTAAGATCTTAGCTGTGTAAGCAGCATATTACATTCTAAGGAGTTATAGCTAATGCACCTTTAAGCACTTAAGTTGCCAAAGACTGACTGGAGCCTGTTTATGTACTGTATTGCTATGTGTGCATATCTATAGCATGCATGTGTGTACAGCTATCAATGGTATAGGAGCAATATAGTTGTTAATATGCCTGTTTTTTAATTACATATGCTTCAAATGGTATGTTGAAAGTATCTGCTACTAAATTAAAGCAAAGTTTTCAAAATGGAGCCAAAGGCATGACTCCTCAGTTAGGAATAATTCCATGTTGAGTTTTAACTTCCAAAGTTCAGATGTTTGTATCAGGTGAACAAATAATCTGGTGTCATAAAAATAAGTATTCCCCCCCTCATCTTTCTCACTACTCAAATGGCTAAATGCTGTTTGCCCAGATTTTCCAGAAAAAAAGTCACCTAGGGCTGAGACCAAATATCAAAAAACTTCAATTCAAAAGAGAACTTTTTTCCAAAAAACAACATATAAAAACAGTTATAATTCAGTAGAAGCAGTTTTGTAGCCTTAACTACAGCATCTGTCACTGGTGAACACTACACTTCTCTAGCTGTTTTTACTAAAGTGTATCAGAGCAGTTTAGACTGAGTAAATCTCACACTTGCCTTTTGTGAAATAGGTGTAACGGTTATTTAGGAATCACTCAGCCCCGGACAGTAGAAACAGCAGCTGCTTAATAGCATACAGCAACACTCTTAACAGTAAAGGTTAAGTAGTAAAGATGATTATATCCAGCTAAAACTGCAGAGAAAATTTAGGGAGGTGGAATGCAAGTAGATGGAATTCTGGCTAAAACCCCAGGATTTTCTTACTCTACCTTTACTTTTATGAGAATTTTCTTAGTATCTCACTTGTCGATAACTTTGGTCAGAATCTTGATTTATTTGTGTTTAAAGTCATTGGAAAGAGTCCTCAACAGTACCATGCCATCTGACATCCCATTGGCTCATTACTGACAGAGGGAGGAGTGATACAGTGTAGATTCACCAGCACTACTTCCTGCAGGTTATACATGTTCCTAGTGGTGTCCCATCCACGTACTGAATTGCCTGAACCTACTGAGCTTTTGAAGTCAGAGCATCACAGCTTGGCTTCCACGCAAGATGTAAAACATTAAGTAAGAAATAAAATGTTACTTTACATGTGTGATGTGCACAAAGAGCTCTCTATATATTAAAGCTGCTGGAGAAATTATTGTTTCATAAAATCAGTGATATACCTGTTGTGCCCTGAAAAGATATGTAGCTGTGTAGTCTTTAAGACCACATCTAAAAAATATTTTGTTACCATGTCGTGTCTTAACATTTGTATATTATGTGAAGTTCTTTATAGTGCATCATATATTTTTTTGTAAGGTATTTGGTTGACTATTCCCAGTCAAACTTGTTCTCTAATTTCCTGTGAAAAACAGGATTTTGGTAGCTATCAAAAATAGGATCGGGGAAATAATTTCTTTGATTATTGTCATGTTACCATGTGATCACTTAATTATTTTCTGTTCACAGTGCTGCCTATGGAAGTGCTAATGTACATTTTTCGATGGGTGGTTTCCAGTGATCTGGACCTAAGGTCATTAGAGCAGCTATCTCTGGTCTGCAGAGGATTTTACATTTGTGCCAGGTATAATTGAAACTTTATCCATAGAGTGAGATATTCACCTTCTGTTCTTTTGGGTGGAGAACGAGGAGCTTTTCTTAATCTTAGTCTTTAAACTGGTTACTAGTATAAGATTATAGCCGTAGACGTTTATTTAGGTAAAAAAAGTCAGTGTGGGAATTAAAAAATTGCTGGTGGCATTTATCTTAATCAAATTGTCATTTTCTTGAGAATACAGTTTGTTTACCTTAATGTGAGCAGGGACTGTATATTGCTGTATAAACAGTTAAAATTGCCAAAAAAAAATAATTTTGTGAAAAACCCTGCCTAGTAGATGAGTGCTGTGCTGGGACTCAAGATCCCTAAGTTCTATTCCTGCCTCTGCCATTGGCCTGTTGGTGACCTTGACCAAGTCTTTTTGCTTCCCTGTGCCTCAGTTTCCCCATCTGTAAAATGGGAATAATGATATTGACCTCCTTTGTGAAGTGCTTTGAGATCTGCTGATGAAAAAAGCACTATATAAGAGGTTGGTATTATTAGTATTGGTATATAAAGACTGGTAGTGAATCCATAGAGGAAAGCTGCCTGTATTAAGAAAATGTTTTTGCTTTTAGGCTGTTAAATCTATAGGGCTAAATCCTGCTCTACTTATTCACGAGTAGTCCCATGTTAAACTCCTGATAATACTAATCAGGTGCTCAAATACACCAGTGATGTTTGTGGTGTAAATGTCTGGATAGATAGAAGCTATTAGTCTAATATAAGCTAATATGTTTTGGTGATATTTGAATGATGTTTACAAGCAAGGAGTACCTTTGCTCACAAAAGAGAGCATATATTGTTAAATGGAGTTGAGGAGTCCTAAAATAATAGTAGCGTGACTTTGATCACCATGTAGACATCACAAAGCAATGCCAGGTTGACACACTCAGAAAGTTCTGTGCTGTATTGTCACTGCTTCATATGTTTTACTTTTTGATGAGAAAATGGCTTTCTAGCTCCTCAGTGATTCCAAGTTCTATGTGGCTTAATAATTTAGTAATTAAGCAGTCTAAGAAAAGTGCCTTTAACTCTGTCCAGACCCCATCTACCACTACGTTCTTAAAGTTCCCCACTCGTCTTTTGTGCCTTGATAGTGGAGTTCAGCAAGGTGCTATAAAGCTATGGGTTTTGCTTTTATATCTTCACTAGGGATCCTGAAATCTGGCGTCAAGCCTGTTTGAGGGTTTGGGGCAGAAGCTGTAATAAACTTGTTCCTTATACCTCCTGGAGAGAAATGTTTCTGGAAAGGCCCCGTGTTCGATTTGATGGTAAGGAGTATTTTTGGAAACAGATGTTTTCATTGTTACGTATGATTTTGCCAGAAAAAAGTTGCATAATCTTTTATTTCTGTCTAATTATATAGTGCCACAAATGTTAGGCCTTATCTGAATTCAGTTTGGTTTTGAATATGCAGATCATCTTTAAAAGAAACTTCTTCCTCCTTTTTAGGAAACAAAAATGTAGCTGAAAACCTATACAGCCATAATTTTTAATCTTGTATGTTTATGCACTTTTAAAAGATGCTTGAATTTTTAGGTACTTATTTTCTTATTTGCTTCATTTCTGTAGGTGTGTACATCAGCAAGACAACATACATACGTCAAGGAGAGCAGTCTCTTGATGGTTTCTATAGAGCATGGCACCAAGTGGAATATTACAGGTAGAACTGTAGTAAACTGAGTGAGGGAAGTATTTCCCCCTCTCTCAAAGTACTGTTCATTCAAATATAGATCTCAATACTGTAAACACTAGTAGTTCAGTTGAGCTCAGTGGAACACTAAGTGTGTAAAGTTACTTGGGTGTAAGTATTTCCAGGATCAAGGCCATAAGGAATACTGTTAGATCTGGTCAATAGAGGTAGGTTTAGAAACTAATTTTCCTTCTCAGTTGCACCGTCTGCTCATGTCGGTAAAACTAGAGCTTTAAAGATGCCACAGATTTCTCCCTCTCCCCAAATCATTCCTTTCTTTGTGTCCATCAAAATAGTGCTCAGAAAGAAAAAAAAAAAAGAGAGATTAAATAAAAATTACCTTTAAATTTACTCATAACCAAGCAAGTAGATTTAAAGCCTAGGTTTTTTAAATCTGCCTTTGAACTCTTTCCAATTACTCATTCACTGCCTTTCTTAGCCTTCTCATTCCACTATTCACATAGCTAATTGTTCTTCTCTGCTGTCCCCTCCTGAGTCTAAAATGAGCTACAGGATACCAGTCAATCGCATAATCATTCATATGATTTGGAAAGTATCAGCCTGTCTTTCTAGATTTGGTATCTGATCTTAACATCTCAAATCTGATACTTAAGGTAGAGAAGCACTATCAAACAGACTTCTTCAGATTAATATGAGTTAAAAGCTAATTACACTTATCTCAGTGGGTACTGGGTAGGAAGAAGGTTCCCAAAGTTTATATAAGATTCATCTTGACTTTTGGTCAGTAGCTCCTTTTCTGCATTCCTCCTCTGAACAGAAGTTCTTAACTTCTGTGGTCTTGCAAAAGTCTGCATAGTTTGGTCATGTGGTCTCCCAAACCAGGTCTTTTGGTTTCTGATGAGTTGTTTCTGTGCTTTTGAAAATATGTGAAAATCTGTTTTTAAATGCTAGGAATTAGCACCTGTAATGCTACACCTTTCTGTGAAGGGCTCCCATGAGAAAACAGAATGTCTACTACTTTTTCCAGGTTTTTATTGTGTAATTGTATTTTTGCAGATACATGAGATTCTTCCCAGATGGTCAAGTAATGATGCTAACAACTCCTGAAGATCCTCAATCTATTGTTCCTCGTTTACGGACTAAAAATACAAGGTATGTTGAAATTGCACATTTGTCTGCCTCACGCCTTGTTTTTTACCCTGCAGAAAAAGGATGCTTTTCATAGAATCATAGAACTGGAAGGGACCTCGAAAGATCATCTAGTCCAGTCCCCAGGACTAAGTATTATCTAGACCATCCCTGACAGGTGTTTGTCCAACCTGCTCTTAAAAATCCCCAATGATGGAGATTCCACAACCTCCCTAGGCAATTTATTCCAGTGCTTAACCAATTTATTCTAGTTCTTAACCATGTTAATTCATGTTAGCCTCTAGATTTAGGAAAAGTAAAAACAACAATGGAAACATCATTTATTGTTTCTATTGTGCCAGAGATATTCATAGTTCTTTACAGGAAAATGTAAGACCAAGACCCTGATTCTGGAATCAGACATCTGATTGTAAGATCAAGGCCTTGGACAATGTCTGGAGAAACTCAGAGTGAACAGATGTAAGAGACATGCACTGTTGGTCTTGTGATTTCAGGATTTCCCCCCAAGAAAGGCAAGGAAGTAGGAAAAGAGGGCAAACAGTGAAAGGCTATCTGAACAGAAGTGAACGTCTAGGAAGGAGCTGAAGGAATCAAGGAAATATTAGTTTCTCTGGGTCAAGGAGGTTTCCTCCTTGAAACGTTCCCATGAACTTGTTAAATTATTGTGGAAATGTGTTTGCATCTCTAAAACAATGCAGTTTTGAGCTATTGCATAAGAATTTGAAAGTTAAAATAACTAGAAATTGTATTAAGAAAACTGACTAGCTAGTCTACTCTGTCCTACTTAAGAAAAATACTAAAAAGCAATTCTATGAACATTATAATTCATCACCTACAACAGGCCTGATGCTTTACAAAACACAGAAATATTCCCTTGCCCAAAGGCTCACATCCTCAAGTCAGTAATGGAAGGAAAAATAGATCTTACAACTATTGTCAGTCTTAATGCTTAGGTGTTTTTGTAGCATAAATAAAAACTAGTATCCTTAACAGTATGTGCTTGACACCATCCCTTTAACCTTCCAGAACTGATGCAATCTTGCTTGGCCATTATCGCCTCTCCCAGGATACGGACAATCAAACCAAAGTATTTGCTGTATTAATGAAGAAGAAGGAAGAGGTAGGTACCAAAATAAAATACTGAGAAATAAGAGAACAAGAGGGTAAGGAGAGTGTGATTTTTTTTCTTAAGGCTTCCCCACAATTGTGTCTTTAAAGAGCATATGGAGGTGTGACTGTACCAGAGACTCGCTAATGAACTTGGTGCATGAAGTGATGTCAGATAAATTACCACACATTAGAGCACTTGTAAAATATAACAACTTACTTGTCTCCTTCCAAAAATATATTAACTTTCTGAAGCAAGAAAGCAGTCTCTCTGAATCAACATATCGTGCCAAGCCTATTTGTTTGTTGTAAAATGACTTTGTTCACACTTAGACACCATTTCTCCCCCAGTAAGCCCTCTTCTGCCAACTGTTCCCCAAGCTTGATTGCTACACAAGGCCTGTATTAATTTATAACAGCCTTGCTAAATTTAAAAAGAGATATGTATCCCCAGCTCACAAGATGGTGGCATGAGAATTAAGTCAGAGGAAGAAGAAAAAGGTGGGAGGAGCAGCAAAGACCTTTTTATGACATCACCTTTCATCTGTATGAAACTTATTTCTGCAGCATTAAATAAATGAATCTAAATAATGAATTCCTGGTCAAGAATTTAACTGGGAATAACTTTCAACAACAGATGTTGCACAAAAAAAAGAAACACCTATAGTAAGTAGTGTCAAAGTAATTACAAGGGTTGTGGTATTGTACATGCAGCTAACTTAGTCTCAGTTTTTCCTCAAACCCTATATTGAGTTTGAGAAATTTTATTTTCTATGAAATCCTGCTCCACATGTAGCTTGGTATAAGTTAAACAATTTTTCAAGTAATATTACTACTTAATTCTAGAGTTTCCTATGTGTGAGACATAGTGTAGGATGTGTGCTAAATAAGGAAGTGGTAAAACGTGCTAAGAGTTCTGAGGTTTAAACAAATGACTTGAAAATAAAATAATTATGGTCTTAGTTTGGCATTTTATCATCACTCTTTCCTCTAAGAACTTAAAGGATCATTACTTTTTGGCAATGTAAATAAAAGTATCCTAAATATGAAAACATGGAGTTTTTGCTGTTTCACGATCTGTCTTCACACTTATTTAAAGTGTTATGGTAAACCATGGTAGTGCTGTATGTTCTTTGTGTGTTACTAAACTTTGTGTTTATTGTACAGAAACCAATTGACTACCACAAATACAGGTATTTCCGCCGTGTTTCTGTACCAGAAACAGAGCACAGTTTTCATGTAGGACTACAGCTGTGTTCCAGTGGCCGTCAGAGATTCAACAAGCTTGTTTGGATACATCATTCTTGTAACATAACTTACAAGTAAGTTAATAAACTGAGAACAAGATGTTTGCGAGTAATAAGGCCGGAAGCATTCATCTATCCAATGATAAAATGTGCTAAGAGTTTTGTGGTTTAAACAAATGACTTGAAAATAAAATAATTATGGTCTTGGTTTGGCATTTTGTTAGCATTCTAAGAACTTACAGGATCACTACTTTTTGGCAATGTAAAGTATGGGAAAGTATCCTAAACATGAAGGCATGGAGTTTTTGCAGTTTAAGATTTGTGAATAGTATTTGATCTATTGTACTGGGCAATCCTAAGCAGAAATATTTTTGTTCCTAGTAAACTATTCACAAATATATATAATGCCACGTCACGTTGAAAGCATGACTTGTATTTTGGCTATCTCCTGTCTCTCCAGTATGTGCTTGTATTATTAACAAAATGATTATCACGATAAGCAATGGCATTCCACACTGCATTATACTTTCCATTCCTGTTATAGGATTCAGAATCTGGAATACAAGGAGGAGGATATTGCCCTAGTAAAGCAGCCATAGCTAGGAATGTTTAATGTAAAAATACCATATTTGCATGCCTCAGTGAGAATCATGCATCTATACTACAGTAAAGTGATATCATATCTTATTAGCCTATTTAATGCTCATAGAGTTAGATTCCCAGTTATGTTCTCTATCTAGCACATGAGGATAGCCTCCTGACCTATACAAATTGATTTGTGCAACACTGTTGTTCTGCACCAGTGTGAAATTTGCCCATTGGCTGAAGTCTAGCATAAGGGCTATACACCATGTAAGCCCTGTTTGGAGGGTTTAATTGGGACCTAAATGATGCGTAGCCCTTGTGCTGTCCAACAAATGAACAACTCCTATAAAACACGTCACAGTTACAATCTTTTTACGGCTAACTCAGGTTGAAAATATCAACTACTTAACTTCCCTGAAGTGGTTAGCTTGTGTGTCTGTGGCTTTGTGCACACTTTGCATTATGAAAATACTGGATTACTCCTTATCACTCCCCTGAATATAGATTGAAGGATTTAAATGGCAGTTTATATTTGATGAAGGTAACTCACTTTTGTAACGTTCTTTGTAGATCTACTGGTGAGACTGCAGTCTCTGCTTTTGACATTGACAAGATGTACACCCCTTTGTTCTTTGCACGAGTGAAGAGTTTTACTGCATTTTCAGAAAAGCCTCTGTAAGAAACACATCTCTCCTTTTGCAACTCTTGCATGATTAAAAGATTAGAGCAAATGAGCACTTAAGTTATAAATCTGTATATATTTGAAACTTATTTTAAAGTTTTGGGAATCTTTTTGGAAGACTATACTGGTAATATGTTCTATTTGATTTAGGGTGGCTGGGTTTTTATTGTTTTGAAATCAAGCTTATGAATTGTTTTAAACACATTTATGTTGTGAAAAGACTTTGATAACATGAAAAGTTTTTACATGTCACTTTTCATACAGATTTATGAACCATTCTCTAAAATGCGAGTCTTCATCTGCCTATGCACCTTAATGATATTTCAGTCCAGGAAGAATTATAATAGAAAAACACTTACTGTACATGTGACTTAGTGTGTGCGTGCTTTGGTGAAGGCTCAAAATGTGAAATAAGTTGTCCTACATCTGTTTAAAACTGTGTGACTTGAGAAAATAAATTTTTCTTTTAAAGTAAATGTATTTTGTTTGCCTTTAAGAAATGACAAATTAAGTGCAAAGAAACCTGAAGAAGTGTGAAGTTCAACCATAAAATTCAGCCAAACCATGGTGATACTGCACCATAAATGTAATCTGATCTTGATAGCAGCCCATTAGAGCCTATCATCTCAGGGTGGCAGACCACTCTCAGGATCTGTAAGCCAGCCACAAGGGGCAAATGGCTGGCTTTCTCCTCTGTGGTCTAGGGAAGGGCTCCTGGAGTGCATGGTTCTGCTGGGGTGGTGTCATAGTGCAGATGTCACTAGTGTGCTGAATTTGAGTACGCACTGTTCAGATTTAATTGTGCAAATGAGAACAGGGCTCACTCAAACATGTTTTATTTTGTTGTTAATCCTTCCCTGCTACAGAAACTGTAAATTCATTGGACATTTGTCATTCTTATTAAGTTAACTTCTGGGGCTGCTACAGATTTTCAGGTACCATGTGTACCTAAAATATGTTCCTTGGATTTTCATGCAGGTACTGTATGCGGCTTCTCCTGCATATATAACGTGGGAGTTTGGTGCAGATACTGTATGCTGCTTATGATAAATATGTACTTTGGGTTCTCAAACAACTAAAGCTTCTAAATGTTTTTGTTCTACTAGATTCATGTAAGATTTCTTTTCTTAAAAGTAATTCCTTATAAATTTACCTTCTGAACAACTCATTTCAAAATACTAGGAATTAAAGAGGATGCAAGTACAAAAAAGCTGTTGAAAACTTTACTTGTTCCATAATTTGTAAAGTGTACCCTTGCATGGAGCTACACAGTTAAAATACATCAATAAATTAGCATTTTGCAAACAATTAATTGATATTTCTTAATGTACCCATAAGTCACGACTTTTTTTCACGTAGTAAAACATTCTGCATTCAGTAAGGAGCCTATACAATATACTATATTCAGTTACAGCATGATTGAGAGAAGTAAAAATATCAGTTGCTTTAAAATCTCAGTTTTTGGTCTTCAAGATAATGAAGTTCTGTCAAGTACATAAACTAGGAGTGCCTGTTATGAAGTTATCCATTGTAAGGGTTATGGTTAAAGCTCTGATTTTTAGATTATCTTTAACTAGTCCACAAATACCATCTGTACATAAAGAAATATCAGTTTGACTTGTATGAAAGAGGTTAAAGATACCAACTTTTTATTTAGGTGACATCAATAGTTCTTGATTTGGTAGCTTAATGATACTTCAAGCTTGTTGCACATATGCACTGTGTAATAATGTATGTAACCTAACCCTATTTGAGTCTTTAGCCTGTACAATAAAAGCAATCTGAGGCTTACAATCTGAGGCTTTAAAAACACTATATCTGACATTTACCTGCTGCTTCCGATCTTTTGTTTGTTAGATTTCTTGTACACATACATTTCTGAGGCTTAAGTCTGGGGGTAATTTCAAGGCTGGCACATGTAACCATGGCATGGTGTAGTTTCAGAATCTAATCACTAGTGCAACTTTACAGCAGAGGTTCTCATTTTTTTCCATACTAAAGAAACACCAGGACCCTTCTCTCCATCTAGCTGGGAAGTGGCTCGTACTGCCTCCTCTACACCCCATTTAGTAATATGGGAAGTTCAAGGTGGCTTGCCAGCAACAAAGGCTGCTAATATTTGTTCACATGCTAGTATTAAAAGTATATATGTGACTCGAGCAATGTTTGGTCCTATATTTTTACTCAGCCCATCAATAATGTTATTGTCTGTCTACCAATTTCTAACAACCCATGGTGTGGCCTCTAGCTATTAAGGAAATATGCTCTTACATCTAGTATTTCAAAACAGTTGTCCCTCAAGGCTTCATGTGCTAAATCAGCAGTTAGGGACAATAGTAAATATAGTCAACATGCTGAAGGGAAATGTGGTTTTCAAGTTTACTTGTACATCAGTAGCACCCAGACAGGAGCCATCTCCCAGTGGGCTTTCCAGCTGAATTAAGACAAGATGTGACAAGTGGGTGTAACAAACAGAGGGAGGACAGTTATAACAATGATAATGAACATATTGTTGCATGTGCCTATAAGTGTATCATTGTGGGTTGGATCAACAACACTCACATTCAATATCTTAAAAGGAAATCTATGCTCCTCAGCATTTGGTCCACAAAAAGACTTTCTGATCACGAAAGGAACAAGAACCTTGATTTTTTTTATATGGCCTGGAAGTTTCTACTAAATGCTTTACCACAGGGGCCAAATAAGACTGAATCTCAACTAGTTGACCTGATCTGAGAACGTTCTCTACCACGTTTTCAGTTTACCTGTTGTCCACAGTTTGCTACAAAGTGCTTTCCCCCCCCCTTGTCTGACAAATCTAATAGAGAATAAAATAAATTAGTGTTCCCACTCTGTTATACAGTCTGCATACTTTGTATCTGTTAGAGCAGTGTTTCTCAAATTGGGGTCCACAAGGGTACTCCAGGGGGTCTACAGGCCCTGCTGATCAACTCTTCCCCCCCTCCCTCCCGCAACAACTCCTCCTCCCAGCGCCTCCTGCACGCCAGGGAAGGAGGTGCTGGGAGGGAGGGGAAGGAGTGGGGACAGGAAGGGGTGGGGGCAGGGCCAGGGGCTGAGCAGGGGGCTTGGAAGTCTGAAAATTTTTAAATCAAAATGGGGGTCCTCGGGTTGCTAATGTTTGAGAACCACTGCTTTAGAGTGTAGAGATAGTGTGGTCTAATGGCTGGAGTACAGGATTCAACATTAGGGCCCCAATCCATAAAAGTGTTTGGGTGCCTAATACCCAGATTTAGGAACCTAAATCCCATTTTTAGGCACCACTGCACTTCATTATAGAGTCACTCGTGTCCATCTTCTGCCACTTCATGGATCACTAGTTCAGGCTTAGGCACCTATCTTCATGTCAGGAGTGGGAGTTAGGACACATCCCTTTTGTGCACATTTCTCTTTGGCTGCCTTCGGTAGCTCCCCCTTAGCACACTGGCTTTGTGGGTTGCATTCTTAGGTCCCTACCTCAGGCTTTGTGGATTGCAGTGGTGTTCCTGTGATTTTTCTAGGTAACTAACAGGCATTGCAATGCTCTGCATCACAACACCCAAGTCCTTTTATGGATTCAGGCCTACGTACTTCCAAATTCTCAGCTCTGCCACTTACTGTTGGGAAGCAATGTGATACAAATTAGGCCAGTGCTGAGCTCTTCTGAAAATCCCATCCTTAACTTTTGTCCCAGTTTCTCCATTTGTAAAATATGCAATGTTACCCTGCCTTAGTGGATGGTTAACATATGAGTAGTTTGTGAAATGTTAAGCATTGAGTAGTGGTGCTAAGTGTTACTTCCTGTTCATAAAATATTACACTAATTGCAAAAGCTAATTATGTACAAATCAAATTTATTGCATTAAAAGGCAAAAGTTTTCTGAAATTGGATGCACTATAGATCCTGTATTGCGTCAATGAAAAAAAATCAATATAAAAACATTTTAAAGGGAGCATTATCAAGTCTACTTTGGCCCACTTAAAATTTTTAAAAGCAAGCAACAGACTAGCAATAGAAATGGATACATAATTAAAAATGTTTCAGTGGAATCAGTTTTGATTAAAAAAAAAAAAATTCCCCTTCAATGGATGTAACTACAACATTTGCAACAGCTCACCAGTGCAAGAGAATGTGAAAGTGGTGAAACTGACTAGACTATTTATTTTCATTGCCCAAGCAGAAAAAAATGCAAAAAGAAAACTAAAAACTAGTGAGAAGTAAGTTTTTTGAAATTAGGCCTACTTTAATAAGATTATTAATGCATGTAATTAAATGTGAATTTTAACTTGATAGTACTGTCCAGGCTCTATTTAATTCTGAATTGCAGCTTTGCTGCCTCAGGATAAGTCTGGCTGCTTTTCAAGGTAAAATAACCTCTTACACAATAGTTGACCTAAAAGAAATAGAACAGTTAATGCTATGCTGTAAACTTTTATCTTGTTGGGAATTTAGCCAGGGGCTGTTATGTAGCCCCTAATTGAGCCTTTAAAATCAATTCAAAATTGCTAGTCCGTCCTGGGGAATAGCAATTCTATTGCTTCAGCTGGGATAGAAAAGCTGGACGCTACCATTAAATGGAGTCTTTGGACATGAATAAATGTTGCGGATTTTGTACAATTTAGCCCAAGATAGTTTTAGATGTCTGTGTTTGAAATTCCTTTAGAAACCTTTTACCCTAACCCATACACACAGGCAGAAAAGCACTAAATGTGTTCTTTAAAAGGGACACGGTCAAAAGGGTAACCAGCTATATTTCAAGGAAATAAAGGAAAAAGCTTAGTTTTAAGGAACACTATTACACAGTACTATTTATAGCAAAAATCACAAATTGAAAGATAATTGCATGTGAAAACATACTTTTCACCTATTCACATGCATCAAGCCTTAGAAGATATAGGTCATGGGACATTCTGTATTTGAAAAGAAGGGCGATTTTGTAGTTAAGTTGCTGGACCAGGAATCTGGAGGCAGCTCTGCCATTTACTGTGTGACCTTGGGCACGCCACTTAATCTTGCTGCCTCACTATTCCATTGTCAAATGAGGATACTACTACCTCTCTACCACGCAGAGGTGTTCTGCAACTCATTTAATGCATAGGAAGTACTCAGATACAGGAGCGAGGGGGGCCTAGATGGAAAATACGAAGAGCAGTCACCCTACTATCTAGTTAAATATAACCTAATAGAAATGTTTCCTCCCATATATTGTTTTTAAACAACTAAACATCCCTCTAGATTGTTTACAGCCCAAACATTGCATGCTGAGGACCTGAAAGTGAAACTGTCTTCCTTGTTATTTGATTGGCCAAGCTGAGAGAAGTGCAGAAAGTGAATAGCCAATGTCAATAGTGACTGATAAAAATAAATAAAATGTAAACTTTCTAATAACAAGGTAATTTCTTTGCCAATAAGTTAGTTTACAATAGACGACTTTTAAATTGGCATTGTCCTGTTTTAATCATCTGCTGCAATCCAGCAGTGGACACTGTCTCAGTGGGGTTTTCTGACCTGAGCCATTATTGCAAACTGAGCATATTGCTTTGCTGCCACTAGGTGGTGCCCCAAACTTTTAAATTCGGTTTTGTACAGTACTTGATTAAGTCTAAATATACATTTGTTCATGCCTCCCTCCTTTGAAAATAATTGAATGTTCCACTAATAATGATAACACACAGCAAGTTATGGCTTAGCATCTGATCTAACCCTAGGCAAGTGCCAAGTGTCCAGATGGATAGCAAGATGCAGGGCCGGCTCCAGGCACCAGCTTAACAAGCAGGTGCTTGGGGCAACCAAGGGAGAGGGGCGGCATGTGCGGCAATTCGGGGGCGGCAGGTCCCTCACTCCCTCTAGGAGCGAAGGACCTGCCGCCGAACTGCTGCCGCCGATCGCGGCTTTTTTTTTTTTTTTTTTTTGCTTGGGGCCGCAGAAATGCTGGAGCCGGCCCTGGCAAGATGCATTGCTAGGGTACTCATGGTGTTGCAACCCCTCCAGCACAGAACTACACCTTCCCCACTTATCATTCCTCCTTACTGGAGTGGAATAAATATAAAACGCTGCAACTCCCTGCAGCTGCCAAAATCCTCCCCCTTCTAACTATATTAATAGTGAGAGCTCCCAGCCCAGATACCTGCT
This sequence comes from Terrapene triunguis, assembly GCF_002925995.2. NCBI lineage: Eukaryota > Metazoa > Chordata > Testudines > Emydidae > Terrapene > Terrapene triunguis. The sequence continues at coordinate 42,462,760 of NW_020664393.1, read as the reverse complement.
TGCCAAGTCCTTCCCCTGAAAGTCTGCTAAGCCAGTTACAGAAATCACTAAGGTCTCCAAGCTTTACTTTGCATATGGTGCAACAAATTTTGGGTCAGTCCAACACAGCCTTAATGCACAAGTCTCCCTTTGCATTAGTATAAAGAGAAACTGCCATTGAAGGCAGTGGGGTTACACCATTGTCAAACTGTGTGAGAGAAAGGCAAATCAGGTCCAATATGAAAAGTTAGGCAGAGATGCTAGAGTTGCTGAGAAACCAGAATACAAAGGAGCAAATAAACAGAAATCCTTTATCACACCAAAAACAGCAAAAGTTTTTTAAAAGTTAAAGCATGAGGCTGGGGAGGGTAGGGGGGGGACACTAGGCCGCCAAAAGTGTCTACACTAGACTTTTTCAGACATATAATTCCCACTTTTTCCACCAGTGGTGCCAACAATGACAGACCTCAGGTTTTTAACCATCTTGTCATCTAACCGTGCCCAGAGTAGTATTAACAAACTTGGTGGTAAAAAATGCACAAGCTCACCTGAGCCATGGCATCTTCTACAGGTGCTAACAGTGGTGGAGTTGCACCTATTGGGATTGTGGCTGAAAAATTCTATTGCACACAAGGACCCAGCATGACTGGTACCAAATTGTGTTAGGAACAATTTTAGCTGGAGATGTAGTTAAGCTAAGTTTAATTGCTGTTCTCTAACATGGGTAAAAGGCTTAATAGGCGTAAGGATTAGTATATAGTGTTGTTGTAGCTGTGTTGGTCCCAGGATATTATATTAATAGCAAGTGCTCCCAGCCCAGACATTGGATGTCAAGTCCTTCCCCCAGAAGTCAACCTACATAACACTTTCAAAAGATGAGTCGGAGTTTAAATTCATAATTTTGCTAGACACTAAAAATCATGGCCTGAATAGAGACACTGGATTTATGGCTTATTATAACAAGCTGTAACCCACTAACAGGGCCGGCTCCAGGCACCAGCTGAACAAGCAGGTGCTTGGGGCGGCCAAGGGAGAGGGGCGGCACCTGAGGCAATTTGGGGGCGGCAGGTCCCTCACTCCCTCTAGGAGCAAAGGACCTGCCGCTGAACTGCCCCGCCGATCGCGGCTTTTTTTTTTTTTTTGCTTGGGGCGGCAGAAATGCTGGAGCCGGCCCTGCCCACTAACAACTCCCCACTCGGGTGCCTCCTCCCATCCTCTGCTCCCTTTCCCCCCTATGACTGGAGGGGTGTAAAGGGCCTCTTCACCTTGAATGGTCCCTTAAAATGTGTGTTAACTACTTATGCTAATCAATCTGTTCCACCTTGTATTTAGCTGTGACACTCTGAGTAGGTTTCCCATACTGAACAAGAGCTCTGTGTAGCTCAAACACTTGTCTCTCTCACCAACAGAAATTAGTCCAATAAGAGATATTACCTCACCCATCTTGTTTCTCTTAAGGATTAGTACACATTACTGGGGCAATTAGCTATCAGGCTGATTGTTCCTTAAAACTTTTCCATTTTCTTAATTTAGTTATGAGTATTCTCCCACAAAATGCTCAGTTGACTGCCCCCACAATCCATGAACACCCAAGGCAGTTACCATCTTTCCCACTATCTTCACAGCAGTCGCAGACCTCAGAGGCCTGTCTCACTTTGAATCATATAAATGTGGGGCTAGAAAGGACCTTGAGAGGTCATCTATGCCAGCCACCAGCACTGGGATAGGGCCAAGTATACCTAGACCATCCCTGACAGGTGTTTGGCTAACCTGTTCTTAAAACCTCCAATGATGGAGATTCCACAACCTCACTTGGAAATCTATTCCAGTGCTTCCTGTCATCAATGGATATAGAAAACAGGGGAACACCGTCCTCATTATAATAATCCTTCCCATATCTGAAGACTGTTCTCAAATTTCCCCCCTTATTCTTCTTTTTCCAAGTTTTTTAAACCTTTCCTTCTGGGTCAGGTATTCTAAACCCTTTATCATTTTTGTAGCTCTCCTCTGGATTCTCTCCAATTTGGTCACATCATTCTCAAAATGTGGCACTCAGAACTGGACACAGTATTCCAGCATCTGCTATGCCTAGCCTGCAAGTCAAATTAATTAAAAGATCCTGAATTTATTTTGGGCAATGCAACATCAGCACTATACAATGCCAATGCATGAAAACATAAAAATTATGAATATTGGTGGGTTGGGTTTACATCCCCCTCAACACCCAAATTGAATATCATACAGGTGGGAGGGTCCAATATCCTAAACCTGTTGTTAGTTGCTCCTATTAGTAACTGACAGTGTCTAAACAGGTAGAGGTCTGCTGGAGAGTTAAAGTTAAAGATATATTGAATCCAGCTTGCATTTTCCAGCAAAAATTGTCAGGACTGACTAGAAAACAAAAATTTAGTTTTGTTAAAAAAAAAGGAATAAGTTTCAAGATTTTATTTTGTTCCACAATGGAATGAATATTAGACCTTTTGACTTAGCCCAGAATAGCCATTTTGCTGATGGTTACAGCACTCAGGCAGAGCAGGACTTCCATATGGGTCTCCCACATCCTAGGTGAGTTTTCTGACTACTGAGCTATTGGCTATTCTGGAGTGGTCGGTCAGTCGGTCTCCCTCCCTCCCCTCCCCCATTCCCTCTCTTCCAGAAATTCTACTCAGGACCTGAGAAACCTTCCCCACAAAATTGTCATCAAAACCAATACGTTTCCTTGAAAAGCGTCAGTTTCGATGAACTGGCATGAGATGAAAAAAAACATTTCATTGAAAAATTCCTGACCAGCTCTACTGGTAATAACAGTGGGAAGGTTGCTCTTTTAACTGTCTGTATGATATGAATAAAAAGTTGCCAAAAAGTGAAGTTGTTCAATCTGAAGCTAGTTCCCTTCTGTAGTGTGGCCTTTTAAAGATTACAAAAATCTGGAAGAACCTGAAAAACTACAGAAAATATGAAGACAAGATGAATGTTTGTCTGGGTATGTAACTATACAGGGAGGTTCTGAATCAGGTTTTACTTCTTCGTTTTCAAGGGGCTCTAATTAAGAGGTCTTTTATGGTAGCAAGATCATACCCTGGACAGTAAATGTATATGATTACCACACTTCACTAGTGTAAAATTTCATCTTAAGGGTGCTAATCGGTTTGTGATCTTTGAGCTTTGGAAACCACCATTTTTGACTATTTTACACTGTGTCCTGCTCTGTTGTCCCATGAGACCTTGAAGATCTCTTTGCATTTGACACATCTAAACGAATTAAGCCTCACAGCACCCAGAAGTGGGAAGAAAGTATTATCAGTCCTGTTTTACTATAAGAAACAGGAGGCACATGCTGGGATTTTCAGAAGAGCCTAAGGAAGTTAGGTGCCAACCCCCCTTAGCTTCCAGGGGGATTTGTGCTCCTACATCACTTGGGCACTTCAGAAAATTCTACCCACAGAAAGGCTAAGTGACTTTCTAAGGAGCCTGTTTCTCGACTAGGCTTCAAGTTCAAGGGTACTGGTATTTTGCAGTTATATGGTTGCAGAATGTTGTCACAAAACTGAGATGTTGTCCCAGGATTCTGACAATATTTCCCTGTGAGTGTTCTCTAGAAATCTCCATTCAGCGCTCAGTGCAAGAGAAGACTAGTTGGCACATAGCATAAGCACAATCATTAGAGGATGGGAGACTGTTTTGAGGAAAAACTACAAAAATGTATGATTTGTCTGAAGGATGACTGAATATTGAGACCGGTCAAGAATCCACCCTGACATGGTCCTCTCTTAAGTTGCCTTGCTAGTGCAAGTGAAATGTCATCACATTGCACTTCCCACCAGATTGGTTGTTCTTTGTGGATATTTCTTTATTATTTCCTAACCATGTTTTACATCAGCTAACTAGGAGTTTGCATCAGTTGTTATGGTAAAGTTAATCTCTGCGTGACTAAGGTTGAGAAGATTAGGTCACTCAGTGCAACCATGCTGGGGATGTTACATTCAGTTCTGGTCACTGTATTCCCAGAAAGATTACCACAAACAGGAAAGTATTCAGAGGACAATGGCAAAATGTCAAGGGGTCTGGAGGAAATGAGTTATAAGGAAAGTACTAAATATGTATTCACTTACAAGAAACACTGGAGTTAAGATCACTGCTGCTCAATACTGCCTTCTCCCCACCTCCTTCTGGAAGGTACAACTTCAACCCGCCAAATGTTAGGAAACTATAAAGTTTCAGAACACTGGAAGAAGGCTAATGTTGTGCCAATATTTAAAAGGGGTAAACAGGCTGATCTGGGTAATTATAGACCTGTCAATCTGACATTGATCCCATGCAAGCTAATGGAACAGCTGATACAGGACTCGATTCATAAAGAATTAAAAGATGGTAATGTAATTAATGCTAATCTGCATGGGTTTATGGAAAATGGATCAAACTAACTTGAAGTGGTTTTTGCTGAGAGTACAAATTTGGTTGATAAAGGGCATTGTGTTGACATAATATACTTAGACTATTAGGCATTTGACTTGGAATCACATGACATTTTGATTAAAAAACTAGAAAGATATAAAATTATCATAGCACACATTAAATGGATTGAAAGCTGGCTAATAGGTCTCAAAATGTAACTGTAAATGGGGAATCATCATTGAACCCAGTGGGGTCCTGCAGAGACCAGTTCTCGGCCCTACACTATTTAATATTTTTACTAATGACCTGCAAGAAAACATAAAATCATCACTGATAAAGTGTGCAGATGACACAAAAAAAAAAAAAAAAAAAAAAACTGTGGGAGGGATAAATAAGGAAGCAGACAGGCTCCTGATACAGAGCAGCCTGGGTCACTTGGTGCAAGCAAACAATATGCATTTTAATATGTGTAAATAACATAGATCTAGGACCAGAGAACGTCAGCCATACTTACAGGAGGGTTGGAGAGGGGGAACTCTATCCCAAGAAGGAGCGAGGCTGAAAAAGATTTGAGGGTCATGGTGGATAATCAGCTAAACATGAGTTCCTGGTGTAACAGTGATGGGGTGTGCCAGGCCTTCCTGCCATCCTGATAGAGGACCCATTGTTCTGCTACACTCCACCTCAGGAAGCAGCAAGGTGAGAGCAATAAAGTTGGGTCTTCTAGGCCTGCCTAGAGAGGCATCACTAAAGCAGCCATTTTAGGAGCTAGAGTAGCCTGGGCCAAGGGCCATAAGGGCTAGCAACAGCCAATCAGAGCCCTGCAGGCTCAAATAAAAGTAGCTGCAGGAAGTTAGCAGGTCAGTTCCTGGCTGGGACTGGAGGAATGAAGAAGGGGGTGCCTCTGTAGTCTGGTGCCAGAGAAGAACCTGAGCCAGGACTACAAATAAGGGCCTTGGTAGGAAGGAGTCTAGGGAAATCACAGTGATGGATGGGACTAAACAGTATATGGCTGCTGTGTGCAGGGTCCCTGGGTTAGAATCTGGCATAGTGGGTGGGTCTGGGGTTCCCCCACAGGTAAAGTTATATAAACCCCAAAAGGGAACAGGGCTTATCTGGGAGCCTGAACAAAGTGCTGAATTTTAAGGGCCCAGAGCTGGGGCTGAAGATGTTAGCAATGTAAAATAGACCATTTAGTTATTGCACTCTTTGGTACCCCCAATAGAGTTCATTCAGCCTTGGTGATGTTGCTGGAGGGTCAAGCCACTGAAGACCTACCAAGGTCAGCCTTCAGGGGACACAAGGGGTGAGAAAAGGACTATAATACTGCACCTCACTGCTCGGAGATGCTCAAGGGGGTGAGTGCCCTGTTACAGCAATGCTGTGGCCAAAAGCACTAATTTAATTCTTGGATTTGTAAACAGGGGACTCTCAAGTAGGACTAGAGAGGTTATTTTACCTCTGTAGTTAGAACAGGTATGGCTGCTACTGGAATACTGTGTCCAGTTCTGGTGTCCAAAGTTCAAGAAGGATGTTGATTAAATTGGAGAGGGTTCAGAGAAGAGCCAAGATAATGATTAAAGGATTAGAAAACATGGTTCTTTGAGTCTAAAGGGTGGCTTGATTACAATCTGTAAGTGCCTACATGGGGAACAATGATTTAATAAAGGATTCTTCACTCTAGCAGAGAATGGTATAACAGGATCCAATGACTGGAAGTTTGAAGCTAGATTAATTCAGATTGTAAATAAGGTGAACATTTTTAACAGTGAGTGTAATTAACCACTGGAACCATTTAGCAAGAGTTGTGGTGAATTCTTCATCACAGACCATTTTAAAATCAAGATTGGATATTTTTCTAAAAGATCACATTTGGGAATTATTTCTGGGAAGTTCTCTAGCCTGTGTTATACAGGTGGTAAGACTAGATTCATAGATTCTAGGACTGGAAGGGACCTCGAGAGGTCATCGAGTCCAGTCCCCTGCCCGCATGGCAGGACCAAATACTGTCTAGACCATCCCTGATAGACATTTATCTAACCTACTCTTAAATATCTCCAGAGATGGAGATTCCACAACCTCCCTAGGCAATTTATTCCAGTGTTTAACCACCCTGACAGTTAGGAACTTTTTCCTAATGTCCAACCTAGATGATCACGATGTTCCTTTCTGGCCTTGAGATCTAGGAACATCTCCCCATAAAGCTCGAGGAAGAATGTCAGTGACAGAAAAGGCCAGATTTCTCACTAGGAAAAGCTGTGGTAAGGTGCTGCTTCACACACAGCACAATCTTCACTCTGACCACGTGGAAATGGCAACAGAAATATTCTCCACTCCCAAAAGACTGATACAAAACGCTGGCATTTTAAGGTTGGGTTGTGTGTGAAACAACACTTAATTGGGCAGACTTGATTTGGGGTTTTTTATTTGTAGCACTAACATTTTTTGTGGAGAGGGAGACCTTAACTCAGCCTCACCTGGTTTTCTAACATTTAGGGGTTTGGAGTCCTATGTACCAGAAAGGTTCAAGAAGACTGTTGTGTAGCAGCAACTTTAACACTACCTGGATTAGGGTTTTGTATGTGTGCTCAGTTTAGCTGAAGGCTGTTTTATGACTCAGGACCCTGCTGTTAAAATAGCAACAAACCTACTGTTAATTAAAATGCTTTAAAATCAAAACAAAAAGCAGAACTTAGGTCATGTCAACTGTGCAAGTCTCTGGTTTTCCTGCCTTTTCCAAGGGTGTGTTGCCTTTCCTGTGTCCTAACCCACACAGCCAGGCAAGCAAGGAGCAGCTTTCTGACCGCTAATTAAGCTTCTAAACATAATTAGCTTCAGCAAGTTTTTCTTTGTTTTGTTGATTTACTTCTCTCTACAATTTAGATGTAGCCCCTAGAGAGGGGTGTGTGTGTGTGGTTTGTTGGTTTGTTTTAAATCCTACTGCAGTTCGCTGTTCCAGCATGCTCTGCTGGGGCTTGCAAACCCCACACCAGCGGGGAACCAATGTGTATCACCTATGCATGGCCCACACTTCTCTGCAGATCATTGCAACTTGACCTGGCTCCTGCATTCAAGTGCTGAATACCTTGGAGGATGTTGGCTGAACAAATGGACTCTGCAGAAAGAGAGAGAGAGTTCTCATTTGGACCCACAAAATATTCCCCCAGCCTGGGACAAGCAGGTCAGTTCTGCTCCTCTTCCTGTCCTCTCCTCCCTGTTGACATCAGCTCCTGAAAGGAGGGGCCTGGAGCTTCCATTCCTCCAGAGACATCTCCTGCCAGACAGGACACAGGACGGGGTGCTGAGGTGACAGGCAATTTGGTGAAGTGTAGAGGTATCAGCAGCACCTACTTTGGGGAAAATGAGGTAGGTCAGAATGAGGTGGGAGGCTGTGCTGAAGTGTACATAGTTGGGGATGTGTAACAGAATTATAGGGCCAGAACCTTAGCTGCTGTAAATTGGTGTAACTCCATTGACTTGCTTTTTTTTTATACCCACTTAAATCAGGCCCTGATTATTCATCCCAGGTTTTACCTAATATGTGCCCATACACTCATGCTCTCTTTCTAGCCCTCACCTACACCTGCCATTGAAGACTTATCCATACCTAGTCAGAGTTCAGTGATTCCCCAAACCAATCTCTCTCCCCCTGTCTCCTGCCTCTTCCCTACAGTGTCCTCCAGCCTCCTTCTCAGCCCTCCACCCACCTCCTTCCTCTCAGCAAACAGCCAGCTGGGGGTGTTGCAGTCAGAGAGGTCCTGAGGCAATGGGTGTGTAATGACCATTTCACTCAGTGCTGCTTCTGCTGATCTCAGTTGGGGAGTTTTACCTCCCAGGGAACCAGGCTCCTCCACCCGCAGAAGATAGTTACTGGGGCTCTAGCCTCACAGGGTTCCTTGGCCTAGAGTTCTCCCCTACTGTTCCCCTGACCTTACTGTGTCTGGGGTTTGGGCAATGGATATAGGAGAAACCTATAGGCTTTAAAAATTAATGACACACTATTGTACATTAATAGACATTTGTTAAGTCACAGTTGTTCACACATAGCAGCTGTTCATTTAATGTGTCTGGGGACTACCTGAATAAGCATATGATTGCAGGGGCCAACAAAGCTGCCTCCATCTCCACAAATACCAGGGGAGAAGTTGCAGAGTTGGTGAGAGAAACATTTGATCATCTCTTAATGGTGTGCACAGACATTTACACTTACAATATGTTGTAGATTCACACGAGGTCAGCAGTTCACTGCACGGTGTTTCTAGCCTCAACCATCACTTCAGGGTTGACATGGTACTGTTCTTCCTGTATATGGAATCTGAGGAACCTGCTCTTCATTGCAAATATATTGCAGACTTCCAGGATGTAATGGGATTGGCCTCTTGCCTAACAGTTTTAGTTAAAATAAAAAAAGTTAGGGGCAGTGAGTGGAAATTCCTGGTGGTATAGGTAACTTTATTTATGACTAGTTTTCTTCAGAGAAACAAGTACATTGGGCAAGCCTCAGCTACATTAGACTTAAAAATGTTGTTGTTTATGATACAATTACTGTACCGAGTAATACACATAATGGTGAGTTGGCTTATAATGTAACCGGTTCTGAGAAACGAAAACCAGGATCACCTACAACAAACCCTTCAAACTCTTTAATACAAACATTTTTTCCCCAGTTAGTAATAAATGAAGCAATGAAAACCCACATTCCTTCATATTCAGTGCAGAAAGTGCACTTTAGGACACTTACTGACTTGATCTATCCCTTGCAGTAACTGTCAGGTATTGATGTTATACAATGGTTTTTGAAGAGTTGCCAACATTCATATCACACATGGTTCTACAAAGAGATGCCACAGGCAACGGCACCTGCACTGTCATGAGGCAAAGTGGCCTGCTTGTGTCTTTCTGACCAATGAACCATTAGAATGAGTAGATTTGATAATTCAATGTTATTTGATTGTCCTTGGTAAGATGTCTCTTTGCAAGAAAGATTTATGGTACGTGGGGTCTGCAGCAGTTCTTGAAATTCTGTAGAGTTAACCAGCTGCTTAAGTGCTTTGCTGACTCAGGGCTAGAGTGCTCAGCACCTTGCAAGATCAGGCTCTTAACCACTGAGAATGTTCTTAGGTGATGCAATAAAAGCCCATCTCTACTTTGCTTCAGACGATTATTATACTTCAATTACTTACAGACTTTCCAGTCCTTTCCACTTTAAAAAAACTATGCAACCTTCCTTTGCCTCCCCCCAAATTGCACATTCCAGTCACCATCCTCCCACCCAAGAAGAACTAGCTAGTATTCCTTTTGGAGCCAGTCACTTTTGCTTCTGAAACATTCCATGTGGATCACTTTAAACTTTTCTTGCAGTCACAAGTGAAATACAGTTGATGGTCCTATGCTGATCCCTTGTGCACAATCACCTAAAAGACAAACCACCATGTGAACTGATGGTTAGCACAATTTGCAGGAGCAATGGAAATAGCCAGGCTTTCAAAAGCCATGATGAGTAAAATGCTTTGATCAAGCTACATGATAGAGCAGCGGTTCTCAAACTTCATTGCACTGTGCCCCCCTTCTGACAACAAAAATTACTAGATAACCCTAGGGGGCAGGGAAGGGAGATCCTGAGCCCCACTGCCCCGGTTTGAAGCCCTCAGGCTTCTGCTTTAGCCCCAGACCCCAGCAAGTCTAACAACCCACAGTTTGAGAATAGCTGTGAGAGAGTACACCTGGGGCTCTTAACTCCCTTTCATCAGCAGCAAATTGATACATACATTTTATTTTTATTTTCCAAAAATTTCAGAAATGCATTTAGGATCAAATTTTAAAAGCAGCCTGTAATTTTTGTCTCTAGAATCAACTGCAGTTTGCAGCCTCTGTGGCCTTTCCACAGAGCAATATTTAGAAATCCAGTCACCTGATTGCATCCAGCTGCATTAGCAATTGTTTTCAGGTGCAAAATAGATATCAGGTTAAGGATGTTCCAGTTGTTAGAGTGTTAGCTTAGGAAGTGGGAGTCACATCCCTCTTCTGCCACAGACTTCCTGTGTGACCTTGGGCAAGTCCTTTAGGCCACAAAGGGACTTAGGTGCCTAAACTCCAGATTTAGGTACCCAAGTCCCAGTTTTAGGCTCTCATGGGATCCACAAAACCCCTGCTCAGCTGCTGCCCAACTCTGTATGAGCCTAAACTCACTTGGAGCCTAAATTTTGGTTGTAAAAGTCCCTTAGGTGCCTACATATCTGCCTCTGGGCATGCTCTCTGCTGCCTCACTCTAGGCATCTGAATGCCTATCTCACACCTAAGGCCTAGTAGGTTCTTCAAACCTGCCTGTGGTGTTTCATGGCCTGATCTGGTAGGTGGGTTCGCTGGGCCAGGGAGAGAAAGTGAGAATGACTCTGTAGCCTGGTGGTTAGGGCACCATCTGAGAGAGGGGAGAGGCAGGGTCCAGTGCCCCTGCTCCAATGACTATTTAATGATATATCCAAAGTGAAACAGCTTTCACAGACGTCAGCATATCCCATAGCTCAGTGCTAAGAGGTGTGGGAGATGCCTGTTCAAATCCTTTCCACACATCAGGTGAGGGAAGAATTGAACCTGGGTCTCCCACTTACTGGGTGAGTGCTCTAACCCCTGGGCTAAAAGTTATAAGGGAAATGGCAACCTAGGCAAGAGGTTCCTGTTCCTGGACTGCAAACTGAGACAGGTGCCTCCTTGCAGCCCAGACTTAGGCACCTAGCTCTGTGAGAGGGGCGGGGTTTAGAACACACCTCTCTGGTCAGCAGCTCCCATTGGGTAGTTTAGATGGCTCTCAGCCTAGCATGCTGGCTTTTGTGAATTGTCTCTCCCCCCAGGCATTGTACAGACTAGGCACCTAACTCAGGCTCTGTGAAGTCCAGTGATTTTTCAAGGGGCCTAAAAGTTAGGTGTCACAGTGCTCAATGTCCCAATGCCAAGCGGGGCTGATTCTAGGGGCGGATGCCCTGGGTGCCAACTTCCAGGGGGTGTCCAGCTGCTTTGCCACTCTGCCTTTCTTTTTTTTTTTTTTTGTTTGTTTGTTATGCTCCACTCTGATTGGCAGGATGTGTAATTTTTCCCCCTCAGCTGACTGGGAAAATGGCAAGGGCCACTCCTGATGTCAAAGTCCCTTTGTGGATCGAGGCTTTAGTCGCTCTGTGCCTCAGTTCCCCATGTAAATAATGGGGATAATGGTACTTTTGCCTCACAGAGTTATCCTGAGGATAAATATATTAAAGAGTGTGAGGCACTCGTAGTAGGGGTCATGTAAGTACCTACAATAGAGTGATCCCTCTAACAAATTGGTCCCTAGGGTCTCATCTTTAAATGCTGCATAAGATTAAAAAGTTGTGAAAGATTCGTGCATCTATAAGTTAGTCACAGTCTGACTGTATGCAACATGTGGCACACTGTTGTGGCAGTAGAGATGGTGTCTGTAATATCCTTAGAACAGCTCCTGTATCGTCCTGACCAGAACTTGCTTTGGAACAACCAAAGAAGAGACTGCACCCCAAGAATCCATCCTATGTATTATACTGAGTCCAACGCATTCTTGGATAAGACTATGAGATTTCAGCACAGAGAGAGCATTCTTGCAACATAACCATGTTTAGTAAAGCTTAAATAGTAGTTCTGTAGCTCAGTGCTTTGATCCTAGGAGCACCCAGTAAGCTGGAACCCAGCATTGTCCCTAAAAAACACCCATGTCCCTAACCTCCTTGTATTTCTGCTGCCTGTATTTACTAACCATGTAGCTATCCCTGGCATCTTTAAAACAATTTTCTGTAAAAAGCAGTAAGTTGCAGAGGGCTTGTGCTGTGATGTTCCCTGGTGAATGTAATCCAAGCAGGTGTCTTCATGCTGCCTCTATTTCTATTGTCAGACCAACTTTAACATTTAGCATGTTTTGTTCTAGTTGCAGGACAAAAATAGATTTTGCTCCCATTTTCACCACTGGACTCCTACAAGTGTGGGCAAATTTAAATTTACTTGCAACCAACTCTGAGGTAGTTGGCCAAGGAAATAGAAACAAGGAAATATAAGTTTCTTTTTGCAACATATGTCACTATTAAATGGTGCTTTACAAGGCTCACCCATGGGACTCGTATTTCCAGACCATGAGCTAAGTAATTGCAAAGTTGGCAGCGTAGTGCTCCTAGGTATTGATCATACTGAAAGTGGTGTGATTGCCAACCTAGAAGTATGGAAAGGCTGAGTGAATGGCTTGGGACTGGGAGCTTGCAGATCTGAGCAGACTTTGTGTGACTTTAGGAGAATCACTTAACTACTCCGTGCCTCAGTTTCCTCATCTGTAAAATGGGGTTAATAATACTTCCCTTCAGGCATCTTCTGAAATCCAAGTCTTTAATATGGTGATGCATTTTGAAAACCATCAGATGGAAGGCACTGTATCAATACCAAGTATTAGCTATAGTAACAGTAGTACTACCGACTAAGCAAATTTAGAGGATCTGGCAAAGAACACAGGAACTGCAATACAGCATTAGACCAGTGGTTCTTTTAACCCAGTATTCTGTCTCTGGCAAGGACCTGCACTAGAAGCTCTTGAAGAAGATTCCCAGCAGAAACAGTTATAGAATAACCAGCTCAAGAGAAAGCTCCTTCCTCACCCTCATCAATTAGTTGTTGGCTTATGTCCTGAAGCAGGAGGGTTTATAACCAGTCTTAAATATTTTTATCTTATTGAATATAAATGTGGCTATTGTCATTAATGAAACTTAGCATAGAAATCTTCAGATAGACTTGATGAATAATAAAAATAAAATTGCCAAATTATATGTTGGGGTGATAATGGTTGACAGACTAAGTAGGGAGGTTGCTGAATTAGCCAACACCTAAAAAGATGACTACCACACTGGGATATATATTAGATTTATACAACATACCTGGTCATGAAAGCTGCTGCAGACCCTGATATTTCACAAACTGCAATATAATTTTGAAACATTCTATAAATATACTTTATCCTGCTCTTGTAAATGTCACTAAACTCCACCCTTACTGCTGATGGTATCATTTCCATAGCAACTAAAGTACCTCAAAGTAGAAAAGGCAGAGAGAATCTAATGAAAGGAAACATGCAAACAAAAGACAAATGATTAGACTGAACCTGTTTGACAGACACCAAGTATTTCATGGTGTGGAGTACTATAACATGTTTACTGCCACTTATTTTGTAATATTCTTGACCCAGGCTAGTACCAATAAAAACTTTATGGCATCTCACATCATAACATTGTCAGGGCATTGCTTGGAAGACTAGAGAGTAGAGATGAGCTCAAACTACAAAGTTTGGATCTGGATCCCAAAGTCCAAGAGTGTTTGGATCCAGGGTTTTGGTTCAGCCCATTATATTAAGAGGAGCCAGCCATGAAATGTGGATCTAGATCTGAACTTCCTCAGAGTATCTGAGTCCAGAGCAGTCTCTTCTAGTGATCACTGCTAAGTTCCAACTTAGTCCAGAGCTTTGAAATACTGTACACTTTGCTGTGGAATGGAGAACAATGAAATGGAATCCAAAGAGCAACAGAGATTATATAGCTGCTGAAAAGATACATGCTCCAAGGGAAGTTTAAAGAAATCTGCCAAAATTTTCAAAGTTGGTCACCTAAAGGTAGGCAGCAAAACCCATATTTAGTCACCTACATACTTGGCTTGATTTTTCATGAGTGGTGCCCTCTGATAGCTCTCATTAAAATCAAGTTTGCATAATTTAAATGTGGAGTGGAATAAGGGACATACATATTCAAGGACTGTTGCAGCCTTAAACTAAAAGTAGGGCAAGTTTTGCAAAAATAAAATGGCTAAAGTTAAGAACAATTCAAGGGTGACAGGAGAGATCAGTGAGGCTCCATGAATGGACATGTTCACTAACAGGGAGTAGATACATCCCAGGGAATGATGTAGGGGATAAAATGAACTGGAATTGATTATGGCTCCCTTGTCCTGCTGAACAGGGGAGATGAGAGGCCTGCAGGGAGGTGCAGGGTGGCTGTGCTCCCTAAGCCTGCTTATCTACCCCCTGCACAGTCTTTTATGCCTATGTAGAGTGAGGGGTAGAGGGCTGCCCAATCAGAAAGGCAGCATTTTACATCCACGTTACACAGAGCAGAGAATCAGGCCCACTTTTACAGGTGCAGGGAAGAGGGGAAATGATAAACATGATCATCGTAAAGGATAGAGACTAAAAATCATTTCATTGTTGCAGTAATCCAGATTGGTGTATTTTCTTTCTTCTTCAAAGTCCCATTCGTTTCCTTTCGTGAGTGACGAAGGCTGTTGATAGTGATGTGCAGAATTCATAATGAGGTACGGATCCTCTGAAGAGAGATGGTAGGAAGGGATGTAGCTGCTGTTGTAATTCACATGCAATTTCCCTTCATAAAAATCATCTCCAGTCAGGCCTGGGTTAGGCCTGGAAGAATGGTAGCCAGCCTTTGTTGTAGGTGGTATATTGGGAACATGTTGGATACTGGAGTCCATACAGTTTTGTGAAGAAACGATTTCACAATGCAGATCAGCCAAAGATAAAGTAGAATCATTGCAACACTTGTCAGTACATGGATTCCTTTCTAGGGTAGTGTTCTTATTCCAGGGTTGTGGCTCTCCATAGTCAGCATACATATTGCACACAGAAGGTCCAGACAGGTCTTTGCTGTCATGCTCCCTGCTGCCAATCCCTTTGCACTTCTCATAGTATTTGTTAGATCCCATGTCCTGAGAGTGTTCTGTTAGGTAAGGGGATCTTCCAAAACCATAGTTTTTGGCAAGAGACAAACAATTATTTATTATTTGCTCTTGAGGGTTTTTGTCTATTAAATGTCCATTAAAACTACAGGGTGATACGTAGTTTTCCTGATTGGAAAGAAGTAAAGGCCAAGCTTCTTGACTTTGCATCTCACCTGTCAGGGACTTAAGAAAGAAAAATAAAATTTAATAATTAACTCAACAAAACAAACAAAAAAGAAAAAGAAACCCTTATAACTAACCCAGACCAATTAATACTCTTAATGTAAACAATAAAACAGATCAAGTCAGAGTACCAAAGGTATCTGAGTTAATATTTCTTCTCTCCTTGCATTATGTTAATGTTGTGCATCGTAATGGTGAATCTTAGTAGGCTGATGGTACAGTATAAGAGAAATTTAAAATGGAAAGAAACCCATCCAAGTCTGGTGTCTCTTCCTTTGAACTTGTGTCTGTTTCTTCATAATAGAGGAGCACGGTTGGGGCCCCAAATGATAAACAGCAAAGGAAAGTCATAGTTCAGAGAAAGAAGAAGGATGGCTCTGGTTTTCGGATGATAGTCTGCAGGGCCGGCTCCAGGGTTTTTGCCGCCCCAAGCGGCGCAAAAAAAAAAAAAAAAAAAAAGCCGCGATCACGATCTGCGGCGGCAATTCGGCGGGAGGTCCTTCGCTCCGAGCGGGAGTGAGGGACCGTCCGCCGAATTGCCGCCGAATAGCTGGACGTGCCGCCCCTCTCCGGAGTGGCCGCCCCAAGCACCTGCTTGGCAAGCTGGTGCCTGGAGCCGGCCCTGCTAGTCTGGGACTTTTAAGACTTGGGTTCTCTTCTCTGACACAGACTTCCCGTGTAACCTTGGGCGAGTCACACAATCACTCTGCCCTGTCTGTAAAATGGAGATAATAGTACTATATGGGTGTTGTGAAAATCAATATATTAAAGGTGGAGTGCTCAGATGCTATGCTGATGGGGGCCATATAAGTATCACAGATAGTTCAGCCTCCAAAGTCCTTCCAAAGGCTTACTAGAAAATGTACCTTGAATTGAATACTAGAGTATATCGAAATAATACTTATTAATGAAATTGCTGTTTTAATACATTTACTATCACAGAGGATAATTTACTTATTTCTGTGGAGCTTTGCTGCAATTGGATAGGATGTTTTTTTTTTAATGGTTGTTACATTTTAAGTTGATTTTTTTTCACCCCAATAAATGATTCTTCAGACATTTGTAAAAGTATTTCCCCTTATTTTTAGTTGACATTTTTATTTCTTTAAAATTCAGAGCTTCACGAATGTCAGTTTCATTCAATGAAGGCGCAGCACACTGGAAGTATTCTACTAAGCATAGTTTCTGGGTATTTTGCAATCTCTTTAAATACTCTAATTATTGGATTATAATTTTACAAGGTTTAATTCCTTGCAGAACACCTTCTTTTTATGTACATTTAATGATTAGTGCTTACAGTCCTCTGTTCTTTGTCATTTTTCTTTTGCATCCTTTTAATTATTGCAACTTTATGACTTGATGGACTCAGCCGCAGTAAAATTCCCTTCACATATTCTGGAACTATCTGTATGAAGAAATTCCACTGACTGTACATTCTTTAGGGCCCAGCCCTGCCTTAGTTAAAGACCAGCTGATGCCATATGGAAAAGTTTGAAAACAGTCTATTGAAAATTATTCTATTTCTAGATCATATATTGTCTATGGTTCTCCTTCCAGGCATGATATAATAAGACCTATTTTTTGAGAGTTTTTTCTGCTTCAGCAAATTATTCTTCATCTGAAGTCAAAATCTTCTGTGACCCACAACTAGTTGTTGTGGGAATTATCAATCTGTAACAAGGGATCATGATTTCAGGGAAAGAAAAAGCTGAGAAATAAATGAGCTTGAGAGAAACTGAGCCAAATTATGATTGGAGCAGTTATACTGATTTACACCAGCTGAGGATCTATCCCAAACAACATGTATTTATGGAGTCTTGGGCGCAAACTCTCATTGACTTTAATGGGAGAAGAATTGAGAAGTGGACAATGGGAGTTTTGCCTGAATTAGAATTGGATCAGGCACACAGGAAAAATGGCAAATGGGACCCAATCTTGTTACATGGGGGAAGAATTGCACCTATGCAAATAAGGACAGACTTGAAACCATATGAGAATAGGTGTTGGCTTATTGGCTTTTTCAAAAGTTCATGTCCCCTTGTTCTTGTATCAGACATTAGCTGCCATAGCAATGCATCATGTATTCGCTACCTGTTTCCTCAGAAGTCAGTATCTCCCACGGAGAATCACTCTTGAGCTTCACTTTCTCACACCCTCCCAGCATATTTTCACTAAAAGTCACTTAGATCTTCCACATCGTTGTTTCATTCTGGTTGGTTTAACCTCCGCTGTTCTATTTTTGACTCATTCCTTGGAGCTTCAAGGATTCTCTGATTCCCCACACATTCATACAGAACTGAGAGATCGGTGGGTAGTTAGCCCCCTCTGAAAATCATTAATACCTTCCTTCAGCAGCCAGAAGAAGCCTCAATGTCAAGCGCACCAACCTGTGGTAAGTGTCACTGTCTTCCGTCCACCAAACGGCAGATGCAGCTGGGTACTTGTGATATAAAAGCACCTGTAATGTGACCTCTCTCAAAGAATGCTGATAAATTCACACCAGGGATAGCTCTGCTGACCAACCTGATTTCCTTACTCGGGGCTGGATTAGTCATGAGATCTGTGCATGGATGCTGCCCTCTGTGCGTGTGATTCTCACCCTTTCCACACAGGACAGGGAGAAGCCATCTCTGTATCATCCTCCTCTTGGCTCTGTGGAGAACTCTCCATGAGTCTAGAAATGCTCATGTGGGAAGGGGGCTAGAAAGGACTAAGCATGAAGGATGCACATTATCCCTCACCAACCGTGCGGAATTCATAGAAACTGAACTCAAGCTAAGGCGGCATTAACTTTTCTGTGATGGCCCCTCGACATCATTGGTAGGACCTACATAGCAAGTGGGGAATGTCTTGGCAGTACAACTCCCATTTGGAGTAGCATAGCAGCTAGATGGTGGTGGAAGGGAACCTGGAGCCACTGCACAGCCTACACATGGATAATCCTATGCCTCTAGTGGATCCTTGATATCTACACATCATGGGGATTTGCAGGTTATTTTGATAAAACTCCAGCTCATTCTGCAGGGTGAGAGTCCCCACAACACAACAATCTGGGGAGAGTTCTGAGGGGAAAGCTGCAATGACAGATATCTCCTCTCCTGTGGGCTTTTCTAAGGGAGGGGAAAATCTGGCCATAGTTTTTATTCAGTGGTAGGCAAGCCAAGGTTGCTGACTCCCACACCCAAGGTCCAGGTAACCTGAGCAGCATGGCACATAGGACAAGAAACTGTTGAGCCCTCTGTATTTTGTATATTAATAATAAAAGTTACCTCAGCCTCCCGGCATCTTTTTAGTCTTGGAGAGATGGGAGAAACAGCTGTCTGTGCTTTCTGTATTGATCTTCTTGCTTCTGCTTCTAGTTTTGTTTCTGGCCTGGGGTGATCATGGGCCCCCTTAGACTTTAAAAAGGAATGGGTTAAGTTCAAGTTAAAAACAGAGCCCAAGCAGTAACTTTAGGAGCTCAGCACTTACGGTACATATTTAAAATCCACGTAGGGGCTGCGTGGCCCAGTGGGTTAGAGCCTTTCACCTCACATGGTGTATTCAACTCAGCAAAACGGAATAGGGTGGTCTGCTGATGATGGACATTTGCAGAAATCACAAAACCATTGCACAACATTTACAGCTAGGGATCTTCTCAACGGAGCCCGGACTTGCAGGGTTGCTGCCAGTCAGAGCTAAGGTGTGTGGGGAAGCTTCCCTCTCTGTAGTATGTGTGAGAAGTCAGTTCCATTAGTTCTTTAATGAATGACATGCATCTGACGAAGTGGGTATTCATTCATGAAAGCTTATGCTCCAATACATCTGTTAGGCTATAAGGTGCCACGGGACTCTTTGTTGCTTCTTAACACACACATATCTTTCAAAACTGAGAATCTGTGTGTGTGTGTGTGTGTATATGTATATATATATATAAATATAAAATATGGTATGATTAATCAGAAAATTAATTTCCACCTCTATTTCTTTGAGAATTAACTTGATATAAGCATGTTTGTAAATACAATATGTTAGTTATTAAAATGAAATATGTTTGGCCAGGTCCCCAGGAAGTGCAAAGACCTGGAGGAGAGGAAGGATAGTCCAGAACTTAGCCTTGGACTTAAGATACATGAGTTCAATTCCCTATTCTGCCCCAGATTTCCTCTGCGACCTTAGGCAAGTCACTTAGCTTCTCTGTGCCTCAGTTCCCCATCTGTAAAATATGGATAATAGCACTACCTTGCCGCACAGGGTAGTGTTGTCAGGACAAATATGTTAAACATTGTGAGGTGCTCAAAAACTATGGTAATGGGAGTATAAGTACTTACAAAAAAACAAAACAACCCCCCCTTCCAAATTTCCAAAAGGGTCATAGTAAAGCTTTAAAAAAATCTGTTTATACCAGTCAAGATCTGGCCCATTATCTAACTGTTGGGGCAATTGGTACTAAATGCTAAAAAAGTGTAGTGTATATATGATGGGCTACCACAGACACATGCTTAAGTATGACTCCTTACTGCTCTAAGAAATCCTTATTCCTGGATGGTGCATTCTGGGAAGGACGTAACAGCAAAATAGCATTTCTGAAGCTGTAAGGGTCAGGGCTTTGTCCTATACTTTAGACTATGTCTGCACTGCAGCTGGGAGAGCATCTCCCTCCCTGCTCTTGCTAGCACGCTAAAAATAGCAGTGTGGATGTTAAGTACAAGCTCGCCTGACACACAACCCCCCAGCCCATACTCGAGTGGCTAGGCTGTGCTGCCACCTGTATCACAACATTTACACTGTTATTTTTAGTGCACTAGCTCAAGCAGATCTAGGCCATGTCTGTCTACCCGGGCTGGGAAGCACACTCCCAGTTGCAGTGTAGACTTGCCCTCATGGGTATGATGCATTACAAAGTAATGATAATATAGGATTCTTATTAGGTAGGACAAATAAATGTCTTTAGTTAATTTGATTCAATACCTTTTTAAATTGGTCTGGATAAAACTGTTTTACACCAACCTGAAAAAATATGAATGGCCCTTCATGCCTCCAGAAGTTGGTGACAGGGTACCCACCATGGCCTCGACAGGAAATAAGCTTTAAAGGTCCACTGCAGTTTGGACAGCATTTCCCTGTAACAAGGATAGGAGGATACATTTGCATCTGTGCAGGGGATCTAGCAGTCAGATGAATCCAATCTGTGAGAATGGTTCATTTGGAGTGGATTGTTACCTTATGGTGCTTGTGTGCTCAAAAGATGCATTGAGTAGAGCTGTGCAAAAAATCCTTTCATACATATAGAAAATCAAACACTGGCAAAGAATGACCTTTCTCCTGTTTTATAGTTCAAGGTGACCTGCAAAGGATATTTTTAAAAAGTGTACTTTTTTGCACTTAGTTTGGTTTTTCATTGAAGTATAAAAAAAGGGCTGAAAGACTGGGCAATGAGGGTTTTGGTCTTCTGATTGTTTTTCCACTTAGAAGTAGGCCTGGTTAAAAAAATTTTGATAGACGTTTTCCACTGGAAAATGCTGATTCAATACAATAAACATTTTGCCAAACTGCACCAATTTCATCAAAAGGTTCAATGAAAAATTATCATAAGAACATAAGAACCACCACACTCGGTCAGATCAATGGTCCATCTAGCCCAGTATCCTGTCTTCCAACAGTGGCCAATGCCAGGTACGTCAGAGGGAATGAACAGAACAGGCAATTATCGAGTGATCCCTTGCCTGTTGTCCACTCCCAGATTCTGGCAAACAGAGCCAGGGACATTCAGAGAATGGGGTTGCATCCCTGACCATCCTGGCTAATAGCCATTGATAGACCTATCCTCCATGAACTTATCTAGTTCTTTTTTGGAACCCTGTTATAGTTTGGTCTTCACAACATCCCCTGGCAATAAGTTCCACAGGTTGACTGTGCATTCAAGTGCCTTGTTTCAACTTTATCATTTCAACTAATATAATATATTTTGAATGATAAAGTTGAAACAAAGTACTTCAACCTTATCAAAACAAAAAGTTTCGATCAGGTCATTTAGATAGTTCTGTAACCAATTATTTTGGCAATTCTATTTTGTGGGAAATTTAGAAATGTTGACTTTTTATTGCGATTTGGGATGAAAGGAAATTTTGAAATGCCAGAATTTCCTGAGGAATGGAAATGCCAAATTTCAACCAGCTCTATTTTGAAATTTCAGGAATTTCAAGTCTGATCTTCCCTGGTTTGGCTGGGGGACTTACGTGAGAGCTCAGGGATGTTTATTATGGACTCCAACTAGATTAGGCAGAATTTGATTTTTTTAAAATAAATTTCAATGGCTAATATAAATGTTTATTTTTAAGCACTTACATTTTTTTTATAGATTTAAATTTTCACAGTTGTGCAAAATTATCAGGGGGATAACATCACATGTAAAAATATGCTAAGTAAATATCCTTAAACCAAACTCTAATAAGTTCTCAACCATCATTTTTCTTACTTTGCCTATCTGTAAGTTTTGATTATTATGGAAGGATTTTTTTGTCAATTAATGTGTGCACTGTGATATCAATGTTTACTGACATTTACCAATAAAATGTAATCCTTCCAAGTCTAACTTTAACTGAAGTCTTTAACAAAATCTTCCTTTATCCAAAATGTTCATTAGTCATGGTTAACAAAACCAAACAATCAAAGAATTTTAACAAGTCTAGCTAAAAATCTCTTCCCTTCTCAATTACTCAAGTTTTGATCACTCAGCTTTTGTGCTGTCACGTTTTCAGTAATTTTCCAGTCATCATAGAGTCTTCCAGCATAGACGGGCTGAATTTCTAACACAGACACAAGTAAAAAAACCCAAATACTTTTTCTTTAGAAAAATATTATTTCTACATCATAAAAAATCAACTCATTTTTTTTCCTTTGGAGGTCACCTTTAAGTAAAAATATTTCCTCACCTTTAAGTGAGGTTCCTGTGCAGATTAATATACTAGGAACTCATCTGTACCAAGCTGGATATCAAGCCTTAGCTAAAGCAAAATAGACAGTATAAGCTGACTTTTAAGACTAGTCAGGCTACAAAAGAAAGTTTTGAGAAGCCAAATCAGTAAAAATAAAAAGGAATCAGTACTCATTAGAATTCTCTTGAAATATGCAAGTTGTATTTAATAATAGGGAATACTGTTGCAATGGCAGTGGGAAGGACTGGATGATGCAATTAGTCTTTTCCATCTCTAATTTCTATGATATTATAATAATTTATTAACTAGGGTATTAATAAGAGAACCAGGGCAGGTGTTGCCATTTCCACATAGCCATACTTACGTTGCTGTTTTTGCCTGGCTTTATCACATATGGCTGGTCTCAGATAGATCTTCCTCCCATCTGCAGCTGAGCAGTCATTGCTGCAGACCACTACCCCAAGGCAGGACTTTTTTAAGATGCGAGAGTTGTGGTTATTGGTGTTTCTCATTGCCCAGCTACTCAGGTGCCTCTGAGCATTTTTATCATCCGAGCTATAGATATGCTTTACATAGGAATCTGGCCATTCCTGAAACCAATCTGTTTGTTTCACATCCTGTTAAGAACCCAAAGAATGCCACATTTTAGCCAAGGAAAGAAAGTAGTTTCTCAATATGAGGACAATAGGCTAGATCCTTGTCACTCTGGCAGTGTGTAGCAGGCCCAAATCCAGACTAGCCAGTAACAGGAGGATTCCTTCAGTATAGGCTTGGGGGATGGCTGGGGAAAGGGACTGTGGCTACAGTTCCCCTTTGCTCCAATGATCTGACCACCTGCCAGAACAGCCCTTTGGCCTTCAGGCTGCTCTAACTCATTCCAGGGCCCAGCCAGGTGCAGAGCAGCCTCCAGAGTGGAAGGTGAGGTGGCGAGTGACTTTAAGCCACCTACTTTAAATGAAGTACCCTACACAGCCATCAAACTTAGCAACTATTAGCTGGTTAATTTCTTGTATGCTCCAGGGCCTACTTCACCATATGGGCCTGTGCTGCAAAGTTTGGAAGTGGAGACAAGCTTTTGGTTTGGGTTTGGGTTAGCCCCCCCAATATAGCATTTCAGTCAGACCTTATTTTTCTATTAGCGGTTGAGCCAAAATCTATTTTGTAACCAACAAATATAAAACTACACAAACAGAATGACATTTTAGCAAGGGGCCAGCCAGACATCCAGACAATGGCTACAGTTAGTAAAAGAAGAAAATATAAATAGGTTATAAAGAACCAAACAAACACTCTGATGCCTTAATGGGAAATAGATTGGTGACAACATGAACTAGTCTCAGCAAAGCACTGGGTTTTTTTCTTGAGCGTAATGAAAGCAAAGAAAGGAGAAAAGGTCAAAGGAGACTGAGATCCACGAAAGCAGTACAGAAGCACCTTGCTAATTTGCACTGGCTGGGAGATCTATTGTGAGAGACTAGCATGGGGGATATTTCTTTGCCATCCCTGTGAAAAACTACCCAAGTTTGACAAGTTCTGTTCCTTTGAAAAATCTTGATTCTAGAGCTGGACAGAAATTTTCTGACAAATCTGAGTTTAATCAGAAAGTATCAGCTCAGCAGAGCAAAACGTTTCACTGAATCTATTACAGATTTGATGAAACTTTACTCAAAACCTGGTTTCCTGGCTGGCTGCTGGGGAGCCCATGTTCTGGGGCAGCCCCACCATGCAGACTGCCCTGTGCTGGGGATTGCAGGGTTTCCAGGCTCCTCTTTCCACAGAGAGCCTGGCAGCTCCAGAAGCCCCAAGCACAAAAGCCCAGGAGCCCTGAGCCTAGCACCCCCAGCTGGAGCTCTCAGGGCTGCTATGCTCCCCGCATTTGCAGCAGCACTGCCCATCTCTCTGCCTTGGAGCAGGAAGCATAGAACTCTGCAAGCCTGAGCTCCAGCTCGGGATCTAGGACAACCCCATCATGGCTGGTTTCAAGGTGCCCTGACTCTAGAGACAGCTCAGCTAGCAGATTCAGAGCCTGGAAGCCCTTTGAACCCCACTCAAGGTCAGTTAATCTACTCCTGTTTCAAAGTCAGGTACGTCAAAGCTCACTATAGAACTTTTAGTGTGCGGTAGCAGGGTTCATATGGACACTTAGTGTACCACAGGCTCATTTGGGGTGGATTTATACCCCAGCTTTTTGTGAACTATATATTGTGTAGACAAGTTCTCAGGTCTTCCAGGCTGCCTGCTGCAGAATTGGGTACCTGAAAGTCCTGCGTCGGGCTTCCAGTGATCATGGCTGCCGCTGGGCAGCTCTTCCATACAGACAACTTCATGCTGGGGGGCCCAAGGTTTTCAGATTCCCAGGCCAGCTGGCTCCCTGGTCTATCGGACACCTGAGTAGGTAGCCAGGGTGCCAACTGGCCCAGGAATCTGGAAGCCCTGTGGTCCCCAGCACTGTGACAATCTACATGGTGGTGCTGCCCTCGACCAGCAGACCCTGGGAGCCCAGACGGCTGCTGAATAAAAGTGAGATTCTGCTGCTAACAGCAGTGAAACTGACAAGAATGTCAATTTCACATATTTAATTTTGGAAATATTATGGTTCGGTGCTTCCAAAATGAAATTTTTCAGGTTTTGTGGATGCAAAAAGAATTTGGTATAATTGTTTTTGATTCAGTTCAGAACAAAAAACAAATTCCAAAATACCGAAATTTTTTGGGAACTGAAAATCCTGAGTTATGGCCAGCTCTACTCAGTTCACACATGCTCAGTAGAGACTTGTTAGAGTTTGGCAGCTAAATTCTCTGAAGATTTAATCTGCACTGCGCATGTTCCAGCCCAGGAATCCAATGGCTGATAAAAACTCTCCCAGAAATCACTGCTTCCAGCTGCTGGGAGCTGCTGTGGCTCCAGGCTTGGGAACTGAGAACAGGGAGACCATTTCTTCTATGCTCTCTGTGCTCCATCTGCTGGCTCCTAGGCAGTGTGGAGGTCGAATCCGCCTGATTCGAATGCAGATGGGACAAGAGACGGACCTACAGGAGGAGGGCCAGTGGCGGCAGTAGATTTGGACAAGGAGCCTTTGGTGTGGAAGGGGGACTGAGACAAGGAGCCTGGGTCGGGAGGGTGATTGTGAGTGGGAGCCAAGGTGGGGAGACAGATTGGATGAGGAGTTGAGGTTGCGTCTGTGAGGGACTGAGTTGGCTTGATAAGGAGACTGGGTCAAGGAGCCTAGCGGATATCAGGATGAGCAGCTCAGGAAGGGAGATCGAGACTGGACGCTGATATAGTGGAAGATTGGGACTCAGAAGGGGAGCATGAAGAGGGAAACTGGGACTGGGATAAAGAGGTTGGGGGTCACCATTCATCAGCTGTCAACACATATCTCTTATACCTCCAGCCAAAGTGTGTATCTCATACCCTACTAGTAGCTGGTCCACATACAGGATGACAACCAGCTAGTGTCCTCTGTTAGCCCAAGTTGCAGAGGCTTGGGTCTAAAGGTTCCAACAATGCTGATGACCCATGTTAGTGTCAAGATGTTGCCACTTACTGGAGTTTCACTTTTTTCAGTTTGCTTTTTTAAAAAACCTAGAAAACTACACACATACAAAACTACATTAAAAGAACTTTAAGGCTGCAAAGTTTCTGGGTACCTAGCTTGAATCTGGGCTCTGATTTGCAGAAGTGTTAAGAACTCACATCTGCAACTGAAAGCAGTGGCAGCTGTGCTTTTTGAAAATATAAAATGCTATATAATGCAAAGTGCTCTGAAAAATTAAATCGTAGGTATCGCAAATTGGACACCCAAAGTTACTGGGCACTTTTGACCTTAATCTCTGTGCCTCAGGCACCATCTGTAAAATGGGATAAAATACCATCCACTCGCTTCACAGTGCTGTTAAAAAAATTCACTAGTGTTTGTGCAGCACTCAGATATTCTAGTCCTACACCCATGAGAAAATTAATAATTGTGTGTTCAAAGCACATTTGAATGATATGCAGTAAATAAGACATTCAAGAGAGACGACAAAATAAAATATTGAATAGCTGCATCATCCAACTAGTGAACTAGAAAGCTAGTGAAACTATAGTATCACTATTACTTCTAACACATAGACAGCTCTTTCAGGTGTATAATTCAAGGATAAATGTATGAATGCTTAAATGTTTTACTGAATAATTTTCTAGCTGTTCAACAAAATGTCTCATTTTGCCATCTACACCAGGGATACCAGGAAAGTGGCAAACAAGGAAAGATGATAAAATATGGATGTTTCAGAAGGTATTCCATGATTGGCTGAACTTCTAAAATACCTTCTAAAACAAACACACGTACCTGAGGCAGTTTGATGTCATTGATATCCCAGCTTGTCATTTCTCCACTTTGAGAAGTAGAGTCCTCCTGGTCCATAATATCATCTGCAGCTTTCAGCATTTCTGAATTCCTTCCCAAACTTAGCAAGCAAATCTCCACTGCCTTCTTTTGAAGTTAACTAGCTGTCACCACTCTCAGGCAGTTTACAATGAGGAACCTGTTTCCTGAAGCTAAACGATAGAGAGGCTGCCCATTAAAGATAAAAATCAGTGTTCTTCTGCCAGAAAAACTTGTTCCATTAAAAGTTTTGCAAGCAGACAAAGCAATGGAAAATATAGCTTAGAGATAGAATGTGATCTTATGGAGGCATCATTAACTGAAAGCACACCGAGAGTTTATTGACTGTTTTGTTTTGCTCATTCTCCTTTCAGACCAAATTTATGTTCATGTAACTCCACTCCCATACCTCTTTGTAAGTGAGATCAGAATCAGGCCCTATATTTTCAGAGCCAAAATGACTGAGAAGCTCAGCACTTGCTAAGGCCTTTTTTTCTTGTTGGTTACACAATAGGATTTTCTCATACTGTACATTACAAAGGTAAGGTGCAATAGGTGACTGTCATGTCTAGGTGACCAGATGTCCCGATTTTATAGGGACAGTCCCAATATTTGGGACTTTGTCTTATATAGGCGCCTATTGCCCCCCACCCCCTGTCCCGATTTTTCACACTAGTCATGTCATTTAAATTGAAATGGTTCTCGGCCATTTTAAAAATTGCACGCACCTCTGAGAGCCCATCAGTTACAAAAATGGATGGAACTGGGCAGGCTTCATGCATTTTCCTATCTCAACTAGCAGACAAACAGAAGAAAATTTGGTATGTTAGTTAAAAATTATTGTGGGCATCCCATACACTTCACATCTCGTTCCTTATGCTTTCCAGTCATAATTTCAGTATCAGCTAAGCTTAGCACCACAACAGCAGTGTGCACACGCATAAAAAAGTTCTTTTTTTCTTGAGTGAAATCATTATTATTTCTGAGAGAGAAGGTAAATCTGAAAAGTATCAGCTGGATCTTCAGTGGAGTTACTTTGATTTACACCAGCTAAGGATCAGATGCAGCATGCTGAGTGATCAAATATATAACATATATAGCATCATAATGTATTAGGCAGTTTGTCCAGTAACTGGAATAGGGAACTGGGAGCCATTATTTTATTATTATTGGCTATGCAAGTGACAAGATCTTGGAGAGGTGCCTCAGTTTACCCATCTAAGAGATTGGTCTGATAATACTTCACAGGAGTGTTATGAGGCTCAGTGAACATTTGTAAACCATGTTGAGATCCATGGATGAAAGGTACCATAAACAGTATATTCAAAGTATTACTCCCCAATAAGTAAATCAGAACATATCAATGGTAAAACAATAAGGGAATTGCAGAGTACTGTGATCAGATATTCAGAGCAAAATGCATGCAGAAAGACACTAAACATGACACTTGGGATTTAACATTAATTGCTTAGTGATCTGAATTGGCAATTTAATTCTTACTAGGCAACTAAGTCATTTTTGCTCCTGAAAAGATGTTATCAGAATGATCTTATTCCGGGAAAAGCTACTTTACTACATAGAACATACAAAAGGCTATAGAAAACATCAGGTCTTCATATACTCTCATATTACACCATGAGGGCTAATATAGTCACCGCTGCAGACAGGGACAGTAACATTAGAACAGACAATCTAAAATGTAAGTTTCATTGGAAAGCTGTGTTGAATTTATGAAACAAATTACCCTTGAATATTAAATGACCTGTTATATAATTCAGAAAGACATTCCAAATCTTTTTTCAATTACTTTTCAAAATGAACTGGCTTGAAAATTGATTTTTAATTCCTTTCTTCATAAGAATTAATCATTCACAATTTATAGTGGAGCATTTTCCTTTTATATTGGCTTGCCAAAGAAAAAAGCATAATTAAATATGACTTTAAAATTCAGTGAATGACAATCGATGGCTGGTTAATACAGCATAGAAGACAGTTGCAGAGAACCATGTTTGTACAATTAGGCGTTGGTATGGACTGAAATACTTGCAAAACTTCTAGTAATTGAATTGCACGGTGGCTTTCAAATTATTTTGATTGCTATTTCTTTATCTTCTTACTGGAGTATATCAACTTTACAAAATCTAAATTTTACTTTATGGCAAATAAGTTTGTATCCTTCTGTTTTTTTTTAAAGCAATCCTCTTAGTCAACCACCAGTTAGGACTTCTATGGCAATCTTACCTCCTTAACGTCTTATGTGGATGAAACTGATGTAGTGTCATCTGAATGAAGAGATTCTTTGAGGGCAGAGCTCTCAGGCTTCAATCACTTACTAAGTCTCAGTAGCTGTACTCTATTCCATGATCAGATACTATATGCTAATATACTCTGGCTGCTATCCAATCAAAACTTAGATGTTCACAGCCAGAGACAGGTAAGAAAACTTGTAAAGAGTCCTATACATTAACTCATTTACAGCATTAGTAGGATGGGAGGTTGGGATCTCACTTCCAGCTCATATTGTCCCTCACATAAATTGTACCACATTCCCTTAAATATTCAGCTAGTCAGTCAGTCTGTTTTTGTGTGTGATAGAATGCCAACAGTAAGGTAGCAAAATTTGCAGATGACAAAGTTATTCAGGTTAGTCAAAACCAGAGAGGATTGTGTTGAAATTCAGAGGAAGGTGAATGGATAAAACAATGGCAAATGAAATTTAATGTTGATAAACATAAAGTAATCCACATTGCAGGGAAATATCTAAATATTTAATATACACACCTTACAGGGTTCTAAATTAACGGTATCAGCTCAGGAAAGAGGATCACTGTGAACAGCTCAGTGATGACTTCTGTTCAACAGTCAAAAAAGCAAACAAGATGTGAGGATACATAAGGAATGGAGTGAAGAATAATACAGAAAATATTATAATGCCATTATATAAACCAGTGCTCTGGTCTCATCTAGAATACTGTGCAGTACTGGTCTCATCTCAAAAAGAATATTGTATAATGAGGAGGGGTTCAGAAAAATAAAACAAATAGGGGCACGGGAAAACTCTCTTCATAAAAGATTGGAAAAACTGGGATTGTTTATTTCAGCAAGGAGATGAATAAGAGGGGATATAATAAAAGTGTATAAAATAGTGAAAAATAAAGAGAAGTTAGAACAGAAGTTCCCAGTCTCTCTTACAACTCAAGAACAAGAGGACATTCAATGAAATTAAACACGATAAATTCAAAAATTGAGAAAAGGAAATACTTTTTCGTGCAATGCATAATTAGACTGGAACTCATTGCTACAGGATGTTGTTGAGATGAAAAACGTAGCAAGATTTTAAAAGGGAATTAATATGGCTAACAATAACCAGTGTTATAATAGTTACTATGAACATCTGTGGAACATCTAAGAGAAGCTAACAGACATTTTGGAAGAGATATTTAAACCTCATGCTTCAGTGTTTAAGCCAATCTTTAACTCCTAAAGAAGCTTTCTTGTATCTGTCTCTGAACTATCTGGCCACTGTTGGAGACAGGACAGTGGATTAGATGGACCTTGAGTCTGATTCAGACTGGCAACTCCTATGTTACTACATACACACTAATTCAATGCAATTTGTGTTTCATTGTTTGGAAGGACACTCTTTAAAACCATAGCCACAGCAAATCTCATACGCTCCCCTTTGATATTTCTTCTGTTACAAGAAATCACAGGTAGGTGAAAAAAATCTGGAGCCTGGAATGCTTTTGGCAGGAGGATCACAGTTCATCGAAACACCATGTAATATTGCTAAACAGCACTTTGGGAAATCAGTGTAACTTTCTGTAGAGTGTCTTTTGTTCAGGTGCCAGAGTGTGATGAAACCCAATAGCTGATCACAGGAATGCATGGATGTAAGCTATTACACAGTGTTCAGAAGATCAAGCTCCTTCCTGTATTGACTTAATGCCCTGTGAAGAAGCTACTCTTGTCAGCGCTATCATCAGCCTTCCTTATTCCCTCTTTGGTGTAATCTTTCAGCTGGTGACAATACTTAACTGATCTCAAGTGCCACCATTGGCCCTTTACATGGACACTGATTAGTGCTATATTACACACCATATGGTTTGTGCCAAATGGAAATTGTATTGGTTTAGACAAGACATGCAGTTAATTATTCTATTTTAGCTTGTATATGACACCTCATATGGATGCTGTCATTTTTATTCCACATACTGCAACATGAGGGGCAGCTGAAGGAATGAGGTGAGACCACATTAAAAATCCAACTAACTTTAATGGGGCCACAGCCCTCACACAGCAGTATCTGCCTCCCCTAGGGCCAGTGACAGGAAGCACCACCCACCACAAGAACACTTTCCACCCAGTCTCTGGGTAAAGATAAAAGGGGAAAATAGGGGTGATGTCATGATAGAGGGTCTGCTACCGACAACCAAATCAGGAAGAGGTGCGGGATGAGGCATTTCTAGAACAAATAACAGAAATACTGAAAACATAAGAGTTGGTAGCAGTGGGGGACTTTAACTACCCAGATATCTGTTGGAAAACTAATACAACAAAACACAAAATGTCCAATAAGTTCTTGGAATGTATTGGGGGCAACTTTTCGTTTCAGGAAGTGGAGGAAGTAACCAGAGGGACAGCCATTTTAGACTTGATTCTGACCAACAGGAGGGAATTAAAGGCAAATGTGAAACTGGAAGGCAATTTGGGTGAAAGTGATCATGAAATAATAGATTTCATGAGTCCAAGGAAAGGAAGGAGAATAAGAACAATGGACTTAAAAAACAATTCCTGAAACTCAGAGAACTGATAGATTGTCTTCCCATGGGACTTTATCTAAGAGATACAGGAGTTCAGGAGAACTGGCAGTTTCTTAAGGAGACAATATAAAAAGTACAACTGCCAACTATTCTGATGTGAAGAAAGGAAGAATAGTAAAGGGCCAATATGGCTCCATCAGGAGCATTTTAATGACCAGAAAATCAAAAGGAATCCTACAAAAAGTGGAAACATGGACAAATTGCTAAGGAGGTGTACAAATAGCACAAGTATATAGGGACGAACTCAGAGAGGCTAAAGCACAAAATGAGTTAGCGAGGGACATAAAAGGCAAGAAGAAGAGGTATTTCAAGTACATTAGGCACAAGAAAAAGCCAAAGAAAACTAGGTCCTCTACTTAGTGGAGAAGGAGAGCTAATAACTGATGACTTCAAGACAACTGAGTTGTTTACCATCTATTTTGCTTCAGTCTTGACATGATACTCAACACAAATAATATTAAGAATAAGGGGGAAGGAATGCAAACCAAAATAACAAAGGAACAGATTAAAGAATATTTAGATACGTTTGATGATTTCAAGTCTGCAGGGTCTGAAGGAATTTATCCTACGGTATTTAAAGAACTAGCTGAAGCAACCTCTGAATCATTAGCAATGATCTTCGAGAACTCATGGGGGACAGGTGAGGTCCCAGAGGACTGGAGAAGGGCAAACGTAGTACCTATCTTTAAAAAAGGGGAACAAAGAGAACGCAGGGACCGATAGACAATTCAGCTTAACTTTGTTACCTGGAAAGATACTGGAACAAATTATTTATCAATTTGTAAGAACGGCCGTACTAGGTCATACCAATGGTCCCTCTAGCCCAATATCCTTTCTTCCAACAGTGGCCAATGCCAGATGCTTCAAAGGGAGTGAACAGAACAGGGCAATCATCAAGTGATCCATCCCTGTCATTCAATCCCAGCATCTGGCAGTCAGAGGCTTAGGGACACCCAGAGTAGGGGGGTTGCAGTCCTGGCCACCTTGGCTAATAGCCATTGCTGGATCTATCCTTCATGAATTTATCTAACTCTTTTTTGAAACCAGTTATAGTTTTGGCCTTTTCAACATTCCCTGGCAACAAGTTTCACAGGTTGACTGTGCGTTGTGTGAAGAAATACTTCCTTTTGTTTGTTTTAAATCTGCTGCCTATTAATTTCATTGGGTGACCCCCTGGTTCTTGTGTTATGAGAAGGGGTAAATAACATTTCCTTATTCATTTTCTCCACACCAGTCATGATTTTATAGATCCCCCTATCATATCCCCCCTCAGTTGTCTCTTTTCCAAGCTGAACAGTCCCCGTATTTTAATCTTTCCTCATATGGAAGCTGTTCCATACGCCTAATTATTTTTGATGCCCTTCTCTATACCTGCTCCATTTCTAATATATCTTGTTTGAGATGGGGTGACCAGAACTGCACGCAGTATTGAAGGTGTGGGCATACCATGGATTTACATAGTGGCATTATTATATTACTGTCTTATCATCTATCCCTTTCCTAATGGGTCGTAACATTCATTTAGCTTTTTTGACTGCCACTGCACATTGAGTGGATGTTTTCAGAGAACTATCCACATTGACTCCAAGATTCCTTTCTTGAGTGGTAAGAGCTAATTTAGACCCCATCATTTTGTATGTATAGTTAGGATTATGTTTTCCAATATGCATTACTAGAGAATAGTAGAGCTAAAAGGAAGAGCCAGCATGTGTTTGTTAAGAACAAATCATGTCGAACCAACCTGATTTCCTTCTTTGACGGGATTTCTGGCCTACTGTACGGGGGGAGTTAGTAGACATGATAGATCTTGATTTTAGTAAGGCTTTTGATGCAGTCCCACTTGACAGTCTCATAAGCAAACTACAAAACTATGGTCTAGATGAAGTTACTGTAAGGTGGGTGCACAACTGGTTGAAAGACCGTACTCAAAGAGTAGTTATCAATGGTTCCTTGGGGGGTCTGTTCTGGATCAGATATTATTCAATATTTTCATTAATAACTTGGATAATGGAGCGGAGAGTATGCTTATAAAATTTGCGGATGGCACCAAGCTGGGAGGGGTTGTAAGCACTCTGGAGGACAGGATTGGAATTCGAAAGGACCTTAACAAACTAAAGAATTGGTGTGAAAATCAATAAGATGAAATTTGATAAAAAAAAAGTGCAAAGTACTACACTTAGGAAGGAAAAAAATCAAATGCCCAACTACAAATGGGGAATAACTGCCTAAGGGATAATATTGCTGAAAAGGATCTGAGGGTTTTAGTGGCTCACAAATTGAATATGAGCCAACAACGTGATGCAGTTGCAAAAAAGGCTAATATCATTCTGGGTGGTATTAGCAGGAGTATTGTATATAACCCACAGGAGATAATTGTCCTGCTGTACTAGGCATAGATAAGGCCTCAGCTGGAGAATGGTATCCAATTCTGCGGGCCACACTTTAGGAAAGATGTGGACAAATGGGAAAGAGTCCAGAGGAGAACAACAAAAACGATAAAAGGTTTAGAAAACATGACCTATGAGACAAGCTTAAAAAAAATGGGCATGTTTATTCCTGAGAAAAGAAACAAAGTCTGAGGGAGCACCTGTTAAGTCTTCAAATATATTAAGGTCTGTTATAAAGAGAACAGCGATTATTCTCCACAGAGGGCTGGACTTGGTGACTTCTCAAGGCTCCTTCCAGTCCTACATTTCTATGTTTCTCTCTCAAATCACACCCAGCTGATGGCAGAAAGGAAACCTGTTACACTGTCCCCTCACACAGATTCATCTCTGAGTTTGGTGTGCTGCCCTCCCGCAACAGAAGCATTAGTTCCATGTCTGTGGATAGGCGGGGCCATGAGTATCCACACAACACGGTCAAGCCTTGGGTGGCCTGTAAATCCCTGGGGGTTGGCCTGAGGGACAGGGGTGTCCACTTATTGAGAGAATTGGCAGTATGACATCAGGAACAATATTGGTTACCGCAGAGGCCTGATGACTTTGGATAGGTCCAGTCCCCTCTTCCTTAGTGTTGTCTTCCTTTGGGGACCCATTGCAGATCTCATGATCCTCGTTGGGTCAACATAGTGCTGGCAGGTCCTGGTGTAAAAATCACTCTTCTACACCCAGTTCACCATATCTGACAATCTGTCTAGGACAGTGCAAGGGCTTTCCCAGGCACTGGTTAACTTTGGACACCTATGCCTCTTTCTCTGTGGGGAGTATACACACACCTTGTCCCCAGGGGTAAGGTGTATTTCCCTTATCCATACATCTGACTGCCATTTCTAGCACTTTGACTCCTCCTGGAGTCAAAACAATGGATCAGGCCCATTCAGTCCTGCAGCTGTTGAATATACTTGGGTTCAAATCCTGCCTTGTTCTCCCTAGGAAGTATCTCTAGCTCCTTTCCAAATATGATGGCATCAGGAATACACTCACTGGTTTGATACACAGCTGTCCAGTTGGCCATCTGTAAAAAAAAGGGGGGGGAGGGTATATGTCTCAGTCCCATTTCTGTTGCTCTACAAAACAGCTGTGCCACCAGAGTGCAGTTATGCTGCTCCACCATCTCTTCTCTTTAAGGACACAATTCTGTCCTCTGTGTTTCCTGGCTCTACAGCAGGGCCAGCTCAGGCTTTTTTGCTGCCCCAAGCGGCGAAGGGAAAAAAAAAAAAAGCCACGCCGCTTCATTCCTCGGCGGCAAGTCCTTCCCTCCGAGAGGGACCAAGGGACCCGCTGCCGAATTGCCGCCGAAGACCCGGACGTGCCGCCCCTTCCCATTGGCCACCCCAAGCACCTGCTTCCTGTGCTGGTGCCTGGAGCCAGCCCTGCTCCACAGTAGTCAGTGGATCTTCGGGAAAATTTGAATCTTAAATGGTCACTGCAGCTCTGGAGGGACACCAAACCATGAGAAGAAGTCATTCACCTGAGCCTCAGCAACTTGGAGAAGTTGTTCGGGGCGATTAGGATTAGTTGATTTCCCCTTTCAGTCTCATGCAGGGGGTCTCAGCCTGTCAGTGGATACTCATCTCATTGTTGCCCCTACATTGTACTGGTGCATTGGTGCTCTGGACTTCCAAGAGGGTCCCCTTTGTGCCATGCATTCATCACAACTCCAACCACAACTAGCCACATCTCTCTAGCATCTGGCCCAGTAGAATCTCTGCTGACTCTGACATAGGGTCTTTGTAATCCCAAAAGGACCTGCTGTCAGCAAATCACATATCAACTTCAGAACCTCCGGTGGTGGAGTCTTTGGTACAATCAGCTGATGATGCTGTGCCATTTAATGCCCCAGTGGTGTGGTCCACTTTCTGTAGAATACACCCTCCTGCAGCTCCAAGTGGTTCCACAGAGCCCAGAAAGCCTTCACTAACCCATTGCAGTACGCGATGCTGTCTCCTCCCACGAAGGCCTCTGCCCTGCTTCCAATGTAAAAGGGGTGCTATGTCCTCATCCTCAGCTTGCATCTGTGCCAGATGTTCTGCTGTTCACCCCCAAGTAGCTCCTCAGCTTCTTTCTGAGAACTGCAACCCCCTGGATCTCTTCCTTCTGCTTCTGGTGGAGCCAGTGCTGTCATTTGACTTCCTAGCATGAATGGTGAAACAGGATATCCACATTCCCATGCTGGGCCCCGAGTCAATGCTGTGCTTTGAAATGACACCGTTTGCCATTTCCCCAGCCAATGTGCCATTTGTCCTTCAGGTTGCCTGAAGCTCAACACCTACCAGGGACGCATGGTTAGTATGTATAGGTGCAGGTGGAATCGCTCAAGAGCTCCAATAACTGCCAAGAGCTCCCTGAGGATCACAGGGTAGTTCCATTCCAGTGTCTTGAGGGTTTTATTATACTAGGA
This sequence comes from Terrapene triunguis, assembly GCF_002925995.2. Lineage (NCBI taxonomy): Eukaryota > Metazoa > Chordata > Testudines > Emydidae > Terrapene > Terrapene triunguis. The sequence goes on along the minus strand of NW_020664393.1, from coordinate 42,426,491 downwards.
TATAGTCCACTCTGCATTTGGAAAGCACCCCTCCTATTCCAGTCTTGCTGGTACTATCCAACAGAACTGGTTATCCTGGCAGGGAGTATGCCACACTGATGCAGAGGTCCAAGTATTCTTCATCTCCTGGACTGCCTGGCTGCGCTTGGCTACCCAACTGAATGCAGATCTCTTCTCTGTTAGACTAAGCAGTGGAGAAGCTGTCTCAGCAAACCCCCATACAAACATCAAGTGTAAGAGGCAAGTCCCATGAACCCCTGCAGTTGGGGGGCATCCTTGTGATTTGGCCACATGCAATGCAGCATCCTACATACAGGGGGCCACTAGAGTCAGGGAAAACACAGCCCATCCATTGAGACTATTCCAGGTCTCCGTGGGGAGTCCCTAGTTGGGGATCTGATAGCAGCAGCACAGACTGAGTATTGCCCCTTATTCCTGGCTCTGCTTAGTCTCCTTATGGCTTGTCCACAGTACCTCCCTTCTTGAGTTTCCTTCTCCATTTTTGGGGAGCATTTCCAAGCAAGATGGTCCAAACTCCCAGATACTCATCTCTGCTGCTCTCCTGGGAACTGATCCAGCCCTGTAGTCACAACTGATCCACCCTGTAGTCGGGTTCTGGATACCACCCTCATGCTCAACCCATCAGGCACACCACCACCTGTGTGAATCATAGAAATGTAGAGCTGGAAGGGACCTTGAGAGATCATCTAGTCTATCCACCCACTCTGAGGCAGGACCAAGTATATCTAGACTATCCTTGGCAGGTGTTTGTCTACCCTGTTCTTAGAAACTTCCAATGATGAGGATTCTACAAACCTCCTTTGGTAACCCATCCCAGTACTTAACTATCCTTATATTTAGAAAGGTTTTCCTAATATTTGACTTAAATTCTATGATTTTGTAAGATTCCTTTTTGAATTTTGTGTCATTAAAGAGCTTCTATTTTTTCCTTTGCACCAGGATAGTTTGCTATTGTGCCTTTAATATTGTCTCTTCAAGCAAACTGCCAGCTCTCCTGAACATCTTTTTTCCCCTTGGATTTTCTTCCCACCTTCCTTCTTGCCTTCCAGTTCTCAGAGTTTGGGCTTCCCAATCTGCTGGGAATCTTGTGGCCAACCTGGGACTACACCCGCATTTGCAGACCTCAGGTTCATACACTTGCATTGCTGTGCCAGTATTCCTCTGGCTTCTTCTTCCACAGGTCCAGGCCCACCAACCAGTCCTCACCCACCAGACAGTTTGACAGTCTTATCATCTGTATGCCCAATATAGGGCCTCTATATCCAGGCCTCCTTCAGGGATTTGGGTCCCCTCAGTGTCACCTGCACCCTCAGATATGAATAGTCCAGCCCATGCAGAAGCTGCTCCAACACTCTCTGCTAAAACATTTGGATAAGTCACCCACATCACCAGATGCAGCTCTCCAGGGCAAATTGAAAGCATCTCACTGTCTCTCTCCTTGGTGCCTAGAACCGAAAGCGAACCACCTCTGTCTGCTTCTCCACCCTGAAGCAGACAGCAAGGCCTCACACTTGGCCTGGTTAACTAGAATATTTCTGTACCCCGACTGACAAAAACGGGCGGGGCTTCCCCAGTCAGGCTTGTGGGCAAATATGCCCGTCTCACCCTCTGACCAGCAGTTCAGCTTCCTTGCGATTTCAAACGGAGTCAGATATGTTTCCTCGCTCACCTTGTCATCAAATTTGGGTGCTTTGTACATCATCAGGGGCCTCTGCTCTTCCCCACTGCCTCACCTGGTGTGCCAGCAGGATGCATTTCTGTTCCTATTGTTCACTGGGCCTCTCTTGGTTGGTGATTCCTGCAGTTTCTTTGTCCACCTCTTTCAGTCTTCCAGTCTCTGCCTCCTTATATTTACTGTCTGCCTGTGACCCGGTCTGCTCCAAGGTGGCTCTTCCTGGTTGTAGCTGTAACAGCTGCTCAGCATACCCTGCTTCTGTTTGCTGGCATTGGTTCATTTCATCAGCAGCCCAGAATTCTGACACCAGCATAATATCAGGGATATCTAAAGGAAGACAACAAGCCCACGCAGTCCAAAAAGCCAACTACCTTTAATGCAGCCAGAGCCCTCATCCAACATAGGGTGACCAGGTGTCCTGTTTTCGACCGGAACTCCCAGTCGAAAAGGGACTCTGGTCAGCACCGCCACCTGGGCCGTTAATAGCACCCCAACCCCCAGCCCTGAGCCCCCCCCAAACCCAGAACCCCCTCCTGCACCCCAGAGCCTGTATCCCCAGCCCAGAGCCCTCATCCCCCCTGCACCCCAACCCCCTGCCCCAGCCAGAGCCTCCTCCCACACCCTGAACCCCTAATCCCCAGCCCCACCCCAGAGCCCAATAGATGGGATTAGTTGTGAGGCTCCTGACTAATGATTTATGTGAGAGACCCCGCTAAATCAAGCTAAATAGGAGTTCCTAAGAAAATCTCATTTGAGTTTTTGGCTATGTCTTTTCTGCAGGCTGACTAGAAAACAGACAACAAAAGACTGTCAGAGCCACAAAACATCCTCTTCAGATGCCTGTGGATTCTCTATGCACAGCTCACCTACTTGAACTGTGTGCTGGAGATAAGACCTTAGTCTAAACCAGGATAATATAGTAAGCATGTGAATGTTGAAGAGGCAGCGCTTTATGGGATGTGTGTAACAACAAACAAAATCAGCATGTATAGTCGTAAACATACAACACACACCTTGAAAATAAGGCACAAGACAGAGAGCCAAAACTTTAAATAGAGCCATTTAACTCTTTTGAAGAAAATATAATGTGCCATATGCACCCTGGTGACATTAGTGAGATTATAAAGCTAGTGAGCTTAGCCTAATTACTTTAAAATGAGCCAACTGATTGTATTTATGAAAAAATAGTCTTACTTTGATTAATAATAAAATTAAAGTATACCACTAACTGTAGGTGTAGCTGACTGTGCTCATGTGACTTATATGTGGTCTCTGGTTGCTTTAATGCTTTGTTGGCACAGTAGATGGCACCAGAGAAATTCTTTTCTTTAGCTTTCTGTAACCGGCTGGTGGTAGCTGGCAGGGGAGTGTTCTGAGTCAGTGTATCTAAAAAATCTGTGTCTGGAGTATATTTCTCAGTGAAAATGCCACCCAGTGTTTTTCACATAATGTTACTGATCAAAATAATGCCTCAGCCATTCATTCCCATCACTTGTTCTTTGCTGAAATTCAAGCCACTGTGATGGAATTAACATGGGAGTTCTGACTGAGATGGCAGCCAAATTAAAAAAAACACCAGTTAAGGCCCTGATCCTGATAAGACATAAATGTGCAGGTTAGCCTATTGAACTCAGAGAGCCTATTCACATGTGTAAAGTTGCTCGTGTGGAAGTGGCGAATCAGGGTCTAGTGGTGGAACAATTTGCAATGACTCTGGCTACATTGTCCTCTTCTGTTCCTTTGACTCTCAAGTTGCCCTATAAAGGTCATTTCAGAGTTCAGTTTTTTTGTTCTTTTTTATTTTATGTGCACTTTTAATTAGTCTGAGACCTTCACATGCTATGGTGATGGAGGCCACAAGTAAAGCCTGGCCCCATTGAAGTCAATGGCTGGAGATGGGACTCTGGATGGGGGGCCAGGGCTCTGAGGTGTCACTGACCAGTTTTTCTCTCTCTCTCTCAGGTGCTTGGCTGGCTGGTTCTTCCTCATGTGCTGAGGGTCTAACTGAGCATCATATGTGGGGTCAGGAAGGAATTTCTCCCCAGGTCAGATTGCTAGTGACATTGTTTTCTTCCACTTTCCTTTGTAGTATGGATTGTGGGTCACTTGCTGGGATTAACTGGGTAATTCTCACTAAATCTTTCCCTTTCTTTATCTGTGGCACTTAATAATCTAGTCTTCTGTGGGCTTGTAATTCTTTGGTCTAATTTCGGTCGTCAGGTTTCGTGTGCGGGTGTTGGTGGCCTGGTGATATACCAGGGGTCAGACTAGAAGATCTGGTGGGCCCTTCTGGCCTTAAACTCTATGACTTCAATGGGGCCCGGATTTTACCCCTTATCTGTTATTGATATTTAAATAATTATATGAAATCTTCCACATTTTCAATTTTCCACATGTCCTATTGATCATGCCTAAGATTTTTGGCTTTCATATTATTTTTCTCTGATTTAACTCCTTCTTTCTCCTACTATTAGAGGGATATATTTAGGCCCTGATCCTACAATGTAGTCTGTGTGGGTGGATCCATCATGCAAATAGTGTCCCAAATGAAGCCACAGAGAGGGTAATAACCACTGAACAGGTTGCCAAGGAATGTGATAAATTCTCCATCACTTGGAGTCTTGATGTTGAAGTTAATGTTTTTTCTAAGTTATCCTTCAGTTCAACCAGTTACTAGGCTAGATGCAGGTACCATTTGGTAAAATTGTATGGCCTGTGTTTTGCAGGACATCCAAGTAGGTACATTGATTGGTAAGGCTATGATACCACATGGATCACACTGCAGAATGAGAATCATAATTTTTAAAGTTGTTTTTACCTGAGCTGTTGTTTCCTGACTGTTTTCTTCTTTATTTAACACCATTTGGGTTGGTTTCTATCAAATGAAAATATTTTGATGATTGAAATTATGTTCTTGTGTTTATTTTCTGTGTCAAAAATTGACTTTTTGTACAAAATCTTAAAATGTACTTTAAAAAAATCACAGAAACCAGGACGTTAAAATATTATCTGAGCTTCTGAGAGAGAAGTTACCTCACTGGGAGAGAAATGAATGACATAGAGAGTTGGGATGTACTTTCGTAGTCTATTTTTTTTCATAATACATACGCAGGTTCCTGTTCACCTTGAACAAAGAGGTTAAATACATCTGGAAAGATACAAACAGGTAATTCCACATTCAGAAGTCCAGCTAAAACACATCTGTGTCCCCGTACCTTCAGCTAGGAGCATTTTCTCTGGCTCCTGTATAAGCATGCTGTCCTAATTTTAGTCAGGAACAACCCCCATACCGTCCCTAGTCCCACCTCCCCCACAAAGTGGCCCATTCTGTGCTCAATATTAATTGAATATTGTTTAGTCATTTGGATCTGGGTGTGCTAGTCTCCATTCTGACCAGCAGTTTACCCTTTTGCTTTTAGTGATCTTCCCACTTAGGAATGCAGCTGCTAAATGACAAGAGGTTATATAAATGCCTAGATTTAAGATAGATGCAGGTTTGAGATTCTCTTATAAATTATCTCATTGGACTCGCCCTGCATAAAGTAAATGGTTTGTAGTGCAGATGCAGCTGTGCATATTTTTGACACGTGAGTTCAAGTATGTGTTCTCTTGTTAACCAGCTAAATTACTTAAGTGATCTCCAACAGATGTTTCACAGAACGACAAAGCATGTATAAGCGAACAGGAGAGGGAATATTGTCGACTAAGATTTAGAACTGGTCCTACAACTTTTCTTAAGAAACGTGAGAAAAGTGTCGGTTGGGGGCTAGTTCTCTGACGAAGAAGCTAGCAAGTAGTACATGGATGAGCAGTGCTGTTGTAAAAGAGGGATTGAGGCATTAGGTGTTATTGGAACAATTTTTTAAAAAACTAAAACTTTGTGGGTTTAGAGTTTGTGTAAAAGGACTCTGGTCAGATATTACCATAGCAACCACACCATAAACATCTTCTAATACTTATTAATCACACGACAAGAAAAACTAAGCAGAAACATTACTTGGAATTCAGAAGTTAAATGGTTATTCATTCTGAGAAATGCATTCAGCAAAGTCCTTCAAAAGGAAAGATGTTGATTAAAAAGTCTCTGGCTGGAACCAAAAGGCTTTCTTGGGGGAAAGAATCAATCCACAGTTGGATTTTGGATCAACATTTCTTGTTAAGAGTAATTCTGCTGTTTAGACAAACAGGACAAACATATGGGGGCAAAGAATAAGGAAAGCATTGGTCTCACTGATGTTTGCTGCATTCATGTGCAAGCAGGATATGGTAAGCAGAGAGTTGAGCGATGAACAATCACTATCTATCCTAAACAAACTCAGTTCACACAATTCCTTTGACTTCATTTTATGTTTGTTGTTCCTTACAATTTTACAGGATGGGTTCACAAGTACAAATGACTTCCTACTCACCTTTTACACAGCCTGTAAGTGCCTTAGCTAGCTACCATCTTCTCTTTCTTTAATTGGTGCTAGCTCTACAACAGCATATGAGCTGGAGCCTTGTGACTGTTTATACACTGGAGAGAGATCAGTCTGCCTTTGAGGATGATCACCAGTTTTCACAGTAGCAATATAGAAAGTAGCATGTCGCCGTTTTCAAAGCTGGTAGGCGATATCAGAATGCAGACATGCCAACACAGCATTTAAAGTCAGGGAACACTACTTCAACTTAGCTTTCCACCAGTACACGCAATTTCACACCAGGATGAGGAGAAAGAGGCAATGATTCCTATGCACAGAGTTGATAGAAGACCCATGATGGGCATGGAGGGGACAGACAGTCTGACCGACCATACTTTTATTGGACCTTAGGTTAGTTTATGTGCCTTCATATTTAGCACAACTTATGAGGTAAAAAAATTACAGAGCCATGAAAATTGAGAAAGAAAAACGATCAAATCACCTAACTGCCTTCGCTCAGCAGAATTGCACCTCTCAGCATGTCTCCAAACGAAGTATCTGTGCACATGTGTGTGGGGCTCTTGCGTGAGCACTGAAACAGATTCATGTTTTTCCAGTTCTGCTTCAGATATTTTGGGGGAAGTGTCTCCTTTTTCTTCAATGCTGTGGTATCTTTCTGCAGTGCCCTGGTATGTGGAAACATGTGTGATTACAAGATGAAAAAATTCAGACCAGAGTCTCATAAACCAATGTGGTTTTAAGGCTCTCACTAACAGCTTTACTGAGAAAAACACTCTGCATCTAGGTTGTACATTCTACTATTAGCCTCAATGGCAACATACCAAATGGAGCCCTTTTTAAAGTCCCAAGGCAGACAAAGGGTGGAAAGGAAACTAGGCACAGATGGGTGAAGGTGGTTGCCTGAGGCAAGGTCAGCTGCAAAGCCAGGAAGAGAACTCAGGTATCCTGCATCCCACACTAGGCCCTATTCACTGGACCATGCTGCCTCTCTAACTTTACTCACAACCCAAGCCTTTAGCTGTTCTTTCAGTCTGTTTGGTTTATTTTAACCATTCCTTAAGATATTTCCATCACTCTAGATGATTGGTTGCGAAATTTCTCTTGCCTTTGAGCCTTTGTGTTGATTTTTTTAAGTTTGTCATTTTAATCCTGACTTTCATTAACATCTTTCTGCACCTACCCTGCCATGTAACAATGTTTTCTTTTCTTTTGATTTCCTTATAGAGACAAGGGAATCAAGCTCTCTCTCACGACCAGAAGTTGATCCAATAAAAGGTATTATCTCACCCACCTTGTCTCTCTAATATCCTGGCACCAACACAGCTACAACAACACTGCAGACAACAATGGAAGATTATCTTATAGTTGATTATCTGTTAAACAGATTTGTACATCAAAAAGTGTTCCAGACAGAACAACACCATAGATCCATTCACTCAGTCCCTGCTCATGGAGATTAGGGCCTTGTCATTAGAAGACAATAAAAAGAACTAATTAGCAGCCTTTTTTATGGCCTCTGACAGAATAGAAGTATGATGCATCCCGGGACAGAAAAGAAGTTGCATTCAGCTCAACACAGAAGTTGCAGGCATTTGAAGTCAAGTACATTTAAAGACTTGTTAGTTCAGAGAGAATCATATAATTAGCCTGGCATGTTTATTATTCAATGAATAGCAGCAAAACCACTGGATCACAAAGGAAACTACTCACCTAACTCCGCAGAATCCCCAAGACGTAGACCAAAAGATCCCCATGAGCCAAGCAGGCCCATGCATCCTTCAGGGCAAGAGTTCACATGGTCTTGCCTCCCTTGATAAGGGAGCAGGGCCATCTTACATGTGAAACAAACCCCAATCATTACCTGCTAAACCGCCATAATGTTTTCTCTACATAATAATGCTACAGCTCTTCCAGATGTCCTAGAAGCACTGTACACAAGCATTAGTTTTCTGTTTTGTTTATGATTTCATCTTAATGACTTGCCTTGCATTTTAAAGTTGAGCTCTCTATTTGAACTGAACACTGTGGGACAGAGTATACAAGGATGTAATGTATTGCTTATTAGTAAATGTTTAGATTTTGATAGCACCTGGAGTCCTCAACCAGGTTGGGCTGCATTGTGCTAGGCGCTGTACAAACATATAGTAACTAACAGTCTCTGCCCCAAAGAGCTAGCAGTCTAAACGACAAGAATATTGGGAGATGAGACAATCAGCTCTGCTGGAGTGAGGGCAGGAGTGATGGGTAGCAAAAATTATAATGCTTAATGAGTCAGTAGCACTGACCACACCGATCTTTCCCATTATCAGGTTGCAGTTTTCTGTAGCCATTATGGCTCAGGTGAGCTGTGAAGAGGGACTTGAAGACAAGACGGTGGTTTTATGGATTTTAACTGGGAGCTGTTCCTGCTTGTAAGGGGAGGGACATGAAAAAGCATGGAAGCGCTCAAAGATGCAGGGAACTGGATGATCCAAGCTGGCATCATTAGCAGACAACGGTGGGAGTTGATCTTGTGATAAGGTATTAGGCGGGATAGGTACAGCAGGCTGGATTGTGAAGGGCTTTTAAAGTAAAGAGTAGCCTGTTTGAAAATAAACGTATCAACTACAATATAAAAAACATGTATGGAGCTTGGAATTCATGTATCCTATGGCCCACACTCAAAGAAGAGAACCATGCAGGAATGTTATTATAGTAATGAGTACACGGGAACAAGGTACAAAGGAATCTGGGAGTCTGACTGGTGGAGCCAGGGAAGCATCTAGAGGACATGACCACCACCCCAGAGGAGCATGCAGATCTTTGAGAAGGCAAAGCCAAAAGCAGCAGCATGTGCTGCAGCAGTCAAATTATTTTGATTGCATCACTGTTCAGCTCCCGAGCAAAGTTCACAGCTGTACTGCAGCCAAGGGGAAGAATATGTGGGCAGCCTAAAATAATGGAAATCAGAAAAAGTTGGGGCACACCAGCAAGGCTCAGCAAAATAAAATCAAATCTTAAACCATTTGAAGATTGTAACTTAAGCCCTGTGGACTGTGTTCAGACAGCCTGTAATCAAGGTTAGAAGGCCTGGGTCTGAGAACAGAGAAGGGAATTAACAATCCTCTCTGGAGTAGAGACTGCATCTGAAGCACTAAAAACTGAGAGCAGGAGCCGTTTTATGACAGCCTTTGCTCTTTGATTAGTTGTTCAGCTCAAGATGGGAGCAAGGCAAATATTGTACTGTTACACCTTGATCTCTTGGCTGTAACATGAAACACTCCTTACAAGGTCTACATTTCAAACTGTTTAAAGGTGATGTTCATTTACTTCTCTCTCGTGTTCACTCTCAGGCCTGTCTCTCCCCTTCCTCCCAGCCCAGAATCAGGCTCCCATTTACTCTCTGAGCACTGCTCCATTGCAGTGCTGATCTCTGGCACAGGGAAGATAAGGAAGCATGGATGCTGGCCAGTCTGGGACAGTAGCCACCTGCACATGGTGCTGGTAGAACAGAGCTGCCTGCATATCACTGTACTACTCAGAGTCAGACTTGACTCTACCTGGACCTGATTGTATGCAGAGGGGAAGGCTGGCTTTAGGTCTTGTGCAAGAAAAGGAGAAGAAGAGTTCATTAGAAGGCTTGAGGGGGCGGGGGAAGAAAGGGTAGCGATATGGGATTGGCAGGTCTTTGATATGCATGAGCTTAGCCAACTTGCTGTCAGCTTTACCAACTCAGCTGGCTGGCAACTGCTTCAGGAATCCAGAGTCTACGGCGGTTTGCAAAAACCTGGATGAAGCTCTGATTTTTGTAAAACTGGCTGGGACAGGTGCTGAAAACTAGGACAACATTCCCACTTCAGAGACCCTAAATAGATCAATCATCATAGGGGCAGATGGGATTGCTACAGTGTCACAGTAGCAGATGGACTGAGAAGCCATCATCCATGTTTTTTACTTACTACTATCAGGAATCACGGTAACTTGGGGAAGCCACTAAATCTACCAGGACATTCCTAGTAAGCCAACTACTAGAAGAGTGATAGAACAGCTCAACAGAGTTCTGAAGATATAGGACAGCTGCCTAAGGAATCAGAGTGGAGCCATTAAGGAGCTAGAACTGGGAGGCTAACAGACTAAAGATGGCCAGAAGGCAAGTGAGGAGAGGCAGCATCTGAAAGATTTTGGGGATGGGCTAGGGTTTGTTCTGTTGGACATGCTGGATTTGATTTCCGGTTTTAAAATGGCAGGAAAAGAACTAAGTAAAATGGGGTTAAAAGATGGAGATTAGTTCCATAATATGGCTACACCTGAAAGTTCACATGCTTCCTTAAAGTGATAGTAACTAGGGGGAGACAACAGGCCTGTTAATCAGTAATCAGAGGCTTATCTATAGCATGGTTCATCTCCTCCAAAGCTTGGCACTGGTAGGAGAGAGGGTGAGAATCAGTAGGAATGGAGCAGGGTTATGCTTTAGCTCCACAAAAATACACAATCCTCCTGTGCACCCTCTCTCTCCCCCTCAATCCCTCCCTCTGCCCTCTGTTCGTGGGAGAAGTGGCCCTGGAAAAACATTAAAATATTGGAAGTTATGGTTGGACCTCACACACAACTAACCTTCCAGGCGACTGCTAAGAGAGAGCAAGAGCCCAGCTCAACTCCCAGCACTGTTGTGGCTAAAACATGACACTGCTGGGCAACTGAGCCTCCCTTGTCCTCCTTTCAAAATGACTTCTTGGGCCATGATTCATTCCAAAATAGGAAGGAGCCATACCAGTTTGAGAGCTGACTGGAAGTGTGTCTGCAAACAGCGGTACTTACCCATCTAGCACAGTAACCGTCTTACATTGTCTATGAAAAGATGAACATGTTTCTACAAGTTGCAGGAAAAAGTTTAAGGACTTCAGCCATTTTAAGTGTTGTGAAACCACTTTCTATACAATTCTAGGCAAATTTATCATAATGATGCTTTTACAGGGCTTGAGCCAAAGTCCAGTGGAGTTGCTGGAAAGACTCCCATTGACTTCAGTGGGTTGTGGAACAGACCTCACTTCATTAAAAGGTAAGCTTGGAACATTGCTTTTACATAATTAGTTCTTTTGCTATTATGTGACCCTCTGTAAAAGGCCAAGACATTATTTGATCTGGGATCTTCAGTTTCAAAGGACAAAAGAGTCAAGCCAAAGGGTCCTCTAAGTCTGCATCTTGCAGACCTCTTCATTTTCTAACAGGATTACATTATTTTTAGAATGTGTTCAGGCTCTGTATGACTTGATTTCTTCACATTGTACCATGAATGATTAACGTATAACCTTTCCCTCATGATTAACTTGCAGCTAAACAGCCAGAAATGTTATTGCACTTCTGCAACTGAAGAACACTTCTGAGCCAATCGTCAAGTACATTTGTCATCATTATTTTGATAGAACGTTGCTGCACTAACGTGATTTGATCTTTCATCAGCCTCCAGGACAAAGGTTTTCTTTGTAGGTGATTGCCCTAGTGTGGTAAACATCAAGCAATATTTCCTGATGCCTAAGACTCTGTGTCCATTAAGGATTTGACACACTGGCTTTTCAACAAATTATAAAGTAATATTTGCAAGAAGTCATTAAAATGCAAGGTCAAAAGCAGATTACATAAAAGAACTTTTCAGAATAAATTCAGATCTCTCTCTCTCTCTCTCTCTCTCTCTCTTTTCCAGTTATTTTCTAGTGGAGCTAGTCAGAAAATAGGTTTTATCCTACAGATAATTTTGACACAAATGGAAATATATATATATATTATCCAAATTCTCTACAGACAATTTCAACTTTTGATTTTGAAAAACAAACAAAAACTGAAAAAATTCAGCTGAAAATAATTTAAAAATTGGTTAGAAAATGCCATTATGGTGCCTCAATGGGAGCAGTTGCGCAGGTGTTGTTCAGCTGTGTAGTCCAGGCTACATGTCCCATGATGAACCATGGTCTCATCTCTTGTTGAGCCACCAAAGTGCATCATGGGATATTGTAGCCCATCTGGGGACCCCCGCCCCAGAGCAGAATGGAAGCACAAGGCACCTGAATTATAACTATTATGAGGAAATATGGCTGCATTTCTGAATAGAAATGTTTCAGTTTTGAGATATTTGGTTTTCAACAAAAAGTCAAAATTTTCCAAGGAAAGAAGACACTTGTTGCAAAAAATTGTGTTTAGTCAATAAACTAATTTTCCATTGAAAAACAGTTTGAATGGAACATTTTTGACCAGCAGCCCTATTTCCTATCTTTCATTGGGCAATATTTTAAAGTCCTTACCCCATTATTATTCCGGCAAAACTTCTACTGAAACCAGGCAAAGCTGTCAGAGGGCCTTAGGGTTTGGCCCATTGTCTTTTGTAAAGTAAAAGCTAAACTTTAGGTCAAGATTATCAAGAGAGAGCAGTGATTTTGCATGCCTCAATTTTTGGGTGCCCAGCTTGAGACACCTTTATGGGGTTTGATTTTCTGAGAGTGCGTGGCTCAGCATTTTCTAAAAATCAAGCCCTTTAAAAAGCATCTCAAGTTTAAAACCCCAAAATGGAAACACGCAAAATCAGTAGAGACTTTTGAAAAGTTTGCCCTCTATTTACTAGTGAGTTGATTTTTAATAGATACTCTGATGAAATCAGATTAAATCCATTGTCATTAATAAGAATATTATTTCTATTTCTGTAAGGAACAGCTTTATGGTTAAACCATTTTAGCAAATGTAGGAATTGATAGCACCACCTAGTGCGGAAAATGCAAACTTGAAACTGATATTTGGTAACTTACAGAATCCCATGGTAGGGAGGAAGGGAAGATGAGATATCTCATAGTTATTGATCTAGTGCTTAGTTATTTCAGGTTAAAATCTCTGAAATGAGTGATTCCCCCCCCTTTTATTATGCTAGACTTTGGATAAATGTGTTAATGTTAAAATTAGTCATAACATGTAAAGCATTGGGAAAAAATGGGAGGGAAACCTCAGAGGAGTGAAGTCACTTTCTAGCACAGAATGGCCAAGATAGGAGGTGGTGCAGAGCTGCACTGCTCTAGGAACAGCTCTGGGAGAGAGGGTCTCTCAGTGGAGAAGGGTGGGACATGGGCAAAGCCCCCTTTGGGGTGGCTTTTGCTCTTGGAGGCAATAGAAGGGAGCTGTCCCTGCTCTCCCCTGAACATCGGCACTGCAAGGGGGAGAGGGGGAAGAAGAGAAAGGCTTCTTGCCCCCTCTCCCCACACACATGTTGAGGGACACACTTTACTCAAGTTCAACATGCTTGAAGTTGTTTTCAATTTCCTGCTAGGACGAACTAGGCTTCATGTTCTTGAGAGACAAGGTAAGGCACAACATGCCCTTGAGGACTTACAGGTTTAGAGGCTGGCTGATTAGAGTTATAAGTTTCCTTCTTCCTTCTGCATGCACTTGAGTAGAGTTAGGAGGGAGAGGAGCCTCTCTCAGAGGCCACACTTGTCCTAGCACATTCCCCCCCCCAATCACTTATGTGTAACTTTCTGCAGATGCACTGATAAGCAGGCAGGTCCTATACAATGTAGGCTCGATTAGGAAAAAAATGGTTTTTATTCAGATGGTCCAGATTTGTTTTAATGTAAAACTAAGACAGATTCCAGAAAGTATGAAGATGACAAAATAGCTCAAACTGCAAAGGCCGGCAAACCTCACCAAGACTGCGAGTGATGAAAGACCAGCAGGATCAGATTGAAGCCAGCTAAGGACAAGTGAAATCAGACAGGAGAAAATAAATGATCAGGTAAATGAAGAGTCAAAAGTCAACCAAGTCCAAGTGAAAGGCCCAACAAATTATCTAAATGAAGCAGCTCAGACACTAATACTATAAGGTGGTAACAGCAGATCCCATCTTCACTTGAAAGCTTCAGTCAACAGGAAGACTTGAAAAAGCTCTGAATCTTTGAAATTAAATCTGTCAAGAAGTCAACAGCATTAAAAGAAAAACAGATCAAAAACTAAATTCTGTGCAGAAAGACTGGGCTCCAGTCTTGGGGCTTGTCTGCATGGGGAAACTGACCAGCTTAGCTATAGCAAAAAAGCTAAAAGTTACTTTGTTCTGGAATATAGTGTCCACACTAGGATAGCTTATTCTGCTATAGCTATGCCAGTTAATTTCCCCGTGTAGATGAGTTCTGAGTGAACCACCAAAAACTACAAGAAGAGTTAGAAGACAAAAAATATTTTAGACTGAAAGAGACTGCCAGCTGCTCTTCAGTGATTAAGAACCCGAAAGTCCCATTTGGAGAGTTGTAATGTTGGTATATGCTATGGAATCCTTCACCAAGTTTCTAGCCACAAGAATGAGAGAGTATTCCTACACTGCTGATCTGGATAAATCAATCAATTCAGAGACCTGTCATCTGTGAAGGAAGATCCACTAGGATGCTTAATATGCCTGTTTGAAATAATAAGGCATGTGAACCGTAGGAGGACTGAAAGTCAGAGAGTTCCATTTCTTGCTGCTACTCTAAAGGAAACTGTACTTATTGTGCTAATGGTGCAATTGATGGGAATGACACAGGAAGGGTTATCAAGCATTAGGATCTGCATTAAGCACCCAAGTTGGAGTTGGATTCTAAATACAGCTGATTAGAGTACAGTTCAAGTATCATATTAGAAGCCATGAAGAACCTCTTCCTGGATTTGTTGAAAATGATAACCATTTAGTACATGTTCTGTAATCTCCCTTCTTGTCTCTCTTCTCTTCAGAACACTATTGCCAAGGTAACCTTCCTTTCCTGCCAAGCCAGTTCTCTTTCTCCTCACTGGCTTCTTTCTCAGAAAGTTTAAGCTTCCCCTGCTAATTTTTAAAGCTCTTCATCAAACTGTGCTCTCATCTCTTCCTCTACTGCCTTACATGCTATCCAAACTTCTCTCCTGTTTGCTTCCTTTGTCCCCGTAACTCACTTCCTCTGTTCTGCTTTTCTCCAGAGGCTTGGAACATCCTCCTAATGCCAAGTTCGCCATGCCTCAAAAATCTGACAATCCGTCTGTTCCAGGGGACATTCCAGCCCTACACCCACACACCACTCAGAGCCCTATCTTGTGAGATGTTAGAGCACCGATTGCTCCCCTTTTGTTCTCTGTGTTATTATTAATAATTAGATATTATTTATTTGTATTATTGTAGAGCCTAGGAGCCCTAGTCATGGACCAGGACCCATTGTGCCAGGTGCTGTACAAACACAGACCAAAAAGAGACATTCCTTGGCCCAAAGAGTTTACAATCTCTGTCTGATATTGTACTCACCAGTGCAGTCATTTTATGCTTTGCTTAGCACATTTTACTTGTGAAGCACAGGATGCACTGATGACACCATCTAAATAATTATCAGACATTTCCAGCTGCCCAAGAGCTACAGGATGTCTTGTGCTGAAAGCAATTGCCGGATGAATTTACAGAAAGGTTAATTTGAGATGTAGGCTGAGTTTCCACCTCCCCCCACCTTGTTTAAATATGTTTGCTCACCTCTAATTATAACACTTTCTGACATAAAACTACCTGTCTTAGATTTCCTGGATATCAAAATACACAGATCTGCACTCTCACCATTTCTGTTATAACAGCTCTTATTTTGTTCCAAAACGTTTGTCTCCCAAGGTCATTGGTACAATGAAGATTAGAAATATCACAGTCCATTATATAGCATGTGCTTTCTTTTAATCGCCCTCTTAGTTTGCATGAAGACTTTATTCTCATATTGGAAAAAAATGATAGATCTGGTTTACAAATTCTCTGCTGTGCGTGTACAGCAGTGGTGAAACAAAGGGAGAATATATTATTTTGTTCAGTGCCCTGTCAAGTGACTTAATATTCTGGTTATCAGTACTACTAGAATCTGTTTTGAGGGCATTTCAAATTGTTACCTTGCAAACAACAGATGATAGCTCTGTTCATCAAAACCTTTTCTATATCCTGCTATCCAAAATAGATCTTTAGAGAGGTTAAAGTTGAGCTTCAAAAATAGGGGGAAAAAACAAAAACAAAACAAACCAAATTCTGTATATGCGGAGATGAAAGTGTTTGATTAAAGATCGTGAAATTTGATGTTCTGTGACTGCATTTAACAATATGTATAAAGTAATGCATATTGGAAAACATAATCGCATCTATACATACAAAGTGATGGAGTCTAAAATTAGCTATTACCACTCAAGAAAGTATTGTTGGAGTCATTGTGCACAGTTCTCTGAAAACATCTAATCAATGTGCAGTCAAAAAAGCTAACAATGTTAGGAACCCTTAGGAAAGGGGAAAGGGATTGATAATAATACAGTAAACATCGTAATGTCACTCTATAAATCCATGGGTATGCCCACACCTTGAATACTGCATGCAGTTCTGGTCACCCCATCTCCAAAGCGATATATTAGAAATGGAAGAAGTACAGAGAAGGGCAACAAAAACAATTAGGGGTATGGAACAACTTCCACATGAGGAGAAATTAAAAAGACTGGGACTGTTCAACTTGGAAAAGAGACAACTAAGAGGGGATATGACAGAGATCTAAAATATCATGAATGGTGTGGAGAAAGTGAATAGGGAAGTGTTATTTACCCCTTCACATAACATCAGACCCAGGGGTTACCCAAGGAAAATAATAGGCAGCAGGTTTAAAACAAACATAAGGAATTACTTCTTCACACAATGCACAGTCAACCTGTGGAATTCGTTGTCAGGGGATGATGTAAAGGCCAAAACTATAACTGGATTCAAAAAAATAATTAGATAAGTTCATGGAGGATAGGTTCATCAATGACTATTAGCCAGGATGATCAGGGATTCAACCCCATACTTTGAGTGCTCCTAAGCC
Source organism: Terrapene triunguis (assembly GCF_002925995.2). Lineage (NCBI taxonomy): Eukaryota > Metazoa > Chordata > Testudines > Emydidae > Terrapene > Terrapene triunguis. The sequence goes on along the minus strand of NW_020664393.1, from coordinate 42,409,551 downwards.
TCTGACTGCCAGATGCTGGGACTGGATGAGTGGGGATGGATCACTTGATGATTGCCCTGTTCTATTCACTCCCTTTGAAGCATCTGGCATTGGCCACTGTTGGAAGACAGGATACCAGGCTAGATGGACAATTGGTCTGACCCAGTATGGCCGTTCTTATACACTTTTGTACACAACTCTGGCTTGTACTAGGTGTCAGCAAATGGACACTGTGTTTGCCATTTATTTCAGCAGCAATTACTTATTAATGCCCTTTGTTTTATGCTGTATAGAGGTGATGATGTATGTCCTCTATCCCCATCTTTGTCTGCTCTTTTACATTCTACCACAAGAGGGCCTGGTTGCATAGTGAATTCATTCCCAGAAGGCTAGAAGGAATTGCCTGCTCCAGCTCACTGTTACTGCTAGGTTTGTTCTACAGCCCTTCTGTTGTCCTATACACAAATGCAAGAAGCCTGGGAAACAAGCAGGGAGAACTGGAAGTCCTGGCACAGTCAGGGAACTATGATGCAATTGGAATAACAGAGACTTGGTGGGATAACTCACATGACTGGAGTACTATCATGGATGGATATAAACTGTTCAGGAAGGACAGGCAGGGCAGAAAAGGTGTGGGAGTTGCGTTGTATGTAAGAGAGGAGTATGACTGCTCAGAGCTCTGGTATGAAACTGCAGAAAAACCTGAGTGTCTCTGGATAAAGTTGAGAAGTGTGAGCAACAAGGGTGATGTCGTGGTCGGAGTCTGCTATAGACCACCAGACCAGGGGGATGAGGTGGACGAAGTTTTCTTCTGGCAACTAGCAGAAGTTGCTAGATCGCAGGCCCTGGTTCTCATGGGAGACTTTAATCACCCTGATATCTGCTGGGAGAGCAATACAGTGGTGCACAGACAATCCAGGAAGTTTTTGGAAAGTGTAGGGGACAATTTCCTGGTGCAAGTGCTGGAGGAACCAACTAGGGGCAGAGCTTTTCTTGACCTGCTGCTCACAAACAGGGAAGAATTAGTAGGGGAAGCAAAAGTGGATGGGAACCTGGGAGGCAGTGACCATGAGATGGTCGAGTTCAGGATCCTGACACAAGGAAGAAAGGAGAGCAGCAGAATACGGACCCTGGACTTCAGAAAAGCAGACTTTGACTCCCTCAGGGAACAGATGGGCAGGATCCCCTGGGAGAATAACATGAAGGGCAAAGGGGTCCAGGAGAGCTGGCTGTATTTTAAAGAATCCTTATTGCGGTTGCAGGAACAAACAATCCCGATGTGTAGAAAGAATAGTAAATATGGCAGGCGACCAGCTTGGCTAAACAGTGAAATCCTTGCTGATCTTAAACGCAAAAAAAGAAGCTTACAAGAAGTGGAAGATTGGACAAATGACCAGGAAGGAGTATAAAAATATTGCTCAGGCATGCAGGAGTGAAATCAGGAAGGCCAAATCACACTTGGAGTTGCAGCTAGCAAGGGATGTTAAGAGTAACAAGAAGGGTTTCTTCAGGTATGTTAGCAACAAGAAGAAAGTCAAAGAAAGTGTGGGCCCCTTACTCAATGAGGGAGGCAACCTAGTGACCGAGGATGTGGAAAAAGCTAATGTACTCAATGATTTTTTTGCCTCTGTCTTCACAAACAAGGTCAGCTCCCAGACTGCTGCACTGGGCAGCACAATATGGGGAGAAGGTGACCAGCCCTCTGTGGAGAAAGAAGTGGTTCGGGACTATTTAGAAAAACTGGACGTGCACAAGTCCATGGGGCCGGATGCCCTGCATCCGAGGGTGCTAAAGGAGTTGGCGGATGAGATTGCAGAGCCATTAGCCATTATTTTTGAAAACTCATGGCAATCGGGGGAGGTCCCGGATGACTGGAAAAAGGCTAATGTAGTGCCCATCTTTAAAAAAGGGAAGAAGGAGGATCCGGGGAACTACAGGCCAGTCAGCCTCACCTCAGTCCCTGGAAAAATCATGGAGCAGGTCCTCAAGGAATCAATTATGAAACACTTAGAGAAGAGGAAAGTGATCAGGAACAGTCAGCATGGATTCACCAAGGGGAAGTCATGCCTGACTAACCTAATTGCCTTCTATGAGGAGATAACTGGCTCTGTGGATGAGGGGAAAGCAGTGGATGTGTTATTCCTTGACTTTAGCAAAGCTTTTGATACGGTCTCCCACAGTATTCTTGCTGCCAAGTTAAAGAAGTATGGGCTGGATGAATGGACTGTAAGGTGGATAGAAAGCTGGCTAGATCGTCGGGCTCAACGGGTAGTGATCAATGGCTCCATGTCTAGTTGGCAGCCGGTTTCAAGCGGAGTGCCCCAAGGGTCGGTCCTGGGGCCGGTTTTGTTTAATATCTTTATTAATGATCTGGAGGATGGTGTGGACTGCACTCTCAGCAAGTTTGCCGATGACACTAAACTAGGAGGCATGGTAGATACACTAGAGGGTAGAGATCTGATACAGAGGGACCTAGACAAATTAGAGGATTGGGCCAAAAGAAACCTGATGAGGTTCAACAAGGACAAGTGCAGAGTCCTGCACTTAGGACGGAAGAATCCCATGCACAGCTACAGACTAGGGACCAAATGGCTAGGTAGCAGTTCTGCAGAAAAGGACCTAGGGGTCACAGTGGACGAGAAGCTGGATATGAGTCAACAGTGTGCTCTTGTTGCCAAGAAGGCTAACGGCATTTTGGGCTGTATAAGTAGGGGCATTGCCAGCAGATCGAGGGACGTGATCGTTCCCCTTTATTCGACATTGGTGAGGCCTCATCTGGAGTACTGTGTCCAGTTTTGGGGCCCCTACTACAAGAAGGATGTGGAAAAATTGGAAAGAGTCCAGCGGAGGGCAACAAAAATGATTAGGGGGCTGGAGCACATGACTTATGAGGAGAGGCTGAGGGAACTGGGATTGTTTAGTCTGCTGAAGAGAAGAATGAGGGGGGATTTGATAGCTGCTTTCAACTGCCTGAAAGGGGGTTCCAAAGAAGATGGATCTAGACTGTTCTCAGTGGTAGTAGATGACAGAACAAGGAGTAATGGTTTCAAGTTGCAGTGGGGGAGGTTTAGGTTGGATATCTGGAAAAACTTTTTCACTAGGAGGGTGGTGAAGCACTGGAATGGGTTACCTAGGGAGACGGTGGAATCTCCTTCCTTAGAAGTTTTTAAGGTCAGTCTTGACAAAGCCCTGGCTGGGATGATTTAGTTGGGGATTGGTCCTGCTTTGAGCAGGGGTTTGGACTAGATGACCACCTGAGGGCACTTCCAACCCTGATATTCTATGATTCATGGTTGCCCTGACACTGCAAGGTCATGTGATAAGGTCACCTGGTACAAAATACCACCTTGGACACTGCTTCCTGCCTTATGTAAATTCTATTTAAGGCTGTCATTCAGGACTCTCCTCCATTGCCTGTCCAGGAAGGAAGACTGCTAAAAACACCTGGAGGGAAAGGCAGGGTTGAGTCCAGGCTGAGACAGGGGTCCAGTATGTAAAGAGAAATAACTGGAACTCTAAGCTACAGAAACTATGCAACTTGCCAAAAACAACACAGAGTGAGAAATTATATTTTGTTACCTGTTTCTTGAGTGTATTAAGCTTAGTTTGCATATTTTGTTTTATTTGCTCAGTAATCTGCTTTGTTCTGTTTGCTGTCCCTTATAATCACTTAAAATTTACCTTTTGTAGTTGTTAAACTTATTTCTTGTTCATTTCAAAACCCAGTTTGTGCAATTCGTATCTGGTGGGGAGAGGGGGAGGCAAAAAGCATTGTATATTTCTCTCCACCTTGAGGAAGGGGGTGATTTTTATGAGCTTGCATTGTGCAGTTCTCTCTATACAGCGCAAGACAATATTATTTCGGGTTTACACCCAAAAGAAGGTGTGCACATGAGTGCTGGATAAATCCTTGAGCTGAATCTTCCCACACAGAGATGATTTCAGTCTGTGTCTGCAGCTGGGAGTGGTCTTACCTGTGTGTGTGCTAGAGAAGGCTTGAGGGCCTGGCACAGCAAGGACAGTGTGAGGAAGCCCAGGCAGGTAGAACAGGAAGATGTAGTGGGCTCCCAGCACATCAGGTGGCATCCCAGATGGGGGTTCCAACCGTCACACAGGGGACCAAATTTGGTGATGAATCCTGGTCATGTGCCACCTGAGGCACATATGCTAAGAAGATCACCAAATCTATAATCTGCTGAGTCAAAAGCAACATCTTCCCTCCACTTGCTTGCAGAAATCTTCGGTTTGAATCCATGCAGACTTCTTCCTTCTCTGCTGAAATCACTCAGTTAGCTAGTCAGCTAACCAACCACTCAGTTAAGTATGTAGATTTAAAAAAACCTGGCTGTAAAATGCTCAGAGTTAGGGAAAACAGCCTGCTTTTTACTCCTGGGCTTAGCTTCTGCCAACCCACACAGGGCACATGGCCTTTTGCAAAGCAGCTGCCCTGACTACTTGCCCTCATGGAATTTGAGTTCAGCAGCAGGGAATCTATTGAGCATACCCCAAACTACACACCCAATTCCAGAAACTTCTGGATGTGGCGTGTTAATTGTGCATCTACCTTGCAACAATGAACCAGGCACAACTCATTCTTCCCCACCCACATAGATATTATCCCCATAGATCTCTTAAAGAGATTGGGGGGGAGGGCTAGCTCAGTGGCTTGAGCATTGGCCTGCTAAACCCAGGGTTGTGAGCTCAATCCTTGAGGGGGCCATTTAGGGAACTGGGGTAAAAATCTGTCTGGGGATTGATCCTGCTTTGAGCAGGGGGTTGGACTAGATGACCTCCTGAGGTCCCTTCCAACCCTGATATTCTATGATATCTCCCTGTTAGGTACCTGGGTTACACCTGCTCTTCGCATTAGCAATGGACTCAAACCAACCCTGGATTTGAATACACCAGGTGTTTGGTGAAGGTTGAATCAGGATCTACCTGAGGGTTAAACCATTCTAGAAGCTCCCTGAATTTTTTCTTCTAACAAAGAGAGAAATACTGAGGATACTGCTTGTGCCTGAGCTCTTTTCTAGGACACAGGAAAATTGGTGATGTCTTCATAAAATTTATGATTCAGTCCAGATGTAATATACTTGTGTGATCCTGACTAGCTGGTGTATGATACTCAACTGAGTGTTTCTTAGTCACTCGGTGCACATTGGTTTGCAGTTGGTATGTAAATACCATGGCCTCATTTCCCTCCTCAACAAAGGATAGTATAAACTTCCAAAAGAATCATAATTAAATACTGGAGGAAAAGCAATGAAAGGAAAAATGCATTGATATACAACCAGCCTAACTCATCTCTACCTCAATGTTGCCTCACTGTGTGAGATCTTCACATAGAATCATAGAAGTATAGGACTGCAGGGGACCTCAATAGGTCATCTAGGGCAGTCCCCTGCACTCAAGGCAGGACTACATAATAACTTGACCATTCCTGACAGTTCTTAAAAACCTCCAATGACGGAGATCCCACAACTTCCCTAGGCAATTTGTTCTGGTGCTTAACTACACTGACAGTTAGGAATTTTTTCCTAATGTCCAACCTAACCCTCCCTTGCTACAATTTAAACCCATTGCTTCTTGTCCTGTCCTCAGAGGTTAAAGAGAATAATTTTTCACCCTCCTTCTTGTAACTACCTTTTAGGTATTTGAAAACTGTTATGTCCCCCATCAGTCTTCTCTTCTCCAAACTAAAACCCAATTTTTTTCAATCTTTGCTCATAGGTCATGTTTTCTAGACCTTTAATAATTTTTGTTGCTCTTCTCTGGACTTTCTCCAATTTGACTATATCTTTCCTGAAATGTGGGGCCCAGAAAAGGACAGCTGAGGCCTCAGCGCAGAGTAGAGTAGAAGAATTACTTCATGTTTCTTGCTTACAACACTCCTGCTAATACATCCCAGAATTATGTTTGCTTTTTTTGCAAAAGTGTTACACTATTAACTCATATTTGGCTTGTGCTCATATCCTCCAAAGCACTTGCAATCCTTCTCAACTTGGTACCATCTGCAAACTTTATAAGTGTACTCTCTATGCCATTATCTAAATCACTGATGAAGATATTGAACAGAACTGGACCCAGGAATAATCCCTGCAGGACCCCACTCGATATGCCCATCCAGTTTGACTATGAAACACTGATAACTGAACAGTTTGCCAACCAGTTACGTACCCACCTTATAGTAGCTCCATCTAGGCTGTATCTTCCTAATTCGTTTATGAGATGGTCATGCGAGACAATATTAAAAGCCTTACTAAAGTCAAGATATTCCACCATCTAACTTTCCCCAATCCACAAGGCTTGTTACCCTGTCAAAGAAAGCTATTAGGTTGGTTTGACATGATTTGTTCTTGACAAACTATATTGACTGTTACTTGTCACCTTATTATCTTCTAGGTGTTTGCAAATTGATTGCTTGATTATTTGCTCCATTATCTTTCCAGGTACTGAAGTTCAACTAACTGGTCTGTAATTTCCCTTTGTTGTCCTTATTCCAGTTTATAGAGATTGGCACTATATTTCCCCCCCCCCCCCCCCCCCCCAGTCCTCTGGAATCTCTCCGGTCTTCCATGAGATTGCAAAGGTAATCACTAATGGCTCAAATATCTCCTTATTCAGCTCTTTGGGTACTCTAGGATGTATTTCATCAGGCCCTGATGACTTGAAGACATATAACTTGTCTAAGTAATTTTTAACTTGTTCTTTCCCTATTTTAGCTTCTGATCATACCCCATTTTTATTGGCATTCACTGTGTTAGACATACAATCGCTACTAACCTTTTTAGTGAAAACTGAAAAAAAAAAAAGTCATTTAGCAGTTCTGCCACTTCCACATTTTCTGTTATTGTCTTTCTCCACCCTCATTCCTCCCCACCACTAAGTACTGGGCCTACCCTGTTCTTGGTGTTCATCGTGCTTCTAATGCATTTACAGAATGTTTTCTTGTTACCCTCTTTGTCCCTAGCTAACAATCTCATTTTGTGCCTTGGCCTTTCTAATTTTGTCCCCACATACTTGTGTTTTTTGTTTATATTCATCCTTCATAATTTGATCTAGTTTCCACTTTTTGTAGGTGTAAGACTCTTTTTTAAGTTTCAGATCATTGAAGATCTTCAAGTTAAGCCAGGGTGGTCTCTTACCTTGCTTCCTATCTTTCCTACACAGTGGGATAGTTTGCTCTTGTGCCCTTAATAATGTCTCTTTGAAAAACTGCCAACTCTATCAAACTGGTTTTCCCCTTAGATTTGCTTCCCATGGTATCTACCCTACCAACTCCCTGAGTTTGCTAAAGTTTGCCTTCTTGAAATCCATTATCTTTATTCTGTTTTCCCTCCTACAGTTCCTTAGAATTATGAACTCTATCATTTCATGATCACTTTTATTCAAGCTGCCTTCCACTTTCAAATCCTCAACCAGTTCTTCCCTATGTGTCAAAATCAAATCTAGAACAACCTCTCTCCTAGTTGCTTTCTCCACCTTCTGAAATAAAAAATTGTCTCCAATGCATTCTGAAAACTTGTTGGATAATCTGTGCCCTGCTGTGTTATTTTCCCAACAAATGTCTGGGTAGTTGAAGTCCCCCATCACCACCAAGTCCTGTGCTTTGGATTATTTTGTTAGTAATTTTTTAAAAAAGCCTCATCTACCTCTTCTTCCTGCTTAGGTGGTCTATAGTAGACCCCTACCATAACACCACCCTTGTCTTTTTAGTTTTTATCCTTACCCACAGACTTTCAACAACTCTGTCTCCTATTTCCATCTCAACTTCAGTCCAAGTGTATACATCTTTGATATACAAGGCAACACCATATCCCTTTTCCCCCTGCCTGTTCTTCCTGAGCAAACTGTACCCTTCAATACCAATATTCCAGTCATGTGTATTATCCCACCAAGTCTCTGTGATGCCAGCTATCTCATAGCTGTGTTTATTCACTAGTATTTCTAGTTCTTCTTGTTTTTTCCCCATACATCTTGCATAAATATACAGACATCTAAGATACGGATTTGATTTCCCTTCTATGTTCCCTCTTATCTCTTCTTTGTCTCTGCTATAATAGCCCATGGTTCCCCCTCACCCCACCCCCTGATTCTAAACCTTCTCCCAGGCCTCCATGTTTCTGACATACATGTGGGCTTTTATCACCTGCCCTCATCAAACCTAGTTTAAAACCCTCCTCACTAAATTACCCAGTGTGTATCCAGAGATGCTTTACCCATTCCTCAAAGGGGACCACATCTCTGCTTAGCAGTCCTTCTTCCCGGAACAGCATCAATCAAGAAAACTGAAGTCCTCCTGGTGACACTATCTGCACAGCCATGCATTCACCTTCAGGATGCATCTGTCTCTGCTTGGGCCCCTACTCTTGACCAGAAGAATCAAAGAGAACACCACCTGTGCCCCCAGCTCCTTCACCCTTACTCCCAGAGCCTCGTAGTCACTTCTGATCTGCTCAGGGTCATACCTTGCAGTATCATTAGTGCCCACATGGATAAGTAGTATGGGGTAGTAGTCAGAGGGCTGGATGATCCTCAACAATCCCTCTGTAATGTCTTGGACATGGGCCCGTGGCAGGCAGCACCACCTCCTGGGATGCCATGTAAGACGGACAGATGGGTGCCTCTGTTCCTCTCAGAAGGGAGTCACCGACTACCACCACCCTATGTTTCCTCTGGGGAGTGGTGGCCACAATCCTCCCAGCTTTGGGGATACAGAGCTTCTCCACTTCCATCTTTGGGGGGTGATTCCTCATCCCTTGTTGTCAGGGCAGCATAATGTCTCTTCATCACTGTAGTTGGTGGGTTGGCAGCAGGGGTGGAGAGCACTGCCAGCTGCCAGAAGTAAACAGCAGCCAGTGTCCTCCCTGTGACAGAGCCGTATCTTTCTCCCCCTCGTGGTGTGACAGCAGTCCTCTCTAGCTGGATAGCTTCCTCAGCCTTGGAAATCTCCATAGGAATACTCTTGATGAATTCCTTATGTGCACAGATGCTCCTCAGCTTAGCCACCTCCTCCTGTAGCTCTCCCACCTGCTTCCTGGGAGATTCCACCAGCAGATCCTTTTCACACTGGATGGTCTCCCCAGCCTGTCTCCTAGCGATGGTAGAAGGAGGCAACAGCCCCTTACAGCATTTCTTGGAGCACAGAAACTGCAGGCAAAATTAAAGAAACTCCTTAACTGCATTGGTAAATCCTTGTAAGACGATGGGAGAGGCCATTTCCAGATGCTTTGCAAGAATCTTTCAATGAAATGGAAACTAGGCTGGTAATATTAATCCGTAAATGTTCATCTATGCCCCTCATTACACATGGTAGACCTTTCCCCATCTTATCCACAAAGCCCCATGAACACCCTTCTTTAAATCCCTACTGAAGACCCATTTCAATCATGATGCCTACAGGAAACTGCCATTAAGTGGCTAGGTCCATGGCCAATAAAGATTTTTTAAAAATCTAAAATGTATTGGTTAATTTATATCTGATTTTTTTGTTTAAATCTCTAATCCATCTAGCTGTGCACATATCTAGTCTATGGAACCACGTTTCCTACCCTGTTACCCCATCATCTCCTGGTTCCTTCTGTTTGTTTGTCAAACCCACTTGCTGCATCTTATCCTAAATTGGACTAAGCTCTTCATTGCATGAACTGCTTTTTATTAGAGACATGCAGTTGAACAGTACCTAGCATGACAGAGCCTTACTCCTATGGGGAGCTTCTGCAGAGGAATTCTCCAAACGGGGTTTGCGGGCAGATTCTGCAAAGGAGTCAGGGACCTAACTCACATTGTGCCTTTGGAAGGCACAAAAGGAAGATTCTCGAAATCTCCTTTAATTAACGAAGGGCAAGTTTGCTGCCTAACAAATAGAAAGAGTGACTACCTGTGGAATCAACTGCACAGAAACAGTTGGGAAAGGGATGCTAAGAGGATGAACATTCATTGAAGCCATTTGGGATTTTCACTCTGCTCCATTCTAAACAACTTCACCATGGCCAAATATCACTTGGCGACAGAACATTACCTGTGGTGCTGGTGTGGACACTAGGCAGCTGGCTGAAGAGGCAAGAATGCTATCTGTTGTTGTTGCAATTAACCAAGGACTATAGAGAAAGCCCAAGGTGGCAGATATAGTTTAATAATCTCAAAGTCAGATATGGCGCCTTATCAGGGATGCGTGAATTAGTGCATGTAAAAAGGGTAAAAGAACCTCTCTCTATTCCCCCATGAACTGGTATCCATTTTCTAAACCAAACTCTAAAGGAACCTCTTTGGAGTTTCTGAAATGTTCAGCTAATTCTCTGCCCTGTCTCCTCTTCCCTACCTGCGGAAATTAAATTCCAGGCACAGACTTGCCAGCCTGAGGAAATGCCTCAAATAATAAAATTTGTTACCTATTCTACTGGCCACAGGTTTGTTTCAAACATAAACAGCATAGACAAGTTGTGGTATCTTGAAGTCCCTCCTTCAGCAGATATTTGCCTCACATTCTTTATCACATTTTAAAATGTTTCAGCTGCCCAAAAGAAGTTGTTACTACTTGCATCAGGCTAGACTCATTTGAAATAAAGCCATCTGCCTGTTGATAGACGTGAAGTGGTTTCACACCCAGTTGAGCATACTTCTGGATACAATAGTCCAAGTCGTACCATGATGTCTGTAACTCCCCATAGCCACTTTTCCTTTCGACTGTTATTGTTAGCTCTACACACAAACTCTCCTTTCATCCCAGAGAGTTCGAATGGCTCCCTTCATGTACTGTTGAACACATAAGAATAAGAAGGGAGTGGCAAACAGCTGCATCATCATCCCTGAGGGTGCGGTTTAGTTTAGGCTATAGCTTCACTGCAGGCTAAGGACAGATTCAGCAATCATGGATTAGCTACTGCCCTGTAGCCTAACCCGCTACAGCATGACCACATTGGTGACATCAGCACACTGCTTCATGCCCTGTTTCTGCACTAGTCTTGTATCTGGCCATGAGAAGCAATACATTTGGGTATGTATCCCATGATTCATAGTACCACAACTCACTACTTCGCTGTATGCTCACATTTGCAGGGTGGGCAACTTGTCTGCTCATTCTGGGGATTGTGGGAGGAAACTGTCTAGGCCTGGGAAATTCACTTCCTGGCAGGACTCACTGGTGTGGTGGTGTGCTGTTACGTACTCAAGGTATTGATCTTGCTTACCCTCGTAACTCGGACTGACAGTTGCTGCTTTTTATAGATGCAGTGTTTCTTTTTCATGCCCCTGCAGAAGCTACTGCCCAGAAACAGTGGCAGGAGTTTCCCAAGACTGCATATGACCCAGAGAAGATGGAGGCAGTAGCTTGAAAGTACAAGCAGAGGCCCAGTAACAACAGAATGGGACCACGTGGCCATGGAGGCATAGACCGAGCTGATGCTGTTTCTCATGGCAGACGCCCACTAAGCAGAACCACATGCACATACTGGTGGAACCACGTTGTGATGGAAACATCAGCTGACCAGCAGTGGGCCCAGAGCTTTCACCTGTGGAGAGCCACATTTCTCTTGTTGTGCAAGGAGCTTACCCTGGCCCTCAAGCAGCAGAACACCCAGCTGAGGGAGCCAATAATGCTCTGTCTAGAAGCATGTTGCTATTGCCTTGTAGAAGCTGGCAACCCCAGACTGTTACAGAGCTGTTGGTAATCAATTTGGGGTTGGCATATCCACAGTTGACACAGTAGTCATTCAGGTTTGCAAGGCAGTTGATGCTGTGCTGTCCTCCAGGGTTATAAACATTGGAAATATCCCTAAAATAAATGCAGGGTTTGAACAGATGGGGTCCCAAGCTGTGCAGGGAGGCCAGTGACCCCCTTGGGCCTGGTCCCTCTCTAACCCCTCACCCACTGAATTAGGAGACTACATCTATATCTGGAGCAATCCTTGTGCATCTCCATTGCTTTGACCTCACATTCTGAAGCCTTTCACTGACCCTGAGCAGTCTCTGAAGTGTCATCGCCTCCCTCAGTGAGTCTGATACCGTAACATGGTCCTGACACGAAGGGAAAACAAGTTTCTGAGTGCCCATGACTCCCTATAATTTCATACTCACTGTACGCAGCTACAACTAAAAAGTAACACATTTTATCAAAAGTAAGCCATTCTTTGCTGATTCTCTCAGCCAGCAAACTTCAGCCTGTTGCAATGCTTCATAAAGGAGGTTCCCCAGGAAAAGAAATGGTTAATTTTACCTTCCAACTCTCCCTGAAATTTTTTGGAAGATGGGGTGGGGTCCAGGACCTAGGAGACAGAGCAGCAATGGTGATTATGTTAAACTTGCTTGAGGATGCTGCAACCTTACAAGATGTCATGCTGCTTCAGATCCCAGAATGAAAGGACCAATATTCCAGGCTTTAGCAAGGAGACCTTCTGTCTACATTAAGGAAATCTTTCTGTATCTTGTGACAGGGGCTATGTTCAAGGCGCTGCTCAAAACATGGTCCAGTTATAAATTCTTCTTTCTTCTTCTGTTTTCCTTTATGCTGCTTTTCCTGGTGAGGGTCACAGCAGCAGCTTTGAGAGTAGGGAGGACCAGATCTCCCTTTCCTCTGCAACAGGTGCCAGCTCCTCCTGGGGAATTCCCCAGCGCTCCCAGGCCAGAATGGAGATATAATCCTTCCAGTGAGTCCTGGGTCAGCCTCAGGGCCTCCTTCCAGTGGGACGTGCCCTGTAGAGTCCCAAAGGAAGCCTCCCAGGGGGCATCCTTATCAGGTGTCCGAACTACCTCAGCTGTCTCCTCTCGATCCGAAGGAGTAGCGGCTCTACTCCAAGGCCTTCCCAAATAGCTGAGCTCCTCACCCTGTCCTGGAGAGTAAGTCCAGCCACCCTGAGGAGAAACCTCATTTCCACTGCTTGTACCCGCGATCACTTCCTTTCGGTCATTACTTAAAGTTCATGAGCATAGGTGAGGAGGGGGATGTAAATCGACCTGTAAACCGAAAGCTTCGTCCGAGAACTCAGATCCCGCTTCACCACCATCACTGCTGCCGTCGCACCAATCCACCAGTTGATCTCATGCTCCCGCTTGCCATCACTTGTGAACATGACCCTTAGATACTTTAACGCTTCCACTAAGGGCAGCTGCTCCCCCACACCTGGAGAGAACAGTCCACTTTCTTCTTGGACAGGACCATGACCTCTGCTTTGGAGGTGCTGATTCTTATCTCAGCTGCTTCACACTTGGCAGTGAAACATTCGAGGGCACGTCAGAGACTGCAGTCTGAAGCAACAAGAAACACATCAGCAGCAGCGATGCCATCGCCGAATTCCTGTACCGGATGCACTCCACAGCTCAGCTGGGCCTTACTATCCCGTCCAGGAAAATCATGAATAGGAGTGGGGACAAGATACACCTTTGGTGGAGTCCAATGCCCATCTTCAATGAATTTGACTTAATGCCAAGAATACAAACACAACTGTCACTCCGAGAATAGAGGGACCGGATAGAACGTAAAAGAGGCAATGGCACCTCATGCTCCCACAGCACTTCCCACAAGAAATCTCGGGGATTGCAGTCATATGCCTTCTCCAGGTCTACAAAACAAAGGTAGACCAAATTAGCTATCTCCCATGACCTCTTGAATATCTGCGAGAGAGCAAAGTGCTGGTCCATAGTTCCACAGTCGGGACAGAATCCGCATTGTTCCTCCTGAATCCGAGGTTCAACTAATGGGCATTGTTACCTCTGTTCCCCTAAAAACCAACCCAGGGTCACATTTGTATTAGTTTTATTACGATGCTGCTGTTGGGTCAGATAGGAAAGAGATGGAGCTTATTCATACACGCACACATTCACCGCATTCATACCCTCATGCACCCACACACTTACCCAGGCGGAGAGTTACCGGAGACAGCGTGGAGACGGAGAAGCCGAAGCGTGGTAGATCTGGTGTGTCCGCCCGCGGTCACCAATCCAGGCTGCTGAGCAGGTCAAGGAGCAGCAGCTTGTGTGCATGCCTTCTTCCTTTTTCTGGAACTGAGTGGCTCCTGTCACGTACACTGAGTTTCCCTTCTGTGTCCATCACCGAGAAGCATTCCCGGACCAGTTCATTTCCTGCATACCAGGTTCTTCTTCTCTTTACAGCACTTCGGGATTGCCTTCTTATATCAGCCACACCTGGCTTCTGTCTCTGGGCTCCTTTCTCCTTGCGGCTCCTCTCCGCCCAGTCCCACATACACTCCCTTGTTCACACTCTCTCTGAGGGATGGGATATTACAAAGCTTGGAAGTTCATACAAGTGGTAACTTGAAAAGGTTACAGAGCTTGCAAAGGTTACAAAACTTCAAAGGCTCTGCTAACAACAACTGAAGTTACAAAGTCTGCAAAAAGGTTGCAGAACTTAATGATACAAGTTACAGATCTTACAATTGCATTTGAGCGGAGGCTTTATATAACAGGCATAACCTCCTCTCCAGCACCTTGGCATAGACTTTGCTGGGGAGGCTGAGGAGTGAGATCCCCCTATAGTTGGAACACACCCTCTGGTCTCCTTTCTTAAATATCAGGATGTAGTGAGGCAGAGTAGCCTCCCCCAGACTGGAGAGCGAGGGATCACTACACTTCCCTTGGGGGGCGGAGCTGAACCTGCCCCGCCCCCCTTGCCAGAAGTACCAGGGCGGGGCAGGAAGTATAAAGGGAAGGCTCTGCAGCTCAGTTGGGCAGGAGTCAGCGGAGGAGACGGATGCCTCTGCCCTGCTGTGGCACCCGGGAGCTGAATCGGTGCTCTGCTGCACCCTGCCACTGGAGGAGATGGATCCAGATGAGGAGTTGCTGGGACTACCGTCGGCTGTATACCCAGAGGAGCCCGAGGACCAGTGCATGCCAGAGGTACCAAACCCCAGGGAGGTAGGAAGTAGCCAGGGGGCAGCCAATGATTGTCCGGCTACAGGGCTGACCACTTCTAGGTTGGCATATTGCGGCTGCATCCCCACCGACCAAGTGGCAGACCACTCTGCCACTGTTAGGGCCCTGGGCTGGGACGTGGTGGAGTTGGGCAGGTCTGCATCCCCACTGCCACCCCAATCCTGGGGTGGCCAACTCCCCCCCCTTTAGGTCAGGAGGCCTGAGCTCTGTGAACCCCCCGCTAGCACCCTAGACTGCCTGCCAGGTGCTCAACTCCCATGGGAGCCCCTAGACTGTGTGGGTGCTCACCCCAACTTGAACCCGAGACTGGGTATGCTTGCTGCCTGCTCTGCCCCACAGGGATGCCTTGACCCGGAGGCTTAAGTTAGAGCCTGCTACTAGCCCAGCCCCGCTCTGAGGGCTAGGGCCCCCAGACTGTTAATTGGTGTCAGCCCCAGCTGAGGTGCTGGGGGCTAAGGACTACGTCGGGCGCTGCCCCACCCAAGGGTGAGGACAGGAGCCCCAGACTATTGTTGTATGTTTGCCTCTGTTAGATGGGCCCAGAACCATAGTCTGTGTTCGGCTTGGCCCCGCCAGTGTGACCCGAGCCCAAAGACTACAGCCCCTTACAACAAGGTAAAGTGGCCTCCCTCTCCACTGGAGAGGGAGGGACCACTACACAGGACCACTCCCCTACTTTGCCAGTCCAGAGGTTCTGCACCCGCCTTCCATGCAACATTGATGAGGTGCATTAACGATGACACCCCAACATTGTCCAGTGATTTCAACATCTTCAGAGGAATCTCGTCCACCCCGCTGCCTTACCACTATGGAGGCACTTTACCACCGTAGCAACCTTAACAACAGAAATAGATCCGATCTCACTGGAGGTTTCCGGCGCTGCCTTCTGAAGGGAGGGCATGTCCACTGGGTTGAGCAATTCCTCAAAGTGCTCCTTTCACCTTTCAACAATCTCCTCAGTCGCGGTCAGCATTTCACCACCCTTGCTGAGAACAGCCTGGGCAATGTGCCGCCGACCCCTCCTAAGGTGACAAATGGTTTGCTGGAACACCTTTGAGACTGCCCGGTAGTCATTCTTCATGGTCTCTCCAAACTCCTCCCAAGCCCAGGCTTTCACTTCAACGACCGCCACAGGCGCAGCCCCCTTGGCCAGCTGGTACCTCTCAGTCATATCAGGAGTCCGGTTCACGAGCGTTTCTTGGAAGGCCTCCTTCTTCGACTTGACAGCTTCCCTCACCACTGCTGTCCACCAGTGGGTTGCTACCATGACAGGCACCAACCAACTTCAGGCCACAGCTCTTTGTTGCCCAATCTTTATAACTGGACAGCCACGCTGTATTCCTTATTTTTACCCTTTGTCTTCTGGTACCTCACTTTGAACCCCTTTACCATCTCTCGGTACTGCTGTCCAGTCCACTTGATCCTGTGATCAGCCAGCCACTGCTGACATATACCATCATACAGCTCAATAGTCCTCTTTGAGGCGTTTGGTTGTACTTTTCTGCTTTCTTTGGCCCAGAGTTTCTGGTGTGATCCTCCAACCAGGTGGCTTCATGCTGTTACATGGGCTTCTTACTGGCCATTGTTCTGCCACTGGAGATGGGTGAAGCCAGAGAAACTGCAAGCAGCAGGGGACTTCAGGACACTAGCAGAGAGACATGAAGGTAGACCACTTTGTCAGGGTCAGAGCACATTTACATGGCAAGAGGGTAGACAGGGAGGGGTGCCTGGGTGTTTTCCAGGAAAGGATTGGAGGACCATCATGTACATTTTCACTGCAGTTAGATTTGATTAGCAATACACGGGATAAGCCACTTTGTGTCTGCCCTCATCCTCAGGTATGTTGACTGCCTCACCATATGGCACAGACTGAGGTGTGTGGCATAGGTGTAGTTTGACTTCTATATCTGAAGGGGGCAAGGAGTGGGGCTTGGCAGGGGATCTAGGGGTGGGGTTTGGCCGGGGCTCTGGATGCAGGGGGTGAGGCTCAGTGGGGTAGGGATTCAAGTGTGTGGGGTGGGGGCTTGACGGGGGGGCGAATGCAAGGGGATTGGACCCACGAGGGAGGTAGCTCCCCATACAGTGACCTCTTCCCCCTGCAGTGGAGGAGTGATGGGGGAGGAAGCGGAGGAGGGGTGGGTCTGACCCAGCCCTATCTGTTCCAGGGGAAGAGGAAGTCCCTTCTCCCCCCAGCAGCTGAGCCAGGCACAGAATTCCAATTTCCCCAGGAGTAATTCACTCTGTCACTCACCTGGGCTGTACGCTGCACAGACACTTGGTAAGCAGCTCAGCCGCCTGGCTGGCCTGGGTCACTGCTTTCCTGCCCTCCCCTTACAGAGACCATGAAGGGGAAACTGACCTGCTAGCAGAGAACACCTAGCTGCCCCCCCCACCCGTTCCTCCATGTCCCCCCTAGGGAGCTGAGGGGGAGGGAGGGCGAGCAGCAATGCCAAGTGCTCTGTGCCTGCTGGTCAGTTTCCCCTCGTGGGCTGTGTGGTGAGTCAACAGGAGCTGTTCCCTGCCTCCCTTGCAACTCATGTCTATGGCAGTGAGATGGCTCAGACAGCATGCTGGCCAAACAAGTAACAGAAAAAACAGGAGAAGTAGAAGAGGTAACCCGGGCAGTCGAGCACTGGAAAGCCCAAGCTCTGTTAGCAGGGCAACAGGCGGTCCAAACTCATAATATGCTCGAGCAAGTGAAGCAGGAAAATAAAAAATTGGAAACAGCTGTAGAAAACCTGCAGAAGCAAAAAGTGCCGTCCCCTGGGGTTCAGTGTACTTCAAGTGCTGATACAGTGCCTGAAGAATGGAGACAGAAATGGAAACAGGTGGCTCTTGCCAAATTAAAAGATGAAGCGGGGTCCACTGCATTGCAACCACCACCTTATGATAAAAGCCAGGTTCCAGTTAAACTGAGACCTAAACTGGTGCCTGTCAGAACGGGACAAGTAAGTGCACAGAAGGAAAGAGTAGCACATAATACTTTCACAGAATTGGTAAATCAGATAAAAAAAAATATGAAACAGTTCACAGAGCACATTAGGAGACAGGAGCTGCGACTCGATCGCAGGGAAGTGAATAAAAAAGAATTTCAAAGTAAAAAACCAAAATTAAGTGGGTTAACACCTACAATTAATGCATTAACACATGGAGTTGCCCAAAACCAGTTAACTGCAGCAAAAAAGGGCACTCCCGCCATCCATCTGGTATGCACACAAAAGCAACAGACATTGGGGGAACAAATTCAGGTTTTACAAGAGCAGGTAACTACCCCCATTCTCCTCTCAAAGCCAGGATAAAAACCAGGGGCGCGGTTCCTAACTGTGCAGGTTCCCAACTGCTTTGACCCACGGAACCACACTCCGCGCTCATATCTGAAAATAGAACCTTCTTTCTCAAATATTTTTACATACCGGTTAAGTTTTGTCCTTTATATGCTTTCTTAGTTTGCTAAACTTGCTGCTGCTGCCTGTACTTTCAAATATCTTGATAGAGTTAAATCTCTCTTGACTCAAGTCTTGCTACCTTCCTAGGTTGCTCTTCACCCCCCCGCTTTCCCCCAGCCTCTCCTCAATTCTGCTCTCTCTCTTTGTTTTAAAAGTTAAAAGTTATAGTTTTTACAGAAACCTCCAAAAGATACAGCAATTGAAAACAGAATAAAACAAGAAACAAAAAGAAAACAAGGTAAAAACTTTGCTTTAAATAAATCCAGTAAATTAAGTATTTTAACCCTTCAGGAATGCAACAGCTGGAATTATTCCTAACTTTCTTGAAGATATGGTTGCCAAGCAACAGAAATGCACACTCTGCTTCTAATCCTAACCACTCACTAATATTTGAAACATGGGCTTTTCTTATTTCCATATAGCAGAGTTTTAAAATAATGTTAAATATAAAGTAATGCAAAATTCCTTGTTACCAAATTAATACAATACATTTGGCAAATATTAATACATTTTTAACAATTTATGTAACAAGTTTTAAATAAGGTAATAATTTGTTTATTCAAATATAACCCTTTTTATTTTTTATTTTTGTTTGCCTTATTTTGTACAGTTATGAATAGAATTCTGGCGCCATTTGTTGTTAATTGTAAGTTTGTCTTGTATGTCATGTGTGTTGTCTTGTGTTGTATGTTGTGTGTGTCACGTAACTATTTTTTATTATTTTTATTTTGTTGCAACAAAAGTCAATTTTATACCCTTTTAAAAATTTATGTATATGTGGTACCACACTATTTTAAGATCATGGTTGGGGTATAATCATAGTATTATTAGCACCAATTTTTTGTGCAAAGTTCAAAAAGGTTTTAGTTACAAATATATGTACATATATTTCTGCCTCAACAAATAATGCAATTGCAAACAAAAAATATTCTCTTATCAATCACAGTTTTGTTCTGTTTAAAAAAATTTTTTTTTATTTGTTATTCAAAGAAAAAATGTAAGGAGAAACCTCAACATTAAGGTAAAAGTAATATTAACAAAATGTTAATTTCTTGTCTGGGCTTTTTATAAACTTGTTTGCACTTTTAAATATAGTTATAAGAATGTCATAACCAAAATGTTTTAAAATAACAATTTATGCATAAAGCTAACCAAACAATTTGAACAGGTTTCCACTTTTGGCTCCCAAATATAACAAAGCATCATGAAAGTATACCCTCAAATATCCTCAAAGTACTGTATTTAAAATTTATTTTGGTTTAATTTTATAGTTGGTTTAATTTTTTATGCTTTTCTTTTATGTTATGTTATGTTAATGAGAAGCAGTAGTTAAAGTTGTGCTTCTAAACAGTTAACAAGAGTGAAATTGGTATCACAAGCAAATTAACTCTAAAAAAATTCTGTTAACTCCTTTGCTGAAACAAATTGTTCAGCAAGGGAAAGCAATACACCTTCTCATGGAAGATTGTGAGCATTTATTTTAGCCATTAAGCATTACATTTTGTATGAAATATTAGTAATGCACCTCAAATGAAAAAGAATGTCTATATAACAATTGCAAAAGTATAGCTTGAGTTATAAAAGGCTCGGTCCCTATTACCTTGTTCTTATTTCATTGTAAACAAACTAAGTTAAACTGTGTATTAAGTTTGGGTTACTGAAAACAAAAACAAAAAACAAAAACTTTACTCTTTTAACTAACAAAAGTTGTTTAAGTTGCATCCCACACCCTAAAAACACCAGAAAACATCACACCCTAAAGACACCAAAAAATATCAGTATGTAGCGAACAAACCCCCAAGCATCAAGAAAAGAAAAATGAAATGCTTTATAAATAAGAGACTGGTTAAATACACCTCTATCTACCATATATGAACAATTAAGTTAACAATCAGCTAAAAAACACTAGCTGGACCAGGATAAGCCATCATTTAATTTCAACTTGGTTACTATGTAAAAACAACTGTATTATTGCTGTGCTACTGTATTATTGTTGTACTGTTGTCTTATTGCTGTATTGTATTATTGCTGTACAACATTTACAATGTGCATAACCTTGCTAAACTGTTTAACCAACACATAGGTAAAAATTAACAAACAAATGGCAGCAAACAACGTGAAGGCAAGAAAAAAAAAAGTGGTAAACAAACAAAAAGTTACATAGTAATTACAAATTGGGTAAACACATTGTCTGTTAGTACCAGTCATAATTTGGGTCAGTGACTAAGGCACACGTTATTCAAAACAATCTTGTTCAGTGTCTGGGTACCAATACTAAATCCTGACACAGCAATATTTGATAACCTGCTGAATGGACAGTAACCAATTTATCTGGAAGACAGCATCCATAATAAACAACTGGATCTATGTCAACTACTGGTGTATCGCAGAGCCGCGCATCCAGTGGAACAGAGAAGCTAGCCACTTCTGTTTCCTGCCCAGTAAAGTTTAGCAGAGGGTGACAACCAGCAGCAAGGGTAACCTATAACATGAATGGACAGTACTGTGTAGTAACTAATTACAATATATTTATATATAAAGGCCTCAGTGGTAGTGTCACTACTCCAAATTTCTGTTTTTCTTCTCATATACATAGCACTGTGGGACACACTATCACAATCCCTATCCCAGTATTTCAAAACACTCAGCCTACTACTAATGATGAGACAGATGATAACTGAAATTGCCCTAATAGGAGTGTGTTTCTATCTGTGTCACCAAAGTAAAAGGGTCAGAGTACAACACCGGACTGGAAAAACATGGTTATGCTTGGATATAAGGTGGTATCATATGTACACATATATACTATACATATATGCCCATACACACTCCAAATATATATATGCCATATCCATATAATTAATATATATTATATATTTGGAAGTGCTTCTAAGGCTCAATCATAATACTACATTCCTCAGTCATGGTCCCGGGCCTAACATTCCCAGGCCCACCATAAGGGACTAAACAATAATTGAATAATAAAATCTGCCTATCAATTGTACGTGGGAATGTGCAAACTAAAAAGACAGATGGGGCATGGGTGTATGGATGGTAAAATGAGGTAACCACATAACAGTGTTTAGCCCACTGGGATATCCTCAGTCCATGCATTATGCTTTTCCAGGACAATGGGTAAACATCCTCCCCGTAAAAAGACAAAAAGTGGGGGAATGTAGTAAGAGGAGGCCTTGAGATATAAACCTTGGTATCAGAGGCCCGGTATGAGGCCTAAGGCCTGAACTAAAGTAATGGTCAAGACTATGCTAACATAAAGCAAAGTTAAGCTGTGAGCCAGAGGCAGGCCCTGCTCACAGAAGCTGGCAAGGAAAGGGCTGATGCTGCAAAAAAAATACATACCTAAAAGGTACTGGACACCAGATATCAGAACACTCCAATACTTGTATATTCCACACACAAGGAACAAGCTGACCCATCCCAGTGACAAGGGCAAAAGGGTAAAATGATGGATAGAGTTGTTTTGATTGAACCAATCTGTAAAAGGTGAGAGGCGGCACCTTGCTACGTAGAGGGGTTGCACCTCAATACGTCAGGAGTGATGTGTAACTTGTTTGTACCTGTGTATAAGAGTGTATCCCTGGGGTGGTGTCTTTGTCCGGCCAAGGGGGCAGTGGAAAGTCCCGCCACTGAGCCGGGTCCATTGCCAAGAGGCACTTTCTCGTAGTATGCCCTGAATTAGGCTAAGAAACCTATAGGGAACTGCAATTGTGTCCAAGGTCGCAATAAACCTAGTCGACGTGACTTTGCATCTTACTAGACTCTGTGGTTATTGGGGGTTCTCTTCAGGTCTGCTGGGTCAGCTATCTGCGCAGAGCTGGGGCAGCATACAGAGGGAACACACGCACGCAGCCGAGTGATATCAACATAGGAGAAAGCAGAGCACCACACTGGTAGCATCTGACAACACCTTCCCCTGAGGCAGTCCATGGACTGACTGGCAGGCACAATGCTTTGCGTCACCATTTGTCCCCACCCCCACTGTTCCTCCGTGGAGAGGAAGCAGGACTAAACTGGCCACACCCTTTCCACCTGAGGCTCCCCCGTGGTGGGAGGAGCCCCAGCCGGCCCGCCGTAGCTGCGCTGGTTCGGCCCAAGCGCCCCCCTAGGCTGGCCCTGACCACTGGTGGGGCCTGAGCCCCCGGCCACTGGCTGGAGCAGAGCCCCCACTAGCTTTACAGTAGAGGGGGAGGTAGGTGGGGCTTCCCAGAGGAACATGGGCCATGGCCTGGGTCAGGGGAGGCTTAGCCTGCCCTGGCCTTTGATAACCACCACCCATGGGGCTAAGGGAGAAAGCTGGGTGCTCCCCCTCATTGCCTCTGCAATGTATCCAGCTTGAGGGGGCAGTGCCCCCCAATCTCCACCCATGGTGTGTGGCTGAGTGAACAGGGAGCAGGTTACAGGGAAAACCCACAGCTGAACCCAATTAAATCTGCAGTGAAGACAAAGGCATAGCAACACCCTCTTTACACACATACCATTCTGCACATGAGTCACAAATGATGATGATGATCACCCTACAATCCTCACGGCACCCACATGCTAAGGCATATTCCAGACTGCGTGCCTACTCTTGTTTGTTTTTTCAATGCCTGACGATATAAGGTGAATAGTAGAATGAACAGCACTGATGCAATGCCTGCTGTTGCTTTAAAAAGCTACTTCTTTTCCAGAGCTTGTTCCCTCTCCCCGTCACACATACACATGCACGCACATGCACACAAAAAACAAAGTGAATTCCCCCATCCTAGCATCCAAGTGAACAATAGCATATTCCCTGAAGTGGTGGCGGCAGCTGCACTCAGGGATATCCACAGATTCACACTGGCATTGCTCAGAACAGCATGTTCTAGGAATCCATCAGCACTTCTATCCACTTCCTGTTTATTTATACAAAGCATTCATCTCTGAAACTCTCTAACCTGAAATGCACCAGGATCTGGATATTGTTGAAGCAGTGTGGCAAGTCCACAACACGTATTAGCTATACAGAATCCTAACCCAGATGATGTGATTTACGTCATTCAGTACAATTTCAAGTAGATACCAAAGCGCCATGGAACCCCATGCCAGTGTCTGATGGGTCCCCACTGTGTCCAGTCCACAGGCTCTTTAGCCCGAGTTGTAGAGACTCATGCTTTTAGAGATCCCCAGTACACTCCCTGCCAAGATGGCAGCAGTCACAGTTGCGTCTATTAAAATTGAACTTCCCTTATATAGACTTTTCATCCATCAAAGTGTTTTACAAATGAAATTATCATAATCCCCGTCACAAGTGAGGAAACGGAGGCAGACAGGTGCAATGACATATCTACGGTCACAAAACAGGTCAGCAGTGGAGCTGGGAATACATACACCTCTATCCCGATATAACATGAATTCGGATATAACGCGGTAAAGCATTGCTCCGGGGGGGGGGAGGGGGGCGAGGCTGCGCACTCCGGCGGATCAAAGCAAGTTCGATATAACGCGTTTTCACCTAACGCGGTAAGATTTTTTGGCTCCCAAGGACACTGTTATATTGGGGTAGAGGTGTACTAGGTTTCCTGACTGTCCACTCTCTATTAAAGTGCTCAGTTTTTTGCCCCAATCTGTTCACTGATCAGTATAGTATAGTGAAGGCTGATAGAGTCTACACACCCTCTCAAACCTTTCATTTACTATTGGGCAATATAGTATGTAACAGCTAGAGATCCATTGTGGATCTTAAAGTGACTTGGTTTGTGTGTGGGTGAAACATTCCAATTTCCACCCTTTCTTCCACTGACAGCTGGCTACAAGACTGCATTCTCTCTTGTTGCATTTGGATGCAGCCACAGGGAACCAGACATTCATGACTGCTAGGTTTAATTATTATATTGTTTTGTAGTGATGAAGCCGCTGCCCTTAAAAGGTACTGTTAGTTCAGAATACAGCAACCCAGCAACAAATGCTCCTCACTGCACATCGGTGCAGTACTCCACTCTCCCTGCTGATTCCCCAGGGAATACCAGGTTCAGTTTAAGGTTTTAGCCTTCATTTTAAAAGCTCTCCATGGAAGAGACTAGTTACCTGAGGGATTGCATTGCCCAGTGTGATCAAAACCCCCCAGGACTGCTACATTCCACTCAATGAAAATGTCAACCTCAAGAGTTAAATTAATGAGTGCAGGAGACACAGCTTGCTTAATTATTGGCCCACAAAAATGGAACTCACTCTTGGAAGACATCAGAATAACCTTGGACCTTCAGAGCAAAAAGCAAAGCCTGCTTCCTTGATTCAGCCTTCTCACAACAGCATGCAGACTGGAGGGAAGAGAGTTAGTGCTTGTCTACATGTGATTCAGGAACAGCTGTTCCTGAATAACTCCATGTGTAAACAAGCCCATAAGTAGTTGCGTACACTTTATGGATTTTGTGAGGTGCTCAGATACCATGGTGATGGGCATTGTATAAGATCAATTAAATGCTTTTGGTACAGTTAGGGCACAGAGATAAGGGCAGCAGAGCCTAGGGAAGGCTTTACAAACATTAATCATTCCTCAGTACTTTTGATAGGTGCATTATTGCCATTTTAGAGACTGGGTTTCTCAGTCAGGAAGATTAGGTGCTATGGCTGGGACTATAATTTTTGTTCTGTGCTCAGACGACACATCCCATTCTACATGTAAGGAGGCAGTAATTCCACTTAAGAGGTTTAATCCACCCATGTGGATAATTATTTCTACAATTATAGCCAAGGAACTGCTAAGTGTCTGGTAGCTGTCAGTGTTTCTTGTAAGGAATTTGTTATTTCATGTATGTGTGTGTTAAGTGTTTGTAGTTCCCTCTTATTTTGAATGACCATGATAGTTCTCACTTGGCATCATACAAAATAAGGTGCAATATCAAATCCATAAAATAAAGTACTATAGAATTCAGGCAGAGATAATCAAAAATGTTTTAATGATTAAACAATGTCAAACATTAACAATGTAGGTATATTCAGATGAGCTAAGGGTTTATTTCTAGCACACGCAGACAGCGTATTTTGAACGTTACAGCTGCTGTACTGAAATATGTAAAGACTGTGCAAACCAGTACCTAGAAATGAAGACACACAAGCTTTGATAATGTAAATGTAAACAGATATTGTGTCTCCTTTAAAACAAGTAAAGAAAACCCCCAAGGCTAATAGGAAAACTCATTATTTCCCTAACAGATGTGCAAAAAATTAAAAAGTTAAACATGGTAAAACTCTGATATTTATATAAATATCAAACAAAATAGTTAACATACAAACTTAAGCAAATGACCAACAGGATGTCTTGCATGATTAGTTAAATGTTCTGAGCTCAATGAATAAAACTATTCATACTCTAAACTCCACGATAGTAGATAACATACCAGCTAAAGATGTCTGCTTTGCAACTGACTCCTCATGTGTGCAAGGCAAGATTTTACATTAATAGGAATTTTAACAAGCAGTTCTAAACAAATTTGTAGATAACAAGCCAAAAAGTTACAGGTGATCTACACAGTTTACACTCAGGAAACAAACACTCTCCTCCAGCACATTTCCAAAGGTTTATTTTTTGATCTGTCTGTGTGACTTAATCTGTTTTATTTTACTTTCTGGAAAAAATATCTTTTTGTGAGCTAGGCACATTTTAAGAATGACAAAGTATGCTACACAAATAGCAATACACATGCCAACTTAAATATGAATAATTACATTTGAAAAGCATCCTTTATCTTCATTTTTAAAAGAACTTTACTAAGGTCAGACTATCCAATCACTTTTGAAAACATGAATATGGCTATGGTACCACAATGCTTGAAACTGGCAGAGTTTCCAGTATTAAAAACTGCTTTGCAATTTAGCAATTCACAGAAATAAAAAAACCAAGATGTACCTTCCCTGTATATTCCCTAACTCTTAGAGACAATTAATATTTAAGTCTTGCTGGACTGCTTAAGCATTAGTGACATATGCAAAATAAAAAAATAAGATCTATTAAAAAGGTAAAATAAACTTCCATCTCAATTGTGACTGCTTAGTCAATTAAAGCCAAATATACAAAACTAAAGGCGCTATTTCCAATTTCACTGTAACATGTAGGAGATACTTAACATTATGCGTCACATACAGTACAGTAAAACGATCAATGGATTTTTCTAAATTGACTTTTTAATAAGTCAATCAACTCAAAGTTGAAACATACCCTAATTTTCAAACCATTAATAAGCTTTGGGCCCTGCTTTAATTTTTTTTTAAGGCATGTGTGTTTACCTACTGAAACCAACATTGTACAAATTACATTTACAATCACATGCATAATCTACAGTAAAAAACATGAGTTTGGATTACAGTGTTCTGAAACTGTGAATCATAATTCAGCACCTATTATATTCACTAGTAAGGCAACAGCAGTGTCATATACTACAATAATACTCCCTTCCACAGTCTATAGCGGGGTCAGTGATGGCTAGAATTATTAACTTTAACTGTATACAGTTTCTAGGGCGTTTGCACAGGTTAAGTCCTACATAAATCGCACTATTCTAGGCAGGAATAGTTACAGTAGCTGTTAGGGTATCAGTGCACAACTCTTATTGTGCTTACAATCAGATAATTTTGTTGTCTGTGGTATCAAAATGGTTTCTTAGTTTGGTCTTCAATCCTTTCTTTGTTTTCTTTGTTTCACATTGTTCTCGAGGGAAGAAAAGCTGTTTGTGTACCCATTCACAGCGGCTGTAGAGCCATTCTGATATTCTTTCCTTCTGGAGGATGCCTTCTTTTTGTAGGTCTAAAATACATAGACGTGCACAAAGTTTTGTTTTAAATCACATACAAAAGGGCCTGTTCCCTCAGAGTAATTAAACATGTGCACTGACTTGCACATCCTAGCACAGGACTCTGATTACAGTGATATACACTGAGTCTTCAACACGTTCAGAGATAATTTTTCAGTAGCTATTATGCTGAATTTTTGAGCCAGAGACATAATGCTAGCATGCTAGTGTTCTGTATTTTGGGAGCGCGGGGGGGGGGGGGGGGGGGAGAGAAAGCAAATGTCAGTGCAAACAGTTCCAAATAGCTTTATGTATTTCTGGCAAGAGATTATTTTACAAGTCAAGATTTGGAGCAATTTCCTAAAAGTTGTTATGATCATGTGTGACATTGAGCCATTGTTTTTGCAACTTTGATAATGCATGACACTTCTTTACATGAGTACATTGAAAATTGTCTTTACAGGTCACTACTGTATTTCAAAATGGAAAGCTGCTCCTTGAGCACAGCACCATTTCCTATACACTTATACTTTACATTACTTTAGCTAAGCACTTTTGGTGGTGTTCATCAACTTGTTATTCAAATTCCTAATCTTCCTGAGCTGCACATACGGCATACATGATGAAGGGCTGACAAGTGCCAATAGTGAAAACACTTTTATACTGAAGAGGGGAAAACCACACGTTTCAAGGCTTTCAAATAAGACTGGTGCAAAGAATGAATGAACATTTGTTTTACCTGAATGTAGAAATTTGTGAAGAGGATAATCAAAGAAATCATATAGGAGATCTGGAAATACAGCCATCCCATAGGGAAGGCACATGGCCAAACAACACCACAGCTTGTCTGGAAGATTGTCAAGACAAATTGAATCTGAAAGAGGAAAAAAATAGGAGCACAGTAGTGAAAAGAAGGGGAAACAAACCAACAGACCAAGAACTAGTTTGGTCTTCAATCCTTTCTTTGACTTTAGAAATGATTTCTAAAGTCAAAATGGTCACTAAAGTGAGTCTGAAGAGACTTTGCCTTTGTCATAACTATAAAGGGAAGGGTAACAGCCCTCCTGTGTACAGTACTATAAAATCCCTCCTGGCCAGAGACTCCAAAATCCTTTTACCTGTAAAGGGTTAAGAAGCTCAGGTAACCTGGCTGACACCTGACCCAAAGGACCAATAAGGGGACAAGATACTTTCAAATCTTGGTGGGGGGAAGGCTTTTGTTTGTGCTCTTTGTTTTGGGGGTTGTTCGCTCTTGGGACTAAGAGGGACCAGACATCAATCCAGGCTCTCCAAATCTTTCTGAACAAGTCTCTCATATTTCAAACTTGTAAGTAAACAGCCAGGCAAGGCGTGTTAGTTTTTATCTTTGTTTTCTCAACTTGTAAATGTACCTTTTTGCTAGAGTGTTTATCTCTGTTTGCTGTAACTTTGAACCTAAGGCTAGAAGGGGGTCCTCTGGGCTCTTTAAGTTTGATTACCCTGTAAAGTTATTTTCCATCCTGATTTTACAGAGATGATTTTTACCTTTTTCTTTAATTAAAAGCCTTCTTTTTAAGAACCTGATTGATTTTTCCTTGTTTTTAGATCCAAGGGGGTTGGATCTTGATCCACCAGAAGTTGGTGGGAGAAAGGAGGGGGATGGTTAATTTCTCCTTGTTTTAAGTTCCAAGGGGTTTGGATCTGTATTCACCAGGGAATTGGTGAAGAGTCTCTCAAGGCTACCCAGGGAAGGGAATTAGCATTTTGGGAGTGGTGGCAGTGGACCAGATCTAAGCTGGTAGTTAAGCTTAGAAGTTTTCATGCAGGCCCCTACATTTGTACCCTAAAGTTCAAAGTGGGGAAGCAGCCTTGACAGCCTTTATGACAGGAATAAGAATTTTAGTAAACATTTGTTGATAGACCTTTGTTCGGACCATAGTATTTGGGGTTTTTTTTGAAAGCTCTTTATTTTACAAATATTGCTTCACCTCAAAGCACTTAGTGAATCCTGTGCAGGAGTTATTGATCTTAAATGGATTAAAGGGTAAAATCCGCCCATCCAAATGAAGTATTCAGACTCAATGTTGATGGAGCATGGAAATATCTGGGAGGTGAAATCCACTGCCACACTACCTGGGACCATAGCATGTGGTGGCTCTCTTGGGGTCCGTCCCCTAGGACCTCTGTGCTGGCCTACCCGAGGCCACCATGGAGACCCTTTCGGCAGCAGGCAGGGGGTGCAGAGGAACCTCTGCTGGTTTTCTCTGCCTGAGATCCCTCTGTGCAAACACTGTTCAGGAATTAAGTGCTGCAGAGGGCCTGAAGCAAGTTTCACCCTTACAGGGAAGTTGGCAGATTAAGGACAATTTATTTAAAAAATAGAAAGATTGTTTCCCTGCAAGACAAACAAAACCGAGCATCCCCAGACTGGACAGTGCAGGCAAGACTGCCTTTCCAGGGCTACCATTAGGCAGTGGGCACTGGACTAGGCATTCAGAGACTTGGGTTCTATGGTCATCAAAACGTGTGGAGGAGAAATGGTGCCTAATCCTGGGAGAAGGATGGTGCAGCCAGCCCCACACAACACATCGACCTGCCACGGGATCAAGAATGAACACTGCTGACAAATGGACACAGGGAATCAAACTGCTGACAGTGCGTAGCTCTGTCCTGGACGTATTATACCAATCTCTAAGAGAAACCGGAGGTGTCCATTTTCATATTTTGGCAACACTTGTATAGGTTGTCATACCAATAAGGTTTCATTGAATTGAGTCTATTCACAGCTCTGCCAACCATCTGCCTAGGCAAATCACTTCTTTGTGCCTCAGTTCCTTTTCTATACAGTGGGGCGAACACTTGCCGTCCTTTATGTGGTGGTTTGAGATCTACAGATTACAAGTACTACATAAGAGCAAAGTCTTATTACTGTCACTACACATAAACACATTGCTCAACTATTTTTCTTCTTCATCGCATGCTCGACACAAAACATCTAGGCACCAGTGCAGGTATAAGAGAACAATACAAATGGATGTGGGAAAGAGTACAACACAAAATTATAAAAGTGATTAAATCCACCTACTTAAAGTGCAGCTGAAGGATAGAAATACTGAATAATATTTAGAGAACCATTTACAACTGTACATAAAAACCAGGCAGGAAGACAACTGTTTTGCAGGATTAGAATAAAGGGCCTCTTTACCTAGGACTCTGAGTCACATGCAGGTTCCAGTTGGTCGTTGCAACATCAGTTCATGACCAACAAATGCTTTAGAAGAATGCACTGGCTCAGAGTGCTTGGGAAGAAACTTAGCTTTTCCCTGCATTCTCACTACAGAATCACCGAAAACCTAGTGCTATGACATAGGAATAAATTTAGCTGCAAATCAGAGATGAGTGGACAGAGGCATCGCTAACCTTCTCATTGAAAATTACTATTATGTTACGATGACTGCCCAGAAGCCCCCATTATGCTAAGCACAATGCAAAATGCCCTCCCCAAGTTTACTAGCTTTCAGTCAAGAAATTAAAATTCCCTCCCTTTATTACAGGCAGGGAAAAACAGCTCCTCCAGTGCCAGAGAAGTCTGGCAGGGAACCAAAAACTGAATAACTCACCAGCTGCCCCTGAGTGATGTATTTCTTCCACCACAGATACGGGCGCATAGCTGGAATAGCAGACAATCCGTAGTAGGAGTACATCAGGACATGGATAAAGCTGTTAAGAGTGGCACCAAAGTATGCTAAAATGGAGATGGGAAGAAAGAGAGCATTTTAATACAAAACATAAGTTGGCACACGGACCCTGAACAGTGCTAAAATGGACAGCCACAGAAGGTGACATTTTTAAACATCAGCAGGACCTTTTTAAATAATCAGTTTCCCCAAAACGAAAGGCTAAAAAAGAATCAGACTCTCAAATAAGCAATAAGCTCAGGGCCTTTTGCAACTGTGCACACGATCAGTGCATTTTGTGCCAACCTTCCACGCCTACCTGTTTGCTCCACTTATCCAACTAGGATTGTTGTTCATTTCAACACTCTGTCTGCTCAGAAAAATTGAGGAGACAAGAGGGTGGAGGTGCACAAACATGTCCACAAACCAAAGCCTCACAGGTCTAATTTTAGACCTATCCTCCTTTGCCAGGCATTTCCACTGAAACTAGCAGTCTGCTTTTGGTTACAAGACACAACATTCTGGGGATTTTCAAAAGCTCACTTTACCCATTTTATTTGGCTTTGTTTACAATGGCTTCTCTGTCATTAAAAGGATTTTAAGTTTTCGCTGCCTATCACTAAATTGCATATGCTATCAAAGCCCAAGTAGAACAGCTAGCTTGAAAAAAAAGAAAACCCAACAAACAGGGAGTTATCAAGCATTTTTAAGACCATTTAAATGTGTGATTGTGCGGCTTTTACTATTGTAAAGCTAAGACAAATAGGGGCTTGACTTCTCTCTAGAAAAGTGGTTTTCAACCTGTCGCCTGCAGACCCCCAAGGGGTCTGCCGACCTATGTCTAAAGATTTCCAACGGGATCTGCACCACTACTCTAGAACAACATAGTTACACATGCACGCTTCTGAAGTTAAATATTACTTGCTACATATGTTGACAGTAAGAAATAAGTGCAGTTTCTGTACTGTTCTTCTCAGAACCAAGAAGGCTTTTGAGAGTTTTGCAGCTTTTCTATCCACACAA
This sequence comes from Terrapene triunguis, assembly GCF_002925995.2. Classification (NCBI taxonomy): domain Eukaryota; kingdom Metazoa; phylum Chordata; order Testudines; family Emydidae; genus Terrapene; species Terrapene triunguis. Next base: position 42,377,790 of record NW_020664393.1, on the reverse strand, counting down.
CTGGTATTTCTTATGCACACCAGGTTGGTGACACAGACTGATCCCATAAAAACTTTCCTTCAGCAAAGCTATGCTAATGTCTATCAACAAAATCACTGACCCACAAGCTATGCTATTCCTCTACATTATTGTTGCCTCCCCCATATTTTTATGCTAACACATCTGGGAAGCAACGTCAGTTAAAAGCAAATGAAATTAAAAGAATCCAAGTGAGGTTGCAAGAGGCCAGCAGTATTTAGTAAGGTTTTAAACAAGAAGAGAGATGGGAAGAGGCAAAAGAGCATTCAATCAAGTTCCTGAGTGCCCATGGGACAAAGATTTTAACTGAAATAATTTGTTATGGCCACCCATAGAATAGGATAAATTAAAGGGAAAAACATCCCGAGTGAGCAAAGTTTGATGGACTCAGACAACTGTTTGATTTCTAGCAGTTATTAGCCACTTTACACATACACCTGTTTCTCCTTGGAAGCTTTGCTTGAATATTTGCATGTGCTGTGAAAGCAAGTAAGCACAGCTGACACAGGTGTCAGAGCCACGCTACAGCAGCAGGCAAATAGATTGTACTTCCTGCAAAACCGATTCTCTATCTACACTGAAACGCTTCCACTGTTCAATCATTGCAGGACGGGCCTACAGGCAGCTTCATACCTGCAACTATTGGTACTGCTTGTAATTTAATAAAGCAACTTAATTTTTTTGCTGCATTTTAAGCAAGATCGGCCAGATCCTGAGACTGAAGTCAATGGGAGTTGCTTATATGCATCCCGTGGCAGAATTTGGCCTTAAATAAAACATAGGTCTGTTGTAGGTTCTCTCCTCCACAGTACTTACAGTGACCACAAGGCACCCAGTTCATAACAAACCACCAGATGTTCAGCATGGATGCATGGTGATAGACATGAAGAACAGTGATCTGGTAATGATTTTTTCGCAAAATGAAAAAGAAGGTGTCCATGAATTCGATGAGTTTGGAGAAGTAGTACCACCAAAGGACACGTACAATCTACACGGAGAGGAGGGAAAAAATAATAAATTCAGGAGTTGTCCCTGCAATTCTCTCAAGTCAACAGAACACATCTCACTACTTCTAGATATTCATGGCAAATCATTGGAAAGCTCAGCACATTCCTTGCATCAAGTTTTCTGTAAGAGACACGAGTCCAAAGAGGCAGCTATAATTGAGAAGGATGACAGAGAATATTTTATGAGGCTATTAAAGACAGACACAAGGCAGGATGTTTAACCAACGTTTTGCTCTCTGTGGAAAACATCTACTCTACATATCATAGAAGTGTTTTACTGAGGATGGGGAAAAGCAGTTCACAGCAGGATGGTCAGGTGCGGGGAGGAGAAGAGTTGTTATAAACTCATTTTTTTAAAATGTAAGTGTGCCCAGATGCTGCAGTAACGGGCATAGTAGGTGTCAAACATGAATCCAGCCTCAAGTGGTCTTTTCAAATACCAAATGTGATTAGTAGGGTCCTACCAAATTCACAGTCCATTTTGGTCAATTTCACGGTCATAGGATTTTAAAAATCATAAATTTCATTATTTCAGCTATTTAAATCTGAAGTTTCATGATGTTGTAATTGTAGGGGTCCTGACCCAAAAAGGAGTTGTGGGTGGAGGGGCGTCGCAAGGTTATTGTAGGAGGAGTTGTGGTACTGCTACCCAGGGCCGGCTCCAGCATTTCTGCCGCCCCAAGCAAAAAAAAAAAAA